>NC_072009.2:44797500-45422500 GCF_028885655.2 Pongo abelii | reverse complement strand
ATTGCCCAGCAGGAAACTCCATACCTACTAAACAGTTCTTTTTATTTCCCAGCCTCTGATAACCAGTAACCTACTTTTTTCTCTATGGCTGTCTTTTTACCACATTGGTTTTGCACTGCAACAGTTTTCAATCCGACATGCCAAAGTCATAGAGGTTTTAAAATCGTTCATTGTTGTTTTCCTTTTCTTTTTTCTTTTTTTTTTTTTTTTTTCATTTTGCAATTACCAGGACCTATTCTCCTCTCACCAATCTAATAAGAATGTCCGTGTCAGGGAGAGAATTACATTTATTTCAGGGATTGAGGACATTATTTTCTTATTTATTTAAATGCTGCTACAGGGATATGATTTTGCAGCCTACAATGTGTAAGTGAGCAGTCTATATTTTATTTTCACTGGATACGTTTCTCAGACTGGGAAGGAAACACTTTTGGCCAGATTTTTGTTGATTGCTAGGAGACTAAAGTCCTCTTGTGATGTCTTTGCTATTCAGCTTGACATATACTAGAGTGATGCTTTAGATTGCCTTACCTGCATAGACCTTCTAAAGCTGCGTTTGAAGCTTCAGTCTTGAAAACTATACAGGCTGGAAGAGTATCTAAAGAAATATTTATTTGAGATGGCACATGTTTCTTCAGAAACTCAAGTTGTTTCTCCCAGAGATGAATTAGTTGATTCAGAAGCCTCTGCTAGATCTCCACTGTGTAAATACACATTCCTTGGGGACTCAGACTTAAGGTCAATGATTGAAGAAAATGCTGTTTAGGTTTTTTCACAAGAATCCTTGTTAAAATGGCCATGTGACACAGTGTGTGTTTCTGAGCCAGATAAAGGTAATGATTTTTTTTTCTGTGATCTTCCCCAGGAAATATCAGAAAATATTTGAGAGTGACCAATTCAAGTCTATTCTATGGGATGAGAATGGAACTTGCAGAGTGATTAATGAAGAACTCGTCAAGAAAGAAATTTTGGATAGAAAGACTCCTTACAGAATATTTCAAGATGACAGAATCAAAAGATTTGTTTGACAGGTCAGCCTTTATGGATTTAGTAAAATTTGACAGAATTTTCAAAGATCTGCCTTTGTAGCCACCTTTCTTGCAGAAGAGAATGAATCCGTTGTCTTAAGCAAGATATTTAACATATTTCAGTTACCACCTTACATAGAGTATATATGTAATTTTACTTTGTACATCAGTAAATATGTTAATACATGCAGTAAGGCCAGATTTTGAAAATTATATAAAATACTAAGGTAAATTTTTTTTTAATTTTTTGAAATTATTGAGTTCAGCTTGAGCTTTAACCTTCCAGCATTTTAAGAAATTTTGCTAACAACTTTGAATCTTACCAGTGAAATCAAAATAAATCTACCAAAGCCACTTAATGCAATGTTACTATTAATATATAACATGTTTTCACTTGAGGCCTTAACAACTTTAGTGCTTTTTTCCCAAAAGCACTTTCTTAAAAATAGTAAACCAAGTTCATGAATTATTTGATGATATTAAGTTTGTGTGATGAAACAGAAATCTGATATTTTAAGTGTTTGTTATTGTCACTTGTCTCAACAAATTGCAACAGATCAGCATGCTATTTTAAATCAGTTGACCACTATTCATATGCACTCTCATAGCACCTGCATCCAAGCAAGTGGCCACATTGTGAATTTCATTACAACCACAACTTCTCAATACCACAACCTATCTCCCTTGCAAAACGGTTTTCTGGAGCTGATAGTGGAACCATCTGCTCTTCCAACAAGATATCCTGTGGTATTAGTCAACGAGGCTCCACATCCTAACCTGCTACCAGTAGGCAAACCATGGTTGCAAATGCCTACGATACCTGATACATCAGCTGTCCCTCATTCCAGGCTAGATCTTCAACCATCAGAACTGGACAAATATCACCCTAATTACAAATGATCTTCCATTAAAACAGTATCAGATTATGCATGACAACAGAGAATAACATTTACATAGACCAAAAAAACCCTAAAAATATCTGCAATTATCTTACTGAAAAATAAAACTGCATGTCAACTTATATGTTTGCTTTTTCTTTATTTCTCAAAGTATAGTTAAAAGTAAAATGGTGTTTTCTTTCTGTGTCAGGCTATTGTACTACTTCCTATAAAAATATATGTGGGCTTTTTGATTATTTGTAAGGAAATTTGATGTGCTCCTTTGTAAGTTAAGTAATTTAGTTCTTTAAAGAGGAAAAAATAATAAAGTCTTTGGGTCCACTTGCTGCTGAAACAACATGGTACCACTGCCTGGGTAATTTGTAGAAAGGCTTATTTTGCTCATGGTTCTGGAGGTGGGGAAGTCAAGGGGCTGCATCTCATGAGATCTTCTTTCTATGTTACAACATGCAGGTGGACCTTATCTGGTGAAGGGCATGAGATGAACAGAAAATCGGGACCAAACTCATCCTTCATCAAAGCTCACTCACGAAATAACTAATTTGTTCTCCAGATAACACCATCAATTCAGTCACGAGGTTAAACACATGGCTAATCAACTCTCAAAAGTCCTACCTCCCAACATTATCACAATGAACGCAGAATTTCAATGTAAAATTTGGAGAGGACATACAAAACCATGAGAGCAGGCAAGGGAAAGGAAACAACTGCAGTTAGGAAAAAGTAGTAAGTGACTTCTCAGGTAGTCTGGCATAAATCAAATAGGGCATAAATTTGGATGGCACAAAGGGAATAGATGCTCACATAAACACACACAGACACACATACAGAGAACATCTAGAGAAAGGTTAACACACACTACATACTTCAGTATTTTCTCAGTTACATTTCCTCAGTTGTTTTAACTTTAGATTTTAGTTGGCAAAGATTTTCTTCATTGCAATTCGTACGTAGTGAGCTCAGTGTCCATGATCACAATTATTTGTGTCATCACTTGAATAATAAGATTTACATCATATTACGCTCTTGGATTGCATCACTGTCAGCACATGGTGGAATTTTACAGCTGGAATTAACAGAACACCATTTGATCTTATATCAAAGCATTCCAACATGCTTGTGACTTTCATTACCTCCTGCTAGAGTCCACCTTTCATGTTTTCTAATGCACATTTCTTTACCTTTTTTTTTTTTTCTCTGAGAACTTCTCCCTGTGTTACCCCAGATGGAGAGCAGTGGCATTATTTCAGCTCACTGCAACCTCAACCTCTGGGTTCAAGCAATTCTTGTGCCTCAACCTTTTGAGCAGGTAAAATTATATATGCCCACCACGCTGGGCTAATTTTTATATTTTTAGTAGAAATAGGGTTTCAACATTGTGGCCAGGATGGTCTTGAACTCCTGGCTGCATGTGATCCACCCACCATGGCCCCCAAAAGTGCTGAGATTACAAGCTTGAGCCACCAAACCCCACCTCTAATGCAGATTTTCATCACATTGGTTTCATTCTCCATACAAAGTCAGATTTAATTGCTTTTGTCAGGATTTAATACCTTTTAGATTCTGAGTCCAAATCCTCAGCATGGCTAAATAAATCCCTTCCAGACCTGATATTTGTTTTCATTTCAGCTTCATGTCCTTCTGTTTCACCACAGTGAGAGATTCAGACAGCTCCACTTTCAGACATGTCGTTTTCCATCTGGTAACTTGAGTCCCATTTTTTTTTCTCTTGGAGATTAAAGTCTCTCCCCCATTTGCCTACTTAAGACTCCTACAACACAGACATCACTCCTTCCAGGAGTTGCTTCTTATCTATCAAATTAGTTTTCTTGTCTGTCTGTCTTGGACACCCAAAAATGATGTAACACAGTACCTAATACATATATGTGTGTGTGTATATATATACACATATGTATGTGAATTAGTCAAAGTTGACTGGGACATATGAATATAACATCTATTTTCATTGTCAAAATGAACATTCTTGGTGTTGTGGCATTACTTTTTATCGTTTTTTCCTCACCACAAATTTTTCTAAAAGGGTAGGTCACAGTATCGTTCATTAGAGATGCAATAATTTTGACTTACGGAGACTAGCATCACTGGTTATCACTTCAACTATCACGCTTTCTTTTTATGTCTAGTTGTGATTTTTCCATGCTTTTTCTAAAACTTATTTTTCATCTTCTGCTTTGACTGGCAGATCCTTGCCTGAAAGAACTAGCTGTCTCCTTACTATTCTTTCCTTTATTTGCAGTAGCAATTCCCAGTGGCAAAGGGACATTTGGGAGCCCCTTGTGGCCTATGGAAAAAATTCAAATATCCCAAAATAAAAACTTAAAGAAGCTATTTTTGAAACTGACTTTGGATGCACGGATTCATTTGATAGAGTTCAACCTTTCTTTTGATTCAGCAGGTTGGAAACACTATAATTGTAGAATCTGCAAAGGGACATTTGGGAGCCCATAGAGGACTATGGTGAAAAACCTAATATCCCCACATAAAACCTAGAAAGAAACTATCTGTGAAACTGCTTTGTGATGTGTGGGTTCATCTCACAGAGTGAAACCATTTCTTTGATCCAACAGTTTGGAAAACTTTTGGAGAATCTGCGAAGAGATATTTGGGAGTCCTCTGAGGCCTATAATGAACTACAGAATATCCACAAACAAAAACTAGAAAGAAGCTATCTGTGAAATGTCTTTGTGATGTGTGGATTCATCTCACAGAGTTAAAACTTTCTTTTCATTCAGCAGTTGGGAAACACTTGTTTAACAGAATTTGTGAAGGAACATTTTGTAGCTCATGAGGTCTATGGTGAAAAACAAAATATCCCTGGATGAAAACTGGAAAGAAGCTATCTGTGAAACTGATTTGGGATGTGTAAATTCATCTCAAAGAATTAAACCTCCCTGTTGATTCAGCAGGTTGTAAACACTCTTTTTGGAGAATCTGCAAAGGGACATTTGGGAGCCCATTGAGGTCTTTTGAAAAGAAAAGAATATCCCCAGATGAAAACTAGAAAGAAGCTATCTGTGAAACTACTTGGTGATGTGTGGATTAATCTCATAGAGTTAAACAGTTCTTAAAATCTAGCAGGCTGAAAACACTCTTTTTGTAGAATCTGTGAAGTGACATTCGGGAGTCCTTTGAGGCCTATGAAGAAAAACTGAATATTCCCAGATAAAAGTTAGAAAGACGGTATCTTTGAAACTATTTTGTGATGTTTGGATTCATCTCACAGAGTTAAACCTTTCTTTGATTCATCAGGTTGAAAACATTCTTTTTGAAGAATCTGTGAAGGTACATTTTGGTGTCCTTTGAAACCTATGGAGGAAAATGGGGTATCCCAAGATAAAAACTAGAAAGAAACTATCTATGAAACTACTTTGTGATGTATGGATTCATCTCACAGAGTTAAACCTTTCTTTTGATTCAGCAGTTAAAAAACACTGTATTTGGAGAATCTGTGATGGGACATTTGGGAGCCCATTGAGGCCTAGAGTAAAAACAGAATATCCCCGTATCAAAATTGAAAAGAAGCTATGTATCAAACTGTGTTCTGATGTGTGGATTCATCTCACAGAGGTAAACCTTCCTTTTAATTCAGCAGGTTGAAAACACTCCTTCAGGAGATCTGTGATGGGATATTTGGGAACCCGTTGAGGCTTAAGGGAATTAATCAAATATCTGCAGATATAAGCTAGAAAGAGTCTACCTATGAAATTGCATTATGATGTGTGGATTCATCTCACAGTGTTAAATTTTGCTTTCATTCAGTAGGTGGGAAACATTCTTTTTGAAGAATCTGCAAAGGAACATTTTGGAGCCTTTTGAGTCCAATGGGGAAAAACAGAATATCCCCAGGAAAAAACTAGAAAGAAGCTATCTGTGAAACTGCTTTGTGATGTCTGGATTCATCTCACAGAGTTAAACAATTCTTTTGATTCAGCAGGTTGGACACACTCTTTTTGGAAAATTTTCAAAGAGACATTTGGAAGCCTATTGAGGCCAATGGGGAAGACCTGAATATCTACAGGTAAAAACTAGAAAGAAGTTATCTGTGAAATAGCTTTATGATGTGTGGATTCATCTCACAGAGTGAAACATTTCTTTTGATTCAGTAGATTGGACACCCTCTTTGTGAAGAATATGCAAAGGGACATTTCACAGGCCATTGAGACCTATGGGGAAAAAGAGAATATCCCCAGGTAAAAACTAGAAAGAAGCTCCCTGTGGAACTGCCTTGTTCCACAGATGAGGAATGGATTCATCGCTCAGAGTGAAACATTTCTTTTGATACAGTAGTTTGGAAACACTCTTTTTGGAGAATCTGCAAAGGGGCATTTGGGACACTTTTGAGGCCTAAGGGAAAAAATTGAATACCCTCAGGTAGAAACTAGAAAGAGGCTATCTGTAAAACTGCTTTGTGATGTGTGGATACATCTCACAGAGTTTAAACCTTTCTTTTGATGCAGCAGGATGGAGGCACTTTTTTTGGAGATTCTGATAAGGGAAATTTAAGAGACATTTGAGGCCCATGCAGAAAAAAAACCATATATCCTTAGGTAAAAACTAGCAAGAAAGTATCTGTGAAACTGCTTTGTTTTGTGTGGATTCATTTCACAGAGTTAAACATTTCTTTGGATTCAGCAGGTTGGAAACCCTCTTTCTGGAGAATCTGCAAAAAGATATTTGGGAGCCCATTGAGACCTATAACGAAAATGCCAATTTTTCCCCAAACCTAGAAATAATGTATCTATGAAACTGCTTTGTGATGTGTGGAGTCATCTCACAGAGTTAGACGTTTCTTTTGATTCAGCATGCTGGAAACACTTTTTTTTTGGAGAATGTATAAAGGAAAATTTTGTAATCCCAGTGAGGCCCATGGGGAAAAAACAAATATACTGAGGTAAAAACTAGAAAGAAGCTATTGGTATAACTGATTTGTGATGTATGCTTCATTTCAGTTTTAAACATTTCTTTTGATTCAGCAAGTTGGAAATACTCTTTTTGAGGATCTGAGAAGAGACATTTGGGAACCTATTGAAGATTATGGGGAAAAGCTCAATATCCCCAGGTAAAAACTAGAAAAAAGCTATCAAGAACCTGCTTTGTGATGTGTGGATTCATCTCACAGAGATAAACCTTTCTATTGATTCAACAGGTAAAAAACACTCTTTCTGGAGAATCTACAATGGAACATTTTGGAGACCATTGAATCATATGGGGAAAAACTGAATATCCCCAGGTAAATACTAGGAAGTAGTTATGTGTAAAACTACTCTGTGATGTGTGGATTCATCTAACAGAAGTAAAGTGTCCTTTCTATTCAGCAGGTTGGAAACACTCTTTTTGGAATATCTGCTTAGGGACATTTGGGACCCCATTGAGGTCTAGAGGAAAAAGAGAATATCACAGATAAAAATTAGAAAGAAGATGTATGAGAAATGACTTCATGATGTGTGGATTCATGTCACAGAGTTAAACCTTTCTTTTGATTCAGCAGGTTGGAAACACTCTTTTTGGAGAATCTAGGAAGGGATATTTAGAAGCTCATTGAGGCCCATGGGGAAAAATCAAATATCACCAGGAAAAACTCGAAGGAATGTATCTGTGAAACTGCTTGGTGATGTGCAGAGTCATCTAACAGAGTTAAAACTTTCTTTTGATTCAGCAGGCTGGAATCACTCTTTTTGGGGAATCTGTAATGTTAATTTAGGAGACTAGTGGACCATGTGGAAAACGGAATGTACCCAGGTAGAAACTAAAAACAAGCTGTCTGTCAAACAGCCCAGGGTTAAAACTTTCTTTTGATTCAGCAGGTTGGAAACACTATTTTTGGAGGATCTGTGAAGGGACATTTGGAAGTTCATTGAGGCCAATGGGGTAAAATGGAATATCCCATGATTCAAAACTAGAAAGAAACTATCTGTGAAACTGCTTTGTGGCTTGCAGATTCTTCTCACAGAGTTAATACTTTCTTTTGATTCAACAGGTTGAAAACACTTTTTTTTTTTTTTTTGGAAAGTCTGTGAAGGGATATTTTAGGTCCCTTAAAAGATCATGGGGAAAGTCAGAATATTCTCAGGTAAAAACTTGAAAGAATCTATGTGTGAAACTGCTTTGTGATTTGTGGATTCATCTCAGAATTAATCCTTTCTTTTGATTCATCAAGTTAGAAAATCTCAGCCAGGTGGGGTGGCTCATGCCTCTAATCTCAGGACTTTGGGAGGCTGAGGTGGGTGCATCACAAGGTCAGGAGTTTGAGATGGTCCTGGCTAACATGCTGAAACCCCATATGTACTAAAAATACAAAAAAAAGTTATCCAGGCATGGTGGTGGGTGCCTTAGTCCCAGCTACTTGGGAGGCTGAGGCAGGAGAACAGCATGTACCTGCATGGTGGAGTTTGCAGTGATTGGGAAATTGCAACACTTCACTCTCGCCTGGGTGACAGAACAAGATTCCACCTCCAAAAAAAAAAAAGAAAAGAAAAAGAAAATCTCTTTTTGGAGTATGTGCAAAGGGATATTTGGGAGACGACTGAGGCCCATATGGAAAAACTTAATATCTCCAGGTAAAGACAAGAAAAAAGCTGTCTGTGAAACTCCTTTGTGATGGGTAGATCCATCTCAAAGAGTTAAATGTTTCTTTTGATTCAGCAGGATGGAAACACTCTTTTTTAGAGATTCTGCTAAGGGATATTTGTGAACCCATTGAAGCCTATGGGGAAACTAAATATTCCCAGGTAAAAACTAGAAAGAAGGTATCTGTGAAACTGCTTTGTGGTGTGTGGATCCATCTCTTAGAGATAAACCTCTTTTTTGACACAGCAGTTTAAAACACTCTTTGTGGAGGATCTCCAAACGGACGTTTGGAAGCCCATTGAGGACAATGTGAAAAACCAAATATTGCCAGGTAAAAACTAGAAAGAAGCTATCTGTAAAACTACTTTGTGGTTTGTTGATTCTTCTCAGAGTTACATGTTTCCTTTGATTCAACATGTTGGAAACAATCTTTTTGGAAAATTTGCAAAGGCACATTTGGGAGCCGATTGAGGCATATGGGGAAAAACCCAATATCCCCAGGTAAAAACTAGAAAAAACTTTCTATGAAACTGGTTTATGATGTGTGGATTCGTCTTTCTGAATTAAACCTTTCTTTTGATTCAGCAGGTTGGGAACCCTCTTTTTGGAGAAACTGTGAAGGGATTTTTGGGAACCCATTGAGGTCCATTTGGAGAAACTGAATTTTCACAGGTAAAAACTAGAAAGAATCTGTGTAACAGCTTTGTGATGTGTGGATTCATCTCACAGAGTTAAATCTTTCTTTGGATTCAGCAGATTAAAAACACTCTTTTTGGAGAATCTATGAAGGGATTTTTGACAGCCCATTAAGGCCTATTGGGTAAAAAACTAGTATCCTGAGGTAAAAACTAGAAAGAAGCTATCTGTGAAACTGCTTTTGTCACGTGTGGATTCATCTTACTGAGTTAAACCTTTCTTTGGATTCAGCAGGTTAAAAACACTCTTTTTGGAGAATTTGCATAGGGATATTTGGGAGTCCATTCAGGCCCATGTGGAAAAATCCAATATCCCCAGCAAAACATTAGAAAGAAAGTGTCTGTGAAATTGCTTTGTGATGTGTGGATTCACCTCACAAAGTTAAACCTTTCTTTTGATTTATCTGGTTGGAAATGTGGGAAAGAGAGTTTCTAGGGTGCCACTTGTGTTGGTCTCCCCTGTATGGGACATACATTGAAAGCCATAGGTGGCCTCTGAGAAGAAAAGTCTCCTTATTGCCTTCAGGATTTTATGCCCCAAGAGCATAACCACTCAGCAGCATTCCACAGTTTTCTCAGGATGATAATACTCCATTGAAACAGTGGAGTATAGTCAAACATCTTAGCTTCCCCTAAAAACTGCTACCACCTGCTTCAGTCCCAATAAGTTAAAAGTCTTAAGTAGTTTAGACACACGCCTCTCCTCAAGGAAATTCACATAAATCACCACTGCTATAAATTTTATGGAATGACTCACAAGCTCTCCTTCACTGATTAATCCTTTTCCTCATTCCTTCCTCCCCTTCCCATCTACTGTAAGAACAAAGAGCCTGTATACCAATAAATTGAGTGGAGCCTGAGAACTTTGGGCTGTGAGCAAGCCTTCAATGCTCCAGTCCCCTAGACCCACCTTTTAAACACTTATGCTGTCTCTTTCTAACTCCTTTTTTCTCCACCAGAGACGAGGTACCTGCTGGGTGGTGTGGGGTTGGATTCCCCAACATCTGGCACCCAACACGGGTCTCCCTATAATCTCTACAAATAATCCAGTGAAGATATGCCAGAGTATGGAAAGTGGAGCATGACTGACAAAGGACACCCACGTAAGTTTTCACTTCAGTCTTTATGGAGAATTCCATGGTAACCACAGGAAAATATGGGTCAGGCTGAAAGTAAGTTTGCTAATTACTTAAGGCTGGTGCTGCAGTCATTGTGCTGCAGTGGGGCAATTGTGAGTACCCAAAACCTCACATCTTTGTTCCATCTCATAGGAGAGTATTCTCCTTGGTTCCTGGAATATGGAAAAAAGAATGTAAAAGATTGGTATAAGGTCAGATCAGACTTAAAATGAGCACAACAAGAGAGCCACAATATTCCTTTCTCCTCTTGGTCTGTGTGGTTGGCAATTAAAAGAGCACTGAAGTGCTTCCTCACTGAAGTGGAAGGAGTAGGAGTTTCAGGATGACATAGAAAATTTTAATAATCAGAAGTCTGATGATCAGCAAAGTGAACCATCACAGTCTAGGCTTAAAAAGGGGGAGAAATGGGAAACTATATATGCTAACTTCCTGAAACTTATGAAAGGATCAGTTCCATCTACTGCAGAAACAGTGCCACCTACTGTGCCTTTAGGGGAAGGCCTTTAGGGGAAGGCCTGGAATGGTCACCCCTGCCTGAGCCTTATGAATTTCTGGAAAGGGAGACTGAGATGTGGCTTGCCACTCCTGTTTCATGTCCCTCCATTAACTATGGTGAAGGAAAGCTTCAGGCTTACCCAACAGCCAATTACAGTGAGGGAATGACCCAAGCTTGTACACCTGCTAATTATGGTAAAGGAATGTTGTGAGCCACCCCAAATACTAATGATGGCTCAGGGATAATGCAGGCATCCATTCTCCCAAGAGGAGAAATGGGGTATTTGGATGTTTGGCAGTTTTCATTAAATATTCTGCCAGCTGAGAAGTCCAGAGAACATGATGAAGCAGACTGGGAGCTATTTTATTTTAAAATATTAAAAGACTTAAGCAAGCAATTGGACAATATGGACCAAATTCTCCTTATGTTCATTCCTTATTACAATCTGTGGCTTATAACCAACATTTAATACTTATAGATTAGGAGTCATTAACCTAATCCACCTTGTTCTCCTCTCAATTTCTGTAATTTGAAACCTAGTGGATGGATCAAGCAACAAATCAGACATGCAGAAATGCGCAAGCCTAACCTCCCATTAATATCACATCTGATGAGTTGCTTGGAATTGGACAGACATGAAGTACTGAAAATCAAGCAATGATAATGGGTGTTGAAAACGTTCATCAGCTCAGAACTATATGCCTAAGAGCCAGGGAAAAAATTCATGACCCTGGTACTATTTATCCGCATTTTATCTCAGTTCAACAGGTTTCAAGGGAGCCTTATCCAGATTTTGTCACCCATTTGCAAGACACGGTTCAAAAGGCCATTTTGGATTACCATGCCAGGAAAGTGATCTGTGAAGGAACATTTTGGAGCCCATTGAAATCTATGGGGAAAAACTGTATATTCACAGGTAAAAACTAGAAGGAAGCTATCTATGAAACTGTTTTCTGATGTGTGGATTCATCTTACAGATATAAAACTTTCTTTTGATTCAGCAGGTTGGAAACACTCTTTTTGGAGAATCTGTAATGAAACATCTGAGAGCACATTGAGGCCTATGAGGGAAAACTGAATATCTCCAGATAAAAACTAGAAAGTAGCTATCTGTGAAACTGCTTTTTGATATGGGGATTCATCTCACAGGTTAAAACTGTCTTTTGATGGAGAAGTTAGAAACACTATTTTTGGAGAATCTGCATGAAGACATTTGAGAGGCCATTGAGGCCTATGGGAAAATAACCAAATATCTTCAGATAAAAACTAGAATCTCTCTGTGAAACTACTTTCTGATGTGTAGATTCATGTAACAGAGTTAAACCTTTTTTTCATTCAGCATGTTGTAAACACTCTGTGGAATCTGCAAAGGCATATATTGAGCTCACTGAAGTGTGTGGTGAAAAACAAAGTATCCCCAGATAGAAACCAGAAACAAGCTTTCTGTGAAACTTCTTTGTAATATTTGGATTCATCTCAAAGTGTTACACCTTTCTTTTGATTCAGTGGTTTGGAAACTCTCCTTTTAAATGATGTCCAAAGGGAATTTTTGAGCCCATTGAGTACTTGGGGAGAAACTGAATATCCCCAGGTGAAAACTATGAAGAAGCTATCTGTGAAACTTCTTTGTGATATGTGGATTCATGTCACATATTTAAAATTTTCTTTTTGTGCCGCAGGTTGGAATGACTTTTTTTGGAGAATCTGCAAAGACACATTTGGGTGCCCTTTGAGTTTTATGTGGAAAAACATAATTTCAAGAGATAAAACCTAGTAAGAAGCTATTTGTGAAATTGCTTTGTGACATTTGGATTCATTTCACAGAGTTAAATCTTTCTGTTGATTCACCAGCCTGAAAACACTCTTTTAGGACAATCTGCAATAAAACATTTGGGAGCCCATTGAGGCATATGGGGAAAAACCAAATATCTCCATTTAAAAACTAGAAAGACTTGAGGGACTGATCCAAGATGGCTGAATAGGAACAGCCTACAGTTCCCAGAGTGACACAGAAGACAGGTGATATCTGCATTTCCAACTGAGGTAGTGGGTTCATCTCTCTGGGACTTGTTGGACAGTGGATGCAGCCCATGGAGTGTGAGCTGAAGCAGGCTGGGACATTGTCTCACCCAGGAAGGAAGGGGGTTGGGAAATTCCCTTTCTTAGCCAAGGGAAGACATGGTGGATGGTACCTGGAAAATCAGGACACTCCTATCTTAATACTGCACTTTTCCACAGTCTTAGCAAATGGCATACAAGGAGATTATATTCCATGCCTGGCTCAGAGGGTCCCACATCCACAGAGCCTTGCTCACTGCTAGCACAGCAGTCCAAGATTGAGCTGCAAGGCAACTGCAATCCTGGAGGAGGGGCATCCACCATGTCTGAGGCTTAAGTAGCTAAACAAAGCAGCTGGGAAATTCAAATTTGGTGGAGCCCATCACAGCTCAATGAGGCCTGTTGCTACTGTAGACTGCACCTCTGGGGGCAGGGTATAGCTGAACAAAAGGCAGTAGAAGCTTCTGCAGACATAAAAGTACCTGTGTGGCAGCTTTGAAGAGTGTAGTCCTTCTTCCAGCATGGCGTTTGAGATCTGAGAATGGACAGACTAGCTCTTCAAGTGGGTCCTTGAACCCCAAGTAGACTAACTGGGAGACACCTCCCAGTAGGGGCTGACTGATACCTCATACAGCTTGGTGCACCTCTCAGATGAAGCTTCCAGATGAAGGATCAGGCAGCAACATTTCCTGTTGTGCAGTATTTGCTGTTCTGCAGCCTCCGTTGGAGATACCCAAGCAAACAGGGTCTGGAGTGGACCTCCAACAAAGGTTAATGGAGGTGAAACTGAGAGCCCTTACTTTTAGAAAGAAAACTAATAAACAGAAAGAATAGCAACAACATCAACAAAAAGAACATCCATGCCAAAGCCCCATCTGTAGGTCACCATCATCAAAGACCAAACGTAGATAAAACCACAAAGATGGGGAGAAACCAGAGCAGAAAACCTGAAAATTCTAAAAATCAGAGCATCTTTTCTCATCCAAAGGAAAGCAAGCTTCTCCTCAGCAACAGAACAAAGCTGGAGGGAGAATGACTTTGATGAGATGACAGAAGTAGTGTTCGGAAGATGGATAATAACAAACTTCTCTGAGCTAAAGAAGGATGTTTGAACCCATGACAAAGAAGCTAAAAACTTGGGGAATAAAGATTAGACGATGGATTAGCTAGGATAAACAGCACAGAGAAGACCTTAAATGACCTGATGGAACTGAAAACCATGACATAAGTACTATGTGATGCATGCAGAAGCTTCAGTAGCTAACTCGATCAAGTGGAAGAAAGGGTATCAGTGATGGAAGATCAAATGAATGAAATGAAGCAAGAAGACAATTTTAGAGAAAAAAGAGTAAAAATAAACTAACAAATCCTCTAAGAAATATGGGACTGTGAGAAAAGACCAAATCTACATCTGATTTGTGTACCTGAATGTGACAGAGAGAATGGAACCAAGTTGGAAAACACTCCGCATGATATTATCCAGGAGAACTTCCCCAACTTAGCAAGGCAGGCCAACATTCAAATTCAGGAAATACAGAGAATACCACAAAGATACTCCTCAAGAAGAGCAAACACAAGAAACATAATTGTCAGATTCACCAAGGTTGAAATGAAGGAAAAAATGTTAAAGGAAGCCAGAGAGAAAGGCTGGAATTCCCACAAAGGGAAGTCCATCAGACTAACAGTAGATCTCTCAGAAGAAACTCTACAAGCCAAAGAGAGTGAGGCCTATATTCAGCTTTCTTAATGAAAATAATTTTCAACCCAGAATTTCATATCCAGCAAAACTAAGCTTCATAAGTGAAGGGGAAATACAATCCTTTGCAGACAAGCAAATGCTGAGAGGTTTTGTCACCACCAGTCCTGCCTTACAGGAGCTCCTGAAGGAAGCACTAAACATGGAAAAGAAAAATCGGTAAGAGCCACTGCAAAAACATGCCAAACTGTAAAGACCATCAATGCTAGGAAGAAACTACATCAACTAACGAGCAAAATAACCACCTAACATATTAATGACAGGATCAAATTCATATATAACAGTATTAACCTTCAACATAAGTGGGCTAAATGCCCCAATTAAAAGACAGACTGGCAAATTGGATAAAGTGTCAAGGCCCATCAGTGTTCTGTACTGAGAAGACCCATCTTCTATGTAGAGACACACATTGGCTCAAAATAAAGGGATGGAAGAAGACCTACCAAGCAACTGGAAAACAAACAACAACAAAAAAAGCAGGGTTTGCAATCCTAATCTCTGATAAAACAGGCTTTAAACTAACAAAGATCAAAAGAGACAAAGAAGGCCATTACATAATGGTATAGAGATCAATTAAACAAGAAGAGTGAACTATCCTAAATATATATGCACTCGATAAAGAAGCACCCAGATTTGTAAGGCAAGTTCTTAGAAACCCACAAAGAGACTTAGAATCCCACACAACAATAATGGGAGTCTTTAACACCCCACTGTCAGCATTAGAGAGATCAACAAGACAGAAATTTAACAAGGATAACCAGTACTTGAACTCAGTTGTGGACCAAGTGGACCTAATGGACATCTAGAGAACTCTCCACCACAAATCAACATAACATACATTCTTCTCAGCACCACATCACACTTTTTCCAAAATTGACCACATAGTTGGAAGTAAAGCATCCTCAGCAAAAGTAAAAGAACAAATATTATAACAAACTGTCTCTCAGACGACAGTGCAATCAGATTGGATCTCAGGATTAAGAAACTTACTCAAAACCACACAACTGCATGGAAACTGAACAATTTGCTCCTGAGTGACCACTGGGCAATAACGAAATGAAGGCAGAAATAAAGTTGTTCTTTGAAACCAATGAGAACAAAGACAAACATAACAGAATCTCTGGAACACATTTAACGTAGTGTGTAGAAGGAAATTCATAGCACCAAATGCCCACAAGAGAAAGCAGAAAAGATCTAAAATCGACAGCCTAACATCGCAATTAAAAGAAATAGAGAATCAAGAACAAACACATTCAAAAGCTAGCAGAAGATGAGAAATAATTCAGATCAGAGCACAACTGAATGAGATAGAGAAATTAAAAAAACCCTTCAAAAAATAAATGAATCCAGGAGCTGGTATTTTGGAAAGATCAACAAAATTGATAGACCACTGGCAAGGCTAATAAAGAATAAAAGAGGGAAGAAACAAATAGATGAAATACACCTTCCCAAGGCTAAACCAGGGAGATGTTGAAGCCCTGAATAGACCAATAACAGGCTCTGAAATGGAGGTAATAATTAGTAGCCTACCAACCAAAAAAAGTCCAGGACCAGACGGATTCACAGCTGAAATCTCCCAGAAATACAAAGAGGAGCTGACACCATTCCTCGTGAAACTATTCCAATCAATAGAAAAGAGGGAATCCTCCCTAACTTATTTTATGAGGCCAGCATCATGCTGATACCAAAGCCTGGCAGAGACACAACAAAAAAAGAGAATTATAGACCAATATCTCTGATGAACATTGAAGCAATAATCCTCAATAAAACACTGGAAAACTGAATACAGCAGCACATCAAAAAGCTTATCCACTACAATCCAGTGGGCTTCATCCCTGGGATGCAAGGCTGGTTCAACATATCCAAATCAATAAACATAATCATCCTATAATCAGAACCAAAGACAAAAACCACATGATTGTCTCAATATATGCAGAAGAAACCTCTGACAAATTTCAACAGCATTTCATGCTAAAAACTCTCAATAAACTAGATATTGATGGGATGTATCTCAAAATAATAAGAGCTATTTATCAAAAACCCACAGCTAATATCATATTGAATGGGCAAAAACTGGAGCATTTGCTTTGAAAATTGGCACAAGACAGGGATGCCCTCTTACCACTCCTGTTCAGCATAGTGTTGGAAGTTCTGTCCAGGACAATCAGGCAGGAGAAACAAATAAAGGATATTTAAATAGGAAAAGAGGAAGTCAAATTGTCCCTGTTTGCAGATCACATGATTGTATACTTACAAAACTCCATTGTCTCATCCCAAAATCTCCCCTTAAGCTGAAAAGCAACTTCAGCAAAGTCTCAGGATACCAAATCAATGGGCAAAAACCACAAGCATTCCTATACACCTATAACAGACAAACAGAGGCATATCATGAGTTAACTCCAATTCACAATTGCTTCAAAGAGGACAAAATACCTAGGAATCCAACTTACAAGGATGTGAAGGACCTTTTCAAGGAGAACAACAAAGCGCTGCTCAAATAAATGAAACAGGACACAAACAAATGGAAGAATATTTCATGCTCATGGTTCAGCATGTTGGAAACAATCTCACTGGAGAATCTACAAAGGGACTTTTGTAAGCCTACTGAGGCCTTTTGGGAAAAACTGAATATCCCTAGATAAAAACAATAAAGAAGCTACCTGTGTAACTACTTTGTGATGTGTGTATGCAACTCACAAAGTTAAAGCTTTATGTGGATTCAGCATTTTTGAAACGCTCTTTGTGGAGAATCTGAAAAATGGACATTTGGCAGTCCATTGAGGCCTAAAGGGAAAATCAGAATATCTCCAGAAAAACTAGAAAGAAGTTCTCCATGAAACTGCTGTATGATGTTTGAATTAATCTCACAAGGTTAAAAATTTCTTTTGATTCAGCAGTTTGGAAAAACACATTTTGAGGAATCCACTATGCGACATCTGGGATCCCATTCATGCCTATGGGGAAAAGTCAAAAACCTGAGATAAAAACTGGAAAGAATCTCTGTGAAACTGCTTTGTGATATGTGAATTTATCTCACAGAGGGAAACGTTTCTTTTGTTTCAGCAGGTTGGAAACACTCTTTTTGAAGAAAGTGCAAAAGGGCATTTGGAAGCCCACTGTGGCCCATGGGGAAAAACTGAATATCCCAAGACAAAAACTAGACAGAAGTGATCCTTGAAAGTGCTATGTGATGTGTGGATTTATCTCACAGAGTTAAATTTTTTTCTGATTCAGCTTGTTGGAAACACTCTTTCTGGAAAATTTGCAAAGGGACATTTGGGAGCCACTGAGGCCTAAGGGGAAAAACAGAATATCTCCAGATAAAAACTAGAAACAAGCTATCTTGAAACTGCATTGTGATGTGTGGATTCATCCCACAGAGTTAAAACTTTCTTCTTATTGAGCAGGTTGGAAACACTCTTTTTGGAATATCTCACATGTGGGTGCCCATTAAGGCCTACAAAGAAAAACAGAATATCCCCTTATAAAAACTAGAAAGAAGCTACTGTGAAATTGCTTTGTGATGTGTGGATTCATCTCACAGAGTTAAAATTTTCTATTGATTCAGCAGGTTGGAAACACTTTTTTTGGAGTGTCTGCTATGGGACATTTGTAAGCCCATTGTGGCCTATAGGGAAAAACTGAACATGCTCAGATAAAAATAAGAAAGAAGCCACTGGTGAAACTGCTTTGTAATGTGAAGATTCACCTCTTAGATTTAAACATTTCTATTCATGTAGAATGTTGGAAACACTCTTTTTGGAGAATCTACAAAGTGGCATTTGGGAGCCCATTGAGGCTGATGGTACAAAACAGTATATCCTCCAATTAAAACGAGAAAGAACGTATCCGTGAAACTGCTTTGTGATATGTGGATTCAGCTCACAGGGTTATACCATTCTTTTAATTCAGCAGTTTGGAAACACTCCTTTTGTAGAATCTGTGAAGGGACATTTTGGACTGCATTAAGACCTATGGTTAAAAACAAAATATCCCACAATAAAAACCTGTAAGAAGCTATCTGTGATACTGCTTTGTGAGGTATGATTTCAATACACAGTATAAACTTTTATTTTGGTTCCACAGATCAGAAACACTCCTATTTTAGAATCTACAAAGGGTCGTTTAGAATATACGAAGGGTCATTTTGAAGAGCAGTAAGGCCTATAGTGAAAAACCAAATATACCTAGAAACAAAGAAATACATTTTCTGTGAAACTGCTTTGTCTCCATTCAGCTCACAAAGTTAAACTTTTCTTTTGGTTCAGCAGTTTGGAAACAATTTTATCATAGAATCTGTAAAGGGAAACTTTGAAGGACCTTGAGACCTATAGTGAAAAACTGAATATCCTGTGATAAAAAGGATACAGAAACTATGTGTGAAACTTCTTTGTGATATGTGGATACAATTCACAGAGTTAAACCATTGTTTTGATTCAGCAAGTTGGAGACACTCTTTTTGTAGAATCCGCAAAGGGACATTTTGGAGCCCATTATGCTTATAGAGATAAACAGAATATCTCATGATAAAATTTCAAAAGAAGCTATCTGTGAAATTGCTTTGCAATTCATGGTTTCAACTCCCAGAGTTAAATTTTTATTTTGATTCAGCATGTGTGAGGCACTCTTTGTAAAATATTCAAAGGGACATTTCAGAACACGGTGATGTGTACAATAAAAAAACGAATATCCCATGATGAAAACTAAAAAGAAACTGTGAAACTGCATTGTGCTGTGTTGATTCAGCTTACAGAGTTAAACCTTTATTTTGATACAGCAGTTTGGAAACACACTTTTTGTACAATGTGCTAAGGAACATTTTGGAGCACAGTAAGACCTATAGAGAAAAATTGAATATCACACAATAAAATCTTGAAAGAAGTTATATGAGAAACTACTTTGTGATGTGTGGCTTGATCTCACAGAGATAAAACATTCTTTTGTCTCAGCAGTTTGGAGACGTTCTTTCTGGAAAATCTGCAAAGGGACATT
This sequence comes from Pongo abelii, assembly GCF_028885655.2. NCBI lineage: Eukaryota > Metazoa > Chordata > Mammalia > Primates > Hominidae > Pongo > Pongo abelii. The sequence continues at coordinate 45,402,849 of NC_072009.2, read as the reverse complement.
TGGGAGCCAATTGTGGCCTAAGGGAAAAACAGAATTTCCCTAGGGGAAAACTAGAAAGAAGCTATCTGGGAAACTGCTTTTGGATGTGTGCATTCATCTCCCAGAGTTAAATCATTTTTTTCATTTCACAGGTTGCAATCACTCTTTTTGGAATACCTGTGAAGGGATATTTTGGATCCCATTCAGGCCTAAGAAAAAATGGAATATATCCAGATGAAAACTTCAGAGAATCTATTTGTGAAACTACTCTGTGATGTGTGAGTTAATCTTACAGAGATAAAAGTTTCTTTTGAATCAGCAGGTTGGAAACACTCTTTTTCTAGAATCTGCAAAGGGACATTTGGGACAACATTGCAGCTGTGTGAAAGAAATGAATATGGCCAAGTAAAAACTAAAAAGAAGCAATCTGTCAAACTTCTTTTTGATGTGGATGTTCATCTCACAAGCTTAAACCTTTCTTTTGATTCAGCAGATTGGAAACACTCTTTTTGGACAATCTGCAAAGGGTTATTTGGGAGCCCATTGAGGCCTAAGGAGAAAAACTTAATATCCTCAGGTAAAAACTAGAAAGAAACTATCTGTGAAACTGCTTTGTGATGTGTGGATTCATCTCACAGAGCTAAACCTTCCTTTTGATTCAGCAGGTTGGAAACACTCTTTTTGAAGGATCTGCAGGGGAACATTTGGGAGCCCAATGAAGCACATGGGAAAAAATATCCACAGGTAAAACTAGAGAGAAGCTATCTGTGTAACTGCTTTGTGATGTGTGGATTCATCTCACAGAGACAAGCTATTCTTTTCATTCATCAAATTGGAAACAGTCTGTTTTTTGAATATGCACAGGGACATTTGGGAGGTCATTGAGGACTATGGTGAAAAAGCAAATATCACCAGATAAAAACTAGAAAGAAGTAATCTGTGAAACTGCTTTGTGAAGTGTGCATTCACCTCACTGAGTTAAACTTTTTTTTGATTCAGCACGTTGGAAACACTCTTTTTGGGGATTCTGCAAAGAAATTTTGGGAGCCTATTGAGGCCAATGGGAAAACCACAACCTCTCCAGGTAAAACCTAGAAAGAAGCTATATGTATAACAGCTTTGTAGTTTTTGGATTCATCTCACAGAGTAAAATGTTTCCTTTTATTCAGCAGGTTGGAAACACTTTTTTGGTAGAATCTCAAAAGGACATTTGGGAGCCAGTTGAGACCAATAAAAAAACATTCCCAGTTAAAAACTAGAAAGAAGCTATCTGTGAAACTGCTTTGTGATATATGGATTCATATCACAGAGTTAAAACTTTATATTGATTCAGTAGATTGGAAACTCTCTTTGTGAAGAATATGCTAAGGGACATTAGGGAGCCCATTGAGGCCTATGGAAAATAACTGAATATTGCCAGAAAAAGAAAGAAGCTATCGGTGAAACTGCTTTATGATGTGTGGATTCATCTCACAGAGTTAAACCTTTCTTTTGATTCAACAGTTGAAAACACTCTTTCTGGAGAATCAGTGAAGGGACATTTCAGAACCTTTTGTTACCACTGTGGAAACAAGGAGTACCTCCAGTAAAAGACTAGAAAAAAGCTCTCTGTGAAACTGCTTTTTGATGTGTGGCTTCATTTCACAGAGTTAAACCTTTCTTTGATTCAGGAGGTTGAAATCAGTGTTTTTGAAGAATATACAAAGAGACATTTGGGAGCCCGTTGAAGCCCAAGATTAAAACTGAATATATCCAGGTAAAAACTGGAAAGAAGCTATCTGTATAACAGCTTTGCAATTTGTGGATTCACCTCACAGAGTTAAACGTTTCCTTTGATTCAGGAGTTTGGAAACACTCTGTTTGGAGGATTTACGAAGGAATATTTGGCAGCCGTTTCAGACCTATAAGGAAAAAAACATTTCCAGGTAAAATTTGAAAGAAGCTTTCTGTGAAGACGTTTTGTGAAGTTAGGATTTGTTGCAAAGAATTAAACATTTCTTCTGATCCAGCAGGTTGGAAAAACTCTTTTGGGAGAATCTGCAAAGGGACATTTGAGAGACCATTGTGGCCCATGGGGATAAACTGAATATCACCAGGTAAAAACTAAAAAGAAGCTATCTGTATAACTGCTTTGTAATGTGTGGTTTCATCTCACAGAATTAAATGTTTCTTTTGATTGAGCAGGTTGGAAACACTCTTTTTGGGGAATGTGCAATGGAACGTTTGGAAGCTCATCTGGGCATGTGGGGACCAACTGAATATTCCCCAATAAAAAAATTAGAAAGAAGCTGTCTGTGAAACTGTTTTGTGATGTGTAGATTCATCTCACAGCATTAAATCTTACTTTGATACGGCAGGTTGCAAACATTCTTTTTGGAGAATCAGTAAAGGGAAAATTTGGAGCCTTTTGAGGCCTATGGGGAAAAACCAAACATCTTCAGAGAAAAAACTGAAAAGAAGCTATCTGTGAAACTGCTTTATGATACATGGATTCATCTAAAGAGTAAAATCTTCCTTTTGATTCATAAGATTGGAAACAAACTTTTTGGAGAATCTGTGAAGGGACATTTGGTAGCCCATTGAGGCCTAGGTGAAAAACAGAGTATCCCCAGATAAAAATTGGAAAAAAAGTGTGTGAAACTGCCTTGTGGTGTGTGGATTGATCTCACAGAGTTAAACCTTTCTTTTGATTCAGCAGTTAAAAAACACTGTATTTGGAGAATCTGTGATGGGACATTTGGGAGCCCATTGAGGCCTAGAGTAAAAAAAAAAAAAAAATCCCCATATCAAAATTGGAAAGAAGCTATATGTGAAACTGCATTGTGATGTGTGAATTCATCTCACAGAGGTAAACATTTATTTAATTCCACAGGTTGAAAACACTCTTTCAGGAGGTCTGTGAGTGGACATTTGGGAAGCCTTTGAGGCTTAAGGGAAATAATCAAATATCTGCAGATATAAGCTAAAAAGTGTCTACATATGAAATTGCTTTATAATGTGTGCATTCATCTCACAGTGTTAAATTTTGCTTTGATTCAGTAGGTGGGAGATATTCTTTTTGGAGAATCTGCAAAGGAACATTTTGGAGCCTTTTGAGGCCAATGGGGAAAAACAGAATATCACCAGGAAAAGAACAAGAAAGAAGCTATCTGTGAAACTGCTTTGTGATGTCTGGATTCATCTCACAGAGTTAAACATTTCTTTTGATTCAGCAGGTTGGACACACTCTTTTTGGAAAATTTCCAAAGGGACATTTGGAAGCCCATTGAGGCCAATGGAGAAGACCTGAATATCTGCAGGTAAAAACTAGAAAGAAGTTATCTGTGAAACAGATTTATGGTGTGTGGATTCATCTCAGAGAGTGAAACATTTCTTTGATTCAACAGATTGGACACACTCTTTGTGAAGAATATGCAAAGGGATATTTCACAGGCCATTGAGACCTATGGGGAAAAAGAGAATATCCCCGGGTAAAAACTAGAAAGAAGCTCTCTGTGGAACTGCCTTGTTCCACAGATGAGGAGTGGATTCATCTCTCAGAGTGAGACATTTCTTTTGATAGAGCAGTTTGAAAACACTCTTTTTGGAGAATCTGCAAAGGGGCATTTGGGACACTTTTGAGGCCTAAGGGAAAAAATTGAATATCCTCAGGTAGAAACTAGAAAGAAGCTATCTGTAAAACTGCTTTGTGATGTGTGGATACATCTCACACAGTTTAAAACTTTCTTTTGATGCAGCAGGTTGGAAGCACTCTTTTTGGAGATTCTGATAAGGGACATTTAAGAGAACTTTGAGGCCCATGCAGAAAAAACCCACATATCCTTAGGTAAAAACTAGAAAGAAAGTTTCTGTGAAACTGCTTTGTTTTGTGTGGATTCATTTCACAGAGTTAAACATTTCTTTGGATTCAGCAGGTTGGAAACCCTCTTTCTGGAGAATCTGCAAAAAGACATTTGGGAGCAAGGAAAATCCCAATTTTTCCCCAAACCTAGAAATAATATATCTGTGAAACTGCTTTGTGATGTGTGGAGTCATCTCACAGAGTTAGACATTTCTTTTGATTCAGCAGGTTGGAAACACTTTTTTTGGAGAATGTGTAAAAGAAAATTTGGAAGCCCAGTAAGGCCCATAGGAAAAACAAATATACCCAGGTAAAAACCAGAAAGAAGCTATCAGTATAACTGCTTTGTAATGTGTGCTTAATTTCTCAGTGTTAAATGTTTCTTTTGAATCAGCAAGTTGGACACACTCTTTTTGAGAATCTGAGAAGAGACAATTGGGAACCAATTGAAGCTTATGGGGAAAAACACAATATTCCCTGGTAAAAAATAGAAAAAAAAAGCTATCAAGGAAACTGCCTTGTGATGCCCGGATTCATCTCACAGAGGTAAACCTTTCTTTTGATTCAGCAGGTAAAAGACAATCTTTCTAGAGAATCTACAATGGAATATTCGGGAGCCCATTGAATCATATGGGGAAAAACTGAATATCCCCAGTTAAAAACAAGAAAAAAGCTGTCTGTGAGACTCCTTTGTGAGGTGTAGATTCATCTCACAGAGTTAAATGTTTCCTTTGATTCAGCAGGATGGAAACACTCTTTTTTAGAATTTCTGCTAAGGGATATTTGTGAGCCCATTGAAGCCTATGGGGAATATCAAAATATTCCCAGGTAAAAACTAGAAAGAAGGTACCTATGAAATTGCTTTGTGATGTGTGCATTCATCCCATAGATATAAACCACTTTTTTGACTCAGCAGGTTGAATCCCTCTTTATGGAGGATCTGCAAAGGGATGTTTGGAAGCCCATTGAGGACAATGTGAAAAACCAAATATTTCCAGGTAAAAACTAGAAAGAAGCTATCTGTAAAACTACTTTGTGATTTGTTGATTCTTCTTAGGGTTAGACGTTTTCTTTGATTCAACATGTTGGAAACAATCTTTTTGGAAAATTTGCAAAGGCACATTTGGTAGCCCATTGAGGCATATGGGGATAAACCCAATATCCCCAGGCAAAAACTAGAAAAAAGCTTTCTATGAAACTGCTTTATGATGTATGGATTCATCTTTCTGAGTTAAACTTTTCTTTTGATTGAGCAGTTTGGAAACAGTCTTTTTGGAGAATCTGTGAAGGGATTTTTGTGAGCGCATTGAGGCCCATGAGGAGAAACTGAATTTCCACAGGTAAAAACTAGAAAGAATCTATGTAACAGCTTTGTGATGTGTGGATTCATCTCACAGAGTTAAATCTTTCTTTGGATTCAGCAGATTAAAAACACTCTTTTTGGAGAATCTATGAAGGGATTTTTGAGAGCCCATTAAGTCCTATTGGGTAAAAACTAATATCCTCAGGTAAAAACTAGAAAGAAGTTATCTGTGAAACTGCTTTTGTCATGTGTGGATTCATGTCACCGAGTTAAACCTTTCTTTGGATTCAGCAGGTTAAAAACACTCTTTTTGGAGAATCTGCATAGAGGTATCCATGAAACTGTTTTGTGATGTGTGGGTTCAGCTCACAGGATTGTACCATTTTTTTAATTCAGCAGTTTGGAAACACTCCTTTTGTGGAATCTGTGAAGAGACATTTTGGAGCGCATTTAAGGCCTATGGTGAAAGACCAAATATCCCACAATAAAAACTTGTAAGAAGCTATCTGTGATACTGCTTTGTGACATATGACTTCAGCACAGACTAAACTTTTATTTTGATTCCACATATCAGAAACTCCTATTTTAGAATCTACAAAAGGTCATTTAGAATATACGAAGGGTCATTTTGGAGAGCAGTAAGGCCTATAGTGAAAAACCAAATATACCTAGAAACAAAGAAACACATTTTCTGTGAAACTGCTTTGTCTCCTTTCAGCTCGCAGAGTTAAACTTTTCTTTTGTTTCAGCAGTTTGGAAACACTCTTATTGTAGAATCTGTAAAGGGACACTTTGAAGGACCTTGAGGCTTATAGTGAAAAACTGAATATCCTTTGATAAGAAGTATAAAGAAGCTATCTGTGAAACTCCTTTGTGATATGTGGATACAACTCAGAGTTAAACTGTTGTTTTGATTCAGCAAGTTGGAGACACTCTTCTTGTAGAATCTGCAAAGGGACATTTTGAAGCCCATTACGCCTATAGAGAAAAACAGAATATCTCATGATAAAATTTCAAAAGAAGCTATCTGTGAAATTGCTTTGCAATGAATGGTTTCAGCTCACAGAGTTAAATTTTTAGTTGATACAGGAGATGTGAAACTCTTTATGTAGAGTATGTGAACGGACATTTAAGATCACAGTAATGCATACAGTAAAAAACTGAATATTCCATGAGAAAAACTAAACAGAAACTGAAACTGCTTTGCAATTTGTTGATTCAGCTCACAGAGTTAAACCTTATTTTTGATTCAGCATGTTGGAAACACTATTTTTGTACAATCTGCTAAAGAACATTTTGGAGCACAGTAAGACCTACAGAGAAAAATCGAATATGCCACAATAAAATATTGAAAGAAGCTATATTAGTCACTTCTTTGTGATGTGTGGATTCAGCTCACAAAGTTAAACCATTCCTTTCATTCAGCAGTTTGGAAACACTCTTTTGAAGAATCTGTGAGGGGACAGTTCACAGGGCAGCAAGGTCTATAGTAGAAAATCAGATATCTTTATGTGAATATTAGAAAGAAGTTATTTGTGAAACTGATTGATGATATGTATTCAACTCACAGAATTGAACCTCCCTTTACTTCCGGCATGTTGGAGACACTCTTTTTGTACAATCTGCTAAGGAAGATTTTGGAGCACTGTAAGTCCTATAGTGAAAAATCTATATTCCATGAGAATAACTAAAAAGAAACTATATCTGAAACTTTTTTCTTAGTTCTACATTTAGCTCACAGATTTAAACTTTCTTTTTCATTCAGTAGTTTGGAAATTCTGTTTTGTCGAATCTGTGAAGGGACAATTCAGAGCCTACCAGGCATACAGCAAAAACAGAAGAGCCCATGTGAAATTTAAAAAGAAGCTACCTGTGAAACTGCTCTGTGATATACGGATTCAGCTCACAGAGTTAAAGCTTTCTTTGGATTCAGCAGTTTGGAAACACTCTTTTTGTAGAATGTGCTAATGAACAATTTGGAATGCACTAAGACCTATAGTGAAGAACAAAACATCTCACATTAAAAACTAGAAAGAGGCTATCTGTGAAACTGCTTTGTTTTGTGTGGATTCAGTACACAGAGTTAAGTCTTTCTTTTGATTCAGCAGTTTAGAAACACTCTTTTTATAGATTTTGTGAAGGCACATTTTGGATTGGAGTAAGGCCAATATTAAAAAACTGAATATCCCACAATAGAAACTGGAAAGAGGTTGTCTATAAAACTGCTCTATGATGTGTGAATTCAGCTCAAAGTGTTAAAACATACTTTTGAATCAACAGTTTGGAAACTGCTTGGAAACTCTCTTTGTGCAATCCATGAGGGGATATTGAGGGCTTTAGTGGAAAACTGAATGCCCTGTGATAAAAAAACAGAAGAAAGCTATCTGTGAAATGGCTTTATGCTGTGTGGATTAGGCTCCTAGAGTTAAAACTTTCCTTTTTTCAGCAGGTTGGAAACACTCTTTATGTAAAATCTGCAAAGGGACATTTCAGAGTGCAGTGAATCTTACATTGAAAATGGAATATCCCACTAAAAAACTAGAAAGAATCTATCTGTAAAGCTGTTTTGTTATGTGTGGACTCAGCTCATACATTTAAGCCTTTCTTTTCATTCAGCAGTTTGGAAACACTCTTGTTGTAGCATCTGCCAAAGAACATTTTGAATCCCATTTTGCTTTTAGAGAAACAGAATATCCCACAATAAAATCTAGAAAGAAAGTATCTGTGAAACTGCCTTGTGATGTGTGTATACAGCTCACAGAGTTAAAACCTGTTTTGATTCAGCAGTTTGGAAAGAGTGTTTTTGTACAATCTGCAAAGGGATACTTCAGAGCACAGTAAGGCCCATAGTGAAAAACTGAATATCCCACAACAAAAATTAAAAGGAAGCTATCTGTAAAACTACTTTGTGATGGGATGCATTCAGCTCACAAAGTTAAACCATTTTTAATTCAGTGGTTTGGAAATAGTCTTTTTGCAGAATCTGTGAAGGAACCTTTCCGAGCACAGTAAGGCCTATAGTGAAAAATTGAATATCCCATGATAAAAAATAGAAAGAAGCTGTCGGTGAAAAAGTTTGTCAAGTCTCCATTCAGCTCACAAGGTTAAACCATTCTTTTGATTCAGCAGTTTGCAAATAGTCTTTGTGTAGAATCTATGCAGGCACACTTCTAGACCACTAGGCCTACAGTGAAAAAGTGAACATCTCATGATGAAATCTAGAAAGAAGCTATGTGAGAAACTGTTTTGCTATTTGAGGATTCAGTTTAAAAAGTTAAACCATTTTTTTGGTTCTGACATTTGGAAACACTTTTTTTGTGGAATCTGTGAAGGGACATTTCAGGCCACCATAAGACCTACATTGAGAAATAAAATATTCCTAGATAAAAACTAGAAAGAGATTTTCTGTGAAACTGCTTCCTCTGCATTCAGCTCACAGATTTAAACCTTATTTTGATTCACCAGTTAGAAAACCCTCTTTTTGTAGAATATGCAAAGAGACATTTTGGAGCACAGTGAGCCCCATAATGATAAAGTGAATATCCCATGATAAAAAACTAGAAAGAGGCCATCTTTGAAACTGCTTTGTGAAGTGTGCATTCAGTTCACAGAATTAAACTGGTCTTTTGATTCAGCAGTTTGGAAACACTATTTTTGTAGGATATGTGGAGACATTTCTGAGTGCAGTAAGTTCTATAGTGAAAAACAAATTATCCCACAAGAAAAATTAGAAGGAAGGTAGTTGTGAGTCCACTTTGTGATGTATGCACTCAGTTCACAAAATTAAACCCTGCTTTTCATTCAGCAGTTTGGAAAAACTCTTTTTGCAGGATCTTTAATGGACATTTCTGAGGACATTGAGGCCTATAGTCAAAAAATGAATAGCCTGTGATAAAAATTAGTAAGAAGCTATCTGTGAAACTGCTTTGTGATGTGTGGATTCAGCTCATAGAGTTTAGCCTTTCTTTTGATTTAGTAAGTTGGTAACACTCTTCTTGTAGAATATATGAAGAGACTTTTCAGAGAAAAGTGAAACCTACAGTAAAAAACAAAAAGTCCCACGACAGAAACTGAAAAGAAGCCATCTGCAAAACTGCTTTGTGATGTGTGCATTCAGTTCACAAAGTTAAACTTACCTTTGATTCAGTGGTTTGGAAACACTCTTTTTGTAGCATCTGCTAAGGGACATTTCACAGTGCAGTAAGAAAAAAACTGAATATCTCAAGTAAAATCTAGAAAGAAGCTATCTGTGAAACTGCTTTGTGAAGTCTCCATTCAGGTAACAGTGTTAAAATTTTCTTCTGATTCAGTGTTTGGAAACACTCTTTTTGTAGAATCTGCAAAGTGACATTTTGGAATCCAGTAGGCCTATAGTGAACTACAGAATATTCCATGATAAAGCCCAGAGATAATCTATTGGTTAACCTGCTTTGTGAAATGTGGATTCAACTCACAAAGTTAAACTGTTCCTTTGATTTAGCAGTTTTAAACACTGTTTTAGTAGAACCAGAGAAGGGACATTTTGGAGCACAATAAGTCCTACAATGAAAAACCAAGTATCTCTAAACAAAAACTAGAAAAAGTTATCTGTGAAATTGCTTTCTGGTGTGTGCTTTCAGCTCACACAGGGAAATCTTTCTTTTGCTTTTGATTTTGTATAATTTGGAAGGTATTGAGGTATGTAGTAAAAAATTGAATATCCCATGATAAAAAGTAAAAGAAGTTACCTTTGAAACTGCTTCAAGATGTCTGGATTCAGCTCACAGAAGTAAACCTTTCTTTTCATTCAGCAGTTTGGAAACACTCTTTTTTTTGAACCTGCAAAGGGACAATTCGGTGGACATTGAAGCCTACAATAAAAACTGGTAAAAAGCTTTCTGTGAAAATGCTTTGAGATGTGTGTATTCAGGTTACAATGTTAAGCCTTTCATTTTATTTGGTTCAGTGGAAACACTCTTTTTCTAGAATATGTGAGGGAACACTTCAGAGCACAGGAAGGCCAATAGTAAACAGAAGATCATGCAATAAAAACAAAAAGAAGCTATCTGCACAACTGCTTTGTGATGTCATTCAGCTGAGAGAGTTAAAATTTTCTGTTGATTCAGCAGTTTGGGAACACCCTTTTTGGAAAATCTGCAAAGGGACAATTCAGAGACAACTAGGCCGATAGTGTAAAACAGAGGATCTCACCATAAAATCTTAAAGAAACTATCTGTGAAACTTCTTTTGGAATGTCTCAATTCAGCTCAGAGAGTTAAATCTTTCTTTTGATTCTGGTATTGGAACACCCCTTTTGTGAAATCTGCTAAAAGATATTTCAGTGTACAGTAAGCCATACTGTGAAAGCAGAATATCCCTTGACAGAAAGTAAAAAGATGTTATCTGTGAAACTGCTTTGTGATATCTGCATTCAACTCACAAAATTAAACTTTTCTTTTGATTCAGCAGTTTGGGAACACTCTTTTTCTAAAATCTGCAAAGGGATATTTCAGAGACAACTTGGCCTATAGCGAAAAACCTAATATCTCACAATAAAATCGAGAAAGAATGTATCTGTGAAACTGCTTTGCGATTTTGGATTCAGCTCAAAGAGTTAAATTTTTATTTTGATTCCACAGGCTTGAAACACTCCTTTGGAGAATCTGAGAAGAGACATTTCAGACCACGTTAAGGCTTTTTGTGAAAAACTGAGTATTGCTGATAAAAACTGGAAAAAAAAGTTATCTGTGAAACTGCTTTGTGATGTCTGTATTCAACTCATAGAGCCAAACCTTTCTTTTGACTCACCAGTTTTGAAAAACACTTTTTGGAGAAGCTGCAGAGACATTTCAGAGTGTAGTGAGGCCTATTGTGAAAAAAAATAATATCTTGTGTTGAAAACTAGAAAGAAACTGTCTGTGAAACTGCTTTGTAATGTCCGCATTTACCTCAGAAACTTAAAGGTTTCTTTTGATTCAGCAGTTTGGAATTTTTTTTTGTTTTTGGAGAATCTGCAAGGGACAATTTGGAGCCTAATAAGTCTATAGTGAAAATCCAAATATCCTGTGATAAAAACTAGAAAGAAGTTATCTGTGAAACTGCTTTAAGATATGTGGATTCAGCTGAGTTAAACCTTTCTTTTGATTCAGCAGGTTGAAAACACTCTATTTGTAGAAACTGTGAAAGGACACTTTAGAGGGCAGTAAGGCCTATAGTAAAAGACTGAATACCCCTAGATAAAAACTAGAAAGAAGTTATGTGAAACTGCTATGTGGCATCTGCATTTAGCTCACAAAGGAAACCTTTCTTTTGATTTAGCAGATTGGAAACACTTTTTTTTTTTTTTTTGAGATGGAGTATCACTCTGTCACCCAGGCTGGACTGCAGCATGGGTGCAGCGATCTCAGCTCACTGCAACCTCTGCCTCCTGGGCTCAAGTGATTCTTCTGCCTCAGCCTCCCTAGTAGCTGGGATTACAGGAATATGCCACCATACTTGGCTAATTTTGTAATTTTAGTAGAAACAGGGTTTCTCCATCTTGGTCAGGCTTGTCTTGAACTCCCAACTTCAGGCGTTCTGCCTGCCTCAGCCTCCCAAAGTTCTGGAAGTACATGCATGAGCCACTGCACCTGGCTTTGGAGACACTTTTTTTATAGAAGAGACGTTTCAGAGCACATAGAGGTTTATAGTGAAAAACTGAGTATCTTGTGATTAGAAACTAGAAAGAAGTTCTGTATAAAACTGCTTAGTTATGAAAGGACTCAGCTCAAGAGTTAAATTTTTCTTCTGGCTTAACAGATTGGAACACTATTTTTGTGGAATATGTGAGAAAACATTACAGAGCACCATGAGGTATATAGTGAAAAACATAATATCTTACAATAAAAAATACAAAGAAGCTATCTGTGAAACTGCTTTGTGATGTGTGGAATCAGATCACAGATTTATATCTTTGTTTTGACTCAGGAGTTTGGAAAAACTCTTTTTGTAGCATCGCCTAAGGGACATTTCATAGTGCACAAAGGCCTATATTGAAAAACTGAATATCTCACCATTAAAATCTAGAAAAAGCTATCTGTGAAACTTCTTTGTGAAGTGTGGATTCCGCTCTCAGAATTAAACCTGTCTTTTGATTCAAAAGTTTAGAAACACTCTTGTAGAATATGCAAATGGATATTTCAGAGCATAATACAGCTGATAGTGTAAAACCAAATATCTTGAGATAAAAATTAAAAAGACGCTACGTGTGAAAATGCTTTTTGTAGAATCAGCTAAGGGACCATTCTGAGCACACTAAGGCCTATAGCATAAAACTGAATATGCTGTGATAAAAACAAGAAAGAAGCAATCTGTGAAACTGCTTTGTGTTCCATGCATTCAGATCATGTGTTAAACCTTTCCTTTGATTCAGAATTTTGGAAATACTCTTTTTGTAGAATCTGTGAGGGACATTTCCAAGGCCACTAAGCCTATAGTGAAAAATTGAATATCTTGTGATAAAATATGGAAAGAAGCTATCTGAGAAACTGCTTTGTGATGTGTGGATTCAGCTTACAAAGTTAGATTGTTCCTTTCATTCAGCAGTTTGGAAACACTTTTTGGTAGAACCTGCAAATGGGCATTTAGAAGTGCAGTAAGGCCTATTGTGAAAAATCAAATATCCCTAGATAAAAACTAGAAAGAAGCTATATGTGAAACTGCTTTTTGTTATGTGCATTCAGCTCACAGAATTAAACCTTACTTTTGATTCAGCCATTTGGAACACACTATTTGTAGAATCTGAGAAGGACATTTTGGAAGGCATTGAGGCCTATAGTGAAAAACTGAATATCCCGTGATAAAATCTAGAAAGAAGCTATCTGTGAAATTGCTTCTTGGTGTGTGAATTCATCTCTTGTAGAATCTACAAAGGCATATTTCGGAGGACATTGAGGCTTATAGTGAAAAAACAAATAGCCTGTGATAAAAACTAACAAGAAGCTATCAGTGAAACTGCTTTGCAATGTGTGGATTCAGCTTCCAGAGTCAAACCTGTATTTTAATTCACCAGCCTGGAAGCACTCTATCTGTAGAATCTGCTAAGGGACATTTCAGAGCACATTAAGGCCTATAGTGAAAAACCCAATATCCCATTATAAAAATTAGGAAGAAACTATCTGTGAAACTGCTTTGTGATGTCTGCATCCAGATCACAGCTTTAAGCTTTTATTTTGACTCAACACTTGGAAATATTCTTTTTGTAGAATCTGTGAAGAAGGGACATTTCAGAGGCCATTAGGCCTACAGTGAAAAACTGAATATCCCATAATAAAAACAGAAAGAAGCTAACTGTGAAACTGCTTTGTGGTGTCTGCATTCATCTCACAGAGTTTCTTTTCATTCCACAGTTGAGAAACACTCTTCTTGTAGAATCTAGAAGAGACATTTCAGAGCCCACTATGCCAACAGGAAAAAATTGAATATCTTGTGATAAAATCTAGAAAGCAACTGTCTGTGAAACTGAATTATGAAATGTGGATTCAGATCACAGAATTAAACTGTTTCTTTGATTCAGCAGTTTTGAAACACTCTTTTTGTAGAATCAGTGAAGGGACATTTCAGTGCACAGTAAGGCCTATAGTGAAAAGCCGAATATTCCATGATAAAAACTAGAAAGAAGAAATCTGTGTAATTGTTTTGTGATGTGTGCATTAAACTCACAGAATTAAACCTATGTTTTGATTCAGCAGGTTGGAAACACTCTTTTTTTAGAATCTGTGAGGGATAATTCAGAGAACAGCAAGGCCCATATTAAAAAACCAAATATCCCTAAAAACTAGAAAGAAATTATCTGTAAAACTGCTTTGTTATGTATGCATTCAGCTCAGAGTTAAACCTGTCTTTTGATTCAGCTGTTAGGAAGCACTTTTTCTGTAGAATCTACAAAGGTACATTTTAAATTGCATTAAGGCCTATAGTTAAAAAACGAATATCCCTAAACAAAAAGTAGAAAGAGGTTATCATAGAACTTATTTCTGATGTGTGCATTCAGCTCACAGAGTTAAACCTTACTGTTAATTCAGCAGTTTGGAAACACTCCTTTTGTAGATTCAGCAAAGGGACATTTTGGAGGGCATTGAAGCCTATAGTGAAACATTGAATATTCCTTGATAAAAAAATTGGAAGAAACTCTCTGTGAAACCACTTTGAGAGGTATGGATTCAGTTTACAGATTTAAACCTTTGTTTTCATTCAGCAGTTTGGAAACACTCTTTTTGTAGAATCTGTGGGAGACATTTCAGAGTGCAGTAAAGCCTATAATGAAAAATGGATTATCCCACAATAAAAACTATAAAGGAGTTATTTCTGAATCTGATTTGTGATATGTGCATTCAACTCACAGAGCTAAACCATTGTTTTCATTCAGCAGTTTGGAAACACTGTTTTTTAAGACTCTACCAAGAGACATTTCGGAGTATATTGAGGTCTGCAGTGAAAAACTGAAAAGTCCAGGATAAAAGCTAGTAAGAAGCTATCTGTGAAAATGCTTTGTGATGTGTGCATTCAGCTCACAGAGTTAAGCCTTTATTTTAATTCAGCAGATTGGAAACATTCTTTTTGTAGAATCTACAAAGTGATATTTTGGGACACAGTAAGGCCTACAGTGAAAAACAGAATATCTCAAAATAAACACTAGTAAGAAGTTATTTGTGAAACTGCTTTGTGATGTGTGCATCCATCTCACATAATTAAATTTAACTTTTGATTCAACAGTTTGGGAACACTCTTTTTCTAGAATCTGTGAAGGGATATGTCAAAGGGCATTGAGATCTATACTGAAAAAATGAATAGCCACTTTTAAAACTAGAAACAAATTATCTGGGCATGGTGGCTTATGCCTGTAGTTCTAGCATTCTGGGGTGCCTGTGTGGGTGGATCATGAGGTCAGGAGTTCAAGACTAGCCTGGCCAAGATGGTGAAACCCCATTGCTTGCATAAAAACAAAAGTTAGCCAGGCACAGTGACAGGAGCCTAAATCTCAGCTACTTTGTAGGTTGAGGCCAGAGAATCACTTGAACCAGGGTGGCAGATGTTGCAGTGTGCCAAGATCAAGCCTCTGCACCCCAGGCTGGGTGACAGATTGAGACTCCATCTCAAAAAAAAAAAAAAATCTGGAAAGAATCTATCTGTGAAGCTACTTTGTGATGTGTGCATTCAGCTCACAGAGTGAAACCTTTATTTTGATTCAGCAGATTGGAAACACTCTTTTTACAGTATCTATAAAGTGACATTTTGGGATATAGTAAGGCCTACAGTGAGAAACAAAATATCCCAAAATAACTAGTAAGAAGTTATTTGTGAAACTGCTTTGTGATGCATACATTCAGCTCAGAGAGTTAAACCTTATTTCTGATTCAGCAGTTTGGAAACACTATTTTGGTAGAATCTGTGAAGCAACATTTAGGAGCCCACTAAGGCAAATAGTGAAAAACTGAATATCCTGAAATAAAAACTAGAAAGAAGCTATCTGTGAAACTGCTTTGTGTTGTGTGCTTTCAGTTCATGGTGTACAGCATTACTTTTGATTCAACAATTTGAAAGCACACTTTTTGTACGATCTGTGAAAGGATATTACAAGGCCCAAAAGGCCTGTACTGAAAAACACTATTTCCCATGATAAAAACTAGAAAGAAACTGTCAATGAAACTTCTCTGTGATGTGTGCATTAAATTCTTAGAGTGAAACTTTTCTTTTTTTTTAATTCAGCAGTTTGGAAACACTCTTTTTGTAGAATCTGAGAAGGTACATCTATGAGTGTATTGATGCCTATAGTGAAAAATGAAAAATCTTCTGATAAAAACTAGAAAGCAAATATCTGTGAAACTGCTTTGTGATGTGTAGAGTCAGCTCAAAGAGTTAAACCTTTCTTTTAATTCAGCAGTTTGGAAACCCTCATTGTGTAGAATCTGCAAAGCGACATTTGGGAATGCACTGAGGCATTTAGTGAAAAACTGAATATCCCAAGACAAAAACTACAAAAAAGCTACCTGTGAAACTACTTTGTAATGTGTGAATTCAGCTCATAGAGATAAACCTTTCCTTTGATTCAGCAAGTTGGAAATACTCTTTTTGTAGTTTTTCCAAAAGGACATTTTGGAAGGCATTGAGGTCTATCGTGAAAAAACAAATATAGCACGATAAAAACCTAGAAGAAGGTATCTTTGAAACTACTTTGTGATGCATGCATTCAGCCCATAGAAGGAAACCTTTTGTTTGACTCAGCAGTTTGGAAACACACTTTTTGTAGAATCTGCAAAGGGCGTTTCAGAGCTCTTTGAAGCATATAGTGAAAACCTGACTATCTCTAGATAAAATCTAGAAAGAAGATATTTGTGAAACTGCTTTTGATGTGAGCATTCAGTTCACAGAGTTGAATCTTACTTTTGAATCAGATGTTTTTAAACAGCTTCTTTATAGAGTCCATGAAGAGACAATTTAGAGACCACAGAGCCCTATAGTGAAAAACCAAATATCGTGAAATAAAAACAAGAAAGAAGCTATATGTGAACCTGTTTTGTGACGTGTGCATGCAATTCACAGAGTTGAACCTTACTTTTGATTCAGTAGTTTTGAAACACTCTTTTTGTAGAATATGCAAAAGGACATTTCTGAGCCCACTGAGACCTAAAAGTGAAAAACTGAATATCCCAAAATAAAATATCCTAGAAAGAATCTACCTGCCAAACTGCCTTGTGAAGTGTGCATTCAGTTCAGAGAGTGAAACCTTTCTTTTGATTCAGCAGATTGTGAAAAACATTTTTTCTAGAATCTACAAAGGGACATTTTGGAGTACAGTAAGGCTTACAATGAAAAACAGATCACAGAATAAAAACTAGCAAGAAACTATTTGTGAAACTGCTTTGTGATGTGTACATTAATGTCAAAGATTTCAACCTTACTTTTGATTCAGCATTTTGGAAACACTCTTTTTGTAGAATTTGCAAAGTGACATTGCAGACCCCAGTGAGGCCTATAGTGAAAAACAATATTCTGAAATAAAATCTAGAAAGAATCTATCTGTGAAATTGCTTTGTGACATAAGCATTCAGTTCACATTGTTCAATGTAACATTTGATTCAACAGTTTGAAAATATTCCTCTTATAATAGCTGCAAAGAAACATTTGGGTGCCCAATGAGGCCTATAGTGAATACATGTATATCCTAACATAAAAATGAAAGTCTATCTGTGAAACTGCCTTCTCATGTGTGGATTCAACTTTCAGGGTTGAACCTTTCTTTTGATTAAGCAGTTTGGAAACACCGTTTTTGGAATCAGCCAGGGCACATTTCAGTCTATTGAGACATATAGTGCAGATTGGAAAGGATTTTTTGTAGAATATGCAAAATGGAAATTTTAGAGGGCATGGAAGCATATAGTAAAAGACTGAATATTTCATGATGAAAACTAGAAAGAAGCTATACGTGAAACTGCTTTGTAATGTGTGGATTCAGCTCACAGTTTCACAGAGTGAAACCTTTCTTTCAGCTCACAGAGTGATTCATCAATTTGGAAATATCCCACGATAAAAACTAGAAAGAAGCTATTTGTGAAACTGCTTTGTGATGTCTGCATTCAGTTTACAGAGTCAATCCTTTCTTTTGATTCAGCAGTTTAAAAACACTCTTTTTGCAGAATCTCTGAAGGGAGAATTTAAAGCCCACTGAGGGATTAAGTGAAAAACAGAATATCCCAAAATAAAGACAAGAAAGGAGCTATTTGTGAACCCATTTTGTGATGTGTGCATGCACTTCACAGTTAAGCCTTTGTTTGGATTCAGCAGTTTGGAAACTCTCTTTTTGTAGAATCTGCGAAGGGACATTTCTGATCCCACAGAGACCTATAGTGAAAAACTGAATATCTTGAAATAAAAACTAGAAAGAAGCTGCCTGTAAAACTGTTTTGTGATGTGTGCATTCAGCTTACAGAGTTAAACCTTACTTTTGATTCAGCAATTTGGAAACATTCTTTTCATAGATTGTGCATCAGGACACTTCAAAGAGCATTGAGGCCTATAGTGGAAAACTGAATATCTTTTGGTAAAGAATAGAAAGAAGCTATATAGGAAACTGCTTTGTGATGTGTGGATTCAGCTCACAGAGTGAAACTTTTCTTTTGATTAGGCATGTTGGAAAAAACTATTTTTGTAGGATCTGCTAAGGAAATATTCTCAATCCATTGAGGCCTATAGTAAAACACAGAATATCAAGCCATAAAAATGGGAAAGATGCTGTCTGTGAATCCACTTTTTTAGGTGTGAATTCAGCTGGCAGAGTTAAACCTATCTTTGATTCAGCAGGTTAGAAACTGTTTTTTTGTGGAATCAACCAAGGAACACTTCACACCTCACTAAGACCTATAGTAAAATGTTGAATATCTCACAATACAATTTAGAAAGAAGCTATCTGTGAAACTGCTTTGTGATTTGTGGATTCACCTCACACAGTTAAACTTTTTATTTGATTCAGTAGTTTTGAAGCACTCTTTATGTAGAATCTGTGAAGAAAGAAGCCCCTGAGACCTTTATTAAATTACCCAATAACCTGTGATAAAAACTAGAAAAAAAGCTCTCTGGGAAATTTCTTTATGATGTGTACATTCAGCTCACAGAATTAAACTTTTTTTTTTCTTTTGTTAAGCAGTTTGGAAACACTCTTTTTGTACAATCAGCAAAGGGAGATTTCGTAGTGCATTGAGGCCTATGGTGAAAAAATACACATCCCATGATAAAAACTAGAAAAATCTATCTGTGAAACTGCTTTGTGATGGGTCCATTCAGCTTTCTTTTGATTCTGCACGTTGGAAACTCTTTTTGTATAATCTGTAAAGGGACATTACAAAGCAAACTGAGGTTTATAAGGAAAAACTAAATATCCCATAATAAAAACTAGAAAGAAGCTATCTGTGAAACTTCTTTGTTCTGTGTTTATTCAGCTCACAGTGCTAACATTACTTTTTATTCATCTATTTGGAAACAGTCTGTTTGAAGAATCTACAGAGGGACATTTCAGAACGTGGTGAGGCCTACAGTGAAAATCTGAATATCCCACAATAAAAACTGGAAAAATGGCATCTGTAGAACTGCTTTGTGACATGTGGATTCATCTCACAGGATGAAACCTTTCTTTTGATTAAACAGATTGGAAATACTGTTTTTGCAGAATTGGTGAAGCAGCATTTTGAAGGTCATTAAGATCCATGGTGAAAAACAGAATATCCCTTGATAAAAACTAGCAAGAAACATCTGATCTGTGAAATTGCCTTGTGATGTGGATATTCAGCTCACAGGTTTAAATCTTTCTTTTGCTTCAGGAGTTTGAAAACACTCTTTTGTAGGATACACAAAGCTGCATTTCAAAGGTCATTTTGACCTGTAGTGAAAAACCAAATATTTCTTGATTAAAAACTAGAAAGATGCTATATGTGAAACTGCTTTGTGATGTGTGGATTCACCTCACAGATTTAAATGTTTCTTTTGATTCAGCATTTTGGAAACATTCTTTATGTAGAATCTGCAAAGGGACTTTTCCTAGTGCAGTAAGGCCTATGGTGAAACACAGAATTGTATTAGATTAAAAACTAGAAGGAAGCTCTCTGTGAAAATGCTTTGTCATATGTGCAAACAGCTCACAGAATTAAACTTTACTTTTGAATCAGCAGTTTGCAAATACTCTTTTTGTAGAATCTGTGAAGGGACATTTTGAGCACAGTGAGGCTTATAGTGCAAAACCCAATATTCAGTCACAAAAACTAGAAAGAAGTATCTGAAATTGTTTTGTGATTTGTGGATTCAGTTCACATAATTAAACCTTTCTTTTGATTCAGCAGGTTGGAAACACTATTTTTCTAGAATCTGTGAAGGGACATTCCTCAGCCCACTGAGACTTATAGTAAAACATCAAATGTCCAGCCATAATTGTGGGAAAGATACTATCTGCGAATCCGCTTTGTGAGACGTGGATTCAGCTGACAAAGTTAAACTTGTCTTTTGATTCAGCAGGTTAGAAACACTTTTTTTGTAGAATCTGTGAAGGGACATTTCACACCTCATTGAGGCCTATAGTAAAAACTCAAATGTCCCCCCATAAAACCTAGAAAGAAGCTATCAGTGATAATGCTTTGTGAAGTGTGTATTCTGCTCACAGAATTAAACCTTACTTTTAATTCAGCAGTTTTGGAACACATGTTTTGTAGAATCTGCAAAGGGACATTTCGGAGGGCCTTGAGACTTATAGTGAAAAACCGAACATCATGCAATAAAAACTAGAAAAAAAATCTATCTGTGAAATGCTTTGTAATGTGTGGTTTCAGCTCAGAGAGTTAAACCTTTCTTTTGAATCAGCAGTTCGTAAACTCTTTTTATAGAATCTGCAGAGATATTTCAAGGTGCAGTAAGGCCTATAATGAAAAACTGAATATCCTGATATACAGACTAGAAAGAAGCTGTCTGTGAAACTGCTTTGCAATGTGTGAGTTCATCTCCAAGTGTGAAATCTTGCTTTTGATATGGCACCTCAGTAACACTCTTTTTGTAGAGTCTACGGGGAGCCATTTTGCAGCCCACTGAGGCCTATATTAAAACACTGAATATGCCGCCATGAAAACTAGAAAGTTGTTAACTGTTAAACCACTTTGGAAAGTGTGGATTCAAAGAGTTAAACTTTTCTTTTGATTCAGTGGTTGAAAACACTCTTTTTCTAGTATCTTCTAAGGAACATTTCAGAGCCCACTCTTGCCAATATTGAAATCCTGAATATCCCACGATAAAAACTAGAAAGAAGATCTCCGCTTTGTGATGTGTGAATTCATCCTAAAGAACTAAATCTTTCCTTTGATTCAGCATATTGGAAACCCTCTTTTTGAAGAATCTACAAGGGGACACTTCGGTTCCCATTAAGGCCTATAGAGAAAAATGGAATATACTTCAAAAAAAACTAGAAAGAATCCAACTGTAAAACCACTTTGTTATGTGTAGATTCATTTCACCGAGATAAACATTGTTTTTGTTTCAGCAGGTTGAAACCACTCTATGTATAGAATTTATGAACGGACATTTCAGAGCTTTATGAGGCTACAGTGAAATATCGAATATCCTGTGATAAAAACTATAAAGAAGCTATTTGTGAAACTGCTTTTCGTGTGTGAATTTAGCTCACAGAGTTGAACTTTCTTCTGATTCAGCTGGGTGGAAACACTCTTTTAGTAGAATCTGGGAAAGAATATATTGGAGCCCAGAAGGCCTATAGTGAAAAACTGAATATCCCGTGATAAAAACTGAAAGGAGCTACCTGTGAAACCACTTAGTGGTGTGTGGATTCAGCTCACAGAGTTAAACCTTTCTTTTGATTCAGCTGGTTGGAAACCCTCATTGTGTAGAATCTGCAAAGGGACATTTCAATTCCCAGTGAGGCCTATAGTGAAAAACCAAATATTCTGTGAGAAAAACTAGAAACAACTTTCTGTTGAATTGTTGTATGATGTATGCTATTATTGCACAGAGTTAAATCTTACTTTTGATTCAACATGTTGGAAACACTCTCTTTCTATAATCTACAATGGGATATTTTGGAGACCATTGAGGCATAGAGTGAAAAACTGACTATCCCATGATAAAAACTAGAAACAAGATATCTGTAAAACTGCTTTGCTATGTGTGGATTTATCTTACAGAGTTAAAAAATTATTTTAATTCTACAAACACTCTCTTGTGGAATGTACAAAGGACATTTCTGAGCCCATCAAGGACTATAGTGAAAAACAGAATATCACGTGATAAAAACTAGAAACAACTTATCTGG
Source organism: Pongo abelii (assembly GCF_028885655.2). Classification (NCBI taxonomy): domain Eukaryota; kingdom Metazoa; phylum Chordata; class Mammalia; order Primates; family Hominidae; genus Pongo; species Pongo abelii. The sequence continues at coordinate 45,380,910 of NC_072009.2, read as the reverse complement.
GAAACAACTTAGCAATGTGTGAGTTCATCTAACAGAGGTAAGCCTTTCTTTGATTCAGCAGGTTGAAAATCCTTTTTTTTAAGAATCTATTAAGGGATGACCAGGTGTGGTAGATCTCGCCTGTAATTCTAGCACTTTGGGATGCTGAAGAGAGTGGATCACGAGGTCAGGAGCTTGAGACCAACCTGGCTAACATGGTGAAACCCCATCTCTACTAAAAAAAAAAAAAAAAAAAAAAAAAAAAAAATTAGCCAGGTGTAGTGGTGGGCGTTTGTAGTCCCAGCTACTTGGGAGGCAGAAGCAGGAGAATGATGTGAACATGGGAGGCAGAGCATGCAGTGAGCCAATGTCATGCCACTGCACTCCAGCCTGGGTGACAGGGTGAGACTCCATCTCAAAAAAAAAAAAAAAAAAAAGAATCCACTAAGGGACATTTTGGGGCCCATTGAAGCCTACAGTGAAAAATTGAATATCCCTTGAATATCCTGTAATAAAGACTAGCAAGCAGATATCTGTGAAACCGCTTTATGATGTATGGATACATCTCACAGGGTGAAGCCTTTCTTTTGATTCAGCTGGTTCGAAACACTCTTTTTGTAGAATCTGCAAAGGGGCATTTCAGAGCCAATTGAGACCTATAGTTAAAAACTGAATATCCTACTATGAAAACTAGAACAAGCTATCTGTGAAATGCCTATGTCATATTTGGATTGATTTCACAGAGTTAAACTTGTCTTTTGATCCAGCAGTTAGAAACACTCTTGAAGTAGAATATCTGAAGTGAGATATCAAAACCCATTGAGGTCTGTTTTGAAAAACTGAATATCACAGAACAAAAAATAGAAACAAGGGCAGGAACTGTGGCTAAAACCTAAAATCCAAGCACATTATGAGGATAACTCACTTGAGGTCAGGAGTTTGAGACAAGCCTGACCAACATGAAGAAACCTTTTCTCTACTAAAAATACAAATTGCTCTGGGCATTGTGGTGCATGTTTCTAATCCCAGCTATTCAGGAGGGTAAGGCAAGAAAGTTGCTTAAACCCAGGAGGTGGAGGTTTCAGTGAGCAGAGATCGCACTATTACACTTTAACCTAGTCAAGAAGTGAAAAACTCCATCTCAAAAAAAATAAATAAATAAATCTAGAAACAAGTTCTCTGTTAAACCTTTGTGTGATGTGTAGATTAATCTCACAGAGGTGGACCTTTCTTTTGATTCAGCATGTTGGAAACCTCTTTTAGTAGAGCTTAAGAAGGGATATTTTAGAGCCCATGAAGTCTATTGAAAAAAATCAATATCCCACGAAAAAAATGAGAAACAATCTCCCAGTGAAACCTCATTGTGAGGTGTGGATTCATCTCACAAAGATAAACCTTTCTTTAGATTTATCACGTTGGAAGCACTCTTTTTGTAAAATATATAAAGGGACATTTCAGAGCCCATTAAGGCCTATGGTGAAAAACTGAATATCTGGAGATAAAAAAGCAGAAACAAGCTATCTGTGAAATCACTTTGGGATGTGTGGGTTTATTTCACAGAGTTGACATTTTCTTTTTACTCATTATGTGTACGGTCCTATGATAAACAGATCAGGGGACTCATCACCTCAGAGTCCATAAGACCAGATGCTGACATCTTCAATTTCTATTTAGATTGAATTTAAACAAGCCAGCCAAACACTCTGCAGTGAAACTCTCATAAAGACAAGAGATTGAAAAAGGGAAAGAAAAAAAACAAAAACAATGCTGTCAGGGGAACTGTTTCACACCTGTCATGCCTGCACTGTGGGAGCCTGAGGGTACATGGATCCCTTGATCCCAGGCAATCTGGAACAGCCTAGGCAACATGGTGAAACCTCTCTACAAAAATACAAAAATTAACTAGTTTCATAACCTTGACTCAAAATTAATGAATAGATTAAAATTAAAAATACAAAATCTTAAATGCAGTTTTCTCTTATTTTTGCTTTGTACCCAGAGAAGAACATAATATAGCTGTTGTCTGTCTGACTGTCCATCTGCTTGTCAGAGAGTCTCACTCTGTCTGTCAGCCAGGCTGCAGTGCAGTGACACCATTATGGCTGACTGCAGCATCAACCTCCCCAGGGTTAGGTGAATCTTCCACTTTGGCCTCCCTAGTAGCTGGGACCACACAGGCATGCACTTCAGGTTTTGGCTGTGTTTTCCAAGACTTGACTTGAGCTCCTGGGCTAAAGTATTCCTACCACCTCAACTTCCCAAAATGTTAAGGTTGCAGGCATTAGCCACTGCACCCAGCCTGACTTAATACATCTGGTCTTATTACACCTTGACCACATGCCCATGAAGAACTCAAATCAAGGGAGAATCAACAAGAGACTTTCAGCATCCTTTCCCTAAAGCAGGGAGGTGGATGGTGGCCAAATGTCCTGCACTTCTGTGGTTTTAGGTGGCCACGTGTAGAGGATAGATTTCAAATATTTCTGTAGAGGCAAAAGCCACAGTCATCTAGAGCAAAGGATGGGGTTTCTGACAGTGTCTGAAGGGCCAGGAAGGTCCAGGATCTGACAAGGCCCATGTTGCGGGTTGGGAGGTCTATGGAATACAGGGTAGAAGGAGCCATCGGTCCTCACTGAGTTCTTGCCCTAGGCCCCACTGTGCAGACCAAGTCAGAAGGAACAATCCCTCATCCTACATGCCACATCCCTCCACTGAACTTGAAAGCGGATCGATTTTCCAAACATGAGGTGACTCTTGGTTGGAAATGGATGACAAGGGGCTAGCCTCCCCTGAGTCAGTAGGATAAAGAAATCATTCTGTGGCATAGAATGAGGTGTGGCTTGAATCTTGAACCTCCATTTAAAACCAACAAAGGTGGCCAAGCGCTTTGGCTCATGCCTATCAATCCAGCAATTTGGGAGGCTAAGGCAGGCAGATTGCAAGGTCAAGACTGTAAGACCAGCCTGGCCAACGTGGTGAAACCCCATTTCTACTAAAATTACAAAAATTAGCTGAGGGTGGTGGTGCATGCCTGTAATCCTAGCTTCTCAGGAGGCTGAGGCAGGAGAATCGCTGGAACCCAAAAGGCAGAGCCACTGTAACTCCAGCCTGGGGGACAAAGTGAGACTCCATCTCAGAAACAAACAAACAAAGCCAATGAATGTGTTTAACTCAGTGTCATGCTTGGGTCTATTGACAGGGTACATTGAGCATGCAGGGAAATGTCAGGGGTTGGGGTGGAAACTATTTTGTGGCCTCAAGGGAGGGTTTGAGAGGTAGTCCCACAAACCTGATAGCCTAAGGAATCCCCTGCACTCAAGAAGCGAATTCACTTCTAGCCTGTAGCCACCCATGTGAGATAATTAGGCTCTCTACAGAACTCCTCCTGAAATGGGCTCTCATTCCATTCAATGAAAATGGGAGAATCTGTTTCCTAGCATGCAGCTGCCAATGAACGATGATCTGGACACTCGCATAAGAAGAATGTCAGGCTCTACTCACACCATGTGGTTTTGTAACCTCCAGCATATGTGCTGGTGGGGGGTGCTGTGGACAGAGGAGTGGAGAGGGTGGTTGTGTCCAGCATGTGCCAGAGACACGGGATGTGGTTGGGTTGCTCAGAGTCTAGGGAACTCATCACCTGTCAAGACATCTCGCCTTCTGCTTTCCTCTCTGCCCTACTCTCCACATCCTCACAGTGCAGTGGAGACGATGTAGGTGGAGGTTGCCATCACCTGGGACTTAAGCAAAGGAAGGCCACCCTCCCAGGGGTTTCACTGGAGTGGATGCCTTGGGCAGGCTCACAAAGATGCTGATGGTGACAGTGAGAGGGATGTATGGGGGAGGGAGTGGGCCAATGTAGAGGTATGCATTTGACCTCTTTGGGGGTGGTCAGCTTTGTGGAGTCCTGTGCATCCTTCCAGAGAGTCATTCAGTGCTAGCAAGCATGGTCTCCAGGATCACAGCTCCCAGCAGAGGCTTTTTTTTTTTTTTTTTTCACACTGAATCCTGGGAAGGAAAGTTCTCAGCAGGCTTCCTATCCAAGAAGCTGAAACCACTTCTGGGAGGTTTTTCAAAGAGTCAGTCGTTCCACAAGTGGCTGTGGGAGTTCTGGAAATTGAGATAAGTGTTGGGAGATATATATTTTAGACAGAATGGACAGAGCTTGGTCATGAGTTGTTTAGGACACAGGGGATACAGATTGAGAAAACCCTCCAAGCATCCTAGGTGAACAGAGGTATGATTTATTGAGACAGTAATCTGGGTCACAGCCAAGGGGAGGGAAAAGCAAACCCAGATTTTAAGTTTGGATTTTTATTAGTATGTAATATCTATAAGATATCCAAGATCAGAAATGAACTCACCAGTTCTGTACAGGATTCTGTATGGGGATCAAATCTGGGATTTCTGAGGTTAAGAATTCAGCCTTGGTAACAGATTAGATTAGATCTACATGAGCCTATAGTAGAAAAAATACAGGGAGGGAAGAATAGGACAGAGAAAGAAAGATACAAAGAGAGAGAGATAGAGAGAGACAGAGAGAGATAGAGACAGAGACAGAGGGACAGAGGCAGAGAAAGAGAGAGAGGAAGAGGAAGGGGGTACTCAAGAAATAATTACATATATTTTATAATGCTCTGTTGCCATAAACAGTGGCCAGAGTACGCTTTGAAAACAAGAACATCAAAAACAACAGCGGCAGCAGCAACACTCACTTACAGATTTTTAGAAAGTAGGATATTATGAACTATAGTTTGCCTCAACCGGTTCTCACTACATGTTGAGAGATTTGCAAAAGTGCTGGTTAATAACAGAAGAAAACAGCGGCTAATATGTCCTGGGGAAAATATACATCTTCCTAAAAGTTGGTGAATTCTACTTAAGCTGAAAATAAACGCAAAAAAGAAAAAACAATAACGAAACAAAACAAGCAAACAAACACGGGCCACAGCATTGTCTCTGGAAATCTTAAAAGAGCAAAATGCTTTGTAGAAAGCGTTTCTATTTTGGGCAAATACTAATAAGGCCCAGAGTAGAGCAGTGATGCCTTTCTTATTTTGAAAATATGCTGGCCTGTGGTAGGAGAAAATAAAAAAAATTACATCTTGATGAAAGGTGATTGACACCAATCCAGAATGAAGCTTTCCTAGGGAGAGAGGCCTGAGGAGCTAAGGGGGAAAAAACTCAACTGCAGTCTGGCCCACCTGCCTGTCTGCTTGTCCACGCGCGTCAAGGTCTATGCCATCGGCCCAAGCTGCCTCTGCGGCAGTGGGACCGTGCCTTCCCCATCTTCAAAAACTGTGGCCAATGAGTGAGACCTGACGACCACCAATGCAAATGTCAGCCTGGTGAGAATGAGATCACCGGGGAGGGGTGGGGGAAGGGGAGAGAAGACGGAGGCACACCAGGGTGGCACTCGAACATTTCCAAGCACGGTGGTGGGAGGTGGAAGGGTTGGGGGAAACCCACCTAACTAACACTAAATTAGGGTAAAAGGGCTTGAGGGGCCGGGGGGTGACTTAAAAATTAAAGTGACCCTACATAAGGCCAAAGTGGAAGATCCTATGAGCATTAAAGAAACCAACACATGAAGAAAAATAATGTGCTGATAAAAGACCAACAGAGGCCCCGCCAGGGCAGAGGTTCCCTAGGAATGAGGGAGAGAGCGAGGGGTCTCCAGAAGGGAGGAAGAGAAACCAGGTGACCCAGGCTCTGTGAAGTCGGCCTGACCTCCCTCTGTGCCACCTCCACTTTAAATAACAGTGGCCGCTAGATGATGCTCGAAGACAACCGATGCTTGCAAGTGTCAGTCAGCACGGAAAAGAAACGAACGATACATAGTTTTGGGTCAGGGTGGAGGTAGTGGGGGGGGGGGGGCGGAAGAGCAGTGTCTTGTCAAGAAAATATCACCGCCGTATTATCCAGGTAGCGGTACAGTGCCATTTACTAGAAATCACTCAAGAGTTTCGCTCTTGTTGCCCAGGCTAGAGTGCGGTGACACAAACTCGGAACACTGCAACCTCTGCCTCCCAGGTTCAAGCGACTTTCCTGCCTCAGCCTTCTGAGTACCTGGGATTATAGGCATGCACCACCACGCGCGGTTAATTCTGTATTTTTAGTACACGCGGGGTTTCTCATGTGGGTCTGGCTGGTCTCGAACTCCCGACCTCAGGTGATCCGCCCACCTCGGCCTCCAAAAGTGCTGGTATTACAGGCATCAGCCACCGCGCCCCACCATGTGTATAGAATTTTACACCACAATAGTGAGCTTTCTTCCTCGTTGCCTTCACAATTGGTTTCACTAGGTAAGATTTTCTTTAACCATTTATTTTTAAATTGAGGAGTTTGTAAGGGAAATATGAGAAGTAGACTCCACAAGTGACAGGGGGAAATGTCTGAACATGCCCCTTCCATCCAAGTGCGGATCAGGCCTCGACCTCCCGAAATCATAAACCGAGTGGGGAAGCCCAGAAAGACCTGTCTGTCTAGATTCCTCTCCTCCTCTCCAAGGACAGCGCTCCTTCCTTTCGTGGAAGGTGCAGGACACTCCGCAGAACGTGGGTCTCTTAGTTTATTGTTGGTTTCGTCTACGGTGATGGTGATAAAAGAGGCCTGAGAGTAAATCGACCTTTAGGATACTCCCCTCCGTCCTCACCACACAGATCCCTCCCCACACAAACTCGCACCCCTGCACCCCATACTCAAGCCCAAGAAAGGAAGAAAGACAGAAAGTAAAGCAAGAGGTCAGCATCCAAGTCAGTGGAGGCGGGGGATCTCAAAGGGTGAGCAAGAGGTGGGGGGCTGGGGATGTCATTGCCAAGCTAGAGAGGGTGGGAGACTGACTATCTACCCCCACTCCCCAGCCTTCGGGTGGGGTGGCTCCTGCAAAAGCTTCTGAATGGAGAGAAGCCTGAGGCTATAGAAATCACCAGCTAGGACTCCAGGAAGGGAATAAAGATTTGGGCTTTTGAACGGGGCCTTGGAACGCGGTGCTGTGGCTTCTAAGTTGATGCTCTTCGCCTCCCACAGAGCTAGACTCTGTCAAAAAAAAAAAAAGAAAGAAAAAAGAAAAGAAAGAAAGAAAAGACAAAGAAAAAAAATTAGAACACTCGTCGTGGTCGTGAGTGATTACCGGGAGGCCAGGCGAAGTGGCTCAAGCCCGTCATTCCAGCACTCTTGAGATGCTGGGTCAGGAGGATTGCAGCGAAGTGATGAGACGCTGTCTGTAGAAAACATTTAAAAATAATCTGGGCACAGTGGCGTGTGCCTGTGGTCCCATTTACTCTACTCTGGAGGCTGAGGAGGAAGGATCACTTGAACTAATGTGTGTCTAGGCTGCAGTGTGTGAGCTATGATGGTACAACTGCACTCCACCAGGGTGGCAGAGTGAGATGCTGTCTCTGAATCAATCAATCAATCAAATCACTGAAAGGACCTCTCTATTTCTTACTTTCAATGGATATCTCTTTAGGTCAGATAGGCATGATGGCTCACCCCAGTAATCCCAGCACTTTGGGAAGCCAGGGTGGGAGGATTAAAATAAAGAAAGAAAAAAAAAAGTGGGGGGAGGTGTATATCTTTGACTGGTGACTACCATTACACAAACCCTACAAGGAAGGAATGTGTGTAGGATTCAGTAAACGCATCCTGTTTTCTTAAACTACTGTACAGTGTTGTCATCTTAAATGTGACTGGGGCCAGGGATGAGGGTGGCTCATGCCTGTAATCTCAGAACTTTGGGAGACCAAAGTGGGTGGATCATGAGGCCAGGAGTTCAAGACCAGCCTGGCCAAGATAGTGAAACCATGTCTTTACTAAAAATACAAAAATTGCAGGGTGCAGTGGTTGGAACCTATAATCCCTGCTACCAGGCAGGCTGAGGGAGGAGAATCACTTGAACCCGGGAGGTGAAGGTTGCAGTGTGCCAAGATCAGGACACTGCATTCTTGCTCTGGGTGACAAAACAAGACTCCATCTCAAAAAAAAAAAAAAAAAAAAAAAAAAAAAAAAAAAATATATATATATATATATATATATAGGATGACAGAGAAAGACTCTGTCTCAAAATATATATATATATATTTAAAAAAAAAAACAGAATGAGTGGACCAGCCTGACCAACATGGCAAAACCCCGTTCATCTCTACTAAAAATGAAAATATCAGCCAGGCATGGTGGCACACACCTGCGATCCCAGACACTCAGGGAACCTGAGGCACAAGAATCACTTGAGCCTGGCAGGTGGAGGTAGCAGAGAGCCTAATTCGAGCCACAGCACTCTGGCCTGGATGACAGAGTGATACCCTGTCTCAAAAAAAAAAAAGATGAGGCCGGACACGGTGGCTGACACCTGTAATCCCAGTGCTTTCACGGCCAAGGCAGGTAGATCATAAGGTGAGGATTTTGAGACTAGTCTGACCAATATGGTGAAACACCATCTCTACCAAAAATACAAAATTAGCAGGCTTGGTGTTGCACTACTGTAGTCCCACCTGCTCAGGTGGCTGAGGCAGGAGAATCACTTGAACCTGGGAGGCGGAGGTTGCAGTGAGCCGAGCTTGGACTAATGTATTCCAGCCTAGGTAACAGAAGGAGAATCCATCTCAAAAAAAAAAAATAAAAAGAAGATGGAAGATATAGATCTCAGAGTTGACAAATGGGTAGATCCAGTATGAGATACACATAGGATGGTGGCCAAGTTTGATTTGCAGTTTTCTTTTTTTATTTTTATTTTTATTTATTTATTTTTAGCTCTGACACCAGGCTGGAGTGCTGTGGTGTGATCTCAGCTCACTGCAATTTTTGGCTCCCTGGTTCAAGCCATTCTGCCACCTCAGCCCCCCGAGTAGCTGAAATTACAGTCATGCACCACCACGCCTAGCTAATTTTGGATTTTTTTTAGAGACAGAGTTTCACTATGTTGGCCAGGATGATCTTGATCTCCTGACCTCATAATCTGTCCACATTTGGTTCTTTGTTTCTCTCTTTCTTTCTTTCTTTCTTTCTTTGTCTTTCTTTCCTACTTTCCTTCTTTCCTTCCTTCTTTTCTTTCTTTCTCACAGGACCGCCCAGCTTAGAGTGGCTCATGACTGACTGCTGCCTCAAACTTTCAGGCCTCAAGTGATCTCCTTATCTCAGACTCCTGAGTAGCTGAGAATACTGGCATGCACCACCATGCCTAGCTAATATTTTATCATTTTTATTCTTCTTATTATTATTTTGAGACAGGATCTCGCTCTATCACCTAGGCTGGAGTGCCGTGGCACACTCTTGGCTTACTGCAAACTCTCCCTGCCTGGTTCAAGTGACTCACTGACCCCAGCCTCCTGAGTTATGGCCATGTTGGTCAAGGTTGGTCTCGAACTCTTGGCCTTAATTTGATCCACCTGCCTTGGCCTCCTAATGTGCTGGGATTACAGGCCTGAGCCACTGCACCTAACTGAATTTTATTCACTCTATCTCATATATACTCAAAGAAATTGCTTGGAAGTCAATGCTAGCATAATCCCCATTGTGCATATATTTCAAGGCTGGGGAGACCTGAAAGAGTGATTTTTGATGGTCACGGAAATGAGAAGAAAATAATGTTTTAATCCAGCTCTGTTCCCTCAAACCTGGGGCCCTGGCTACATTTAGATATCTTCATGCGGTTAGGGGCTTGTGTTTGCATAATTGTGTACAGGTGAAGAGTTGACGTAGGAGAGGAAGGTGAGTAATCAGCAGCTGCGCAGGGACTTTTGCATCCATTTATAGAAGAAAAGCGCTCAGGGAATGATGGAACCTTGAAGAACTAACACACTCCTCTTGTGACAGAACCTGACAGAATTTACAAGTTTGAAAACTAGACATAATCTAGAGACACATTCTAGAGACAGCCCTGTACCTAGCTCATTTTATGGGAGATGCTAAAGAGAACATTGTGTTCTTATTTCATGGTGACATTTCTAAGCTGTTGCCTTAGAAATGTCCAAAGTGAGAGCCTTCTCAAATAATACAGACATTGGTTAAGCCTACATCCTTGACACCTGTGTCTATTTGGCAAGAGACACCCAAAGATAAGGCACTGTAGCCCAGGGCAGGTCTGTCCATTCCAGGCCTCTCTTGTCTTCTAATCTGGGAAACCCCATCTGGCCCACCATAACCATGTGTTGCAGGGGGAACAGGAAAGGAGGTGGCTTTTCCTCACATATGCAGGTTGTCAGGCATTGGAACCCTGGTAAGTCTGTCATGTTCACACCCAGGCCATGGCTGGTTGAATAAAAAGTTGAGTGTTGGAGACCAAGTGTGTCTACTCAGATGTGAATCCCAAGGCCTTAAGCTGTCCTCTGGTTTCCTCATGGGCTGGGGGTCTATGTAGATGCTCCTGTGTGCCTGATCTGGGGAGTAGAAATTTTCTTTTTTAAAGACAATCTTGCTCTGTCACCCAGGCTGGAGTGCAGCGACTCAATCTCCACTCACTGCAAGCTCTGCCACCTGGGTTCACACCATTCTCCTGCCTCAGGCTCCCGAGTACCTGGAACTACAGGCTCCTGCCACCACATCCAGCTGATTTTTTTAAATTTATTTTTAGGAGAGATGGGGTTTCACCGTGTTAGCCAGGATGGTCTCGATCTCCTGACCACATGATCGACCCACCTTGGCCTTCCAAACTGCTGGAATTACAAGTGTGAGCCACCATGCCCAGCCGGGAGCAGAATTTCTAATCGGGATGTCACCTTGTGGTAAATACAAGGGAGGCCATTAACTTTTTTGTTTTTTTGGGTTGGCTTGGCTGCTGGGTATTCTCTTTACAGAGCTGTATTAAAATCAATGAGCAGCTGTTTGATGAGTTCAAGTCCCCATCTCCTTGGACAAGGGGCAGTTTTGCCATACCACCAAGCATGTCCTACAGTGAGCTATGGTGAGAGCAGGCACATGGGAGTCTCTACAGACAGGGGCCTAACAAGGCCAGGATGGGTCCAAAACCCAGATCCAAATATGGACTCTCTCTGGGCTCTGTCTTAGAGCTTTTTTTCTCAGAGTGACCCAAAGTTCTGCCATCAAAAAATCTGGCCTTTATTAGTCCCAATGGCAACTTGATTAGGTGTAAATTCCCTGTTCACATACTTGTAGAAATACCAGAGGAGGCCTTTGTGTTGTTTTTACTTTACACCAGGCTGTATTTATTCATGTTGCTACAGTTTGTATTGTTTTAACTATTTACCCCAGGTATCTTATGTAGCAGGCAGCTTCACTGTACTGACAGACTTTCTCTGAGACTTAAAAGCCACCACTATTACTAGGGAGGTTTTTACACAAAAATAGGGAAGTGGTTACACGAAACAAAGGTTATGCTGTTCCCTGCATTTGCCTGCAATATGTCACCTCAGAGAACTCATCCCTGTAGCCCACCAGGGTACAAGCTGTGACCTCACATGTCTTTGTAATGTTCTATTAAAGAAGGCCATTTCCCAGAGTGGCTTAGCCTTTCAATAATGGTGGAGCCTGCCATGATAACACTCTATTTTCATTTTAGTTGTAATGAAGAAAATTTATCTGTGTGTCATGATTGGCAGTAACAGCTTGCTTGGGCTTCCATAATCCAGTACCGTGTACTGAAGCTCTCAATGGAAACTGAGTTTCTCATAATTCTGGAGGTTAGAAATTGAACAACAAGCTATTGGCTGAAGTGGTTTCTCTAACACCTCTTTCTATTGGAGATTAATTCACCACCTTCTATTTCTTTTTTCTCAGGGTCTTCTCTTGAGCCTCTGTGTCTTTACTCTTTTTAAAAGGACTCCAGTTATGTTAGATTAGGTTCCACTTTACTGAACTTACTTAATCATAGTCACCTCTTTGAAAATGATATGTCCAAACACACGCTTAACTCACAGTTTGAGGTTAATTACATTATATATGCCTTAGAATGTCAACATATAAATATTAGAATAGCAACTTATAAATTTGGGAGAAGGGAAACAATTTAGAACATGATATGTATTAATTGTTGATTGCCAGGAAAGTGATTACTGGGTAAAAGGATATACACATGTAAAATTTTTAAAGCTACAGCCAGGTGACTTTCCACAAGGTCTGTGGCAAGTACATTGTCATCCACAGTCCCAGAATAAAGCTGATTCTCTGAACTCAGCCTCACCTGGATATTAACATTCTTTTAATTTTCTGACAATCTCATGTGTGTGGGGCCAATAAAAACACATTGATCCTTTTATTTCCATTTTTCCAACTGATATGTTTAAGTCACTTGTTAGTTGTTATTTTAAATATAGATATGGGTGTTCTGTTCCTCAATTTATCTCCTCAGATCTTTGACTATCTTATTAATCCTGCAGTCTTCCAGCATTTGTCTTCTTACCAGGTCTGAAAATGTTGTGTCCCTTTCTTAAGACTTTCTTTAATATTAAAGACAGAAAGGCCAGGCACAGTGGCTCATGCCTGTAATCCCAGCACTTTAGGAGGCTGACATGGGTGAATCACGAGGTCAGGAGATCGAGACCATCCTTGCTAACACGGTGAATCCCCGTCTCTAATAAAAATACAAAAAAATTACCCAGGAGTGGTGGCAGGCTCCTGTAGTCCCAGCTACTCAGAAAGCTGAGGCAGAAAAATGGCATGAACCCAGGAGGCTGAGCTTTCAGTGAGCCGAGATTATGCCACTTCACTCCAGCCTGGGTGACAGTGAGAGACTCTGTCTCAAAAAAAAAAAAAAAAAAAAAAAAAAAGGAAAAAAATGTTGCTTTAATTCTTTCTAAGCTGTCTTGCCCTGTTCACTGTCTCCAAAATGGAGAGGAAATATGGCTTCTCCAGGTTCTTACACTCAATGTCAGAAGCTTCTGTGTTTCAGGTAATTTAGAAGAAATTTCATGCAGCCCTCTCTGGAAGGTTCTTAGGTCTGACCAATGTGCTGTTCAGCAGCCATTTGAAATTGCATAGCCTGTGTTTTCTCATCTATACACTGAGGACTTTTTTGGAGAACTCAGTGGAAAAAATGCACTTCATACAGGCTATTAATGCTGATGGATGCTGTTGCTTCACAGTTGACAAAATTACTTGAGGATTTCTTGTAGCTAGTAGTGGTTAGATTACCCCCAAACCCATATCAAATTTTTTAAAGCCTAAAATTTTTTTGTCAGGGACATGCATGTCCTCCACATTCACAAGAAGGAATGTTTGTGGCCAGGTGCGGTGGCTCATGCGTGTCATCTCAGCATTGTATGGGGCCAAGTCAGCCAGAGCACTTGAGGTCAAGAGTTCAAGGGCAGTCTGAACAACATGGAGATACCCCGTTTCTACTAAAAACGGAAAAATTAGTCAGGCATGGAGGTGCATGCCTGTAATCCAAGCTACTCAGGGGGCTGAGGCAGGAGAATCACTTGAACCTGGGAGGCAGAGGTTGCAGAGAGCTGAGATCATGCCATTGCACTCCAGCCTGGGCAAAAAGAGTGAAACCACATCCCCCTCACAAAAAAAAAGAAAAAGGAATGTTTGTTACATTTACACACGACAGTTCTTTCTCCTTCCCAATACAGAAAGGTGCATGGAGGAATGGACTCCTAACTCCTGGCTTCAGAGTGCTCAAAGACATGGTAGTGTACTTTGAATGACAGATTGGTTTGGCTGAGACCAAATGTAATAAAAGAAAATGAATCTTGAGAAAAGATTTGAGAGAACTTCAGAATTTCTAGGCCAACAAGTTTTTGTCAGACTCTCTCAGAACAAAGCCTCTATGTAAAAACTGTGACCAGTGATTATTTTAAATGGTCAAGTTTAATGGACATATCTAATGTAATATAATGTAATCAGCCAAATATTACATTATATACAAAGTATTAGGGTAATACGGCAAAATAATAAAAAAGATAAATATCCAGAAATCTACCATAAAGAAATAGAGAGTATAAATTACTTAACAAATTTTAAAATAATTATCTAAATGGTGCTCAGTGAGCAAAATGTGAGAGCATAGACGATGAAATAAAATCAGGAAAATGAGAATATAAACAATAACATAAAAAATATTAAAGAGAAAATTATGGAGTTGAAGAATATAAAAGAAAACCTGCCTGAGAAATTATCAAGCTTAAGAAAAAAAGATAAAAACTAAAAATATTCAACAAATTTTAACTAGGATAAACACAAAAAGATTCATAATGAGAAAAATTATAAGCAAATTTTGAAAGTCACAGACTAGCAGATAATCTTGAAAACCAAAAAAGAAAAACTTTGTGTCATTTATATGGGTGCTTCTATGAGATAATCAGTGAATCTAGCTGCAGGAATCTTGCCGGCCAGAAGGGACATGGGTAATATTGTTAATGTGCTGAAAGAAGAAAAAAATTTAAGCAATAATACTGTATCCAGATATACTACTTATCAAAATGAAGAAAAAGTAAAGTCTTTTCATGATGACCACATACTGCAATGGCATGTGACCACATACTGCAATAGCATATCACCACTAGGACTGCACTACAAGAAATGCTAAAGAGAGATTTTCTCATGATAAAAATAAAGTGATGATAAATAGCATCGCAAAATTAGATGAAAGTACATAACTCTCTGAAAAAGAAATACATAGGCACAAAAATAAAATTCTGATGAATTCAAATGATGGCTCATAAAGCATATGTAATTATGTAACATAATTAAAAACAAAAGCCTAAAATATGCGAAAACATTTGTTAATGATATATAATATAAAAAGATATTGGCGACATCAATAATATTAAGTTGAGGCAGATGGAAAGAGAAAGAATGTTTGTATGCAATTAAAATTAAGTTTTTACTGGCTGGGCATGGTGGCTCACATCTGTAATCACAGCACTTTAGGAGGCTGAGACAGGCAAATCATGAAGTCAGGAGATTGACACCAGCATGGTCAACTTGGTGAAACCCCCTGTCTCTACTAAAAATACAAAAAATTAGCTGGGCATGGTGGTGGTCCCCTGTAATCCCAACCCCTGGGGATGCTGAGGCAGGAGAATCATCTGAGCTCAGGAAGCAGAGGTTGTTGTGAGCTGAGATCACACCCTTGCACTCCAACATGAGTGACAGTGTCAGACTCCATCTCAAAAAAAAAAAAAAAGAAAGAAGGTTTTATGATATCCCCATGGTAACCACAAGAAAAATATTTGCAGAGATACACACACACGCACAAAAAAAACATTAAAGCATGTCACTACAAAAATCAACACAAAAGGGAAGATTAAAAGGAGTGGGTAAAGGGGACCACATAGCTATAAAAATCAGAGAAAACAATGACAAAATTAATTTCTTCAATTTCAAAAACACATCTTAATATTTATGAACTAAACTTTTCAATGAAAACATATAAACTGGATAGAGGGATTAATAAAGAACAACAACAACTTTATCCTCTCCATCAGTGACTCACTTTAGATCTAATGTCAAAGCTATACTGAAAGTAGTAAGATCAAAATCGAAGTTTGATGTAAATGGAAATCGAATGACAGCAGTGCTGGTCACAGCTGTGTTAGGCAAAATACATTTTAGTCATAGTTCATAAAACAAACTTTAAGTTGGCCAGGCATGGTGGCTCACGCCTGTAATCCCAACACTTTGAAAGGCAAGGTGGGCGGGTCATGACGTCAGGAGATGGAAACCATCCTGGCTAACACGGTGAAACCCCATCTCTGCTAAAAATACATAAAGGTAGCTAGGAATGGTAGCGGGTGCCTGTAGACCGAGCTACTCGAGAGGCGAGTCAGGAGAATGGCGTGAACCCAGGAGGCGGAGCTTGCAGTGAGCTGAGATCGTGCCACTGCACTCCAGCCTGGGCGACAGAGTGAGACTCCTTCTCAAAAATAAAAATAAGCTTTTAGTCTAAACTGTCACAAGAGACAAAGAAGGCCATTTAATAATAATAAGAGGGCTCATTCACTTAGAACTTATGAAATTTTATTATATATATGTATGTGTACATATATATATACACATAAATTTTTCACACCAGTATTTCCAAATGTACAAAGCAAACACTGAAATAATTATTACAATAGAGAGAAAAATAATAATAGTAGAATACTTTAATTGAAACTTTTAATAATAAATAGTAAAGCTAGCCTAAATACTAATAAGGAAACAAATTTTGAAAACACTAGAGAAAAATTAGATCTAATGAGAATATACAGAATACACAACAACAGAAGAACACAATTTTCTCAATAGTTCATAAAACATTCTCCTAGATACACCACTTATTAGGCCACAAAACAAGACTTAACAATTTTTTAGAACAGAAATCTTAAAGGCTATTATTTCTGATCAAAATGGAATAAAACAAGAAATCAATAACAGAAGAAAACAAAAATATCAGCACATATGGAAATTAAACAACTTTCTTTTGAGCATGCTTGTGTTCAAGGGTTTTAAGGCTTAATATTGTGAAAATGTTCATACTTCCTAGTGAACTACAGATTCAATGCAATCCCTTTTAAATTAACACTTTTTTCTTTTTTTTTAGAAATAGAAAAAGTAACCAACAAATTGTATGGAATTTCAAAGGACACAAAACAGCCAAAAAATGTTTAAAAAAAGAAATAATGTTATTGATGTCACTTTTTCTGATTTCAAAGCACATTACAAAGCTAAAGTAATAAAAACAGTTTGGTTCTGGCATGAAGTCAGACAAGTTTTCCAAAAAAGCACAAAGTAGCACAGATGAAAACCTTGCACATATGTGAAAATAGTTATTGGAACACCTATACTCATTGAAGCATTATACACAAAGGCCAATATTTGAAAGCAAAACAAACTTTCCTCACCGAATAAATGAATAAATACAATTTGTGATATAAAAGTAATGGAAAACTACTCAGCCATTTAAAGGAGAAAATCTTGTAACATCCACAATAAAGATAAACCTTGAGCACATGATGCTAATAAACTTAGCCACAATAAAACAGATACTCTATGATTCCACTTACATGTAATATCTAAAGTATTGAAACCCTTAGGAACAGAAAATGGTATTGTTTTCATCCAGAGCCAAGTGGTAAAAAAAACCATGGATATTATTAATTTATATTGAGTTTTAGTGTTGCAACAGAAAAAAGTTTTACAGATATGTTGCATAACAAAGTAAATACACTTAACATAGCTAAACTGTATAAGAAAAAATGTTTAAAATTCTCAATTTTATGTTATGTATTTTTACTACAATTAAAATTAACAATGACACTGGAGGGCAGGTGGCTAAGGCCTGGAATCACAACACACTGGGAGGCCAAGGTGTTCAGATCACTAGAGATTAAGAATTCAAGACCAGCCTGGCCCCATTTCCACTAAAAATACAAAACTTAGCCAGGCATGGTGGTGCATGTCTTTAATCCCAGCTATTCAGGAGGCTGAAGCAGGAGAAGTGCTTTAACCTGGGAGGTGGAGGTTGCAGTGAGCTGAGATTGTGCCACTGCACTTTGGGTGACAGAGCAAGACTTTGGGTGACAGAGCAAGAGTCTGTCTTAAAAGTAAATACGATAGCTAACAGAGATAGAGTTACAAACTTTCTAAAATGTTACCTTCAAACCACAAAATGGTTTCTTTCACTCTAAGATATTATAAGATAAAGATATTGAAATTAAGACAATTTCCATGAATACTCACATAGACAGAATCAATTATTGGCCACCAGCCTAGAAGAAAAATATACAAATCGTAAACAAAATAGGGGTAAACTTTATACAGGCAAACAAACACTTTGATAATTATATTGACAAAGGAGGCAGGGCTGATTCATAGTTGACTTTTGCCTCACACTGTATTAAGATGTACAGAGTTGACAATTGTCATACAAAATTATAATACATAAATTAAAACTAAGAACAGTAAACTGATGTAAGGTGGCCTACCCTAAAAAATGAAACAAACAGATATAAAATTGCAAACAAAGTTAAAATTAACATTAACCTCCAAAATTCTGATTTGAATACTGCAAATCAAAACCATAATAAATAGGTAGAAACTAGAAACACAGCTGATGTGAGGCAGCCTACTCTGAAAGATACAGAAATATAAAATACAAAACTTAATGAAGAGCAACTTTAACGCATAAAATCCTCAATAACAGAGAAAAAAATCTAGATAACTACAATTTTCAACTCTAACTGTGCATCCACGAAAAGCATGGATTTTGAATTGTTTGATACAGTTAGGGCAACAGCATTTCAAAGAAAACACATTATAATTATTCATAAAGAGCTTTGATGAGAAAGTTTTAAAAAATAAGCATTTTATAAATACTAGAGAAACTTTTAAATTATGCTACTAATACATTGATATGTTGCTGCTTTGTTTTCTCTTTTTTTTTTTTGAGACAGAGTTTTACTCTTTTTTCCCAGGCTGGAAGGCAATGATCTCTGCTTACCACAACCTCCGCCTCCCAGGTTCAAGCTATTCTCCTGTCTCAGCCTCCTGAGCAGCTGGAATTACAGATATGTGCCACCATGCTCAGCTAATTTTGTATTTTTAGCAGAGACAGGGATTCTCCATGTTGGTCAAGGCTGCTTGTCTCAAACTTCTGACCTCAGGTGATCCGCCCAGCTTGGCATCCCAAAGTGCTGGGATTACAGGCATAAGCCGCTGTGCCTGGCCCATTGTTGCTTTTCTTTCAAAATGGTAAGGCTGTAATCTAGCCTTTAGAAGAAAAGTCTTACATTTCTAAATACAATAACTATACATATTTTAAATAGAGTATAAAAAATTGATATATAAAATAAAATTGGGAATAAGTTTTGCTATTATTCAGGTAAAAGTTGAGGAAAATGGAAGAAAATGCTAGTAATAACATTGTGCCTAAAGTCGATGAAACATACAAGACAAATATTTTAATAAATTATATAATTTACATATAACGTATACATTTGAGAATGTTGTTTTATTTTATTTATGTATTTATTTTTTGAGGCAGAGTGTCACTCTGCTGCCCAGGCTGGTGTACAGCGGAAGCATCTCGGCTCACTGCAAACTCCACCTCCGAATTTCAAGTGATTCTCTTTCCTCAGCCTCCCGAGTAACTATGATTACATGTGTGTTCCAGCACACCTGGATAATTTTTGTACTTTTAGTAGTTGGGGTTTCACTATGTTGGCCAGGCTGGTCTCAAACTCCTGGCATCATGATCTGTCCACTTCTGCCTCCCAAAGTGCTGGGATTACATGCATGAGAGACCATGCCAGGCCTTGAGCGTGCTATTGTAGAACTTTTGAAACTAAGATTACAGACAAATTACAGACATATGACAATTCAGAAAGTGAAAACCCAGTCATGATAATCTTCATGCTGAAGAAGACAGAGTCACAAAATAATAAGTGAGAAATAAGGTAAGAATTGGAAATTCAATGTATGTAGAGCAGTGTTCTAAGTTCCCCGATGGGAAAAGTTTTTGTAAGGAATCCATAAAACGATTACATACAATAAGCCACCCTACAGTAGATATTGTTGGCATACAGAGGTTAAATTTTTAAAATTAGATCCTGATAATAAAGAAGAATTCTCCATAAAATAATTTTCTTATATTTAACAAGATACTTTTGCACATAAAGATTTTCCATCAAATTTTTTTGTAGAATTATGTCTTAAACCTTCATAGGATGTGAAATTATATAGCAGAAAACATGTGTCGTCTCTCTTTGGTATTCCTGGAATTTCTTTTTTTATTGTGTAATCCCATTTATATGAAATATCCAGAATATGCAAATCCATAGAGACAGAAAGCAGACTAGTAACTGCAAAGGGATGAGGAAGAAAGAATAGAGAGTGACTGCTAAAGGGTGTAGGATTTCCCTTTATCATCACTGCTTCCCCCACAGTGGTGACAGTCATAACCTTGTTAGTAAACTAAAAACCAATGGATTGTATATTTCATTTATGTTTGTTATTAGAGGCTAAGGTCTCACTATGTTCCTAGGCTGTTCTTGAACTCTTGCCTCAAGCAGTTCTCCACCTCAGCCTCCCCAGCTGCTGGGATTACAGACATAAGTCACCATATCCAATTCTGATAATACACTTCAAAATTGTAAATTTTATTGTATGATATGTATATCTCAGCTAAAAAAAAAAAAAAGAACAGGGAGTTCTGTACTGATATGATATAACCTCCAAATATATTTAGTAAAAATGAGAGGTACAGAATAGTGAGTGCAATATACTAGTATATTCTTAAAAAATTTGTACATATATATACACACACACACACTGTCCAGGCATAAAACCTCTCAAAAGACATACGGGAAACCAGTAACATTATTTCCTAAAGTGAAGGATCCTGGAGTGCCTGTGAATATTGTGGTCTGGAAGGGAGACCTAACTTTTCAACATGCTCTTTTGTGCCTTTTAAATTTTGTATAGAGTACAACACTTCCCTTATTTTCTAATTTATAGAAAGAAAAAAAGGAATACTCTGATATTTATCTTTACAAAAGGAATACTCTTTAGTCTTTAGTTTTATTTTAAGAGATCATCTGTATTTTTTTCTGTAATAAACTTAAAACATATCCACCCATTTTGTCAGATTTATTTATTCCTTAGCAATTTGTTTTAAAAGTACAGTTTTTGTCTCAATCCTTAATAATACTATATTCATTATATTTCAGATGTTTAGGTTTCTCACGGAGAAAAAGAAACACAGGCATAAACCTCTATACTATCCAGCTGCTAGTCCTGCAACATGATTTTAATAAAGTGTTGCTGATACTTGAACAATTTCTATGATGTCAGTAGAGTAATATCAACAAGAATGATTGTAAAGCAGCTGGCCTTATAAGTCAAGAGTTATAATATTTGATCCACTGTTCAACCCATTTCTAGATCTGATCTAGGTTATTTTCTTTTTTATTTATATATTTATTTTTATTTATTTATTTATTTATTTTGAGAGGGTGTTTCGCTCTGTCACCCAGGCTGGAGTGCAGTGGTGCGATCTTAGCTCACTGCAAGCTACACATCCCAGGTTCATGCCATTCTCCTGCCTCAGCCTCCTGAGAAGCTAGGACAACAGGCACCCACCACCAGGTCCCGGCTATTTTTTTTTTTTTTTTTTTTTGTATTTTTACCAGAGATGGAATTACACCGTGTTAGCCAGGACAGTCTTGATCTCTTGGCCTGGTGATCCACCCGCCTTGGCCTCCCAAAGTGCTATGATTACAGGAGTGAGCCACTGCACACAGCCAATCTGATCTACATTATTTTCTAGCTCTTCTGGTATATTTCTCGGCAACTGATGCATGATTTCTTCCTTGTGGGATGTTGTGGCTTCTTCATAAAGATCTTGAATAATCTCACACTGAATATTGTCTGTTAGAGTCTTCTCATTACAACCCCTTGTTTCAAATCTTTCATACAATACATTGGTATCTGTCCTCAGCACAAAAACTATATGAAACCAGCGTTTAGAGAAGAAATCAAAACCAGGGTGATCAACAATAACTACACCTTCTCTCATTTGGTTATCTAACTCATCAACTACTCTGTCTTCATCTAAAATGGGACAACCATACTCTTCAACATAGCCATCATACAATTGCTCTTCTCCAGATAAATCACCCACATCAATGTATTTCAATCCTGATATTCATGCAAGTTCTTTGCCTAGTGTGATTCTTCCACCCACTGTTGTACCGGTGGGAAGGATGTTCAGAAGCAATGATGGCTTGCCGTGAGGGCTCCGAGTGCCTGTTCACATGTCCTTTGCACTACTGTTCTTGGAATTTCTAAACCAAATCCCAATGCCTCCACAACTCCCTTCACACACATTTGACTTCAGACACCACATATTTATTTAAAAATTGCATAACATAGAGGTCTCCAGAAATGTGAACACATTTCCCCAGATTCTCAAAACTAAGGAAAACTAGTCAGATCATGTAGGTTCTTACAGATTCTGGGAGGACTTTGGTTTTCAGTGTGAATGCACTGGAAGATTCTGGGAGGGAGAAAAGAAGCCATAGAAGATTGAAGAGAATAGTAAGCATGGGACAGGAACATGTTTCTCTGTGACAGCAAGAAAAATAAAATTACACTTTTCTAAAACAACTTCCATTGGAATAGGGATGACTAAACCATACTTAAACTCTGGCTTTCTCTGTGACTTTTGGACCTATTCCATGTGTTACCTGCTCATTTATTTTCACCTTGCTTTGTATATGGCTGTTGCCTCTTCTCTTTCCACACTGCAGGAATTTTTTCTTTGCTACAGAATATCCACCAAAGTTTTTTTTTTTTTTTTCCTTCCCCACAATAGTAATTGGGCTCACCAGAAAATGCCCAACTCCCAGCATCTTCCTCAGGAAAGAATTAACGCTGTAGTGTATGTGTTGAAATGTTTGTCTTTTGGAGAGATTGCCTAATGAATAGATTCTGTCTTTCCTGACATGGAGTGCTGAAGGACATGATGGAGTCATACAAATGACAGTTGTGTCTGATGAGAAGAAAGAAAATTGCAGCACTAGAGAAACTGTAATACCACAGAGAGTCAACTGGGGAAGACAATAGGTAATCCATCTAAAAACAATGAAACAAATTCCCTTTAACTGAGAAATACACACAGATCCAGAGAAGACATATCTGAGAATGCATCTGTGAAGCACCCAGAATCTATAGCCTGGCTGAGTGCTGTCAATATCCCCCTTTACTAAGCCAGTATTTGTGTGTGTGTGTGTGTATGTGTGTGTGTGTGTTTTGAGAAAGAGATTTGCTTTGTCACCCAGGCTGGAGTGCAGTGGAATGATCTCAGCTCACTGCAACCTCCATCTCCTCGGTTCAAGTGATTCTCTTCTCTCAGTCTCCTGAGTGGCTGGGACGAGAGGTGCACACCACAATGCCCAGCTAATTTTTTTTTTGTATCTTCAGTAGAGGCAGGTTTTGCTATGTTAGCCAGGCTGGTCTCAAACTCCTGGCCTCCAGTAATCTGCCCGTATCAGCCTCCCAAAATGCTGGGATTACAGGCATGAGCTACCATGTCCAACCATGCCAGGTTTTAAGTGCTACATTTGATGGATGTTGTGTAATTTTCCAGATCTTATTAAAAAATTACAAGGCATACAGAGATGGTGGAAAATACACTTCACTGGAAGAAACAGAATAAATATCCAGAAGTTGAATCTTAAGAAATGAAGATTTTTGCATATCTGATAAAGAATTAAAAATAATGAAACAGTCTCAGTGAAAAAAAATAAAACAAAAATAAACAATTGAATAACATTTAAAAATAATAAATGACCAAAATATGATATCAACAAAGAGATGAAACATTTTTCTAAAAACCCAACAGAAATTGTGGCATTGAAGGATCCAATAACTGGCATTTACAAACTCACTACAGAGACACAACAGCAAACAATGGAGCAAAAAAGGAATCAGGAAATTAAACATATATTATTCACAAACATTTAAGCCTGGAAAAAAATTTTTGAAAAAAATGGAAAAAATAAGTGTGAAATATGAGACTTACTGGACACGATCAAGTAGACCAATATATTCAGAGAAAGAGTCTTATAAAAAGAATATAGGAAGAAAATGACATAAATCTTATTTAGGAGAAATAGACGTCATGCTGAGACCCTTACACATTTCAGTGATGAAATAAAACATACCAGTAACCAAGAATAATTGATCTGGAAAACACTATACTTCAAAAATTAGAAAAAAAGAAAACCTTTCTAAGTTTAAAATAAAAAATCTAACGTTGCTTACTGCTAGAATAACCCTAGAAAAAAATACAAATGAGAGTCAATTATGTTGAAACATTAAATGATGCTGGACAGCATCATAAAACCATATGATAATATAAAGCTCTCTGTTAAATATAAGTATATACACCGATATAAAATTTGCTATTGTAATAATAATGGTGCATAAAATTCTTAAATATCTGTGAAAATACACACAATATATAGAGATATAATTTGTAACATTAGTAAGAGAGTGGGGGAAGTAAAAATGAGTATATTTTGTATGCTGTTAACTTGAAGTTGAAGGCAAAAGCTGTTTGCCTTGGGGAACTTAGCACTGGGCAAGGGATGAGACAAAGCTGCCATTTTGTCTCCCTTAATTCTCCCATCTCCCCCACTCTGCATAGGGATTTTTCTTGGTCTGCAGGAATAGTCAATGTGGCCAGGTTCTGTTCTGCACACACAGACAGATGTAGGTAAGCATGACGTGTATAGAGGGGGTCTGGGATTCTAAGAGGAATTAAATATTCAAAAAGTGGAAAACTGAGAATTTTGGGCATGATTCTCAGGGCTTTGGGCTGGGGAAACGGTAAGTCCTTTCTTCCAGCCATGCGGTTTCTCATCAGAGTTGCTGGGGCCTTCTCCCTGCAGGTGTCCCTTAAGGAGATGTTGCAGGAGATTTAGCCGGTGCTGATGGTCCATGAAGATCTGTGACACTGCACCTGCTTCTCACTGCACCTGGACAACAACATGCCAAACAACTTCCCAGGGCTGCAAAACAGTGAGGAGCTGCAGGGAGCTCAGGGCTGTGTAAGAGGGAAGGCTGGTTTGGAAGTTGGGTAGACGGCCTAGAGGAGGGATCCCAAAAGAAGGGCCAGGCAGCACTTCCCCACTCTTCGGAGGTCTTTGTGTCACAGATAAGCATGTGAATGTAGGATTCGAGCTCAGGCCTCCTTCTCAGCCTGTCCCACCAACACCTTATAACTTCATATCCCACAAGTTAAAGAACAGAGTTGTGATTCTAAAAAAATCAGGCAATACAAAGCCAGGCTTGATATCAGCCCAATAAAATTCTATAAAGATAAATGATGTCTTGGGAAAAAAAAACTTAAAAAGATTCACAGTATTTGAGTGCAGAAATCTGCCCAGTGCAGCACCAACTGCTGTGGTGAGATTCACCTGGTTGTAAAGCAAAATCTCTCATGTACTCATGTTCCCTGGGTAAAAGCCACTCATGTTCCCAGGGTCTACCTGCTTGCTAAGAGCAATTGTGGAAAAGATTTGGAGCTCAATGATGCCCATAATTGATCACAGAATCTTTTCTCTTTCCCAAAACAGCCACCATTAAAATTCTATGCAACCCATACTGGAAGATGGTCCTGAAGTTGGAGTCCCTGGGGAGTCCTCAGCACACCCCTGCATGAGGGCTGCCCAAAAAGGCAGCTCTAAATGTTCCATCTACCCAAGACACTAGTGCAAAAAAAGCAGTTAGCCTTGTCAGCTCCTCAAGGCCCATGAGTGCTTCAGAGGCATTTGGTAGAAGATTCTTTGTAAGAAAGGATCCCTGCCCACTAGCAGACAGGAGTGTGTGTTTGTGTGAGTGTGGGTGTGTGTGTTGAAATTAGAACCCCACCTTATGTGTTCATTATGGAATTTGAAAATGGAAGCCTAAATTTGAAAGTTAAAATCACTCGTGAAAGTATCTTACAAAATATTTTCTGTGCTAGATGTGATGTTTAAGGGTACAGGGCCCTGGTAACATCCTATTTCCCTCTCCCTGAAAGAGTTACACACACTATTCAAGGCCTGCTTCCACATGAACCACATCAAAGAGCAGCTTAAGGGCCTGGACCCATGTGCCACCTTCAGCAGGGCTGACTAAAGCTCCTTGTTCTTCCTGAGCATCTTCTCCAATGACCTTAGGGGTGGGGGAGACATTGGGGCCAAGATTGAAAAGAGGGGAAGGGAGCATGGAGACCAGAAGCTGAGGACCAGGTTTTCCCACCTGGAGGGGTCTGGCCTAGAGGCACTCAAACCAGGGTCAAATTTAGGTGGAGACAGCTGGCCTTGGGTGGCCCTGTGCTGACCACAGGCCTCAAGTCCCTCAAACAATAAGAAGTGAAAGAACGGCTTGGAGATGAATCTAACTGACTGTGTGCCACCTGAGTACATCTTTCTAGGGACCCAGGAGGAGCCACTGTGTCTCCTGAGCCATGACTGGAAGGTGGAACTCCCAAAGGGAACAAAGAAGAGGGTCCTCAGTGAGATGAAGAGCTTAATTCTACTTGACCATTCCTGAAGCACTTTCAGTGACCGAAAGTGCCTAGCATGAGCAGCTGGAACCCACTTCCTGGAAACTGCAAGATGCAAGGGGACTTCATGTACCTCTTTGTAATTACAGACAAGGACCAGAAGGGCCCCATCACTGCATCTGCATGGGGCTTTTACTGGATCCAGTGTCTCTGCCAGCTCCCTACAGACTCCTGGGATGTCACTTTTTCTGGGTCTGTGGACAGATAACCAGTGCATGTGCTCAGTGCCCACTTCCTCCTTGTAGGCCTACAGCCTATTGCTCAACCGCAAGCCCACCAGCCCTTGCTTCCTAAGCCATTCCCTACTGGAGCTGCTCAAGTACAACAGCCTGAACTTCACAAAACACTTTGTCATGCCATGAAAGAAAAGGTAAGTCTGCCTGGCTTGGTGGCTCATGCCTGTAATCCCAATACTTTGGAAGGCCAAAGTGGGTGGATTACCAGGTCAGGAGTTCAAGACCAACCTGGCCAATACAGTGAATCTCTGTCTCTATGAAAAATGCAAAAATTAGCTGGGTGTGTTGATGCATGCCTGTAGTCCCAGTTGCTCAAGATGCTGAGGCAGAATTCTTTGGACCCGGGAGGTGAAGGTTGCAGCAAGCTGAGATCACATTGATTCACTCCAATCTGGGTGACAGAGTGAGACTTCTTCTCAAAAAATAATAAAATAAAATAAAATAAAGTAAAATAAAATAAAATAAAATAAAAGTATTGTCACTGTTTCATCTCCCCCGTCTTGTGTCAAGTTACAGATGCTTATGGGATGAAGCAGCCAGCCAAAACTCCAGAGCTTCTGCCCAAACTATCTGCCCCCACTGCTTGAGTCCCCTCTAGGGAGCTGTCCATGTGACAGGGGGCATCCCTGGGAGTGTTGGCCATTTGCTTCCATCTGACTTCAGGGCACATTCTCAGAGCAAGAAGATCCTAGAGGAGATGGAAGTCTTAGAGAAGAAGCCTATGGCAGGGTTCTGGGCTCGGTGGGCTGTGTATCTCCCCCTCCCCTGCTTGTCACAAGGTCCAGCACCACACACTCACTGAGGTCACTGCTCCATTGCACGTGTGCAGCTGGATGGCTCCCCAGGCAGAGGCTGCCATGGACTGTGTGCACACAGAGAATGCCTACAGCTTGAGGCTGTACTATGAGGAGAACATTCCTGAACAGGGGCATGCAGACTGTTCCAGCCCTCAGTGGGAACCCCCTTCCTCCTGGGTACTAGACAGAATTCCGTGCACTTTCCTGAAGGCTCCATGCTGGGTCTGTTCATTTGGAAGTTTGAGGCTGTCCATAGGGAGGTAACGAAAGAGACTTCTCCTCCATCTGGAAAAAAAATAAAAAAAAGAAGAAAGAAAGGAAAGGGAGACTTCTCAGAGCACACTGTGGGGCACAGGCTGAGCCCTTGCCTTCCTCCCTGGTCCCTCTATGGTCCCAGGACTGAAAAAAGGAGCTGCAGACAATGAGGGAACCACTCTGCAAGAACAGGCCTTAGTGGCTGCTTCAAGAAAGAACCACAGTCAAAGTGCTTACAGCCCCTAGTGACTGACTGGCAGCCTCAGGCCCACCTACCATCTGCAGGCAGGTTTTCTTGCTGACAGAATGAAAACAAGGAAAACAGGAATGAGCCCAGCCCTCTCAGTCACCCTGAAGGTTGCCTGGTGTTCCCTGCAAGGCCTTCTAGCCTTCTGTTTCTTGGCAGACCACCCAAGCATCATTTTCTGGCTTTTGAGACTTTGATTCTCTGGAAGGAGAAGGCCCTACTTTTCACTAGGCTAAGTGGCCAGGGCCATCCAGCTCTCCCCCTTCAGTAACAACCAATGGGCTCTCACCTGGGCACACACTGCCCAACCATGGCCCTTCTAAGGCAGGACCTCATTTGTCTTACAGGTTCAGCTTACTAGGGCTTAAAAGTTATCAGTGCTGTTATTAAGATAGAGAAATTAGGGGGAAAGAGTTGCCTTGAAAAATTTCCCCTAATCTTACCTTGGAGAGCATCAGCACAGGTGACAGCTTAGGCAGGGTTGCTGAGGATGCTGGGGGAGAGTGCTCAGCCTGTCCAGCCAGCAGGTCATTTCTAGAGGTGGCTTATGTCCCAGCCCCTGAGAGAAGCAGGCAGACATCCCAGCAAGGAGCTGGGGTATGTAGACCAGGGCAACCCAGGCACACTGATGGTGGCTTGGCACTACCTCCCATCAAGAGGTGTCAACACAGCTGACCCTTGGAGCCAGGGGGTGATTTTCAATGTGTGCAAGGCAGTCAGTTCCATCAGCTGTACAGCCTTCAACACTCACTTCACCTTGGACATCTCACTAGAAAGCAGTGGGGACTGGCCAATGCAAAAGCTCTGCCAAGTGGGACGGAACATCATGGGGTGGGGGATCTGGGGCCTGTCTGCTCATCTGAGCATTGCTGCCTGAGGGTGTGCTCTGCAACCAAACAGTGACTGTTTTCATGTTTGTCTGTTCATTTATGGGTTTAAAATATCCTAATATTTCATTTATGGTAATTTCAAGCTTGTATTTGTGTATTTGTAAAAATTTTATTAGAAGAAAGAGGGCCTAAGACAACAATATTTTAGAAGGTCTTAAGGGAGCATAGACTTCATGTCACAACAGGTACTGTTGACCTCTTTTTGCTACCTTTGTGCAAAGTATATGCAGAAAGTGCAGCCAGAGGTGATGAGGCCAAGTGTCTAGAGAAGAGCTGCCTAGACTTGGTTCCTGGTCTGCAGTCATGTGGACCCTGGCTGTGAGGTGATGCCCACCCTGGATCTACACACCACATCCCCTCTCCTGAGTAACCACCCAAGGCAGAGCTAATTAGTGGGCGAGTGATGGGCATCAGGCACCCCAATACCATCTCGGAAAATTTGAATGCCATCTGGGCTGGGGCTGTGGGGGGCAGGGGCTGAAGGCGCCTTGGCTTCTTATGGCACCACCCACAGATGTATCTGTCCTGTGCTGCTTCTCCAGCAGTCAGCTGCCCATGGTCCTGAGCCTGTCATGCCATGCCTGCTACCTCACACTGCTTGTGTTTGAAAAAAACATCCTGAGATGGTGCTGCTGGATGTGAGCACTGGCAAGAGGACAGCACCTTTGTCCTGGGGGATTAGGAGCTGACCTGATAGCTCCTGACTGCCTTTAGAAGAAGTAGGGGCTGGTGCTGCAATAAACAATGCCTCCCAAAAGATGTGTTGGCAATGGCTCAAGGAATATTTGATGCAGAGGCCTAAATGAAGACACATGAATGGAGTGTGTGGACATCAGTTAGCAGCTGGGAAACAGGTGCCTCTCAGGCCTCATCCTCCAGCAACTGTGGAACGTGCCCAAGCCATGAGTGTATACTCCTGGAGTGTATACATCTGGCTGCTGCTTTTGCTGCCACTATCCCCAGGCTCAATCTGGCTTATAATCTGGATTTAAATAGAAAAGATAAGAGGCTTTTCTGTGTCCTGGAATAGGAAGCCAGAGATCTGTGCTGGGCTGGCACTGGGTGCACATTAGTTTTGTGACAGGATGAGAGCTGCAGTGGTTTTATTAATCGTGATAGACCCGGCCTGGTTTTAGCTCTGAGTGATGGGGAGGGAGACAGCAGTGGTGGTCACGCAGACATCCACGTGTCCAATCCTGGCCTGCCTGCCCTCAGACATAGCAAGAGGCACCACCACAGGCCCTGACTTGCCTCCCTACTCTTTGAATGCCAGATGGGAATACCTGGAAGCTACAATCTGAATGTATCATCCTCCCAGTTTGACCTGAGCCGCCTAACACACAGAGGGGATGGGTGAGTGAAGGGCCTGGGGGAAAGCAGGGCTGGATCATGGATCCTGGTGGAAATTTAGAGATACAGGGGTGGTTGTCACCTCTCTGTGTAGCCCAGCTCCCTACCTGATCCTTGCCACACAGCCCCATCTACAGAGACCAGCTCTGGCAAGTTTGGGGATCCCTTAGGCTCCAGGCTGCTCCCTGTCACCCCCTGTCTGTGCTCCTTACCTTTCCTGCTGGCAGAGCCCAACATGGAGGGGGAGGTTGCCACCCTGTGAGCCTGAGGGAGCTGTGTCTGATGGGGGCTTCTGTCTGGTGTTTTGCATAGAGCTACTTATGAATATGGTCTGTCCAGATACCTTGCTTCAAACGAAGTGAGCATGAACTAGCAAGTGCAGAAACCCCACACTTGATAAATAACTTTTTCTTGTCTTTAAACCATCACATTTTCATTTCACATTGGAATAAAGTAAGTGAAACCTGCTACACCAGCCTCGCCCATGTGTTCTGTAACCAAGACTCATTTGGTTGTGACGGCTGTTGTCAGAAATGTTATGAAAAGAAGAATATGTATAAATTAGATCAAATGTAAAATTATGCTTATAATGTCATTTGTGTGGGAGATAAGAGGGTGGAGTAACAGGCACTCAGTTGGAGTTCACCCACCTGTCACTTACCAGGCTCATGAGTGTAGCTCTGGTGAACTTCACCTGACATTGGTGACAGAAGAGAAAAGGCCAGTATGAAGGCTAGGTGAGGGAGAGGTGCCAGGCTGTGGGGCTGTGCCCTGGGCATGCTGAGCCTGTTCGGTCACTGGACAACCAACTGCCTGGGAACCGGCCCTTGACACATGAGTTGAGGTAAGAGGATTGGGCAGCACTCTTCAGAAGTCACACTGTGCTGGGAGAATGGAGGAGAATCTACAAATGGCCATCCTAGGGTAGGTTTTAGAGTGATCTGGACACTCTTGGAGAGCTAATGAGATGGGAGGAAGGCAGTCCCCCAGGTGGACCTGACGATCGGAGCCCATGGTGCTTGGGGTGGGTGCTTGTGGGGGTGGCCTGTCCCTATGAGTGGAAGAGTTGAAAACTTTTACAGCTGGTGGCTGCTTCTCAGCAATCCCTCTGCAGAGTATTCAGGTCATCAGCCACGTGTATAGCTGAATGTCTTTTGAAGTATTTAGAGAGTGTTCTCTGTCTTAGAGTTTCCTTTCCCCTGGGCTTGTGCAGTGAACACTGTTCACACGGCTAACACCACTTCTTGAGATGCCTTCACCATGAAAAGCTGAGAATGGATTGGGTTTAGTTACCATTGTGCCTTCTCCTCACCTGAGAGGCCTATTTTCTTTGGTTAATTCCTTAAGTGTATTAGTGCTGTCATTCACCTTTGGACAACTCAAATGACAAGTGGCTGTTGTTTCATAAAAAAAAAACAAATAAAAGCTTTGAATGTGAAACCCTCATTTTCTCCTTCTCTTAGGTGAAAGATTTTATTTTTTTAAGAAGGGTACATAGTGGTATCCCAGCAGGTGTAGTGTGAGAACTGGCTTGTGCTAGGCTATGGTTTCAGTGTGGATGGGCAATTCTTCAAGATGGAAAACCAAGTCTCACTGAGTTGCTGGAGCCATACTCACCTTTCTCCACATCCCCCACTGTGGGCTTTCACTTATCTCCCATGCTTGAATTTTTTAACATACATATATTTTATTTTTAACATACATATATTTTATTTTTTAAACATACATATGTTATATATGTATATATATAAATGTATATATGTATGTATATGTATATATGTATATATACATATGTACGTATATATATATACGTACATACGTATATATATATACGTACATATGTATATATGTATATATACGTATGTATGTGTATATGTATATATGTGTATATATGTATATATGTATGTGTATATATGTATGTATACACATATGTATGTATATGTATATACATGTATATATGTATATATGTGTATATTTATATATGTATATATAATTTTTTAACATACATATATTTTATATATATAAAAATATATATACACACACACACACACACACATACACATACAGGTCTCACTCTGTCATCTAGGCTGCAGTGCAGTGGCTGAATCATGGGACCCTGCAGCCTCAAACTCTTAGGCTCAAGTCATGCTTCCACCTCAGCCTCTCAATTACAGGCAAGAAATGCTACACCCAGACAATTTATAAACTGTTTTCTAGAGAGTGAGCCTACTTATGTTGCCCAGACTGTTCTTGAACTTCCGAGATCAAGCAATCATCCCACCTTTCCCTCCCAAAGTGTTTAGATTGCAGCTGTGAGCTACAAAACTCAGCCAAAAATATATATTTTAAAGAACCGTTACAATCAAATTATGATTTATGATTGTATCACTGCTCTCCAGCCTGGGCACCAGAGCAAGACCTTATATCCAAAAGCAAAGCAAAATGAAACAAAAAAATACTTACAACCAAATTAAGCTTTGAATATTGTGTCATCTGTTCTGTGTCCAGCCCTGCCCTCCAAGCTACCACAGTTAAATATAATGGTTATTTTGAAAACAGTTATATAGTATTAAGAAATTTCTATACGTCCTCCAGCTGTGAACAAGGTATTCTAAATGCAGCCCAAATATTTTCTCACCACTACCTTCAGAATCTAAACTAACAAACCAAATCAGGACACCTGCAGAGGACAGTTGGTTGTTTTCAAGTAGAAAGAGAATTATCCCTGTTGATAAGAGCAATACAGTGATTCTCAAAAACAGAAATCAGACTGAGATGCAGCACAGTCAGAGAACAACTACCCTGGAATAACCTCCTCACACAGAATGGTTGAGGAGCCTTTCTTAGATGAGCAAACTTGGGCAATATAATTCTTGCTTATTTATTCCCAGCCCTTGCTTCCCACCTGATTCCTAATGGCCACCTCAGGATGTGGTCAGCAGTGGGGCACAGTGTGATGAGAGAGGGGTTTAGAGATGGGACGAGGGTCATTCCTGCATTAACAAAATGCTTAAAAAGTTGTGAAAAATGTGTCCAAATGTTCTACTTCCTACCTTTAAATAGCTGCTAAGATGCATTGTGCAACAGACTCAGGAAAAGGAAATAACAAGTGCATTTCAAGTCTCAGCTCACTTCTTTATTAGCTATGATACTCTGGGCATGTGACTCCAACTATTGAAGCCTGTTTGCCTGTTCACCCAATACAATCCTAAGCAAAAATAACAAAGCTTGAGTCATCATGCTACCCAACTTCAAACTATATTACAAAGCTATAGCAGCCAATACAACATGGTCCAAGTACAAAACATATATCTAGACCAATGGAAGAGAACAGACACCTCAGAAAACACCACACATCTACAACCATCTGATCTTCAATAAACCTGACCAAAAAAAACAAAGGGGAAAAAAATCCCTATTTAACAAATGGTGCCGAAAAAGCTGGCTATCCATATGCAGTAAACAGAAACTGGATCCTTTCCTCACATCTTATACAAATATTAACTCAAGATGGATTAAAGTTTTTTTGTTTCATGGATGTTTTTTGAGATGGAGTCTCACGTTGTTGTCCAGGCTGGAGTACAGTGGGTTGATCTCGGCTCAGTGCAACCTCTGTTTTCAAATAGAAATGGAAATACCTTTCTAGCAATTCTCCTGCCTCCAGCTCCTAAGTAGCTGAGATTACAGGCATCCACCACTATGTCCAGATTTTTTTTTTGTATTTTTAGTAGAAACGGAGTTTCACCATGTTGGCCAGGCTGATCTCAAACCCCTGACCTTGTGATTCGCTTGCCTCAGCCTCTAAAGTGCTCAGGTTACAGGCGTGAACCAATGCACCTGGCTGGATTAAAGTCTTAAATGTAAGAACCCAAACCATAAAAACCCTAGAAGAAAACCTAAGCAATTTCATGCAGGACATAGACACGGACAAAGACTTCATGACTGAAACACTGAAAGCAATTGCAACAAAGAAAAGTTGATAAATTAGATCTAATTAAACTAAAGAGCTTCTGCACTGCAAAAGGTGTCATCAGAGTGAACAGGCAGCCTACAGAATGGCAGAAAATTTTTGCAATCTATCCATCTGACAGAGCTCTAATATCCAGAATGTAGAAGGAACATAAACAAATTCACAAGGAAAAAAAAAACACCACCATGAGAAAGTGGGCAAGGGATATTAACAGATTCTTCTCAAAAGAAGACATCTGACTGGGCGAGGTGTCTCGGGCCTGTAATCCCAGCACTCTGGGAAGCTGAGGCAGGAGGATCACGAGACCAGCCTGGCCAACTTGGGGAAACCTCGTCTGTACTAAAAATACAAAGAATTAGCTGGGCGTTTGGTTGGGCCTCTGTAACCCCAGCTTCTCAGGAGGCTGAGTCAGGAGAATCACTTCAAACTGGGAAGCGGATATTGCAGTGAGCTGAGATCCTGCCACTGTACTGCAGCCTGGGTAACAGAGCAAGACTTCATCTCAATGAATAAATAAATAAGTAAGTAAGTAAATAAATAAATAATAAAAGAGGCATTTATGTGACAAAGAAACATAAACCTCATTTTCACTGGTCCTTAGAGAAATTCATATCAAAACCACAATGAGATAACATCTCACACCAGTTAGAATGGCAATTATTAAAATGTCAGGAACCAGCAGATGCTGGTGAGGCTGTGGAGAAATAGACACACTTTTACACTGTTGGTGGAAGTGTAAATTAGTTCAATCATTGTGGAAGACAGTGTGACAATTCCTCAAGGATCTAGAAACAGAAATATCATTTGACTCAGCAATCTCATTACTGGGTATATACCCAAAGCATTATAAATCGTTCTACTATAAAGACACATGCACATGTATGTTTATTGCTGCATTCTTTACAATAGCAAAGACTTGGAACCAACCCAAATGCCCGTCAGTGAAAGACTGGAAAAAAAAATTAGGCATATATACAACATAGAATATTATGTAGCCATAAAAAGATGAGTTCATGTCCTTTGCAGGGTCATGGATGAAACTGGAAACCATCATCCTTAGCAAACTAACACAGGAACAGGAAATCCAACACCACATGTTCTCATCCATAAGGTGAAGTTGAACAATGAAAAAACATGGACACAAGGAGGGAAACATCACACACTGCGGCCTGTCTGAGAATGGGCGTCAAGAAGAGGGAGAGCATTAGGAGAAACAGCTAAAGCACGTGGGGTTCAAAACATAGATGGCGGATTGATAGGTGCAGCAGAGGGGCGAGGTGGCTCACGCCTGCAATCCCATCACTTTGGGATGCGGAGGTGGGTGGATCACCTGAGGTCAGGAGTTTGAGATAGGTGCAGCAAACCACCATGGCACATGTAAACTTATGGAATAAACCTGCACGTTTTGCACATGTATCCCAGAACTTAATTTAAAAAAAAAAAGGGGGCACTAAGGCTGAGGGGGAGTGGGGGGAGGGGCAAGAGTGGGGGGAGGGGCGGGAGTGGGTGGGCCCTGGAACTTTATCCAATCAGTGGCAGTGGCGTGGGAACCGCCCCATCAGGCATGCAGTTGGAGAGGAAGAGAGGGCGTGACTTCCAGCGTTTGGTGGGAACTTTTTCTCTCCCTTGCGCCGGAACTTGGGAACCGTCTCTCCTCTTCAGCCTTCTCCACGTTGGGAGCTCCAGGCGACTTCCTCACAGTCTCTGTTAATAGCCCTGCAATCTGCAGGTACTTGCTGATGCATAGCTAAGATACCAGGGCATCCCGCAAGCTGTGAAATGGTGAGTACGGGGGTTCGGCATCCCGAGAGAAGAGAGCAGGCTGTGAAACCGGCAGGACTGGCCTCTCCACAGTCAGCTCCCAGTCTCCCGTGCAGCTTGGCGGTCAGTCTCCTGTGGCCACAAGATCGTGGCTGGGCCAGCAGCGGGGATCCCCGAGTCCCACCTAGTGCAGTCCTGTCCTCTCCCTGTGCAGCGTTCTGCTGTGCGCCCACAACTCCGAGTACTCTTCAGATTGTTCAGGGATGCCAGTGGGTCATAAGGGCAGAAACATGACTGGTAGTGTGCGTGGGAGTAGCTGTGGTCCCAGGGGTCTCCATTCTCTCTTGTTAAAAATTAAAGGGAGTTGAGCAGGGCGCGGTGGCTCACGCCTGTAATCCAAGCACTTTGGGGCCTGTAGTCCCAGCTACTCGGGAGGCTGAGGCAGGAGAATGGCGTGAACCCTGGAGGCGAAGCTTGCAGTGAGCCGAGATCATGCCACTGCACTCCAGCCTGGGCAACGGAGCGACACTCTGTTTCAAAATAATAATAATCATAATAATAATCATAATATAATAATAATAATAATAAAATAAAGGGAGTCCATGTTAAAATGTTAACCAGTTTATTTGAGCAAACAGTGATCAGTGAAATGGAAAGCACCCAGCCATGATTTGTAGTCCACCCGAGGAGCATGCAGG
Source organism: Pongo abelii (assembly GCF_028885655.2). Classification (NCBI taxonomy): domain Eukaryota; kingdom Metazoa; phylum Chordata; class Mammalia; order Primates; family Hominidae; genus Pongo; species Pongo abelii. Next base: position 45,344,731 of record NC_072009.2, on the reverse strand, counting down.
AAAGGCTTTTATAAGGTACATAAGAAGGCAAGCCAAGTTCTAGAATTGGTTAGAGTTGGCTGGGCATGGTGTCTCATGCCTGTAATCCCAGCACTTTGGGAGGGTGAGGCATCCACACCACCTGAGGTCGGGAGTTCAGACCAGCCTAACCAACATGGTGAAACCCTGTCTCTACTAAAAATACAAAATGAGCCGTGCGTGGTGGCGCATACCTGTAATCCCAGCTACTTGGGAGACTGAGGCAGGAGCATCACTTGAACCCGGAAGGTGGAGGTTGCGGTGAGCGGATATCGCGCCATTGCACTCCAGCCTGGACAACGAGAGCAAAACTCCGTCTCAAAAAAAAAAAAAAAAAAAAAAAAAAACACACACACACACAGGGCAAATACACGAACTAAATGGTTTCCAATAATTCCTGAAGCTTTGCGAAGTCCATGTTTAAAAAATTACGTGTATGGGGACTGGCCCAGTGGCTCCTGCCTGTAACCCCAGCACTTTGGAGGGCTGAGGCAGGCGGATAACAAGGTCAGGAGATCGAGACCATCCTGGCTAACACGGTGAAACCCCGTCTAGACTAAAAACACAAAAAATTAGCCAGGGGTGGTGGCAGGCGCCTGTAGCCCCAGCTGCTAGGGAGGCTGAGGCAAAAGAATGATGTGAACCCAGGATGCTGAATTTGCAATGAGCCGAGATCGCACCGCTGCACTCCAGCGTAGGCGACAGAGCAAGACTCCATCTCAAAAAAAAAAAAAAAAAAAATTACATTTATGGATATATTTCCTGACCCTTAATTCTGTTACATTAATGTGTATATATTGATCTTTTATTCTACAACTTTGCAGAATGTGATTATTAGTGTTAACAGTTTTATTATTACTTAGGATTTTAATTATATATATAAAATTATAACATCTATATGTAGAAATAAGCTTATTTCTTTTCCAATTGGAATGTTTCTTTTCTTGTATTGCTCAATAATTCTGACCTGATTTGTATTGCAATTTTGATCAGAAGGGATGAAAGCAATTATCCTTGTCTTGTTCCTGATCTTAAGGAGAAAGTTTTTAGTCTTTCACCATTGCATGTAGTGGTAGTTTTGAGCTTTTTGTAGATACTTTTTTTTTTTATGTTGAGGAAGTTTTAGTCTATATCTAGTTTGCTAGGTGCTCTTATAAAAATGTTTTGGATTATTTCAAATTTTTTCTCCCTGAATTGAGATGATCTTTTTTTTTCTAAAAATCATTCTGTTGAGGTGGTATATTGATTGCGTTGACTAATTGCAATTGTTAGAGTGAGAAAAATTGGATTTACATCTTCTAATGTTTAAAAGAGTTCATCAGTGAAGCCATCTGATTTTTGACTTTTCTTGTTAGTATGATTTTGATAATTTATGCAGTCTTTTGCTAGTTACAGTTTGTATTAGACTTATTCAGAGAAATAGAAGGAATAGAACAAATATCTACCTCTATGTCAATATTTATGTGCGTGTTAAAATATGGGACAGAGCCCTTTTGGGTTGTCATGGCGGTGTCTGCGCAGGGGGCCTTTCTCAGCCATCTCTGGGCTGGTTTAGAGAACCCTCTGTTCTTCCACACACCTCATTTCAATGCTGGCCATTGTTGGCAACAGCAAGTTTCTGCCCTGCACCACAGGAAACAGAGTATGACCCGATTAAAACCTTTTTGTTAATCTCCTGTGTGGAGATCTGTGAAGACAGTAACTGGCAGCCAGATTTGGAAGACTCAGAGCTATTTCTGGTCATCACCGCTGCTCCTTATACCCCAAGCAACTTTCTGCTCCACAGGTGTGGCATAGAATTATGTCTGAACAGACCTTCAGCCTTCGAAGGTACCAGATAACAGCTCCAGGGCTCAGAACAATCAATTCAGGTGGATGGGTACCACAGCAGAATTTGCCTTCCTACTTTACCAACCATGACCCGGTTTGTAAACATGAGCTATCAGTATTCTAACAACCCAACAATCTGCTCCTCCTCAGAATGGGCCAGCCTCATATGACATTCCCGTACATAGAAAATTTGACATTAAATATTTATCTTTTGTATTTGGCTTGTTTTACATAGTATAATGTCTTCAAATTTCATCCATGTTGTAGCATGTATCAGCATTGCATTTTTATTTTTTTTGAGATGGAGTCTTTTTTCACCCAGGCTGGAGTGCACAGCAATGCAGTCATGACTCACTGCTGCCTCAGTCTCCCCAGGCTCAAGTGATCCTTCTGATTCACATGGACCTCCCCTGTGCCTGGGACTGTTGGCACATACCACCAAGGCCAGCAAATTTTTGTACTATTTGTAGAGATGGAATTTTGCTAAGTTACCATCTTTTTCAGATGCATAACTTCCAAATGTTTTCTTCCACTCACTAGGTTCTCTGTTTACTCCGTTGATAGTTTTATTTTCTGCTGTGCAAAAGCTCTTTAGTTTAGTTAGATCTTACTTGTCAATGTTTGTTTTTCTTACTATTGCTTTTGGTGTTTTTGTCATGAAATCTTTGCACATTCCTATATCCAGGATTGTTTTGTCTGGATTGTCCTCTAGGGTTTTATACTTTTCGGTTTTATATTTAAGTCTTCAATCAATCTTGAACTTATTTAATTATTTATTATATATAGTGTAAAGAAGGGATCTAGCTTCAGTCTTCCACATATGGCTAACCAGTTATCCAAGCACAATTTATTGAATAAGAAACCTTTTCTTATTGCTTGTTTTTTTCAGCTTTGTTTATTATCACATGGTCACAGATGTGCAGCCTTATTTCTGGGTTCTCTATTCTGTTCCATTTCTCTATATACCTGTATTTGTATCAATATCATGCTGTTTTGGTTACTGTGGCCTTGTAGGATAGTTTGAAGTCAGGTAACGTGATTCCTCCAGCTTTGCTCTCTTTGCTTAAAATTGCCTCATCTATTTGTGCTTTTTTTTTTCTTTTTTCACAGAGTCTTACTCTGTCGCCTGGGCTGGAGTGGAGCTGCAGGATCTCGGCTCACAGCAAGCTCCACCTTCTTGTTTCACGTCATTCTCCTGCCTCAGCCTCCCGAGTCACTGGGAGTACAGGTGCCCGCCACTATACCTGGTAATTTTTTGTATATTTAGTGGAGACGGTGTTTCACCTCACGATCTGCCTCTTTCGGCCTCCCAAAATGTTGGGATTACAGGTGTGAGCCACCACTCCTGGCCTTTTGGTTTTATATGAACTTTAAAATAGTTTTGTCTAGCTCTGTAAATAATTTCATTGGTAATTTGAAAGAAATAGCATTGAATCTATAAATTGCTTTTTCCAGCATAGCCATTTTAGTCATATTGGATCTTCCTATCCATGAGCATGGGCTGCTTTTCCACTTGTTTGTGTCTTCTCTGATTTCTCCAAACAGTGTTTTGCAATTCTCATTGTAGAGCTCTTTCACCTCCCTGGTTAGTTGTATTCCTTGATATTTTATCATTTTTGAGGCAATTGTGAATGGGATGGCCTTTCTGATTTGGCTATCGTGTTGTTATCTTTGGTAGAGAGAAATGTTATTTATTATTGCACATTCATTTTGTATCTTGAAACTTTGCTGAAGTTGTTCACTGACTAAAGAAGTTTTAGAGTTGTAACTACAGGGTTTTCTAGATATATAATCATATTATCTGCAAACAGGGATAGTTTGATTTTCTCTTTTCCTATTTGGATGCTCTTTATTTTTTTTCTGTTACCTGATTGCTCTGGTCAGGACTTCCAATACGATGTTGAATAGAAATGGTGAGAGAGGGCATTCTTGCCTTGTACTGGTTTTCAAAGCGAATGCTCCCAGCTTTTGCCCATTCAGCAGAATGTTGGGTGTGGGTTTGTTATAGACAGCTCTTATTATTTTCTGAATCTATTGAGATAATCGTGTTTTCTTTTTAATTCTATGTGATGAATTACATTGACTGATTTGCATATGCTGAACCAACCTTGCATCTTAAGGAGGCAGCCTACTTGACCATGATGACTATCTGTTTGATGTGCTGCTGGATTCGGTTTACAAGTATTTTTTTCAGAACTTTTATGTTGATGTTCATCAAGAACATTGGCCTAAAGTTTTCTACACTTCTTGTGTCTCTGCCAGGTTTTTGTGTCAAGATAATGCTGGCCTCATAGAATGAGTTGTGGAGGGGGGGGGAATTCTCATTTTTTGGGGACAGTTTCTGTAGGAATTGTACCAGCTCTTCTTTGTACATTTGGTAGAATTTGGCTGTAAATTCATAAGGTCCAGCGCTCTTTTTGACTTACAAGCTATGTATTACTGATTCAATTTCAGAACTCGTTATTGGTCTGTTTAGGAAATCAATATCTTCCTAGCTTAGTCTTGGGAGGGTGTGTTTGTGTCTAGGAATGCATCTATCCCTTCTAAATTTTATAAATTGTGTGTATAAAGTTGTTCATAGTAGTGCTGACCCCACATAAATAAAAACAACTATCAGAAAAAAGTAAAGTTTTAACAGTAATTTTTATGTCTTGAATTGATTTTTGTTTAATTTTTTACATGGAATATGATACAGATTTAAACTTACTGGTTTAAATTTGGACTTGTTTTCCTAGCATCACTTGTTGAACAAACTGTCATTTCCTTTACATAATGGTTTAGGCACCCTTATCAAAAGAGAATCAACAGTTTATGCAAGGTTTTTTTTCGGAGTTATCTATTTTATTAATTTTCTCTCTATCGTTGCTTTTATGCCAGTATCAAACTTTTAATTGTAGCAGCATTTTATGTTCTGAAGTTTAAAATGTGAGCCACTTAGCTTTGTTCTTTTTTTCAAGATTATTTTGGATATTCAGATCACCTTCAAATTTCATATGAATTTTAGAATCAGCTATTCTTTTTTGCAGAAGAAAAGGTGGAAAAAACTAAAAATTGGGATTACAGTACCTCTGTACACTACTTTGGCTAATATTGTCATTTTAACTTTATTAAGTCTTCCAGCCTATGAACATAGAATTCCTTGCCACTTAGTTAAGTATTTTTTAGTTTATTTCATAAATATTATTATCTAGTAGTTTTCATTGTACATGTTTTGTACCTCCTTATTAAATTTCTTGCTAAGCATTATATTATTTCAATGTTGTTGCAAACAATTGTTTTCTTAATTTACTCTCAAATTTATTGTTGGCATATGGTAATGCAGTTTGTGTTTCTCTGTTGTAAAAATAATGATCTTATCTCTCAAATGTAACTTTGCAATTCATTCAGAATAAATATGCTGTTTATATTGGTAGTCACTTAACAATTTCCAATAAGCCAACTAATTTCACTGTGTTCTAAATATGTTCAATTGTGTTTTATTTTCATTTCCTCTCACCTGTCATCATTTCACACATAGAACTTTCATTTCTGGTAACTGATGCAGTGGTTTATGCCAGTAATCCTAGCATTTTGGGAGGCCAGCATGGGTGGATCACCTGATATCAGGAGTTTGAGACCAGGCTCGCCAATATGGTGAAACTCTGTCTTTACTAAAAAAACAAAAATTAGCTGGGCAGGGTTGCAGGAGCCTGTAGTCTCAGCTATGATGCAGGAGAATCAATTGAACCTGGAAGGCGGAAGTTACAGTGATTTGAGATCACGCCATTGCACTCAAGCCTGGGAGACAGAGAAACTCCATCTCAAAAAAAAAAAAAAAGAAAAAAAAGGAAAAAGAAAAAATCAAACAACTTCCATTCCTCTAATGTCCCTAAAGTCCTTGGTAATTGTATTTATTCCTGTCTCTTACAATCTTTAACAATCTCACAACACAAAACAACCAAAGTTAGTCTACATGTCAAAAATCTTCAATGGATCTTTTACAGCAGAAGATTGCTTACTGTAATATTAAATGGAAAGGATGCACACTGCTGAGATGTAATTCTCCAAAAGTCTTTCAGAGTTTATTGTTTTGTTAATTTTTATGTCACATATCTCTCCCTTTCCAGGTTATTTTTTGAAGATTTTTGTACAGAAATAGCCTGGGAAAAGGGTAGTAATTTTTTTTCTTTTCAGGTGAATGGCAGATAAATTACTCAACCAATATAAAAAAGGCAGTTTTTCTCTGTGAGGCAAATGTTGGACAGGTTTTCCTGTAACCTACTTTTAAAAGATTAAGGTTTCTTAATCTTGAGGTTCCTCAGCTGTGATATGAATCTTCCATATGTGCAATGTGCATCTGAGCCTTTTGAAATCCCTCCAAAAATTGTAGTATGAACAAGGAGAACTAATACAAATATGAAGATTTTGCCTCCAGTTCTGCAGTCAATCATAAGTATTTTTGTCATTGAAAACATTTGTTTTTCAACTACCTATGACCCGGAAGTCCCCTCCTCGCTTTGAGAATTCCCGCTTTTGCTTCAAGTTTTCCTGCCTTTGCAGACTGAACCAATGTTAATCTTGCACACATTGATTGATGTCTGCTGTGTTCAAAGAATGTATGAAACCAAACTGTTCTGATGACATTAGGCCACGTCCTCAGAACCTCCTGAAGCTGTGTCACAGGTGTGTGTCCTCAAACTTGGCCAAATATACTTTATAAATTCACTGAGACCTGTCTCAAGTGATTAGGGTTCACAATGGAGAGTGCATTGTAGCTCCACCCTGGGATTTCTCATTAACAAGAACTGTCCTGAATCTCTCCAGATGCTGGGAAACCAGGTATATGTAAATTGTATGAAACTAAATTGCCCTTCCTAGAAGTATATGAATGACTGTTGAGGAAAAAACACGAACTGCCCACCTTTCAAAGAAGCAATAACACTGAATTCTGTGACATTTTCAGAGTCGACTTGTTTCCTGAGTCATCTCCACCAAATCTGGAATCAGTCCAGGGTGAGCTATTGTCCCTCCAGCCTTTGGCCCTCCCCCTTCAGTCCTCTGTGCTCTCCCCTCAACCCTTGCAGCGATCACATTTTCTGATTCTGCAAAAGCAGATGGGAGCCTTGAACTCTGCTCACTGCAACCTCCACCTCCCGGGTTCCAGCTATTCTCCTGCCTCTCCCCGCGAGTAGCTGGGATTACAGGCAGGCACCACCACACCTAACAAATTGTATTTTTAGTAGAAATGGGGTTTCACTATTTTGGCCAGTCTGGTCTCAGGTGAACGGCCCTTCTTGGCCTCCCAAAGTGCTGGGATTACAGGCATGAGCCACTGCATCCGGCCAGAGAACAATGGCTTTTTAATTATTTTTTTGAGTCATGAAGTCCTTTGAGAATATTATAAAAATTAGGAGCTCTCTCTCCAGGAAAATACACACACACATGCAGGATGTTCCCAGAGCCTCTGAAGCCCTGCCATGCATCCCTGGCTAAGAATCCCTTGTCTATTTTATATATTCTACTTATAGTGCTATTCATCACAAAACAAGTTGCCTGTCACGACCTGATGTTGAAATGCACATTTGGAATCTTGCAGTCACATAACCTCAAGTGTTTGGTCAAGAGAGACAGATGCCTCCCACAGCAATGTGGCAAAAACTTTGCATAGTATGCCAGGGTCTCCTTCTGGAATGTTTATGATTCCTCCATACACTTGAGCATGTACACAACAATCTGAGATGCGAAATGCACAGAAGCTGGTCTTAATCTGAGCAAATCAGCAGCTTTCAGAAGCTGCAAGGGAATGAAGTGTTAGAGAAAGTGAAAATTGTCCCTAATGATAGCTCAGAAAATAGGGCTGATTAGGTGAACTGTAGCCCCGAGTTTCAGTGGATCCCAGATGTCATGGATCACCAATCACTGCTACTATCCTCCTAGGAGCATCGTGCTTACCTGTTTGCCAGCCAAACTCAGTAAAACAGATTTTAGAGTCATGCAGGCCTGGATTTAAATGCTGGCTTTCTTTACTGTATAAATTTGTAGAGGCTGCTTAGCTGCTCTGAACCTTGGTTACCTCATCTCTAAAATGAGACTAACAAGATAAACTACCTGATAGGATTATTGTGAACATTAAATGAAATAAGACATGTAAAGTGCTCAGCACCCTACTCAGCAAGTGGGAAGTATTCATTAATATGCCTGTTACTATGGACAGTAGTAGAGGGCAATAACAACATAACTCCGAAGTTAGGAAAACTCGATTCCAGGCCAGAACAGTGGCTCATGCCTGTAATACCAGCACTTTGGGAGGCCAAGACGGGTGGCAGATTCACTTGAACCCAGGAGTTCGAGACCAGCCAGGTCAACATAGTGAAACCCTCTCTTTATAAAAAATTAAAAAAAAAAATTAGCCAGGTGTAGTGGTGCATATTTCTCATCCCAGCTACTCAGAAGACTGAGGTAGGAGGATTGCATGAGCCCAGGAGGTTGAAGCTAAAGGGAGCTGTGATTGCACCACTGCACTCCAGCCTGGGCAACATGGCAAGGTCCTGTCTCCAAAACAAAAGTAAAAAAAAAATCCTTGTCTACATTTTGACTCCAATTACTTGCAGGTTTAACTTTGTGTAGGTTACTAAACTCTCCCATTTTTAATTTCCTCAACTGAAGCAAAGGGTTAACCTCTACTTCAAAGGGTAGTTCAGCCGGGTACAATGGCTCAATCCTGTAATGCCAGCACTTTGGGAGGTCGAGCTGGGCTGATCACTTGAGGTCAGGAGTTAAAGATCAGCCTGTTCAACATGGTGAAACCCTGTCTCTACTAAAAATACAAAAATTAGCCAGGTGTGGTGGCACACACCTGTAGTCCAAGCTACTTGGGGGTTGAACCAGGAAAATTTCTTGAACCTGGGTTGCAGTGAGCTGAGATCACACCATTGCACTCCTGTCTGAGTGACAGAGTGAGACTCCATCTCAAAAAACAAGAACCACCCCACAAAAACAAACAAACAAAGTGAAGTTCAATGGGCTAATAATACACGTACTATATGTGCTTAAACATGTCTGGTACATATTAAACACCCACTAAACGGTGGCAATAAAGATGCTGATGCTACTAATAATAGTTAATACTCACAAAGCTCTTACTAAATGCCAGGAACTATTTTAAGCACTTTTCATGTATTATTTTTTATTTAGTTGTCATAATCAATAAGATAAGTCCAATTATCATCTTTGGATGAGGCCTGCAAAACTCAAATAAATTGTGCTAGATCCTAGAGCTGGTAAAGATAATTTTTTTTTTTTTTTTTTTTTTTTTGAGGCAGGGTCTTGCTCTGTTACCCTGGATGGAGTGCTGTGGCGTGATCACAGCTCATCACAACCTCAAACTCCTGGGATCAGGTGATCCTTCTGTCTCAGCCTCCTCAGTAGCTAGGACTACAGATACATGTCACCATGCCCAACAAATTTTTAAATTTTCTGTAGAGATGGTGTCTTGCTATGTTGCTCAGACTGGTCTCAAAATTCTGAGCTCAAGCAATCCTCCTTCCTTTGCCTCCCAAAGTGCTGGGATTGCAAATGTGAGCCAACATGCCAGACAAAATTTAAACCTTGATAGAGCTTGAGACCATGCCCTAAACCACTATTTTCTTGAGAATAATGTGTCAACATCTGCCTTGTATATCAGAGATTCAAGATCACTTCATATCGAGGAATCTGCCCCAATATTCATTTGGGTTCTTTTCTATTTTCCTTAAGCATCAGCCAGCTTGAGAAATAAAGGGACAGAGTACAAAGGAGAGAAATTTTAAATCTGGGCATCCGGGGGAGACATCACATGTTGGTAGGTTCCATGATGCTCCACAAGCCACAAAAGCCAGGAAGTTTTTATTAGGGAGTTTCAAAAGGGGAGTGAGTGTGCGAATAGGTGTCAGTCACTGACACCAAGTACTTTACAAGGTAACAGAATATCACAAGGCAAGTGGAGGCAGAGTGAGATCACAGGACCACAGGACTGGCGCAAAATTTAAATGACTAATGAAGTTTCGGGCACCATTGTTATTGATAACATCTTATCAGGAGACAGGGTTTTGAGATCAACCGGTCTGACCAAAATTTATTAGGTAGGAATTTCCTCTTCCTAATAAGCCTGGGAGCACTATGGGAGACTGGGGTCTATTTCATCCTGCAGTCTTGACCATAAGAGATGGCCGAGCTCCCCACCCCTGGTTTGCATTCTCTTTCTCAAGGATATTCCTTGCTGAGAAAAAGAATTCAGTGATATTTCTCTCATTTGCCTTTGAAAGAAGAGAAATATGGCTCTGTTCTGCCCGGCTAACTGAACCTTCCTCTTATCCTGTTCTTTTTTTCAAGGTGCCCAAATTTCATATTGCTCAAACACACATGCTGTACTATTTGTGCTTTTAATGCAATTATTACAGGGTACTGAGGTGATATACATCCTCCTCAGCTGACAGGATGAAGAGATTAAAGTAAAGACAGGCAAGGAAATCACAAGGGTGTTGATTGGGGAAGTGATAAGTGTCCATGAAATCTTTACAATTTATGTTTAGAGATTACAGTAAAGACAGGTATAAGAAATTACAAAAGCATTAATTTGGGGAACTAATAAATGTCCATGAACTCTTCACAATTTATGTTCTTCTGCCATGGCTTCAGCCAGTCCCTCCATTTGGGGTCCCTGACTCCCCACAGCATATCTCCCCCTTTCTATTTATATAAATGTGTCATGGTGATGAAGTCTTGTTCATTCTCTTGATTTTGACACAGGATTATTTGACTGGCCTGGCATGCTAAAAACAAGCCAATTAAACAGAAACATAATTACAAAATTTACTACAGTGGGGCCCCCAGTAGACTTAATCCAAGTCGTGGGGTTTAATCCATAAATATTTTCTGCCACCTGATGTAACACCTCAGCTTCAGGCACAATGGATAAGTGAGCTTGAGAGGCTTCAAAAATGTGTTTCCTTAATTAAGTTATTGTCAGGCCTCTGAGCCCAAACTAAGCCATCACATCCCCTGTGACCTGCATGTACACATCCAGATGGCTGGTTCCTGCCTTAACTGATGACATTGTCTTGTGAAATTCCTTCTCCTGGCTCATTCTGGCTCAAAAGCTCCCCCACTGAGTATCTTGTGACCCCCACTCCTGTCCGCCAGAAAACAACCCCCCTTTTTCTTTTCCCTACTCAAATCATATAAAACAGCCCCACCGAATCTCCCTTCAGTGACTCTCTTCCAACCTGCACCAAGGTGATTAAAAGCTTTATTGCTCACACAAAGCCTGATTGGTGGTCCCTTCTCATGGACGTGCATGAAATTTAGTGCCAAGACTTGGATCAGGAGACCTCCCTTGGGAGATCAATCCCCTGTCCTCCTGCTCTTTGCTCCATGAGAAAGATCCATCTATGACCTCAGGTCTTCTGACCGACCAGCCCAAGAAATATCTCAACAATTTCAAATCCGGTAAGTGTCTTCTTTTTACTCTCTTCTCCAATCTCCCTCACTATCCCTCAACCTCTTTCTCCTTTCAATCTTGATGCCACACTTCAATCTCTCCCTTCTCTTAATTTCAATTCTTTTCATTTTCTGGTAGAGACAAAGGAGACATGTTTTATCCTTGGACCCAAAACTCTGGCTCCAGTCACAGGCTAGGGAAAGCAGCCTTCCCTTGGTGTTTAATCATTGCAGGGATGCTTCTCTGATTATTCACCCAGGTTTCAGAGCTGTCAGACCACGCAAGGATGCCTGTCTTGGTCTTTCACCCTTAGCAGCAAGTCCCATTTTTCTGGGGGAAGGGCAAGTACCCCAACCCCTTCTCTCCATGTTTCTACCCCTTCCCCGCCTTTCTGGGGGGCAGAAAATCCCTGACCTCTTCTCCTTCACCCTTGGTTACAAGTCCCACTTTTCTGGGGGAGGGACAAGTACCACAACTCCTTATATCTCTGTGCCCTGATCCCTTATTTCCATGTCCCAACCTCATATCTCTGTGCCCCGATCCCTTTTTTCTGCACCCCAATCTCTTATATCTCTGCACCCCAATCCCTTATTTCCACACCCCAGCCTCTTATATCTCTGTGACCCAATACTTTATTTCCACACCCTGACTTCATATCTGTGTGCCCTGACCCCTTTCCCACTTTTCTGGAGGGTAAGAACCCCCTAACCCCTTCCCTCCGTGTCTCTAATCTCTCTTTTCTCTGGGCTTGCCCCCTTCACTATGGGCAACTTTCTACCCTCCATTCCTCCTTCTTCTCCCTTAACTTGTGTTCTTAAGAACTTAAAACCTCTTCAAATCTCTCCTGACCTAAAATCTAAGCATCTTATTTTCTTCTGCAATGCCGTTTGTCCCCAATACAAACTCTACCATGGTTCCAAATAGCCAGAAAATGGCACTTTCAATTTTTCCATCCTGCAAGATCTAAATCATTCTTCATGTAAAATGGGCAAACGGTCTGAGGTGTCTGACGTCCAGGCATTCTTTTACACATCGGTCCCTCACTAGTCTCCGTGTCCAGTCCAACTTGTCCCAAATCTTTCTTCTTTCCCTCCAGCCTGTCCCTTCAGTCCCAACCCCAAGTGTCGCTGAGTCTTCCTAATCTTCTTTTTCTACAGACCAATCTGACTTCTCCCCTCTTCCCCAGGCTGCTCCTCACCAGGCCAAGCTAGGTGCCAATTCTTCCTCAACCTCTGCTCCTCCACCCTATAATCATTTTATTACCTCCCTTCTCACACCCAGTCTTGTTTACAGTTTCATTCCGTGAGTAGCCCTCCCCCACCTGCCCAGCAATTTGCTCTTAAAATGTGGCTGGAGCTAAAGGCATAGTCAAGGTTAGTGCTCCTTTTTCTTTATCTGACGTCTCCCAAATCAGATAGCATTTAGACTCTTTTTCAGAAATAAAAACCCAGCCCAGTTCATGGCTCATTTTGCAGCAATGCTGAGATACTTTACAGCCCTAGACCCTAAAATGTCAAAAGCCTGTCTTATTCTCAATATACATTTTATTACACAATCTGCTTCCAACATCAAATAAAACTCCAAAAATTAAATTCTGGCCCACAAACCCCACAACAGGACTTAATTAACCTCACCTTCAAGGTGTACAAGAATAGAAAAAAGTTGCAATTCCTTTCCTCCACTGTGAGACAAACCCCAGCCACATCTCCAGCACACAAGGACTTCCTAATGCCTGAACCACAGTGGCCAGGCATTCCTCCAGAACCTCCACCCCCAGAAGCTTGCTACAAGTGCCAGAAATCTGACCACCAGACCAAGGAATGCCTGCAGCCCGGGATTCCTCCGAAGTCTCATCCCACCTGTGTGCTACCCCACTGGAAATCGGACTGTTCAACTCACTTGTCTACCACTCCCAGAGCCCCTGGAACTCTGGCCCAAGGTTCTCTGAGCGACTCCTTCTCAGATGTTCTCAGCTTAGCAGCTGAAGACTGACACTGCCTGATTGGCTCAGAAGCCTACAGGACCATCACAGATGCTCTAGGAAACTCTCACAGTGGAGGGTAAGTCTGTCCCCTTCTTAGTCAATACGGAGGCTACCCACTCCACGTTACCTTCTTTTCAAGGGCCTGTTTCCCTTGCCTCCATAACTGTTGTGGGTATTGACAGCCAGGCTTCTAAACCTCTTAAAACTCCCCAACTCTGGTGCCAACTTAGACAATACCCTTTTATGCACTCTTTTTTAGTTATCCCCACTGGCCCAGTTCCCTTACTAGGCTGAGATATTTTAACTAAATTATCTGCTTCCCTGACTATTGCTAGGCTACAGCCACACCTCATTGCTGCCTTTTCTCCCAGCCTCAAAGCATCCCTCCCATACTCCCCTTATATCTCCCCACCTTAACCCACAAGTACGACACCTCTACTCCCTCCTTAGTGACCGATCATGCACCCCTTGTCATCCCATTAAAACCTAATCACCCATAACCTGATCAATGCCAATATCTCATCCCACAGCACATTTTAAAAGGATTAAAGCCTGTTATCACTCTCCGGCTACAGCATGGGCTTCTAAAACATATAAATTCTCCTTACAATTCCCCCATTTTACCTGTCAAAAAACTGGTCAAGTCTTACAGATTAGTTCAGGATCTGCACCTTATCAACAAAATTGTTTTGCCTACTCACCCCATGGTGCCAAACCCATATACTCTCCTATCCTCAATACCTCCCTCTACAACCCATTATTCTGTTCTAGATCTCAATCATGCTTTCTTTACTACTCCTTTGCCACCCTCATCCCAGCCTCTCTTCACTTTCACTTAGACTGACCCTGAAACTCTTTAGGCTCAGCAAATTACCTGGGCTGTACTGCCAGGAGGCTTCACAGATAGCCCCCATTACTTCAGTCAAGCCCAAATTTCATCCACATCTGTTAGCTATCTCGGCATAATTCTCATAAAAACGTATGTGCTCTCCCTTCTGATCATGCCCAACTAATCTCCCAAACCTCAATCCCTTCCAAAACAGCAACTCTTTTCCTTCCTAGGCATGGTTAGTGTGGTCAGAATTCCTACACAGGAACCAGGACCGCACCTTGTAACCTTTCTGTCCAAACAACTTGACCTTACTGTTTTAGCCTAGCCCTCATGTCTGCGTGCAGTGGCTTCCACTGCTTTAATAATTTTACAGGCCCTAAAAATCACAAACTATGCTCAACTCACTCTCTACACTTCTCATAACTTCCAAAATCTATTTTATTCCTCATACCTGATACATATACTTTCTGCTCCCTGGCTCTTTCAGCTGTGCTCACTCTTTGTTAAGTCCCACAATTACCATTGGTCCTGGCCCGGATTTCAATCCGGCCTCCCACATTATTCCTGATACCACACCTGATGCCCATGACTGTATCTCTCTGATCCACCTGACATTCACCCCATTTCCCCATATTTCCTTCTTTCCTGTTCCTCACCCTGATCACGCTTGATTTATTGATGGCAGTTCCACCAGGCCTAATCACCACACACCAGCAAAGGCAGGCTATTCTATAGTACAAGCCACTAGCCCACCTCTTGGAACCTCTCATTTTCTTTCTATCATGGAAATCTATCCTCAAGGAAATAACTTCTCAGTGTACCATCTACTATTCTACTACTCCTCAGGGATTATTCAGGGCCCCTGCCTTCCCTACACATCAAGCTTGAGGATTTGCCCCCACCCAGGACTGGCAAATTAGCTTTACTCAACATACCCCAAGTCAGATAACTAAAATACCTCTTAGTCTAGGTAGACACTTTCACTGCATAGGTACAGGCCTTTCCTACAGGTTCTGAGAAGGCCACCACAGTCATTTCTTCCCTTCTGTCAGACATAATTCCTCAGTTTAGCCTTCCCACCTCTATAGAGCCTGATAACAGATCAGCCTTTATTAGTCAAATCTGCCAAGCACTTTTTCAGGCTGTTAGTATTCAGTGAAACCTTTATAACACTTATGGTCCTCTGTCATCAGGAAAAGTAGAACAGACTAAAAGTCTTTTAAAAATACACCTACAAATCTCAGCCACCAATTTAAAAAGGACTGGACAATACTTTTACCACTTTCGCTTCACAGAATTCCGGCCTGTCCTCGGAATGCTACAAGGTACGGCCCAATCAAGCTCCTTTTTATTAGGCCCCAGTCTCATTCCAGACACCAGACCAACGTGGACTGTGCCCCAAAAAAATTGTCATCCCTACTGTCTTCTGTCTAGTCATACTCCTATTCACCATTCTCAACTGCTCATACATGCCCTGCTCTTGTTTACACTGCCAGTTTACACTGTTTCTCCAAGCCAGCACAGCTGATATCTCCTGGTGCTATCCCCAAACCGCCACTCTGGCAAGGCTATGCTGAACCTCCTTAGGCACTCTCTAATTAGCTGTCCTAGGTCCTCCCAATTCTTAGTCCTTTAATACCCGTTTTTCTCCTTCTCTTTTTCCATTCAATTTTTCAATTCATACAAAACTGTATCCAGGCCATCACCAATAATTCTAAATGACAAATGCTTCTTCTAACAACCCCACAATATCACCCCTTACCACAAAGTCTTCCTTCAGCTTACTCTCTCCTATTCTAGGTTCCCATGCCACCCCTACTCCCGCTCAAAGCAGCCCTGAGAAACATCACCAATTATCTCTCCATACACCCCCCAAAAATTTTCACCATCCCAACACCTTACAACTATTTCATTTTATTTTTCTTATTAATATAAGAAGACTGGAATGTGAGGCCCATGAGCCAAAGCTAAGCCATCATATCCCCTGTGACCTGTAAATACACATCCAGATGGCCTGTTCCTGCCTTAACTGATGACATTCCACCATAAAAGAAGTGAAAATGGCCTGTTCTTCCTTAACTGATGACATTGTCTTATGAAATTCCTTCTCCTGGCTCATCCTAGCTCATCCTGGCTCAAAAGCTCCCCCATGAGTACCTTGTGATCCCCATTCCTAACTGCCAGAGAAAAATGCCTCTTTTTCCTTTACCTACTGAAATCCTATAAAACGGCCCCACCCCATCTCCCTTTGCTGACTCTCTTTGCGGACTCAGCCTGCCTGCACCCAGGTGATTAAATGATTTATTGCTCACAAAAAGCCTGTTTGGTGGTCTCTTCACACGGAAGCACATCAAAGTTATATCCAATGATAAATTATCTTCCCTACCCAGAAGGTGTCCTTTGACCATTTCCCATGAATGATCAGTCTCATTATAGAAATACGGGGTGATGCAGAAATCCGAAGTATTCCAATCACACTGCATTTGCATGCAATGCTCGAGATTCACTACCCAGTCTCCAAACAGACTGTCTTAAATCATTAATTTGATTTGCCAATTGTTGATCGATGCGTTGTTGAGAATTCCACATTTGGGTGGAATTGGCTTGCCAATCATTAAGAAAATGAGCCATTTGAATAGATCAGTATAATGCCATTCCAGCAGTGGTGGCCATTGTAGTGACTGTAATTAGGCCCATGATAACAGCGATTAAAGTGAAAACAAATCTCTTAGATCTTTTTAGAATTCGCTGTAGCACTTCATTAATTAAATGTATTGAGGGAGAGGATTCTCAATGTCTAGGTAAAGTTACCAGAATACAGATTCCTTCTCAAACTTGAACGGAAATTACATTTTTCCTGGAGTCAAAATGGGAGTTAATACAAGTGTATAGATAACAATTGGACAGTTTGATTACTCGTCCAAATTTTGATATTTCCTACTAACAGCATGTAAGAAGGCTTAACACAACACTATATGGGAACAGTAAGGTTGGAGGTAAGTAAAGCAGAATGTCTGGGTGTACGTTGATACTGAGAGAGTGGGATGGTAGTGGGAACAACAGTCAGAATAGTTTTCCTTTCCCATTCTCACAGTCCAGATATGGCAATAGCCAATTTCCAAAGTTCTGGGTGTTCTGGGCCCAGAATGGGGAGTATCATATGAGGCCTGGGGAGGGTAATGCTTTTATCTTCCCATTTTAAGGGAAAGAATGAGCTGATCCTCCTATGCAAAGTAGAATGATGATTCTCATTCTGATAAGAAATAAAATAAGTAGCCTCCAGGCATTCCCTTCCTCCAGAGGAGTAATAGTTTTTAAAAAAGGCCTTTAGTTCCCAGTCTATTACTAAACCAATATGAGTCATTTTTTAATATTACTGCATGTGAGTTATCACAGTCTTCCCAAATTAAAGTTTTAGATGGGCCCTCAAAATTTTTAGGGCATGGTTTTCCTGCAGGTTTATATTGAATGTATGAGGTATCTCCCATTACTCCTCCTTTCATTTGTTTTAAAGGAGAAAGGGAGAGGCCAGAGATCAAACATCCCATTTTATCTTTAGCTGATCTTTCCGGAAGATAAGCAGCCCAGAATTGAGTTTCTAGATGCATACAACCAGGTGCAAGTCTGAGGCACAGAGGTGGGTATTTATAACCCATGGTTACCTTAAATGCAGTGCCTTCTCCTGGTTGAGCAGGGCAATGGTCGTCTGTGTCTCCAGGCACCCATGCACTATCATTAGTGTAGATTTCTGTGGGAGCATCTATCCAGCTGAGAGGTCGAATAAGTGGAGGAAAACGCACATAAGCCCAATAAGAATAATTATGCATAGCAGGTAAATCAGTGTGAGAGGAAACTGGTGAGACAAAAAGTATAAGGAAGAGAATCATTAAATAAAACCTAGTGTAAGCAAGATTTAGTGCTGAAGGAGGAAGAGAAGAACAGAGGGACGTTATTTTCAGGCTAATAGAAATGGTGAGATTTTCAGGTTTGTAAGGAGAAAAAGGTAATCAGGAGAAGTGTGATTAGTTAGATGGGTCTCCATTGCCATCAGGGAGGATTGATTTACACTCATTGTGACTTGGTGTGCCTATTTCTGAGGAGTCAACACAGATCTCACCATGTCTGAAGGCAGTCTCTGACACAGATGTCTTTTCTCTGTGATTTTCACTGTTCAGCCTTCACCCAGAGCTTGAGTCTTCTGGTGGCTACCCAGACTGGGGATTGATGATCTCCTGCTGAAACACAAACATATCCTCTTCCCCATGTTATAATTGTGCCAGGTTCCCAGGTATTGATTTGGGAGTTTTTCCATAACACTGGCTTGCCTCCATTTAAGGAAATTTTTTTGCCTGTATAATGGCATTCGGCGGCAGGTAGAGTATTCTCTTTAGGAACACTGAAAAAAACTTAAACAATGCCAAATGTAATTGGGAGTGTGAAGTAGTTAAATCATGTTTTGGTTCTTCAGACTGTTTGGACATTTGGGTTTTTAAAGTGTGATTGGCACGTTCCACCGCAGCTTTTCCCTTAAGATTGCAAGGGATTCCAGTAATACTGGAAATTTCCCATTTTTGCATAAATGAATCAAAATCCTTGCTAACCTATTCAGGGGCATTATCTGTCTTTATTTGATATGGAAGCCCCATAACTGCAAAGCAAGAATACAGATTTTTTTTTTTAACATGGGCCATGCCTTCCCCTGTTTGGCAAGTAGGCCAGATAAAACCTGAGAAGGTATCTACACAGACATGCACATATGACAGTCTGCCAAAGGAGCTAGCATGAGTCACATCCATTTGCTATAAAGCATTAGAAGTTAGGCCTGTAGGATTAACAGCAGGTTCCTGATTTGGAATTAGAAAGAACTGGCAGTGAGGGCAGCTCTAAACAATAAACTTAGCCTGTTTCCAGGTAAAACCAAATTTATCTTTTAATTCAGCGGCATTGACATGGGTCAGATTATGGAACTCCTGAGCTTCTTGGGTTGTAAAAGAGACCAAACAGTTGACTTTATGGTTACCAAAAGACATGGGTCCTGGTAAAGTGGTATGAGACCTGATATGTGTAATACAGAAAGGGTGTCTACATTTGTGAACCGCCCGTTGTAACCTTGAAAATAAAAAAGCCAATTCAGAATTATCAGTATGTTTGATAGTAGCAGTTTCTATATTTTTAGTGGCATGTACAACATAAGTGGAATCTGAGACAATATTTAAAGCTTTGGGAAAGTCCTCTGAGGCAGTAATCACAGCAATTAACTCTGCCTTTTGAGCAGAAGTATAACAGGTAGAAATAAGTTTGTCTATAGGACCCATATAGCCAGCATTACCATTACTGGAGCCATCAGTGAACACTGTAACGGCTTTAGGAATGGGTTGATCTTTGGTTAATCGAGGAACCACCCAAGACCTCATTTTTATAAAATTAAACAATTTGTTTTTTGGATAATGATAGTCAATAACGCCAATAAAATAAGCCAAGTGAATTTGTCACAGTATAGAATGTTGAAAGGCAGCTTCAACTTGAGCCAATTTAAAAAGACTACAATTATATTTGGATCAAATCCAGAAATTTGAAGTATTCTGCACCAAGCCTGTCCAATTAATATGGCTATTTGGTCTAGATAAACAGGCAAAGTTTCTGACACAGAATGAGGGAGAAAACACCACTCCACTAAATCATTATGTTGAACTATTAGTCCAGTAGGGGAGTGTAATGAAGCAAAAACCAGAAACTGAAGAGGCTGAAATGGCTGTACTCTAGATAACTGGGTCATCTGGATTCTTTCCTCTATGAATTCCAGTTCTAGTAAAGCATCAGGGGTCAAAGTCCTGGCACTGTGGAAATCAGAATTTCCCTGCAGCATAGAGAAAAAGTTAGACAGCGCGTAGGTTGGAATGCCTAAAGTAGGTCTTAAATAATTAATGTTACCCAAACATTTTTGGAAGTCATTTAATGTTTTTAAAGAATCTCTTCTAATTTGAACTTTTTGAGGTTGAATCCACTGTTTATCGACCACCATTCCTAAATATTGAACAGGAGTAGTCTGTTGAGTTTTATCCTGAGTGATGTGTAATCCAGCCTCTGTAACACAGCAGCTTAAAATTTGGTAACAGTGAATTAATTGTTTATCAGTCAGGGCAGCAATTAAAATATCATCAATATAATGAAGAATATCGGCATCAGGAAATTGGGCTCAAACTGGTGAAAGCACTTGTCCAACATGAAGCTGGAAGATTGCAGGATGATTTAGCATTCCCTGAGGAAGAACTTTCCATTGATAATGAGCTGTAGGCTCCTGATTATTGATAGATGGTAAAGTAAAAGCAAATTTTTCATAATCCAATTTATTTAAAGCAATATAAAAAAAACTTTAAGATCAATAACTACGAGAGGCCAATCTTTAGGTATTAAAGCATGGGCAGGCATGTCAGGTTGGATGGCCCCCATAGGTTTAATTACAGCATTAATGGCCCATAAATCGGTTACCATCTGCCATTTGCCTGACTTCTTTTTTACTAGGAACACAGAATTCCAAGGGGAAAGGGAAGGTTCCACATTTCCAAATTGCAACTGCTCAGAAACCAATTGATTTAAAGCCTCCAGTTTTTCTTTAGAAAGCGGCCATAGCTGAATCCAGAAGATCAGTTGAGGAACTAAAATGACAGGAGGTTGAGGGGCTGTAGTGGATCGGGGAGGGCCTGGAGAAATGATAGGTAAATAGTAGTTTGGTCCTGGAGCCATTAGCTGACGCCAGAGGTTTGAAGAGAGGAGAATTATCATATCTATGGTACCAGGCAGTGTGAGCCACAGCAGCAGGAGTTTCAAGTATTGGCTACTTGTGAAAAGAAGTGAGATAAGTAGGGAGTAACGTTAAGCCAAAGTCACCGGAGTTAGACATTGAATTTTCAGCATTGTTAGGTGGGGGAGGAGTAGCCTAAGCGAGAGTCAGATCAGATAATGAAGGCTGTGAGGGAGAGGAAGGCTGAGGAAAGACAGAGAAACTGAGGAAAAGGCAGAAAGCTGCAGGGGGTCATGAGATCTGCACACCACTAAGACAGCACCTACCAAGGCCCAACCACCCCACACAGTGATGGGAACATAATACCCTGCCGAGATCCATTTCCGGAATGCTTTACCAACACAATTCCACAATTTTGTATACATGGTTCCTCTTTCAGGAAACCAAGAACAGTATTTCACCATTGTCCAAATAGAGTGACAATATTTTTCATTGTTACTCGGACACCACCCTGTTTTAACAGGAGTTTAATATAGCAGAGATAAGCATGATGCTTAGACTCCTCATGAATCGTAGTTAAAACAGACCTTACACAGACTACTCAGCCCTTGTAAGGGAGTCTAACACATGTATCTGTGGAGCAAGCCCATTGACGTTTCATCGCACCTACCGAAGGGAATCGGGTTCCCTCATGCTCTTAGGAAAAAAGAAAGACCATATGGGTGCCAGATATTGGGGAATCTGCTCTAGTATTCATGTAGGTTCTTTTCTATTTTCCTTAAGCATCAGCCAGCTTGAGAAATAAGGGGACAGAGTACAAAAGAGACAGATTTTAAATCTGGGCTGCTGGGGGAGACATCACATGTCGGTAGGTTCCATGATTCTCCACAAGCCGCAAAAACCAGTAAGTTTTTATTAGGGAGTTTCAAAAGGGGAGTGAGTGTGCAAATAGGTGTGGGTCATCGACATCAAGTACTTTACAAGGTAACAGAATATCACAAGGAAAGTGGAAGTAGGGCAAACTCACAGGACCACATGACCGGAGCAAAATTTAAATTGTTAATGAAGTATCGGGCACCGTTGTCATTGATAACATCTTATCAGGAGACAGCGTTTTGAGATCAACCGGTCTGACCAAAATTTATTAGGTGGGAATTTCCTCTTCTTAATAAGCCTGGGAGTGCTATGAGAGACTGGGGTCTATTTCACCCTGCATTCTTGACCATAGGAGATGGCCACACCCAAGGGGGCCAGTTCAGGGACCCACCCCCAGGTTCACATTCTCTTTCTTAGGGATATTCCTTTCTGAGAAAAAGAATTCAGTAATATTTTTTCCATTTGCTTTTGAAAGAAGAGAAATATGGCTCTGTTCTGCTGGGCTCATCAGCCTTCAGAGTTTAAGGTTATCTCTCTTGTTTCCTAAACATTGCTGTTATCCTGTTCTTTTTTTCAAGGTGACCAAATTTCATATCGCTCAAACACACATGCTGTACAATTTGTGCAGTTAATGCAATTATTACAGGGTCCTGAGGTGATATACATCCTCCTCAGCTGACAGGATTAAGAGATTAAAGTAAAGACAGGCATAGGAAATCACATGGGTATTGATTGGGGAAGGGATAAGTGTCCAAGAAATCTTTACAATTTATGGTTAGAGATTACACTAAAGACAGGCATAAGAAATTACAAAAGTATTAACTTGGGGAACTAATAAATATCCATGAAATCTTCACAATCTACATTCTTCTGCCATGGCTTCAGCTGGTCCCTCCATTTGGGGTCTCTGACTTTCCACAACAACTTCACTAACATTTCAGACACTTCCTATTTCTGGCTGGAGCTCACCCACCTGCCCCTTCAGTTTTCATGGCTTGCAGGGTAACCACTGTCCCAAAAACATGTGCACCACTAGGACCACATGCTGTTCTAAGAGAACAAAGACAGCCTTCTCCAAATCCTTCTAGATCTGCTGTTAGTCTCAGTCAGCAAATGGCCACTGTCTGCTCTGGTATGAGAAGGACAGCGCTTCTCCCTGACTGCACCAACAGAAAGCATTCAGGGTTTGCTTGATGATTTCATGAGGGGAATATATTTAGGTGGAAGATTGTTCCCTATATGCTTGTTTTGCAACTTCCCAGCTCAGGCAGGCTCCAGTGACAATCATGTGATTAGGGAGCCAAGACTGATGGCAGACACAGGGCCCATTACTCTCCTTCAAGTTCACAAGACTCCCATTGTCACGGCTCATGGGAAGCCAAGAAGAGCACCAGGGACAGGTGGCAGACATCCTGACATCGTGAAAAGGATGGGTAATTGAACATAGCTAGGTTACATTAATCACCCAGGGTCAGAGAACACAACCAGGAAAGGAGAGAGGGGAGAAATCAGTCCAGCCTTTCTGGTCAGTTGGCACAGGAACAGAGGCACAAAATGGGTTTATGTGGGGGATTTAGCTCACTTAATCTCTATCAGGGCACCCCCTCCCGCAAATTGCCCCAAATATACATACAACTAAAATTCAAGGCCAGCCCCAGCCTCCCCTCTGATGAGATTGATGCTCTGAGCTCTTCCTTTATAGAAATGCTGGCAACACCATGGCTACTCAGCCACCTATTATTTAGGGTGACCATAGAGGCTTTCATCTGCACTGCTGGATTCAGAGGCAGGGAGCCCTGAAGCCCAGGTGTAGTCTCCTAGATTTAACTATTCACAGGGATTAACTGGTCATTATCTCCTCTGGGATGCATGTTCTGCAGACCCTGCTTTCTATTTGTACCTCACATCTGGTCCTGCCCAGAGGATTGATTTCAGCAACCATAAATTTGGAGGGAGCTGTCCATCTTGGAAAAGATTCTAGAATGGAGACCTGAAAGCGAGGAGGAAACATGTTTCTTGGGAACCAAATACAAACAATGTTCAAATACAAATCATGCCTGACCACTCCCTAGGCTTCTCTGAGTGTGTTACAGGACTACAGGCTCAGGGAGCTTCAGGAGATGTGCACCATTGGGCCTCAGTAAGCAGAATCTGTAGGGAGTTGCCACATGGCCTCTGACCTTGTGTATGATCTAGGTGAAGATACATGTTTTTCTCACAATGTCACAGACAGTATGAAGCTAGAAGCAGATACACTTGAGATGATAGAACCAGGAATCCAAAAGATAGTGTAAAATAAGGGCAAGGTGCTGACTAAAAGATGAAATTTATGAATAGCAGGGACAGATGCAGTCTTGCACTTTGGTCGACAACATAAACAAATCCAACCAAAGGACACTGCCAAGGTTTAGATTCTTGTCACTGTTACCCTTGGCACAAAACATAATCTTGTGAAGTCCCACTTCCTCACTTGTAAAACTGGGATAATAGCCCCTACATTATGACGTTGTGAGAATTAAATCAGTTAATGTAGGCAAAGTGCTTACTTATCATGGTGGTGATGATGATGGTGATGGTGGTGGTGGTGGTGATAATGGTGATGGTATGATGATGGTGGTGATGAAGATGATGGTGGTGATGGTGATGGGTGATGGTTCTGGTGATTATGGTGATGGTGATGATGGTGGTGATAGTGATGATGGTGATGGTATGATGATGTGGTGATGACAGTGATGGTGATGACGGTGATAGTCATTATGGCAATGATGATGGTGAAAGTGATGGTGATGATTGGTGATGATGATGATGTTAGTGATGATGGTGGTGATAGTGATGGTGGTGATGGTGATGGTGGTATGATTGTGATAGTGATGGTAATGATGGTGATGGTAATACTGGTAGTGATAGTGATGGTGATGGTGATGGTGTTGATGGTGATGTGATGATCTTGATGTTGTTGATGTTGATGATGATGACAATGGTGATAGTGATGGCAATGATGGTGATGGTGATGATGATGGTGGTGATAGTGATGGTGATGATGTTACTGATGATAGCAATGGTAATGATTGTGATGGTGAAAATGGTAGTGATACTGATGATGATGGCAGTGATGGTGATGTGATGATGGTGATGGTGATGATGATTGTGGTGATAGTGATGCTGATGGAAGATGATGATGATGATGGTGATGCATAACACATGGTGCCAATCATAGTGCTTCCCAGTAGGCAGTCTCATTCCAGAGCCTATGTTCTTAACCATCTTGCTATACTAATTCTCAGAAGTGTTAAGTATAGTTATTACTGACTAGGAAGAAATGTGGCTGATCCACAGCATGTGCAAAAATGACTTTAAGGATGATGGTTGACAGCAAGTACAACCTGAGTCACATAAAGACTATCTGTAATGAGGAGGTAACAGTCCCCAGCTACTTATGCAGCATGGGTATCACAAGAGGAGAGGCCTAAAGACACACAGAGCAGGATCAGAAGGAAATGACTGTGGCCAGGTGTGGTGGCTCATGCCTGTAATGCCAGCACTTTGGGAGGCTGAGGGAGGTGGATCGCCTGAAGTCACAAGTTCGAAACCAGCCTGGTCAACATGGTGAATCCCTGTCTCTACCAAAATACAAAGTAGTGGTGCTGGGTATCTGTAATCCCAGCTACTCGGGAGCCTGAGGCAGGGGAATTGCTTGAAATGGGAGGCGGAGTTTGCAGTGAGCCCAGATCATGCCGTTACACTCCAGCCTGGGCAACAAGAGTGAAACTCATCTCCAAAAATAAATAAATAATTAAATAAACAAACCAATATTTAATTAATTAAAATGAAAAGAAAGAAATGACCAGAATGACCAAACCATAGCATAAAAAGATTAGTGAAGACCAGGTATGGTGGCTTATGCCTGTAATCTCAGCAATCTGGGAGTCTGAGGTGGGACAATCACTTAAGCCCAGGACTTTGGGACCAGCCTGGAAACATGGTGAGACCGTGTCTCTAAAAAAAAATTAAAAATTACTAGCCAGAGGACCTGGCATTTTTTGCCTGAAGAAAATACTTGAGGGACATTCCAGCCACTTTCTAAGGCCTTAAGCCTGCTACATAAAATCCAAGGTCCAGAAGTAGGCCAGGTGAATGTGGGTCCTAGGTAAACAGATCTCAACTCAATATAGGAAGTTCCTTCTGACGTGTTGACCCAAGGTGAACAGGAAGCATCATGTCCCAGAAGCATCTGAGTACTGGCAGAATCCAGAAGTGTGGGACTCAGACACTGGATAGGGGAGTAGCTATTTTACAGGCTCTAAATAGCTCCTCCTGGTGTGGAACTAGGACCATCTGATGACCACAAGCATCACCCGGGGGCTTGTTAAACACATTGATCCAGTGTCTCCACCCCAGCCACTGAGTCTGAATCTGTATTTTCTCAAGTTGCACAAGTGATCTGTGTGCACATCAATGCTGACAAGCACTGATGTGGAGATCATCTGAGAAAGACCCAGGTCCAGGTGGGCTGCAGCTATGAAAAGCAATAGTGGGGAGAAACACTGGGGCAAGGAAGAGCACGTGGTTCTAGAGTCTGGTCTCTATGGTGACGACCCAGCTGTGCTTCCAGCCCAGCTGCTCCAATTATGTCTGTTTTTTAATCTAGTGGGGCTCAGAAGAGTCTGTCAAATTTGCATAAGGAGGCCTGAGGTAAAGGGGCTCATGGGTACAGGTACTCATCTGACACCTCATTAAGCCATCTTGGTAAATCGTCTCTAGAATGCCTGTTGTTATTATAGGAAACAACATAAAGGGAATGATAATTAAAAGTAACACCCTGAGTGGGAATTTCTACTTCCTTCCAGTGGTTGGCAAGTAAAGCACTTCGGGAATTTTTTGGTAAGGTAACATTTCTATACATTTTCACAGATCACACAACATCAAAGCTTGTCTATATTGGAGGTTTTTTCCCTCTCCTTTCCTGGTGCTTTGGGTTTGCAGCTTTATTCTATTGCTGTCTTTTGTCTTCTGTTTGTTTGTTTGTTCCTTTCCACTGAACATTTTCTGATTTTGCTTTGACTTGCAACGGGAGAGGGTATTGCTTCTAGATGTTACATGACATCTGAAGTATAAAATGGTAAACGAAGCTGCAGGTCATTTACAGCTGAAAAGGCAATTTTATGATTCATAGTTACGACCATGTAAGGCATTTTCATGGCAGAGCATTTTTTATCTTATATCTCCATCGGGATGGCATCCAGGGATATGTTGTAGAATAGAAAGTTCACCTTTGAATTATCCACTCTCTGCAGCCTCCTAGCATTACTGCTCTCCTTCACAGGTGCAAGGGCATTCCTGTTAGACCTTCTCCCTTTCTGGAACTGTCAGGGCCCTGGTGTTGCCATATTCCCCTGGTTTTCAGGACCCTTTGCCATGCATCTTCCCAGTCCCTCATGACCCTTATTACCTACCTGCTGGGTCCACGATCTAGAACCTGAGCCCCTTAGTAACACTCCCTGATCTGCCTTACACATTTTCCTCCTACTCTCCTCTGATAAAACCCAAACTTCGAGTCATCCCACCATCTGCCTTCCCTGCTGCTGACTCCACCCTGCTGAGAGAGGAGAAAACTCACAGAAGCACCAGCTGAGGCCACCACAGTTTCATGGTCTCAGCCTTCCTTAGATTCTTGTGCTCTCCGACAACCATTTTAGTTGTCTTAAATCAGCTCCTCAAAAAAAAAAAACAAAAAAAAAAACTGTCATTTGGCCCTACTTCCCAGCCTCACAGAAGAGACTTCTCTTTGTCACAGCATGTTGACAGGTCTTTCAATACCAGTACTTTTGTTAACTCACTGAGGCAGCTTTTAGGATACCGGGACAAGTTCCATGGCCCTGTGATAAAGCAAATGAATTTGAATGACTCAGGTGGGGCCCAAGGTTCTTTTTTGGTTACTTTTGTTATCATTTTTTTTAGAGACAGCATCTTTTTCTGCCACCTAGGCTGGAGTGCAGTGGCGTGATCATAGCTCAATGCAGCCCCTAACTCTCTGGGCTCAAGACATCTTCCTGCCTCAACCTTCTGAGCAGCTGGTACTACAGGTGCAAGCCACAATGGCCGGCTATTTTATTTTATTTTATTTTATTTTTGAAACAGAGTCTTGCTCTGTTTCTGTATTAAACCTTGAATACTATCTAGGAGGGACCTATCATACAATAAACACATCTGGGGTAAACACATTTCATAAAGTCCAATGTCATGAGTTCAACTTTTTTACTGTTATCCAAGTACTTTCTTACCTGTAGCCTTTTTTTTTTTTTTTTTTGACAGAGTCTTGCTGTGTCACCAAGGCTGAATCCAAAGGCACAATCATAGCTCAATGCAACCTTGAACTCCTAGGTTCAAGTAATCCTCTTCCTCAGCCTCAGAAATGGCTGGCACCACAGGTGATTACCATTGGCCCCAACTAATGTTTTATTTATTTTTTTTTTCATAGTAGAAATGGGGTTTCTATATTTCTCAGCTTCTTGAACTCCTGGACCCAATCAATCCTCTGGCCTTGGCCTCTCAAAATTCTGGGATTCATGGCATGAACCACTTTGCCCAGTCTCTTTTTTTTTTTTTTTAATTTGCTGGGCAGTGTGGGGTGTGCCTGTGATCCTAGCTACCCAGGAGACCGAGGTGGGATGACTGCTTGAGCCCAGGAGGCCAAGGCAGCAGTGAGCTATAGACTATCATTACCTTGGAAGAGAAAAAAAGATAAGAAAACCCCCTCTGTGGGCCAAGGTGATGCAGCCAACTGACATAGGATTTTACATAGAATTAATTTTACTTATTTATTTATTTACTTATTTATTCATTTGCTTATTTTTTCATTCATTTATTTATTTTTTGGGACAGAGTTTCTCTTTGTCTCCCAGGCTGGAGTGCAGTGGCATGATCTCAGCTCACTGCAACCTCCTCTGCCTCCAGGATTCAAGCAATTTTTGTGTCTCAATCTCCTGAGTAGCTGGGACTACAGGCATGTGCCACTACATCAGGCAGATTATTTTGTATTTTAATAGATACGGGGTTTTGCTGTGTTTCCCAGGCTGGTCTTGAACTCCTGAGCTCAGGCAATCTGCCCATCTCAGCCTCCAAAAGTGCTGGGATTACAGGCTTTGGGCACAGCACCCGACCTTGGATTTTAGATAGAATTTAAAGAGCTCGTGGTCCCCTTGAAGTTATTTCATCATTTTCCCAGACCTACAAGAAGCCTAGGTAAAAACATCTGAGTTAGAGGTTCTCTGTGGTCTTTGAATCAGGATGAAATAAATGGACAGGACCTCAGAGTTCAATGAATATAATCCTCATTAAAGTCAGATATTATAATTCAGTCAGTGAGGCCCAGAGAGTTTTCATGGCTGACTCATAGCATAGCTGGAGAAGACCTGTATCTCAGTTTTCTGAATCCCATTTCTCACACAGTGTTGTGTTACTATACCATGTTTAAAAGAAATGTAAAGAAGGAGACCATAATGTGGAGAGAATGGCTGGGTGCAAAAATAAAAAGCAATAGTTATTCCTAGGATGCATAGGTTGGCTATTACTTG
The DNA here is from genome assembly GCF_028885655.2 of Pongo abelii. Taxonomy (NCBI): domain Eukaryota; kingdom Metazoa; phylum Chordata; class Mammalia; order Primates; family Hominidae; genus Pongo; species Pongo abelii. The sequence continues at coordinate 45,315,418 of NC_072009.2, read as the reverse complement.
GTTTGCTTTGCGTTCAACATAGATTAGTTTTCTAGCTTCAACCGCCCCCCCCCAAAAAAAAAAAACCAAGTCTGAATCTCCCTTCTAACTCCTTACTTTGGATCTCTGACAAAACACTGATGGATTGTCTGAGCAAGATTTGTGGAGAGGCAGATAGTGGGGCCCAGGCACATCATGAGTTCTAAATGGCTGATGTCATTGCAAAAACCATAAACAAGAAAGAATCTACTGTTTCCAGGAAGTGGGGGGAAAAGTTTCTAAGGGAAAGTATGAGTATTGAGGAAGGACGGTAAGGGTTATGTAGCAAAGAAGAGGTTATTGGATGGTCCCTGTAGGCTGGGGGTGGAAGAGAGGTGCAAAGCAGGGCGGAGTGTGAGTGAAGTATGCTCAGAGATCATTTTTGTTTTTGCTTTTTGACCAATAAAGTGTTCAATTTTTTTAGTTTTAAATTTTTAAAATTTTATTTTTTTGATCAGTGAAATGAGAGATGGTTTTGGGGATGTCTTGGAGCCATCTAAGAGCTTTATTAAGCTGGAGATTATCAAATTAAGATTTGCATTTTAGATAGAGGTTTTTACTTGGAAGATGATCTAAGATTTTTTTTTTTTCAGTTACGTGTTACAACGCAGTTGCCGAGATTATGAATCATTCATTCATTGATAAGACTTTATGAAGCTCATAATGTAAGTCAGGCACTGATCTACACAAGAAAAGATAGTCCAAAGCAGCACAGTGACAATGGAGATGGAGTTATATAACCAACAATACACACAGAGAAGACAGATTTGAGAAATACTTAGGAGATAAAAATCAGTAGGACCTGATAACTAATGAGGGCACTGGGAAGTGGAATGAAAGGAGTAAGGATATTGACAGATACTTGAAACAAATACGTCCAATATTTTGGAATTATATAATAAATTTAAAGGAATTTTCTGTCAGGAGCCCAGAAAGATTAAAACCCAAATGCTAATACAGAAAGATCAAAACAGCCTTCATTTGCAACATCTTTGAATGAGGAGACTACTTTGGACTTTGTTATTTCTCCAAGGCCTGCCAAAGGGAGGTAATAATATCAACTACCAAATTGTAGGTTTAACTGAGAGAGGTTGAAATAAAAAGTACTAAAGTCTTGCTGGGCCTGTTTCAACAGCCTCATGGTAAGCCATTCCTAACAGAATTCTGATTTTGTCAAAGTGGGATTGCTTTCATGTAATTTTGGAGTAAGCTTTTAAAAACTGAGACCAGCAAGAACAGTATGTGAACACAGATGTGCTGGGGGGCAGAGTGAATTGGGTAAAGTTTATACGAATAAAAAAAAGAGGGGATTTTACGAATGCTACCTTCAAAGGCAAAAGACCTAGTTAAAGCACTTATTTTTGCTTTCTTAATTCCTTACTTGCTACTACAAATAAAGAGCAGCAAAATTAAAAGAAAAAAAAGCTATGTGCTGTAAATGCCTTTAAAGGCACTTCCTTAGTTGTTCATTGTGTTGTACACATCGTAATGTCTTCCTGGGCAGACTGCCCAGCTCAATTTCCAATCTCACGCTTCTGTGAGATGAAAAATGAAAGGTCATATTTACAATCCTGGGAATGAATTAATCCCTGGCAAAACAGAGGGATTTGGTTGTCTCATCTGCTCATATATAGCTGGGTTTGTACCTAAGCAGGGTACCAGGGATCTGTTTCTACTTGTCGCCACAGGGCAGGGAACTAGAATCAGTTCCTGAAGCTAAATGCCTGAAATGTCTCAGACAAGCTAAAACTGACAGAATTCATCACCACTACATGAGACTTACAAGAAATTCTCAAGGGAGTCCCACATCTGCAAGTGAAATGATAATTACTATCAAGAAAACACAAAAAAAGTATAAAACTCACTGGTAGAGCACATACACAAAGGAGAAAGAGAAAAGCATTAAACTTTATCACTACAGAAAACTACCAAATTACAGGGATGAACAATTAAGAGGGGAAGAAAGGAACAAAGTACATACATATATATATATATATATATATATATATATATATATATATATATAAATATAAAATATACAATATATAAAATATATAATATATACAATGTATATATATATATATACAGAAAATAATTAACAAAATGAGGGAAGTCCTCACCTATGAATAATAATCTTGAATGTAAACTGATTAAATTTCCCCCCTTAGAATAAATAGACTGGCTGAATGGATTGAAAAACATGGCCCAACTATATGTTGCCTACAAGAAACTCACTTCATCTGTAAAGACACCCATAGACTGAAAGTGTGGAAAAAGATATACCATGCTAACAGAAACCAAAAGCAAGCAGGGTGGCTGTACCTGTGTCAGATGAAACAGACTTTAAGTCAAAAATGATTTTAAAAAGACAAAGGTTATTATATAATGATAAAGAGATCAATTCAGCAAGAGGATGTAACAATTCTAAATATATATGCACCCAACACTGGAGCATTCATATATATAATATAAACCAAATATTATTAGATCTAAAGGGAGACATAGAGGCCAATACAATAGCTGGGAAATTCAACACCCCATTCTCACACTGAACTGATCATCTAGATAGAAGATCTGCAACAAAACATGATTTATACTACACTTTAGGCTGGACACAGTGGCTCACACCTGTAGCCCCAGCACTCTGGGAGGCTGAGGCAGGCAGATCCCTTGAGGCCAGGAGATTGAGAGCAGCCTGGCCAACATGGTAAAATGCTGTCTCTACTAAAAATACAAAAATTAGCTGGGTGTGGTGACAGGCATCTGTAATCCCAGCTACTTGGGAGGCTGAAGCATAAGAATTGCTTGAACATGGGAGGTGGAGGTCACAGTGAGTCAAGATCATGCTGCCGCTCTCCAGTCTGGGCAGCAGAGACTCTGTCTTAAAAAAAACAAAAAAGTAGCTGCATTTTAGACTAACAAAGAGATATTTACAAAACATTTCATCCGACAGATGCAGAAAACCCATTCTCTCATCAGCACAAGAAACATTCTCCCTATTCTAGTCTATTCTACCTTATGTTAGGCCACAAAACAAGTCTCAACAAATTTAAAATTATTGAAATTATATCGAATATCTTTTCTGACCACAACGGACTAAAACTAGAAGTCAACAACAAGGTGAACTTTTGAAATTGTACAAATACATAGAAACTAAACAGTATGCTCCTGAATGACCAATGAAGAACATTTTAAGTTTTCTTTTCTTTCATTTTCTTTTCTTTTTTTCTTTTTTTTTAAGTAGCTAAGAACAATTGTTCTGAAGACGCAAAGCTAAACTAACTGCTGACATCCAAACAGCCTGACAGTGTAGCTGCAAACTTTGTTCCTGATCCATGGGTAAAAGGAGCTCTCAGCTTTGCAGAAGCTTTCTGTTTGTGCCACCTGCCACGGGACAGAAAAGAAGCACCTGTGAGCAAGAGCCATACACTCAATATACCACTACTGACTCCTAAGTGCCCAGAATTTCATCGAGAGAAGTAGCTTTAGAAGTTAAGTGATGAATTCTATTCATTTATTTAAAAATTTATATATATAAATATAATATATTCATATGTTATATTATATTTTTATATATTTTTAGGCAGAGTCTTGCTCTGTTGCCTAGGCTGGAGTGCAGTGGTGTGATCTTGGCTCACGGCAACCTCTGGCTTCCAGGTTCCAGTGATTCTTTTTCCTCAGCCTCTTGAGTTGCTGGGATTACAGGCATCTGCCCCCACCCCTGGCTAACCTTTGTATTTTTAGTAGAGATGGCGTTCCACCATGTTGGCCAGGCTGGTCTCGATCTCCTCACCTTAAATGATCCCCCTGCCTTGGCCTCCCAAAGTGTTGAGATTACAGGCATGAGCCACCGTAACCAGTCATTTTTTTTTTTCTCAAGAAGAAGAGCAAAGATGAGGGAGTCTCCATCCTAGCAGCACACCAAGGATATTATCTGCCTGCATTAGGAGGAGTCCAGGGCATACAAGATGGCAGGAATTTCCAATGGGTTGAATGAGACTGACTTGGAGTTACTTGATGGGATCCCTTTGGATGCTTCTGATACCTCCACCCTTCCTGAGGCTTTGCCACTGGGCTTGGGAAAAGGAGAACCCTTTAATATTTAGGAGAGCAGAGAAAGAGGGAGAATGGAGAAGCCACATACTATAGTCTTCTGTGTTTTACTGGCTAAAAGGGGTGCAGATATTTTACATGCCCCCCATATTGTCAACAGACCAGGCAAGGTGACTGACACCTGTAATCACAGCACTTTGAAAGGCTGAGGTGGGCGGATCACCTGAGATCACGAGGTCAAGATTAGACTGGGCATCATGGCTAAACCCCATCTCTACTAAAAATACAAAAATCAGCTGTCCGGCCGGACGCGGTGGCTCACGCCTGTAATCCCACCACTTTGGGAGGCTGAGGAGGGCGGATCACGAGGTCAGGAGATCAAGACCATCCTGGCTACTAAAAATAAAAAAAATACAAAAACCCTGTCTCTACTAAAAATATAAAAAACGTTAGCCGGGTGCGGTAGCGGGTACCTGTAGTCCCAGCTACTCGGGAGGCTGAGGCAGGAGAATGGAGTGAACACGGGAGGCGAAGTTTGCAGTGAGCCAAGATAGTGCCACTGCAGTCCGGCCTGGGTGACAGAACAAGACTCCGTCTCAAAAACAAAACAAAACAAAGCAAATAAACAAACAAAAATTCAGCTGTCTGATGTGGTGCACACCTGTAGTTCCAACTAAATGGGAGGCTGAAACAAGAGGATCACTTGGACCCGGGAGGCAGAGCCTGCAGTGAGCCAAGATCTCACCACTGCTCTCCAGCCTGTTGACCAAGTGAAAGTCTGTCTAAAAAAAAAAAAAAAGGCCGGGCGCGTTGGCTCACGCCTGTAATCCCAACACTTTGGGAGGCTGAGGCGGGTGGATCACCAGGTCAGAAGATCGAGGCCATCCTGGCTAACATGGTGAAACCCCGTCTCTACTAAAAACACACACACACACACACAAAAAAAATTAGCTGGGCGTGGTGGTGAGCGCCTGTGGTCCCAGCTACTCAGGAGGCTGAGGCAGGAGAATGGCATGAACCTGGGAGGTCGAGCTAGATGTGAGCCTTGATTGCGCCACTGCACTCCAGCCTGGGCAACAGAGTGAGACTCTGTATCAAAAAAAAAAAAAAAAAAAAAAAAAACCCAAAACCCAAAATTGCCAAAAGGAAGAAGGCAGAAACAAAACAGGTGCTCACAGCTGCCAGAGATTTGTAGGCCCTGCCTGGGGTAGAGGTCTAAATGCCGGCTCTGCATGGAAAACATGAGAGAGTTTCCTTTTCTTGCTCTTGCTCCAGCTGCGTGTAACTGCATACCATCGTATCTCTTTCCTTTCTGGGTGATAATGCCCCATCCATAAGCAGGTTACTAACAAAATGGAGGACAGGACTTCACTCCTCCCCAAACACCTACAGGGGGAAGGTCCCCTTTTACTGAACACCATGGCTATAATTTTAACAGTTACTGCAACATAAAAGTTGCTACATTCTCATGATGATCGGTTTTCCTAACACCTGAAAAATTATTCACCGTGTGTCTGTAAGCAGGGTGAAAAATACTATTAAAGTTTAGATATGCATCAGTATTTCCCTCAAAATAGCACAGGTTAAAGCTTTCATAAAAAGAAAATCAGACTAAGGAGTTGAAAAACCTATAAGTATAAATTAACAGCCACAAAGTGGGGAAGTTAGAGACTATGAAATAGCTTTGTCTTGTGGAAAGAAATAATCTGAGAAGCAATTCTGCAGGACTTAACTGAAAGTCAATGGGAGGCTGATCAAATGAAGTGGTAGAAGCCATGTAATTTGTCACACCACACATCTGTGACAAACCCACATAGAATCCCAGGAATGTAGGTGATCTGACAAAAGGCCTCATGTTTAAAATTTGCACTAAGTTTCCCCAAATCCGCCAAAAATTTCCCAACTTAAGCCACTTTTTCAGGTACAGTTTAGCTATCTGTTCTCGTGACACTAGGTGCCTTCAGAGAGTTCTTGGGAGCCGCGTGTAGTGGCTCACACCCATAATCCCAGCACTTTGAGAGTCCATGCGGGTGGATCACTTGAGGTCAGGAGTTTGAAACCAGCCTGGCCAACATGGTGAAACCCCTTGTCTACCAAAAATACAAAAATTAGCCAGGCGTGGTGGCATGCGCCTGTAATTCTAGTTACTCAGGAGGCTGAGGCAGGAAGACTGTTTGAACCTGGGAGGCAGAGGTTGCAGTGAGCTAAGAGTACACCACTGCACACCAGCCTGGTTGACAGAGCAAGACTCTCCCTCAAAAAAAATAATAAAATTAAATAAAAATTATTGGGGCTGGGTGCAGTGGCTCATGCCTGTAATCCTAGCACTTATCGAGGCTAAGGTGTAAGGATGGTTTGAGGTGGGGAGTTTGAGACCACCCTGGGCAACATAGTGAGACATCATCTCTGTTAAAAAAGAAAAAAAAAAAATCCATGTTGAGACATTTTTGTGTAGAAAAAGAAAGAAAGAAAAAAATACCTGAGCGTGGTGTGCACCTATAATCCTAGCTCTTGGGAGGCTGAGATTGGAGGATTGCTTGAGCTCCAGGAGTTTGATGCTGCAGTGAACTAGGATTATGTCACTGTGTTCCAGCCTAGGAAATAGAAGGAGACACTATTTCGAAAAAAGAAAAGAAAAGAAAAAAAAGCTAGACACAGTGGCTCACGCCTGTGATCCCAGCATTTTGGGAGACCAAGGCAGGTGTATCACCTGAGGTCAGGAGTTCGATAATTGCCTGACCAACATGGTGAAATTTTGTCTCTACTAAAAATACAAAATTAGCCAGGTGTGGTGACACATGCCTGTAATCCCAGCTACTTGAGAGGCCAGCGCAGGAGAATAGCTTGAACCTCAGAGGCAGAGGTTTCAGTGAGCTGAGATCGGGCCATTGCACTGCATTCGGGGCAACAAGAATGAAACTCTTACTCAAAGAAAAAAAAAAAAAAAGCTCTATTTTTTTTTTACTGTTACAATAAAAATAATAGTGGCTTTTCTCTCTAGGAGCTCTATACACATAGGCTGAGTGCGGTGGCTCACGCCTGTAATCCCAAAACTTTGGGAGGCCAGGGCAGGCCGATTGCTTGAGGTCAGGAGTTCAAAACCAGCCTGGCCACCATGGTGAAACCCCGTTTCTACTGAAAATACAAAAATTAGCCCAGCGTGGTGGCATGTGCGCCTGCCGGGTTCAAGCGGTTCTCCCACTTCAGCCTCCTGGGTAGCTGGGATTACAGGCACTCGCCATCATGCCCAGCTAATTTTTGTATTTTTATAGAGACAGGGTTTCACTACGTTGTCCAAGCTGATCTTGAACTCCTGATCTCAGATGATCGGCCCTCCTCAACCTCCCAAACTGCTGGGATTACAGACATGAGCCACCGCCGTTGGCGAGTTCTCTTTTCTTTGCGAAGGGCAAGACAAACTGGAATGGATTCATCAGAGAGTGGTGCGCATGAGCTGGAAAGCATTATGGTTAGACTCATGGGAGACAGGTTAGTTTTACTGTGTCTGTTCCCCATGTGTTGTTGCCCATGTGTTGCTGCCATGTTAATCCTGCTCAGTAGGAGAGAAATCACAGGTTCGGACATTTGGTGTACGTCCTTGTCTGAGGAGCCAATGGGGTAAAGCTACCATATGCGGGATTACGACTGAACGACTGTAAGTCAGAATCTCACCCAGGAGGACCGACACGGCAGCGCCTCGGAACCTTTGCTGGCCTAGGGTAGGCGGTCTTCTGCAGTCCCTTCCGGGGTGCCGCTCCGTCCCGCGCTGGGCAAGTCCTGCCATGCTCCGGGAACTGGGATCTGGTGCAGACAGCCCTTCATCCTGGGAAACGGGCTGCTGCTAGAAAGGCGGTCACCCCCTGACCCATCACATAACGTGTTTGTGGGGAACCTGATGCTAAACTATTCGTAGACGTCTTGCTTCTGGGTCAGGGTTTTCTATGGAGCAGAGCAGCTCCCTCGCTGCTGTCTATTGAAAGTCAGACCTCCACACAAGGTTCACTGCACCCGTGTGCGGGGAACTGGTGATGTGGCGTGTCCTGTGTAATTCAGCCCTTGACATATACCTTCCTTCCTTTCTCCTGTTCCCGAGAACCTCGTTCCCTGGCCCGCTCATGCCCACCCACCCCAGAGCCCTGGAGCACGCAGTGGGTGTCTCTCGCGAGAGCCCATCGGCGCCTGCTGTGAATTCGGGAGGTGCGGGTCCCCACCCTCGGGCTTTCCAAGGTGCAGCACCAGGGGTTGCTGAGGTAGGAGTGGCGCCCCTGCTCGTCTTTCCACCTCTCCGATTCCACCTCCTTCCCACACCCCGCTGGGAACTCCTCCAGGGGCTGAGATTGGATTCATCGAGCCTGGTGAGGATGACTGAGGAGTGGTTGTCGGAGGGTGTGCCCCTGCGGTTCCTGTCCCACTAGTGTTCACGCGTGCCCAGTGGTGGCCGTTGGGGTCACGGCCTCTCTTTCTAGCCCAGGCGCGCGGGGATGGGATATGAACTGGTCACTCTTGTGCTTTCCTCCTCTCTCCGCTCTCCTGGCCAACCAGCGGACAGTGGGGAAACTGCGGGCAGGTCGGCGGAGTTAGATGGCATCAAAGGTGGGCCGGCTTGGTGTGATAAAGTTCCAACTGGGTCCGTCCGCAAGCCCTGGGTCCATAAGATGTCGGCAGGGAGCGTTGGACTTGACCGTCAACTTGGGATTTCTAAGGTAGAACTGATAACTCTGGTCAGCAGCACTACCACCTGCATCTACTAGGTGTCGCTCTTTCACTACGTCGTTTCTTCCTCTCCAATTGTTTCCACAGTATTTTCAGTTGCTCTTCATTTTGTTTTTCTTTTTCCTTTTACTTTTCATACTCTTTCTATACACTGAAGTTGCTGTTGTTTTACGTTTACTTCTTCTTTTTTTTTTGAGAATGTGGAATGTGAGAATGCAGTCTCGGCTCATCACAACCTCAACATTCCTGGGCTCCTTCAGGTGATCTTGACATCTCAGCCTTCCAAGTGTCTGAGACTGCAGGAATACCTGGATTCTGGGACGTCAAAGCTGCAGTGAGCCATGATCACGCCATTGCCCTCCAGCCTGAGTGACAGAGAAAAATCCTGTTTCAGAAAGTAAGAGAGACAGGTTAAAGAAATAGCTCCTTGAAATTACTACAATTAAGTGTGTTCTAAATTACCTTTTTTATTTTTATATTTTTCACTCTCACTAGTTTATTATTATTGCTGTTGTTTGTTATTATTTCTTTGTATTATTGTTGTTATTATTGTTATTGTTTTTATTATTTAGATATTCAGAGTTGGGGTCTTGCTTTATCACCCAGATTGCAGTGCAGTGGCATGACCTTGGCTCACCGTAGCCTCAAATTCCCGGGTTCAAGTCGAGACCAACCTGGGCAATGTGGCATAACAACCTTGTCTTCTAAAATCTGTCACTGATACCCCCAGGGCCATTGAATATGGCAGGTGCAATTTCAGAGGCTGAGGCAGGCAGTTGGCTAGAGTTCGGGAATTCAAGACCAGCCTGGACAACAGGCTGCAGTGCATTTACCTGACCAAGGCCCAACGCAACCTCCACCTCCTGAGCCCAATGGATGCTCCCACCTCAGGCTTCAAAGGAGCTGAAACTACCCGCCCAGCTAACATTTTATTTTATTTTATTTTTTTAAAGTGGAGAAGTGGTCTTACTGTATTCTCAGGGCTGGTCTCAAACTGGTGGGCTCAAACAATTCTTCCACGTCAACCTCCCTCCCTAAGTGTTGGGATTACAGATGTAAGCCTTGATACACTCCTCTCTTTTTATTTCCTTTATTTTTCTTTTTTCTTCCTCTTTCTTTCCTTTTCTTTCTTTCTTTTCTTTTTCTTACTTCTCTCTTTTTCTTCCTCCCTTCTTTCTATCATTTCTTATTCGCTTTTTCTGTTTCTCTGTATTTCTATTTTCTTTATCTTTCTTCCCTTCACATCTCTGTCTCTTTTTCTTTACATTCATTTTTCTTGATCTTTTTTGCTATCTCTCTTTTCTCAATTCGTTTCCTCCCATGCCTCCTTCTGTCTGTCTTTGTTTGGATTCTGGAAGTCTCCTCATTCTGTGACCCCTGTGTATCACAAGCCTCTGAAATTTTCACTTGGTTGTTTTTCATCCTTGTTCCATAAAATGCATTCACTCTTCTTTTATTTAGGAACTCTATGGATGGTCTAGGGCTGAAAGAAAGAAATGGACCATAAATTTGATTGGTTTCACAAGAGACATGAGAGACCTAAGAACACACGGTGAGTACTTTTCCAAATATTCTGTTCATTCTCCCAACCAGGCTCATAAAAATACGAATGCATTCAGTGGGTTGAGAGACCACTGTGTAGTCATGACCCTGCAGTTATACTTGACAAAAGTGGTGATGACAGATGGGTGGCACAGAAACCTAACCTTCTTTGACACCAATTGAGCATGGTGACAACAGATTCAAAATGGCCTATGTCTGAACTTGATGGTCCTGTTTTTCTGCTCTGGTCTTTAGGAATGAGTGGAGCCTTCCCGAGTTCCTCCATTTCCTTGCATTTTTCTTTTTACATACATTCATTCACTTATTTATTTATTAATTTATTTTAAATAGAGTCTTGCTCTGTAGCCCAGGCTGTGGTGTTTTATGGGCTGGCTGCAATCTCCACCTCCCTAGTTCCAGTGATTCTCCTGCCTTAGCATCCTGAGTAGCTGAGATTACTAGCCTACTCAGGGTAAGCATATGCCACCCTACTCGCCTAACTTTTGTTTTTTCAGTAGAGACAGGGTTTCACCATGTTGCCCAGGCTGGTCTTGAATTCCTGGCCTTCAGGGATCTGCTGACCTCAGTCTTTCAAAGTGCTGGGATAACAGGTGTGAGTCACTGTGCCCAGCCTAAATTGCAATTTTTCAAAATAATTTTTTTTTTTCTTTTCAAATAAATAGGTCATCACCTAGCGGCCACTGTTATTGAAAGGCCACTGTTATTGAAAGTGGCCACTGTTATTGAAAGGTGGCACTGAGGAAGGCCTGGCCAACTTCACAAAGACTGGGGCAACTGCTTTCTCTCCTTCCCTTCCAGAGGCCCCTCCCACTCTCCCTCACTACCTAGGGAACTTCCATCCTGGTGGGGACCCTGTTGTTCCTTTATCCCTCTAGGTAAATGGTGTCTCCTTCTGTCGCCAACACGGTGGCATGGTCTTGGCTGGCTGCAGTCTCTGCATCCTTGCTTCCAGTGATTCTCCTGCCTCAGCCTCCCTAGTAGCAGAAATTAAAGGTTCATGCCACCCTATCCTGCTAACTTTTTTTTTTTTTTTAGTGGAGACAGGGTTTCACCATATTGACCAGGCTGATCTCACAATCCTGACTGTGATCTGCTAGCCTTGGCCTCCCAAAGTGCTGGGATGACAGTCATGAGCCACTTCACCTGGCCACCATCATTGGTTTTAACTGGAGATTCTAGATTCGATGCATATCTCATTCTACGACACAGAATGACTGCTTTATCCTGCCAACTCAACAAAGCTGGGCCCCTTGTGATTCACTTCAAACCAAGAGTCACCTCGTATTTGGAAAACAGATCTGCTCCCAAGTTCAGTGGAGGGATGTGGAATGTAGGAGGAGGGATTGTTCCTTCTGATTTAGTCTGCATGGTGGGGCCTAGTGCTGGAGCTCAGTGTGGATGGATGACTCCCTCTTCCTTGGGTTCCATTGTCCCCACCCTGGAACACTGGCCGTGGCAGATCCTGGCCCTTCCTGGCCCTCAAGATGCTGTCAGAAACCACATCCCAAGCTTGGATGCCCCGAATGACTGTGGCTTGCACCTCTCTGGAAACATTTGAAATCTATCCTCTACATGTGGCCACCTAAAACCACAGTAACACATGCCACTTGGCCACCATCCACCTCACTGGTTTGTGGAGAGAATGCTGAAAGTCTCTTGCTGACTCTCTCTTGACTAGAGTTCTTCAAGGGCATGTGTTCAGGACGTAGTGAGACCAGATGTATTAAGTCAGGCTGGTTGCGGTGACTCTCTCCAGCCACCCCAACACTTTGGGAGTCCAAGGAGGCAGGATTGCTTGAGCCCAGGATCTCAAGACCAGCCTTGGACAAAACAGCCAAAACCTGAGGTGCATGCCTGTGGTCTCAGCTACTCAGGAGGCTGAAGTGGGAGAATCACCTAACCCTGGGGTGGTTGAGGCTGCAGTGAGCTGTGATGATGTCACTGCACTCCATCCTGGGCTACAGACAGAGTGAGACCCTGTCACAAATGGACAGACAGACAACACCTATATTATGTCCTTCTCAGGTTAGGATGCAAAAATAACACAATACAGCACTAAGATATTTTTACATTTTAAATTTCGAACTATTTATTTATGAAATTTGAGTCCAAATTATGAAGCCACCTAATTTTTGTATTTTTGTAGAGATGAGATTTCACCATGTTGCCAAGGCTGGTATCCATTGCCTGGAATCAAGGAATCCACCCACTCTCAGGCTCCCAAAGTGCGGGGATTAAAGGCATGAGCTACTGCTCCTGACAGCATTGTTTTTTTTGTTGTTGTTGTTGTTGTTGTTGTTTTTCTTTTCTTTTCTTAATCGCTTGTCTTTCTAGGATTTTCATGGCAGGGTATTTGGCTCGCTTGTTTAAATTCATTCTAAATAAGAACTGAGGATGCCAGCTTCTGGCCTCATGGACTCTGGGCTGAGGAGTCCCCTGGTCTGTCTATCACGGGACTGTACATGTAAGAAGCAAAAAACACGTAACGTTTAAAATAAATAATTTTGTTGTACAGAAATACACGGATGCAACCAAAACACAGAAATGATTCTTTTAAAAGTTGTCTTAGTCCTGGTGGGTGTGGCAGTGATGCTTTTAGGTTTGGAGCTTGACTGAGAGAATTTCCAGTCGGCCTCTGGATGGAAGTTCCAGATGATCCAATGGGCAGGGACTTAGGCTCTGTCCCCCCAGGGGCCCTGGTTGATTAGTTATGGGGACTGCCTGCAAGGGTGCCATGACCCAGTGTACTGTGGGGACCTCCAACCTTTCCCTCCTTTCCCCACTCCAGGTGATGCCAATTCATTGCGGGCTGACACTCTCATTGGCATATGCCCCCTACTCACCTAACGGTTTAAGTTGGGCGTCACTTGGTAGCCATTGTTACTGTAAAAACCAAGGCCTCAAGGAGGAAGATCATGACACCTGGGCACAGCCTGGGGCAGCTATGTCTTCTCCACTGTCCCTGCCCCCACCTCCAAGTTTCTCCCTCCCTTGTTGCCTAGGGAATTGCCACCCTGATGAGTGGGTCTGATTGTTCTTTGATGAGTTAAAAAAATAAATAAACATGCCGGGCATGGTGGCTCACACCTGTAATCCCAGCACTTTGGGAGGCAGAGGCAGGTGGATCAGGAGGTCAGGAGTTCAAGTACAGCCTGGCCAGTATGGTGAAAATATATCTCTACTAAAAATACAAAAAAGTAGCCAGGCATGGTGGTTTGCACCTGTAATCCCAGCTACTTAGGAGGCTGAGGCAGGAGAATTGCTTGAACCTGGGAGGTGAAGGTTGCAGTGAGCTAGCACCACTGCACTCCAGCCTGGGCAACAGAGTGAGACTCCATCTAAAAAAAAAGAGGCCAGACACAGTGACTGACGACTGTAATCCTAACACTTATGGAGGCTGATGCGGGTGAATCACCTGACGTTCCTGATGTTGGGCATTTGAGACCAGCCTGACCAACATGGAGAAACCCTGTCTTTAATAAATATACCAAGTTAGCCGGGCGTAGTGGCGCTTGCCTATAATCCCAGCTACTCGGGAGGCCAAGGAAGGAGAATTACTTGAACCTGGGAGACAGAGGTTTTGGTGAGCCGAGACTGCACCATTACTCTCCAACCTGGGCAACAAGAGCGAAACTCCCTATCCAAAATAATAATAATAATAATAATTATTATTATTATTATTATTATTATTACTAATAATAATATAAAAAGTAAGTGAGTTTCCAGGAAAAAAGAAAAAAATTAAAACCAACAGTGACATAAACATACTCCGCTGTCCTTTCAAGGCAGCAATGATGCTACAAAGTGATCCACCTGTCTCAGCCTCCCAAAGTGCTGAGATTACAGGTGTGAGCCACTGCACCCAGCTATGTGTAATTTTATGTGTACTTTCTTTTTTCAATTAAATTAAATTAAATTTAATTTTTGTTTGTTTTCAGACAAAGTCTCACTGTGTCACCCAGGCTGGAGCACAGTAGTGCGCTCATGGCTCACTGCAACCTCCACCTCCCAGGTTCAAGCGGTTTTCCTGCCTTAGCCTCCCGAATAAACAGGGTTTCACCGTGGTGGCCAGGCTGCTCTCGAACTCCTGACCTCAAGTGATCCACCCATCTCAGCCTCTCAAAGTGTGAGAAAGACTTTCTGGGGTGCCATATCAGTTGGTCTCCGGTGTGTGAGACATCCATGTGGAGCCATGGGTGGTCTCTGAGGAGAAACATCTCCTTATTGCCTTCATATCTTTATGCCCTGAAAGCATAACAACTCAGAGGAATTCCACAGGTTGGTAAGGGAGATACCACTCTTTCAAAGCAGTGGAGTATAATCAAACATGTTGGCTCCACCTGAAACCCACTCACACCCATTTCAGTCCTGATAAGTTAAAGATCTGGAGTAGTTTAGACACACGCCTTTGCTCAAGGAAATTCACAAAAAACTGCTGCTATACATCTTATTGAATGACACTGATGAATCCTTTTCCTTATCCCTTTCTACCCCTCCCATCTGCCCTAAGAACAAAGAGCTTGTAAACCAACGAATTTGGCAGAGCTCAAGAGCTCTGGGCTGTGAGCAAGCTTCCGATGCTCCAGTCTCCTGGACCCGCCTTTTAAACATTTATTTTGCCTCTTTCCGACTCCTTTGTCTCCGTGGGACTCAGGGTACCCACCAGCTGCTGTGGGGCTGGTTTTCCCAACACAAAGTGCTGAGGTTACAGGTATGAGCCACTGCGTCCGGCTATGTGTAATTTCTTAACTCAGTTCATTCCTTGACTGGGTACCATGGGCATTTGGGCCACTTTCTCATGGAACTTACTTGTGCTTCAGGATCTGTTTGGACCCAATCAGGTCCACAGCATTTCCGTGTCATGCTGGAGTGCTGCTGTGCACACCCACTTACGCCCAGTGTGTGATGAGCAGCTCAGCTCACATGGTAACTTTGTGGCTCCATGGTTGGGCATTTGCTTTCTACTAACAGTCAGAGGCTAGCTGAGACAGCCTGTGGATAGAAAGAATGGTTATCTGCAGAAAATGGCAGGGCCTTGCTCTTCCACTTGCTTATTCCACTGTGATTTGGAATAGCCTCTGTCTCAAATGGATGGTCCTGTTTTTCTGCTCTAGTCTTTATCAATGAGTCAAGCCTTCCCGTGCTCTGCCATCTCTTTGCATTTTTTTACATTCATCTATTCATTTATTCATGTATTTTTAATAAACGTGGCCTTCCTGTGTCTCCGAGGCTGGAGTGCAGTGGTAGGATCATAGCTCACTGTTACCTTGAACTGCTGGGCTCAAAGTGATCTTCCTCTGCCTCAGCCTCTGGAGCAGCTGGTCCTACAGGCATGCTACTGAGCCACAACACAGCACAACACCTCGCTAATTATCTTCATTTTTTTTTTAATTGTTTTCTTGTTTCTTTTCTGAGACAAAGTCTCCCTCTGTCACCCGGGCTGGAGTGTAATTGTTCCCGGACCAAACTGAGGGTCGGGCTGCTTATTCTCACGACCTGATAATGAGATACGGATGAATTAAAAAAAGGGAGTTTTATTTTTGTGACCACTTACAGGGAGAAGGCCTGGAAATATAACTAGACCAACTCAAAATTACAAACTTGTATAATAAAGCTTATATACCTTCTAAGCTATCTGTGTAATCTTAAGAGTGCATGCATCTAAAGGTGGAATCAATTTATTTTATTTATTTATTTATTTATTTATTTATTTATTTATTTATTTAATTATTTATTTATTTTGAGACGGAGTCTTCCTCTGTTGCCCAGGCTGGAGTGCAGTTGTGAGATCTCAACTCACTGCAACCTCCACCTCCTGAGTTCAAGTGATTATCTTGCCTCAGCCTCCTGAGGAGTTGGGATTACAGGTGCCCACCACCATGCTCGGCTAATTTTTGCATTTTTCTTAAAGACGGGGTTTCGCCATGTTGACCAGGCTGGTTTGGAACCCTTGATCTCAGATGTTCTGCCCGCCTCAGCCTCCCGAAGTGCTGGGGTTAGTGGCTTGGGCCGCCGCGCCCAGCCTGCCTGTTTTGCACTAGAAATGGGCTTTCTCATTATCACGGTATAAACGCGTCTATATTGTGGGATATGGCGCGCGTGTGTACGTGCGTAGGCGCATGTGTTTCTCCACGTTTTCCCGAGCCATGGTGCTTCTTCCCCCGCAGGGGCTCTGGTCGATTAGTTGTTGGGAGCTCCTGGGAGGGCACCGGGCTGACACTTCCATCCGTTGTCATCTCGCGTCATCTAGATGTCACCGTTTTTGAAGTCTAGGAGGCGCACAGGACGCTGTGGCCGCCCGCCCATGGTAAGGAGCCAGTGTGGCTTCTCTGGGCTCCTCCCAGTCCTACCCCGACCCTCGGAGGCCCGCCCTACCCCCGTCCACCCGTTCATCCCCTCCCTTGTTGCCCAGAAAACCTGTGGAGATTCTGGCTGGGCCGGATTGTTGACGTTTTTCATCAGTTGCTTCCTTTTCTTTCTTTGTGTGTTTGACTCGCGTGGACCCTTCTGCCTGGGTTTTACAGAAAGCAGCTCCACCCTAGGCCTTTTCATTAGTGGGGAGTTTTCTGATTCTCCCCAGATGTTGTGAAAGCAGGTAGATGTCAAGCGTGTGGCACTGAAAGACATTACTCAGAAATAACCGAATGAGTGTGGAGGAAGAAGCATGCACTGCACACCTTTCAAATCAGCGATGGCAGCACTATGAATTTGGTGTCTTTTCTGGAATCAGCTTGTTTCCTGGGTTGCTCTCCGTGTCCCCCCACCCACCCCAGGCTAGGAAATTTTCCACAGTGAACTACTATACCTCCTTCCGTTCCCCCTCCTGTTTTATCTCCTCCCCCTCACCTCGGTTTCTCTCCTTGGAGGCTGGCAGCTTCCCTCGTCCTCTCTCCCTCCCTCCTTAGGGAAACTCAACCATGTTGGCTAAGCCGCCATAGTCACTTTTTGCCGTTAAGTTATGTTTAATATTTTTCTTTCCCAGCCAGCATATTGGTAAAGTGGAAAGCGCATCATAGCCCGCCCCTGGGCTATTTTTTTAGAGTATATTTAGAGTTTTTTAGAAAAATAATTTTACTATGTTTTTGAGTTTTTTCATCTATCTTTCTCCTTTCATTTCTGTCTTAAAATGTATTTCTTCAGTTCTCTTTCTTTCTTCCTTTCCTTTTTCCTTTCTCTTTCATTCTCTCTATCCATATTTCTCTCTTCCTCCTTTTTTCTTTTTCTTTCTTTTTTGACTTTTTTGAGATGGAGTCTCACTCTGTCACCCAGGCTGGAGTGCAGTGGCACCATCTTAACTCACGGCCACCTCCGCCTCTGGGTTCAAGCGATACTTCTGCCTCCCCCGCCCCCCTCCCGCGGGTAGCTGGGACTACAGTCGCGCGCCATCATGCCCAGCTAATTTTTGTATTTTTAGTAGAGACAGGGTTTCACCATATTGACCAGGCTGGTCTCAAACACCTGACCTGGTGATCCGCCCACCTCAGACTCCCACATTGCTGAGATTACATCCAAGAGCCACCGCACCCGCCCGTTATTTCTTTTAAAAGTATTTATCCTTTCTAAACATGACCTCCTTCTTCGTTTCCTTTATATCTTTTTCTTGCAGGACTCGCAATCTTTATTCGTTCAAGTTTTTCAGAGGAAGTCTTGCTCTGTTACCCGGGCTACAGTGCATTGGCCTGACCACGGCTTACCACACAGCCTCGACCTCCCGATTCGAAAAGATGGTCTTATCTCAGCCTTTCCAGGAGTTCTGACTACAGACGCATGTCCTCATGCCTGACTAACTTCCCCTCCCCCATTTCTTTTTCTTTAAGTAGAGACAGGGTCTCTCTATGTGGCCAGAGCTGGTCTCAGATTCCCGGGCTCAGACGAGTCTCCCACCAAACCTCAAAAAGTGTTGGGACTATAGAAGTGAGTCACCATGCCCTGCCCTCTTTGTTACTTTCTCCCCTTTTCTTTTTTATTTCTCTTTCTGTTTCTTTTTTTCTTTCTCTTTCTCTGTCTTTTATTCTTTTACATTTTCTGCTTTATTTTTCTTTATTTTTTCTTTCCTCTCTCTGTTTTTTCCTCCTAGCTTTCCTTCATTTATTTCCTCATCCTTTATCTCTTTCATTTTTCTTCCCTTGTTATGTCTCTTTCTCTCTTTCTTTCTTTCTTTCTTTTTTTTTTTTTTTTTTTTTTTTTTTGATGGAGTCTCTGTCGCCCAGGCTGGAGTGCAGTGGCACGCTTGGCGCGATCTCCGCTCACTGCAAGCTCCGTCTCCGGGTTCACACCATTCTCCTGCCTCAGCCTCCGGGGTAGCTGGGACTACAGGAGCCTGCCACGGCGCCTGGCTAATTTTTTGTATTTTTAGTAGTGACGGGGTTTCACCTTGTTAGCCAGGATGTTCTCAATCTCCTGATCTTGTGATCCGCCCGCCTCTGCCCCCCAAAGTGTTGGGATTACAGGCGTGAGACACGGCGTCTGGCTGCTCTCTTTCTTTATATTTCTCTCTCTAGATTTTAAAAATTCTGTCTCTCTCTGTTTCTCATTTCCTTCTTCCCTCCCTCCCCTGCTGCTCCCTTCCCTCCCTCCTTGCTTTCCTCCATCTGTCTCTTTTCTCCATTCCCTTTCTCCCTCTCTCCTTCCCTTCCTCTGACTGTCTTTGTCTAGATTGTAGAAGACTCTCCTCATTCTGTATCTTCGTGTGTCCTTACCGACCTGCAACTAAGTCCCGTTTCTTCTTTCTCATTCCGAGATGCATCTTCAAACTCCCATGAGCCACGGGTTGTCTTTTGACTCTGTCGCAGTCCATGCAGAGACACGTTTGGGGAACGGTTTCTGTGAAGTTGCGGAGGAGGGGCTGCGTTTTCCGCCTCTTTGAAAAGACTTCGACTCATGGTTTGGGTTTCCCAGTCATGGGCTTCCCTGCCACGTGGAGCTCACTTGTGACTCAGAGCTCGGGTGTGCAGGGCTTTGTTGGGGGAGGCTGTCTCCCGTGCTTCCGTGCCCAAGGGCAGTGTGGGGCTGCCCTGGCTGGTCGAACAGCATGCCGCAACTCCTGAGGCTTGGCCCAAGATCCACGAGGACATATTGGGCATGGGGCTTGTGGCTGGGGATGCCATTCCCGGCCCGGTGGCAGGCCAGCGCAGGTCCTGGCCGTCTGATGCATCTGCCCTGCCCTAGTCCCTCTGCTGTGATCTTTTTTTCGAAGTCCCCATGCAGAGTCGGAGAGTGGTCCCTGAGCATGCATGTGGTCCCAGAGGTGGAACCTGGCCGGGCTTTGGTCCCTCATGTGATCCAGTCATGCTAGGGGCTGGCCAAAAATTACTCCCAGTCTCGCTCTGGAAAAATGGGCCAGCCCCTGCAGTGTACGGGTGACCAGGAGGGTGTCCCTGGGCCGCTACTGCTCCTGTGTGTGTCCTGGGGTTGACCAGAGGGCCCTGGGTGTTCCGTGTCTGGCTGTCATGGTGGCCATTTTTGGGAAAGATGTCCAGGTTGCGCATTTCTGCACAGGTGTTGTGGTCGCTGACTCACACCCCACCACCAGGCGAGGTATATCTTTCACTTCTAGTTGGCATTTTGGGCCACCATGTTGTTGCTGACACTCTGTCTGGCAATTAGATTGGATCTAGATGCGTGTGAAGCTCTGGTATACCGGGAACCCAGCTAACTGGCCCTGTTCCAGTTTTAGCTGATTGCTGGGACCTGTTTGCCTGCTCTCATGCATCCTAGTGTCATAACTGTCCGTGGCGCCCCAGGTCTCTGGACCTTTGACACTGGCAGGGAAGGCAGCTTGGGTTCCCCTGACCGGTGTGCTCCTGGCTGCGGGCACAGGGTGGTCAGAACAACCCCACCCTGTTGGCTCTGTGCTGTGCATGTCAGGAATTGTCGTTCTTAAATTATCTGCTGTCCCTATACCGGAGTGAGCCTGACTGGGCTGTTATGCTCATCAGTTTCCTCAAGACTGACCCCAGCTCAACAACCGCCGGTTATAGGGCTTTTCACGATCTGTGTGGTCATTTAACACTCTCCCGGGCCAGAAGTAAGCCATGAGAAACATGATCCAGGAGTGCTCCAGATTGCCCGAGACAAAACGGTGGCGAGTTGTGCCAACCCCAAGTGCCCTCTCCTACAACCACCACCACTACCAGTTTGCAAGTGCATCCTGAAGAGGTTGTTGAGGGGGGGCGAGGCGGATGAGTGAGGCAGGCTCCTCCCACTCGATAAGAGATGCCGCCTCCTCTGTTGAGCGCAAGTCCCTTGCTCCACTCTGCCAAGTGCATGCAAGACGAGGGAGCGAGTGCGGTAAGATTCTGTGTACCATCGTCGTGTGTGGGCCTCGGAGAGGCCTTTTGCCTCAGAAAGGTGGATAAACAGCGGGACTTTGCGGGTGAGTGCATGTCTGTCAGGCAACGGCCCTGATAGAAAGCACTCAAAATTTTCCACAGTCTTTTGGTCATAAGGCAGACCACTTTCTTCCTCAGGGGTCCATGAGCGAATCTTCAGGAAGGGGCAACTGGTGGGGAAAGAGTATGACAAAAATTCGGTGAGAAAACCTTCTCTGGTAATACGAAAGGTGAGCCAACAGGGTTCAAGCGATTCTTCTGCCTCCCTCGCCCCCCTCCTCCAGGTAGCTGGGACTGCAGGCGCACGCCGTCATGCCCGGTGTCTTTTCTGGAATCAGCTTGTTTCCTGAGTTGTCCTCCGTGTCCCCCCATCCACCCCAGGCTAGAAAACATTCCAGAGTGAACTACTGTGCTTCCTTCCCTTCCCGCTCCTGTTTTGTCCCCTCCCCCTCACCTCGGTTTCTCTCCTACGACGTCCAAATCGTCTGCGTATAATAATGATTCCGTTGATGTGCATAAGCAGAGTTCCCTACTTTTACCATAAATAAGGACAGAAGCCGTAGGGGTCGTGCAGTCCACGGCTTACACCCAGGGTGCGTGTCACCCCAACGAGGGACACCAGAAAGCGGCAAGAACACCCCCGGGGGAAAGGAACAGGAAGCCAGCCTTTAAAGCAGACGATGAGGCAGTCAGGGGAAAAACATCCCACGGAAAACAGTGCCTGTCCAGCCGACCCTGGGCCGGGCTTTTGGAAGTCGTGGAGTCCTTGAATTGCACCCAGGGGCGTGTCGTGCTCATGGGGTACACCCCAAAGTGTCAAGAAGGCCTCTGGGGGAAGGGAGCAGGACGCCAGTCTTGATAGGGGACCTTGATGCAGCACAGAAAAGAAAAAAGGGCGGGCCGGGGTCATTCAACGGATGACAGTGCCTTTCTGGCAGCCCCTCTATTGGGGCCGGGGTGGTCGCGGAGTCCCTGTCTTGCACCTAGGGTTCGTGTCAGGCCCACGGGGGGCACCTCAAAGCGTCCAGAAGACCCCCGCGGGACAGGAACAGAGCGCCAGGCTTGAAAGGGGACTTAGAGACAGTACAAGGAAAAACCTCCCATGGCTACAGCGCCTTCACGGCAGACCCTGCGCCGGGAGGGTGGTGGAGTTTCTGCCTTGCACCCAGCGGCGGGTCACGCCCAAGGGGGGCATCTCAAAGCGGCACGAAGGCCCCTAAAGGAAGGGAACAAGATGCCAGGCTTGAAAGAAGACTTCGAGGCAGCACAAGGAAAAAGCGGTGGGCAGGGATCCTCCCACGGACAACAGTGCCTTCCCGGCAGCCTCTTCGCGGAAACCGAGGGACCGTGGATCCCTGGTGTGCACTCAGGGTGCGTTTCTCGCCCACGGGGACACACCAAAACGGCAAGAAAGCCCCTGAAGGAAGAGGACGGCATGTCAGTCTTGAAGGGGGATGTTGAGGCAGTCCGAGGAAAAAAGCGGCAAGGCTGGAGTCCTCCCACGGACTACAGTGCCGTCCCCGCAGCCCCTGACCCAAGCGCCCGGTGGTCGTGGAGTATCTTGCTGACACCCAGCGGGCGTGTCTCGCCCATGGGGGGCACGCCAAAGCGGCAAGAAGGTCCCCAGGGGAAGGGAACAGGAAACAAGGCTTGAAAGGAGACTTTGAGGCAGTCCAGGAAAAAACTTACCACGGAGGACAGAGCCTTCCCAGCAGCCTCTGTGCCAGAATTAGGGGAGTCGTGGAGTCCCTGGCTTGCACCCAGGGTGCGTGTCTCATCCACGTGGTGGGGGGGGGGGGGTGCCTCCAAGCGGCAAGAAGGCCATAGGTGGAAAGAAAAAGGACGCCAAGCTTGAAAGAGGACGTTCAGACAGCATGAGGAAAAAAAGCGGCAAGCCGGGGACGTCCCATGGATGACAGTGCCTTTCTCGCAGCCCCTACACCGGGACCATGTGTGTGTCGGAGGGAGGGTCGTGGAGTCCCTGGCTTGCACCCAGGGTGCGTATCTCACCCATGGGTAGCACCCCAAGGCTGCAAGAAGGCCCTAGGGGAAGGGGACAGCACATCAGGCATGAAGGGGCACTTTGAGGCAGCCCGGGGAAAAAAGCGGCGAGGCTGAGGTTGTCCCACAGACGACAGTACCTTCCCAGAAGCCCCTGTTCCGGGCCTGCGTGTGTCGTGGAGTCCCTGGCCTCGCCGCTTTTTTTCCCTGTTGATCTCTCCTTACAAGCCTGGCATCCAACTTCCTTACCCCGGAAGCCTTCTTAGCCGCTTTGGGTTGCCCCCCGTGCGCCACAAGCACGCTGGATGCAAGCCAGGGACTCCACTACTTCCCTGGGTGCATCATAGAGGCTAGGGTCTTCCCAAGAACAACAGTGCCTTCCCGGCAGCGCGTGCACCAGGCCCGGAAAATAGTGGAGTCCCTGGCTTGCACCCAGGGTGCGTGTTTCGCTCACCTGGGGCTCCCCAAAGCGGCAAGAAGGCCTCCGGAGCGGGGGGGAAGGGAGAGCACGTCAAGCTTGAAGGGGGACGTTGAGTTAGCCTGAGGAAAGAAACAGCGAGGCTGGGGGTCCTACCATTAACGACAGTGCCTTACCATCAGCCCCTGCGCCGGGACCGGGTGGTCGCGGAGTCCCTGGCTTACACCCAGGGTGGGTGTCTCGCCTACGAGGGACACCCCAAAGCGGCAAGAAGGCCCACAGGGGAAGGAAACAGAATGCCAGGCTTGTAAGGCGACATTGAGGCACACCGCGGAAAAACTTCCCGCGGACTACAGTGCGTTCTCAGCAGCGCCCCCCGCCACCGTGCCAGGGGAAGTCGTGAAGTCCCTGGCTTGCACCCAGGGTGCGTGTCGCATCTAGTGGGGACACGCCAAAGCGGCAAGTAGGCCTGCGGGAAAATGACACAGGACGCCAGGCTTGAAAGGGGACGTTGAGGAAGCACGAGGAAAAAAGCAGCAGGCCGGTTTACTCCCACAGACAACAGTGCGTTCCTCCAGCCAGTGTGCCTGGCCCGGGACGGTCGTGAAGTCCCTAGCTTTCACCCAGGGTGAGCGTCACACCCACGGGGGAAAGCCAAAGTGGCAAGAATGCTTCTGGGGGAAGTGAACATGATGCCAGGCTTGAAAGGGGACATTGAGGCAGCACGGGGAAAAAAACTGTGGGCCGCAGTCCTCCCACGGACGACAGTGCCTTCGCCGCAGACCCTGCACCGGGCTTGTGGTGGTCGTGGAGTCCCTGGCTTGCAGCTAGTGTGCGTGTTGCGCCCACGCGGGGAGCCTCAAAGCGGCAAGAAGGCCTCCGGGGAAAGGAAAGGGGACGTTGAGGCAGTACTGGGAAAAACTTTCCACGGAGGACTGTGCCTTTATGGCAGCCTCTGCATCAGGCCCGGAAAAGGCGTGTAATCCCTGGCTTGCTCCCAGGGTGTGTGTCGTGCCCACGGGGGGGCACCCCAAAGCGGCAAGAAAACCTCCGAAGGAAGAGAACAGGACGCCAGGCTTGAAACGCGACGTTGAGGCAGCACGGGGAAAAAAGCGGCGGGTCAGAGTCACCGCACGGGTGACAGTGCCTTCCCGGTCTCCACTGCGCCGAAACGTGGGGGTGGGGGACGTGGAGTCACTGGCTTGCACCCAGGTTGCGTGTCGCGCCCACGGGGGACACCCTAAAGCGGCAAAAAGGCCCGCGGGAGAAGGGGACAGCACATCAGGCTTGAAGGGGTACGTTCACGCAGCCTGGGGAAAACAGCGGCGAGTCTAGGGTCGTCCCAACGACCACAGTGTCTTCTGAGCAGCCCCTGCGCTGAACCCGTGTGTGTTGTCGAGTCCCTGGCTTGCACCTAGGGTGCGTTTCTCTTCCAGGGGAGGCACCCCAAAGAGGCAAGAAAGCCTTTAGGAGAAGGAAACCTGACACCAAGCTTGAAGTGGAACGTTGAGGCAGCACCGAGAAAAACGCGAGTGGCCGGGGTTCTCCCACGGATGACAGTGCCTTGCCGGCAGCCCCTGCGCTGGGCCCGGGGGAGTCGTGGAGTCCCTGTCTTGCACACAGGGTACGCTTCTCGCCCACGGAGGGCACCCCAAAGCGGAAAGAAGGCCCCCGGGGAAAGGGAACAGCAGGCTAGGCTTTAAATGAGACATTGAGGCTGCCCCGGGGGGAAAGGCTGCGGGCCGGGGTCATCCTATGGATGACATTGCCTTCCTGGCAGCCCCTGCGCCTGGCCCCGGGGAATCGTGGAATCCCTCGCTTGCACCCAGCGTGCGTGTCATGCTTACACATGGGGTGCACTGTCGTCCGTGGGACCACCCTGGTCCGCGGCGTTTTTCCCCGGACTGCCTCAACTATCCCTTTCAACACTGGCGTCCCATACCCTTCCCACGGCGGCCTTCTTGCCGCTTTGTGGTGCCCCCTGTGGGCGAGACATGCACCTTGCGTGCAAGCCAAGGACTCCACGATGTTCCCAGACCCACCTCAGAGTTTGCCTGGAAGACAGTGTTATCTGTGGCAGAATGCCTGCATCCCCTCTTTATTCCCGGGGCTGCCTCAACGTCCCCCTTGAAGCCTGACGTGCTGTCTCCTTCCCCTGGGAACCTACTTGCTGCTTTGCGGTGCCCCCCGTGGGCCCCTGGGTGCAAGCCTGGGATTCAACAACCCCTCCATGTCCGGCAAAGGGGTAGCACCCCAAAGTGGCCAGAAGGCCTCCGGGGGAACGGAACAGGAGGCCAGGATTTAACGGGGACGCTGACGCAGCACGGCGAGGAAAGAGGCTAGCCGGGTTCCTCCCATTGAGAACACTGCCTTCCCGCAGCCTCTGCGCAGTACCCGAGCGGATGGTGGAGTCCCTGGCTTGCACCCAGGGTGCGTGTCTTGCTCACGGGGTGCACATGAAAGCGGCAACAAGGTCCCAGGGGAAGAGGAAAGAACGTCAGGCTTGAAGGGGGATATTGGAGCAGTCCCGGGAAAAAAGTGGAGAGGCTGTGGTCCTCCCACAGACTGTAGTGCCTTCCTGGCAGCCCCTGCTCCAGGCCCGGGCGTCCTTGAGTTTGTGGCTTGCGCCCAGGGTGCATGTCTCCCACAGTGTGCACCCCAAAGCGGCGAGAAAGCCTCCGGGGAAGGGAAGAGTACGCCAGCCTTGAAAGGCGACGTTGAGGCAGCACGGGGAAAACAGCAGTGGGCCGTAATCCTCCCACGGACAACAGTGCCTTCCCGGCAGCACCAGCGCTGGGCCCATGGGGTGTCGTGGAGTCTCTGTCTTGCACCCAGGTGCGTATCTCGCCCAAGGGGGATACCCCAAAGCACCAAGAAGGCGCCCGGGAAAAGGGGGAGGAGGCCAGACTTGAAAGGGGACTCTGAGGCAGCCCAGTAAAAAAAGCTGCGAGCCTGTGGTCCTCCCAGGGACGACAATGCCTTCCCTGCAGCCCCGGGGCCAGGCCTGTGGGCCTGGAGGAGTCCCTGTCTTGCACCCAGGGTGCGTGTCTTGCTCACGGGTTCACCCCAAAGTGGCAAGAAGGCCCCCAGGGGAAGCGGACAGGACGCCAGGCTTGAAAGGGGACTTTGAGTCAGTCCAGGGAAAAACTTTTTATGGAGGACAGTGACTTCCCGGCAGCCCCTGCGCCAGGCCCCGGGCGTTTTGGAGTCCCTGGCTTGCACCTAGGGTGGGTGCGTTGCCGACTGGTGGCACCCCAAAGCGGTAAGAAAGCCCCCGGTGGAAAAGAACAGGATGCCAGGTTGAGGCAGCCCCGGAAAAAATGGGGCGAGGCTGGGGTCCTTTCACGGATGACAGTGCCTTCCCTGCAGCCCCTATGCCAGGCCCTGGAGGGTCGTGGAGTCCCTGTCTTGCACATAGTGTGCGTGTCTCCCCTACGTGGGGCACCCAAAAGCGGCAAGAAGGCTCCCGTGGGAAGGCAGCAGGACGCCAGGCTTGAAAGGGGACGTTTAGGTAGCCCAGAGAAAAAAACAGCGACGCTGGGGTGATCCCAGGGATGACAGTGCCTTCCCGGCAGCCCAGTGCCGTCCCGGCGGTGTTGTAGCGTCCCTGGCTTGTACTCAGAGTGTGCGTCTCGCCCACAGGAGGCACCCCAAAGCGGCAAGAAGGTCCCCGGGGGAAGGGGACAGGATGTTAGGCTTAAAAGGGGACCTTGAGGCAATCCGGGGAAAAAAGCAGTGAGCCGGGGTCCTTCGAGCTACAGTACATTTGCGGCAGCTTCTCGCCCTGCCCAATGGGGTTGCGGAGCCACCGAATTGCACCCAGGTTGCGTGTCGCTTCCACAGGGAGCACCCCAAAGCACCAAGGCGGCCTCCGTTGGAAGGGAAGAGGACGCCAGGCCTGAAACGGGAAGTCGAGGTAGTACGGGGAGAAAAGCAGCGGGCCTATGACGTCCCACAGACTACAGTGCCTTTCCGGCAGACCCTGCGCCAGGCCTGGGGTTGTCGTGGAGTCCCTGGCTGCACTAGGGTGCATGTTGCACTCACGGGGGCACCTCAAAGCGTCAAGAAGGCCTCCGGGGGAAGGAACTAGGACGCCAGGCATGAAAGGGGACATTGGGGCAGTCCAGGGAAAAAATTTCCCACGAATGACAGTGCCTTTCCGGAAGCCCCTTTGCCCTGAATGGGGGTGGTTGTTGATTCCCTGGCTTGCACCCAGGGTGAGTGTCTCCCCCACGAGGGGCACCCGAAAGCAGCAAGAATGTTCCCGGGGAAGGGGACTGCACGTCAGCCTTGAAGGGGGACGTTCAGCCAGCCCCGGGGAAAAAAGCGGGGATACTGGGGTCCTCGCATGGACGACACTGCCTTCCTGCCAGCCTCTGCTGTGGGCCCGGGTGCTTCGTGGAGTCCCTGGCTTGCACCCAGAGTGCGTATCTTGACCATGGGGGGCACCACAAAGAGGCAAGAAGGCCGCTGGAGGAAGGGTACAAGACACCAGGGTTGAAAGTGGTAGTTGAGGCAGTACGGGAAAAAAAGCGGAGGTATGGTGTCTTCCCACGGAAGACAGTGCCTACCTGGCAACCCCTGCTCCAGGCCCGGAGTGATTGTGGAGTCCCTGGCTTGCACCCATGGTGCATGTCGTGCCCACAAGGGCACCCCAAAGTGGTAAGAAGGCCTCTAAGGGAAGGGAACAGGACGCCAGCCTTTAAAGGGGACGCTGAGGCAGCACTGCGGAAAAAAGCTGCCAGCGGGTTTCCTCCCATGATAACAGTGCCTTCCCGGCAGCCCCTGCGCTACGCCCGGGGCGACGTGGAGTCCCTGGCCTGCTCCCAGGGTGCGTGTGTCTCCCATGAGGTGTACCCCAAAGCGGCAAGTAGGCCCCTGGGGGAAGGGGACAGCACCTCAGGCTTGAAGGGGGACATTGAGGCAGCCCGGGGAAAACAGCCTCGAGGCTGAGGTTCGCCCACGGACGACAGTGCCTTCCTGGCAGCCCCTGCGCCCGGCCGATGGTTTCATGGAGTCCCTGGCTTGCAACCAGGGTGCGAGTCTCGCCATGGGGGACACCCCAAAACGGCATGAATACCGCCGGGGGAAGGGAAAAGGACTCCAGGCTTGAAAGGAGAGGTTGAGGCAGTCCAGGGAAAAAATCCCATGGAGAACAGAGCCTTCCTGGCAGTCTCCGTGCCGGGCTCGAGGTGTTCATGCAGTATCCCGACCACGGGACATCAAGCGGGGTATCCCGTTAGTTTTCCCTGGGGGAATTATTGTTGCCGTGGGGTGCCCCCTGAGGGAGAGACACACAACCTGTGTGCAAGACAAGGACTCCAGGAGCCCCCCAGCCCACCGCACGGGCTGCCCAGAAGGCAGTGTCTTCCCTGGGAAGTTCTACCACGGACTGCCTCGACGTCCCCATGAAAGCCAGTTCCCATACCCCGGTGTCTTCTTGGCGCTTTGGTGTGCCCCCGTGGGCGAGACAGGCACGCTGGGTGCAAGCCAGGGAATCCTTGCCTGAGGCCTGGGTCTCTCTGGTGTCCTCGCGACGGGAGTTTACACGAAGTCCATGGCCATGGGAATCCGGGTTCCCAAGGACATTTTCCTGGTAGCTGGCAAAGGCAATGTCCTTTCCTGGAAAAAGCAGCCCGTGAGTTCTGGAGGAGGTCTTGGCTGGCGTCTGTGGGACCGTCTGCCCTTGCCCTCCCCTTCCCCAGGCTTGGACGTTTGCGGCGGCGCCAGAAGAGTGAATTAAATTACCTAGGCCTTCCTGGAGCAGGGACGCAGGCAGGTGGAAAAAGGGTAGCAAAGTCAGGGAGTGGTTGGGAATCAGGGCGAGAAAAGGGAGAAACAGGGAGCGGGAAGCCAAAAGCCTACAGCACCTGGTATTCCCAGGAGGCCTCCTTTCCAAGTACTGAATCAGGCCGCACCCTGCTTAGCTTCACAGGCCAGAGGAGATCAGGTGTCTTCAGGGCGGTAAGACCTTAGACACCCGCAGTGATACCTGGCTGACACAAGAGCCTGGCCCACCATGACCGCCTGACTCCAGGCGTCACCGCCACTCCAAGGCCGCGCGGCTCAGATCGGGACACCTCTGAGCCACTCCTCGCCCGCTGCTCCGCTGCTGTCTGCTCTCCGCCTCCACGCCGAAGCACTGTGGGCCGCCGTACTGCGCCTTCCGCCGGCCTCCAAGGGCCTCCAGCCATAGCCGACGAGGCCATGCACTGGACCGTCTCCACTCCGCCGAGTGAGGACGCCAGAGGTTTCCTTCCGCTGCCGAGACTTCGGGCTCTCTGGGCGGTCTCCATTCCTCCGACGCTTTAGGGCTTCCCCAGGCTCCTGAGCTCCCAAGCTTCTACCACATCGGGCTTGCTGAGTTTGTGCTCCCAGGAGTCAGGGCCCTGGGTCCATGTTCCTGGGATACCCTGCTGTTCTTGCCGCGGAGGGATTGTTATGTTTCCCTCGCCGCCCCTCCTGCAAGGCCACCTCTTGCCTCACCCACCCAGAGCTGCCAGGGCTGCTCAGGGTGAACAGCTGCCCTAGCCCCACGGGCCCTTTCTCTTACGTCCCTAACAGAGTCGCTTGTCCCGACAAGGACATGGCCCATGGTCAAGTGAGTGGGGGGAGCTGCTTTGCGCCACGCTGCCACTAGAGCGAGCGGACTGATCCTGGGAGAGAGAGGCTGATGGACAGCCAGACACACCTCACCAGCACCAGGAAGAAACCCACCTCCGCCCCCACAGACACACATGGATGCACGTGCGCGGGCACACAGACACACACCCAGATACACAAAGATACAGATAGCTTGAAGGAGAGCAAGGGAAAAAAGGGAAGGCGAGATAGAAACTGAGGAAGAGAGACCGAGAGAGAGAGAGAGAGACAGGAATGAGAGAGAGAGAGAAGGTGACAGAAAAAGCATGAGATGGAGGGGGGAGGGGAGAAATAGAGAGGGTGTGAGAGCTACCGAGCCAGAGCCTTAGAGCCTGGGTGAGAGAGCTCTCTGCTCTGTTAGACAGGGCTCCTTCTAGCAGGGGTAGGGTGGAGGGTGCTTGAGCCTGGCTATAACAGGGAGGAGGGCCTCCCATGCTAAAAGACCAACAGAACCCTGAGAAGAATTTTTCCATGGATTGGTTGGTTGCTTTTGGGGTGCGATTCATAGGGTCCTTTTGTTGGCTACCCCCTGTCTTCTTGGTGCAGTGGTCACCGAGATTTGTAGAGTGTGTCCGTCCCTCTGGTGGGAGTCTTGACGCAGAGCGTGCTGACGGGGCCGAGGCCTGGGTCTGTCTCGTGTCCTCGGGACTGGTGTTTACCCGAAGACGGTGCCAATGGGAATCCGTATGCACAGAGACGGATTTCCTCGTGACTGGCGAGGGTAACTTTTTTCCCCTGGGGAAAGCAGCCAGTAGGTCCTGGAGTAGAGGTTTTGGCTCGCGTCTGTGGGACCTTAGCCCCTGGCCGCCACTTCCCCCACCAGCTTGAACTATTGCATGGCGCCGGATGAGTAAATTGAATTGCCTGGGCGTCCCGGGAGCGTGAAGACACGGGGCACCTTAGGGAACATATACCGCCCCGCCCCGGCTGGAGCCGGGCACCTGGTGGGGCTGCAGCAAAGGGGAAGATGTGGGATGCTGTTGCCTGGCGGTGCTGCAGAGGAGGAACCCCACGAGGAGGTCCCGGGCTGCTTTGGGGCCGCAGGCGAGGGGAAAAGTGGGAGCAGAGTTAGGGGAAGGTAGTGAAGCACGGCGACAAAAGAAGGAAAGAGGGAGGGAGAGGGAGGCCCTACAGCACCCAAAATTCCTGGGCGGCCTTCCATCCAAGTACTAACCAGGACCCACCCTATTTAGCTTCCGAGGTCAGAGGAGACTGGACAGGGTGATATGTCTGTAGGCGCTGGCAGTGGGGCCTGGATGCCGTAAGAGCCCGGCACAGCCACGCCCCGCTCGACTCCAGGCGTCATTGCCACCCCGGGGCTGCGGGGCTTGGATCCAGTATCCCCCAGCCGCTCGCTAGTGTCAGGGCTGCTCTCCACCTCTATTTTTCCGAGCACTGCCGGCCACCGCTCTGTGCCTTCCTCTGGCCTCCTAGAGCCTCCTGCCGTCGCCAGAGGCCTGGCCTCCCGCAGGAACGCCAAGGCGCCGCGCTGCTCTTGCTCGGGGGCGCCAGAGGCTTCCGTCCCCTGCCCAGGCTTTCAGCTCTCTGGACGGCCTCCCTTCTGCCCACGCTCCAGGACTTCACCCGGCTTCCGAGCTTCCACCACATCAGGCCTGCTCAGGATGGGTGTGCTCATCCTTTCACTTTTTGACTTTACTTATTTTTGTACTATGTTTTGAAACGTTCTTTTTTTTTTTTTTCTTTTTCTTTTTTGTTTTTTTGAGACAGAGTCTCGCTGTCTCGCCCAGGCTGGAGTGCAATAGAGTGTTCTGGGCTCATTGCAAGCTCCGCCTCCCGGATTCACACCATTCTCCTGCCTCAGCCTCCTGAGTAGCTGGGACTAAGGGCGCCCGCCACCACGCCAGGCTAATTTTTTGTATTTTTAGTAGAAATGGGGTTTCATCTTGTTAGCCAGGGTGGTCTCGATCTCCTGACCTCGTGATCTGCCCGCTTCGGCCTCCCAAAGTGCTGGGATTATAGGCGTGAGCCACCGCGCCCAGCGGAAACGTTCTTGTAGTTATTACTTTTGTTTGGTTTATTATTTAGTCTTCCCACTTAGAATGAGTAGTTTACACACCACAGCTATAGTGTTATTATAATATTCTGCTTTGTTTTGTACAGTTACTATTACCAATGAGGATTATTTTTTCTTTCTTTTTTTTTTTTTTTTTTTTTTACCTTCAGTTGATTATTTGTTGCTCATCAATGTCCTCTTCTTCCTGACTGAAGTACTCCCTTTAGCATTCCTTGTAGGACAGGCATGGATTGATGAAATCCTTCAGCTTTTGTTTGTCTGGAAAACTCCGTATTTCATCTTTTTATTTGAAGGACATTTTCGCCGTATATGCTATTCTAAGGTAAAGTTCTTTTCCTTTGGTGCTTTAAATATTTATTGCTTCTTTCTCCTGGCCAGTAGGGTTTCCTCTATAAAGTCTGCTGCCAGATGTGTTGGAGCTCCCCTGTATATTATGTGTTTCTTTTTCTTTTGTAGAGATTTTTTTTCTTTGACTTTTTGAAGATTGGTTATTGAATGTTTTGAAGTAGTCTTTTTAAATCTATTTAGTGTTCTATGACATTTTTTAGTCGGATTTGGATATCTTTCTCCAGATTTGGAAAGTTTTCTGTTATTATCCCTTTGAATAAATTTTCCTATCCCTGTCTCTTTCTACACATCTTTAAAACCAATAACTCTTAGGCCTGTCTTTGTAAGGCTATTTTCCAGATCCTGTAGTCACTATTTGTTGTTTTTTTCTGTTTCTTTTGTCTCTTCTGACTATATATTTTCAAATAGCCTGTCTTCAAGTTCACCATTTCTTCTGCTTGATCCATTCTGCTATTAAATGGCTCGAATGCATTCTTCAGCATGCCAATTGCATTTTCCAGCTCCTGAATTTTTGCTTAATTTGTTGTAACTATTTCAATCTCTTTGTCGAGTTTAGCTGATAACATTTGGAATTTCTATACTTTGTTATCTTAAATTTCTGTGAGTTTTTTTTTAAATACAGCTATTTTGAATTCTCTGTCTAAAAGATTACATATCTCTTTTTCTCCAGGATTTGTCCCTGGCACCTCATTTAGTTCACTTTGTGAGGTCATGTTTTCCTGGATGGTGTTGATGCCAGCAGATGTTCTTCAGTGTCTGGACATTAAAACTTTGGCATGCAGCACCATATAAGAGGTTAAAAAAAGAATTTTTTTTTTTTTTAAAAAGGTGAGCATTTATTGTAGTCTTCACTGTCTGGGGTTATTCATAGCCGTCTTTCTTGGGAAGGATTTCCACATATTTGAAAAGGTGGGTGTTGTGATCTGAGTCTTATCTGCTTTAGGGGGCACCATATACCCAATAGTGCTGTAATTTTTGCAGACTTATAGACA
The DNA here is from genome assembly GCF_028885655.2 of Pongo abelii. NCBI lineage: Eukaryota > Metazoa > Chordata > Mammalia > Primates > Hominidae > Pongo > Pongo abelii. The sequence goes on along the minus strand of NC_072009.2, from coordinate 45,282,304 downwards.
TACCTCCTTGACAGTCTTGGACAAGGTCCAGGAGAATTTTCTGGATTACTAGCCAGAGACTCTTGTTCTCTAACCTTATTTCCCTCAAAGATACAGAGTCTTTCTCTCTATTCTAAGCCACGAAAAGTTGGGAGTAAAATGACACAAGCACCCCTGGCCATCACCACTATGACTGCCCTGGGTCAGACATCAAGCTAGCATAGCACCGGATCTTGCTCAAGTCCAGATGCCTGCACTTTCTAACAACTGCCTATATTCACTCAAGGCCTTTGATCTCTACAATTAGCAGGTGGCAAAGCCAGCCATATCTGTGTTCTTTCCTTCAGGACAGCGAGTTTCCTCAGTCCCTGGTTGGGTCCAGAAGTGCCATTCAGAAGTCAAGGAGTAAAGCCAAAAATTTCAAAAGTCCACCAGACATTCTATTGCATTCTAACTGAGCTGGCATTCAAACCACAAGACACAGTCCTTCCTATTCCTCCTTTCCTTTTCCAAAGGCAGAGTAGCCCCCAGCACCCCAGGCCACAAAGAGTACCACCTTTGTTCCTTTAAGGCCCAAATCCTCTTTTCAGCTCGTGATGAATGTTGCTTGGACTGGAACTTGCCATTTTCAGGCTGGTGGGCTCCCCACCGGCCCTGGGCATGTCCATACATGCCAACCAAAATCAAGTCCTAGAATCAGGGATCCTAAAGCTTTCTTGGTGCTCTCCCCACTGCTGGTCTTGCTCGTACTTAAGTGGCAAGAAAAAGTACCCTTTACTTTACCCTCTGCTTTTCCCAAGCAAAAGGAGTTTTGCCCTTTAGCCACCACGGCTTGTAATCTGCTGAGTCTCACCTAAATCTAGTAAGTCTATGATGCTCATGCAAGGATCTTGATGTAGTATCTGGGTATGGCTGCTGGTTATTCAGAGCCCAAAGATTGTTAAGTTTGCAGGTGATAAATGCTGCCAGCACTGGCTTCTTTCCTTCAAGGCAGCAGGTTTCCTTCTGGCCCAGGGTGTGTCTAGGAATATCTAGGAGCCAGAGCCTGGAAAGGAGGCATCAAGGCTCTGACCAGTGCACTATCTTGCTGTGGCTGAGCTGGTATCCAGGATGGAAGACAAATTCCTCTTGACTCTTTTTCCTCCTTTTCTCAAGCAGAAGGATGGGGTCCCTTTTGGAGCTATAAGCTGTGCAGCCTTGTATTAGGAGAGTGATAATTCCAGAACTCCTCTGGCTGCCCCAGCTGGTGTCTCAATGTGTTGCATGCCCTCCCACCCCAGTTGACTGTTCCTGGGCCCAGGTCAGCCCTAGGGCTCACCTAAGAGTTGCAGTCCTGATGGTCTAGGCTGTCTTTCAAATTTTCTTAGATACATGGAGCTCTGGAGCCCTCAGTACCCAGGTTTCCAAATGCTCAAGTTCCAACCAGGGGAATCTCATTCCCCTCTGGCCAGGGCTGGTTTAAATATTCCCTCTGTGGATGGGCTTTAACTGCATTTGGTCTTGTTTTCCTTTCTGTTCTAACAGGGCAACACAGAGTTCAATGCCTTACAATTGCTCTGTTCTCCCTCCTGCAGAACCCAAAGTTGATCTCTGCACCACATCATCACTGCTGGGTGTGAGGAAATGGTACCCCTTTCAGTGATATGAAGCTAAAAGCAAGTACTTTGCATACTCACCTGATTTTTGGTTCTTATGAATGTATTTTCTATGCAGCTATTAATAGTTGTTCCTGGTGTCCTTGCAGGAGGGAAGATCAGTGGAGACTTCTTTCTGCCATCTTGCTTTACCTTCACACCCAGGAATCAGAACGCATAACTTTCAATAAGAAAAGCTTTCAGAACTCAGGAAGGACATAGAAGATGTCCTGGTTCAGTACATTTAACATTGGAATATTTCCTCAATTTAGGTGCATAAAAGTGACTAATCCGGGATTATCATTGATAATTTGACTTGGACTGTGGAATTAATTCAAATACTTTATCTAGACAACTTAAATACTGGCTGATTTGGCATGAAAATCTGACAAACTATTTTCTTGGTATTCAATTGATTTTTACTCTGTTTTGGGTTGTAGTTTTATAAACCAGTCAGTCTCTTCATTAAAGTTTTGGGAATTATTACCCAGTTCAAATGAGATGACTCTAACTTTGTAAAAAATCTGTATTCAAGAATACTTCTCAGGACCTTTTCCATCCTTTCATGAAACTCCTTAAAGATACAATATTCTATAATTCTGGAAGCTTGTAAAGTTTTCAGAAACTGCCTCAGAATTAAGCAATTTACAGTGGAAATGATTTTAAATTGCCCATAGACACAACTGACAAGAAAATTTTATTATTGTGATTAAGATGAAGATGGCTGAATAGGAACAGCTCCGGTCTACAGCTCCCAGCCTGAGTGACACAGCAGATGGGTGATTTCTGCATTTCCATCTGAGGTACCGGGCTCATCTCACTACAGAGTGCCAGACAGTGGGCGCAGATCAGTAGGTATGCGCACCATCTGCGAACTGAAGAAAGGTGAGGCATTGCCACACTCGGGAAGCTCAAGGGGTCAGGGAGTTCCCTTTCCTGGTCAAAGAAAATGGTGACAGATGACACCTGGAAAATCAGGTCACTCCCACCCTAATACTGCACATTTCCGATGGGATTAAAAAATGGCACACCAGGAGATTGTATCCCGCACCTGGCTTAGAGGGTCCTATGCCCACGGAGTCTCACTGATTGCTAGCACAGCAGTCTGAGATCAAACTGCAAGGCAGCAGTGAGGCTGGGGGGAGAGATGCCTGCCATTGCCCAGGCTTGCTTAGATAAGCAAAGCAGCTGGGAAGATCAAACTTGGTGGAGCCCACCACAGTTCAAGGAGGCCTGTCTGCCTCTGTAGGCTCCACCTCTGGGGGCAGGGCACAGATAAACAAAAAGACAGCAGTAACCTCTGCAGACTTAAACGTCCCTGTCAGACAACATTGAAGAGAGCAGTGGTTCTCCCAGCACGCAGCTGGAGATCTGAGAACTGGCAGACTGCATCCTCAAGTGGGTCCCTGATCCCTGACCCCTAAGCAGCCTAACTGCGAGGCACCCCCCAGTAGGGGCAGACTGACACCTCACATGGCCGGCCGGGTACTCCAACAGACCTGCAGCTGAGGGTGCTGTCTGTTAGAAGGAAAACTAACAAACAGAAAGGACATCCACAACAAAAACCCATCTGTACATTACCATCATCAAGACCAAAAGTAGATAAAACCACAAAAATGGGGAAAAAACGAGCAGAAAAACTGGAAACTCTAAAAAGTAGAGCACCTATTCTCCTCCAAAGGAACGCAGTTCCTCACCAGCAATGGATCAAAGCTGGATGGAGAATGACTTTGACGAACTGAGAGAAGAAGGCTTCAGATGATCAAATTACTCTGAGCTAAGGGAGGATATTCAAACCAAAGGCAAAGAAGTTGAAAACTTTGAAAACAGTTTAGATGAATATATAACTAGAATAACCAATACAGAGAGGTCCTTAAAGGAGCCGATGGAGCTGAAAACCAAGGCTTGAAGACTATGTGAAGAAGGCAGAAGCCTCAGGAGCCAATGTGATCAAATGGAAGAAAGGGTATCAGCAATGGAAGATGAAATGAATGAAATGAAGAGAGAAGAGAAGCTTAGAGAAAACAGAATAAAAAGTAATGAGCAAAGCCTCCAAGAAATACGGGACTATGTGAAAAGACCAAATCTACGTCTGATTGGTGTACCTGAAAGTGAGAGGGAGAATGGAACCAAGTTGGAAAACACTCTGCAGGATATTATCCAGGAGAACTTCCCCAATCTAGCAAGGCAGGTCAACATTCAGATTCAGGAAATACAGAGAATGCCACAAAGATACTCCTCGAGAAGAGCAACTCCATGACACATAATTGTCAGATTCACCAAAGTTGAAATGAAGGAAAAAATGCTAAGGGCAGCCAGAGAGAAAGGTCAGGTTACCCTCAAAGGGAAGCCCATCAGACTAACAGTGGATCTTTCAGCAGAAACTCTACAAGCCAGGAGAGAGTGGGGGCCAATATTCAACATTTTTAAAGAAAAGAATTTTCAACCCAGAATTTCATATCCAGCCAAACTAAGCTTCATAAGTGAAGGAGAAATAAAATACTTTACAGAAAAACAAATGCTGAGAGATTTTGTCACCACCAGGTCTGTCCTAAAAGAGCTCCTGAAGGAAGTGCTAAACATGGACAGGCAGAACCGGTATCAGCTGCTGCAAAATCATGCCAAAATGTAAAGAACATTGAGACTACGAAGAGACTGCATCAAGTAACGAGCACAATAACCAGCTAACATCATAATGACAGGATCAAATTCACACATAACAATATTAACTTTAAATATAAATGGACTAAATGCTCCAATTAAAAGACACAGACTAGCAAATTGGATAAAGAGACAAGACCCATCAGTGTGCTGTATTCAGAAAACCAATCTCACGTGCAGAGACACACATAGGCTCAAAATAAAAGGATGGAGGAAGATCTACCATTCAAAAGGAAAACAAAAAAAGACAGGGTTGCAATCCTAGTCTCCGATAAAACAGACGTTAAACCAACAAAGATCAAAAGAGAAAAAGAAGGCCATTACATAATGGTAAAGGGATCAATTCAACAAGAAGAGTTAACTATCCTAAATATATATGTGCCCAATACAGGAGCACTCACATTCATAAAGCAAGTCCTGAGTGACCTACAAAGAGACTTAGACTCCCACACATTAATAATGGGAGACTTTAACAACCCACTGTCAACATTAGACAGATCATTAAGACAGAAAGCCAACAAGGATACCCAGGAATTGAACACAGCTCTGCACCAAGCAGACCTAATAGACATCTACAGAACTCTCCATCCCAAATCAACAGAATATACATTTTTTTCAGCACCAAACCACACCTATTCCAAAATTGACCACATAGTATGAAGTAAAGCTCTCCTCAGTAAGTGTTAAAGAAAAGAAATTATATCAAACTATCTCTCAGATCACAGTAAAATCAAGCTAGAAATCAGGATTAAGAATCTCACTCAAAACTGCTCAACTACATGAAAACTGAACAACTTGCTCCTGAATGACTACTGGGTACACAACAAAATGAAGGCAGAAATAAAGATGTTCTTTGAAACCAACAAGAACCAAGACACAAAATACCAGAACCTCTGGGATGCATTCAAAGCAGTGTGTAGAGGGAAATTTATAGCACTAAATGCCCACAAGAGAATGCAGCAAAGATCCAAAATTGACAACCTAATATCACAATTAAAAGAAGTAGAAAAGCAAGAGCAAACACATTCAAAAGCTAGCAGAAGGCAAGAAATAACTAAAATCAGAGCAGAACTGAAGGAAATAGAGACACAGAAAACCCTTCAAAAAATAAATGAATCCAGGAGCTGGTTTTTTGAAAGGATCAACAAAATTGATGGACCACTAGCAAGATTAATAAAGGATCAAACAGATGCAATAAAAAATGATAAAGGGGATATCACCACCGATCCCACAGAAATACAAACTACCATTAGAGAATACTACAAACACCTCTATGCAAATAAACTAGAAAATCTAGAAGAAATGGAGAAATTCCTCGACACATACACTCTGCCAAGACTAAACCAGGAAGAAGTGGAATCTCTGAATAGACCAATAACAGGAGCTGAAATTGTGGCAATCATCAATAGCTTACCAACAAAAAAAAGTACAGGACTAGATGGATTCACAGCCGAATTCTACCAGAGGTACAAGGAGGAACTGGTGCCATTCCTTCTGAAACTCTTCCAATCAATAGAAAAAGAGGGAATCCTCCTTAACTCATTTTATGAGGCCAGCATCATCCTGATACCAAACTGGGCAGAGACACAACCAAAAAATAGAATTTTAGAACAATATCCTTGATGAACATTGATGCAAAATTCCTCAATAAACAACTGGCAAACAACTGAATCCAGCAGTACATCAAAAAGCTTATCCACCATGATCAAGTGGGCTTCATCCTTGGGATGCAAGGCTGGTTCAATATATGCAAATCAATAAATGTAATCTAGCATAAGCAGAATCAAAGACAAAAACCACATGATTATCTCAATAGATGCAGAAAAGGCCTCTGACAAAATTCAACAACGTTTCATGCTGAAAACTCTCAATAAAATAGGTATTGATGGGACGTATCTCAAAATAATAAGAGCTATCTTTGACAAACCCACAGTGAACATCATAAGGAATGGGCAAAAACTGGAAGCATTCCCTTTGAAAACTGGCACAAGACAGGGATGCCCTCTTTTACCACTCTTATTCACCATAGTGTTGGAAGTCCTGGGCAAAGCAATTAGGCAGGAGAAGGAAGTAAATGGTATTCAATTAAGAAAAGAGGAAGTCAAACTGTCCCTGTTTGCAGATGACAAGAATGTGTATCTAGAAAACCCCATCATCTCAGCCCAAAATCCCGTTAAGCTGATAAGCAACTTCAGCAAAGTCTCAGGATACAAAATCAATGTACAAAAATCACAAGCATTCTTACACACCAACAACAGACAAACAGAGAGCCAAATCATGAATGAACTCCCTTTCACAATTGCTTCAAAGAGAATAATATACCTAGGAATCCAACTTACAAGGGACGTGAAGGAATTCTTCAAGGAGAACTACAAACCACTGCTCAAGGAAATAAAAGAGGATACAAACAAATGGAAGAACATTCCATGCTCATGGGTAGGAAGAATCATTATCATGAAAATGGCCATACTGCCCAAGGTAATTTACAGATTCAATGCCATCTCCATCAAGTTACCAATGACTTTCTTCACAGAATTGGAAAAAACTACTTCAAAGTTCATATGGAACCAAAAAAGAGCCCGCATCACCAAGTCAATCCTAAGCCAAAAGAACAAAGCTGGAGGCATCACGCAACCTGACTTCAAACTATACTATGAGGCTACAGTAACCAAAACAGCATGGTACTGGTACCAAAACAGAGATATAGATCAATGGAACAGAACAGAGCCCTCAGAAATAATGCCACATATCCACAACTATCTGATCTTTGACAAACCTGAGAGAAACAAGCAGTGGGGAAATGATTCCCTATTTAATAAATGGTGCTGGGAAAACTGTAGCCATATGTAGAAAGCTGAAACTGGATCCCTTTCTTACACCTTATACAAAAATCAATTCAAGATGGATTAAAGACTTAAACGTTAGACTTAAAACCATAAAAACCCTAGAAGAAAACCTAGGCATTACCATTCAGGACATAGGCATGGGCAAGGACTTCATTTCTAAAATACCAAAAGCAATGGCAACAAAAGCCAAAATTGACAAATGAGATAGACTGGATTAAGAAAATGTGGTGCATATACACCATGGAATACTATGCAGCCATAAAAAATGATGAGTTAATGTCCTTTGTAGGGACATGGATGAAATTGGAAATCATCATTCTCAGTAAACTATCGCAAGAACAAAAAACCAAACACCACATATTCTCACTCATAGGTGGGAACTGAACAAGGAGAACACATGGACACAGGAAGGCGATCATCACACTCTGTGGACTGTTGTGGGGTGGGGGCAGGGGGGAGGGATAACATTGGGAAATATACCTAATGCTAGATGACGAGTTAGTGGGTGCAGTGCACCAGCATGGCACATGAATACATATGCAACTAACCTGCACATTGTGCACATGTACCCTAAAACCTAAAGTATAATAAGAAGAAATTAAAAAAATTTAAAAAAGCAAGTTGAAAAGGACGATTTGCTTTATACTCAACGAAAATATGGTACTTTCAATTGCCCAGAAGACATAATGCACACGAATTCTAAGTCGTATATTTGAATTATAGACCACCTGAGTAAAGTTCCATTACTTCTTCAAAATTTGTACTTGGTAACCTTCCAAAATTGTCTTTCAATAAACTTCTTAAATTATAACAATAAAAAATGACAAGACATATTTAAACAACACTGAAGTTTGTCAAAGCACTTAAGAAATTTCAACTCATATTCCTTTCTTTCCTTCCTTCCTTCTTTCATTCTTTCTTTCTTTCTCTCTTTCTTTTCTTCTGTTTTGAAACAAGGTCTCACTTTTTGTCCACGGTGGACTGTAAGTGTGCCATCATGGCTCACTGCAGTTTGCAGCCTCTCATTCCTGGTCTCCTTTTATCTTTCTACCTTAGCCTCAGCCACAATACCTGGCTAATTTGTTTTGTGTGTGTGGAGACAATGGTTTGCCATGTTGCCTGGTCTCATCTCAAACCTCTGGGCTCAAGCAGTGTGCCTACCTTGACTTCCCAATGTGCTGAGATTGTAGGCATTAATAAAACACTTATTGTGTTAGGGTCAGTTAAAGTAAATCAATGTTTTGGCTAAGGCATGAACATACCTATAATGCAATTATTTGCATAACTCTAGCAATGCTATGGCCAGCTACAACATCAAAATAGTTATGTTAACAACTAAATACATAAAAACACTTAGCAAACAATTAAACAATTGTTAAATTTTAGAATATGTTTATTATTTCTAGTTTTCAGCATTTTCTGGATCATCTTTTTTTAATTTTAAAAGTCATATCCATAGGATAAAGCAAAACCACCTATGAATTGCCGTTGTATTTCTCAGTCTGTGAACATGTCCTTAATTTGTTGACATTGCGAACAAATTTTAATTCTATTATGAAAAAAACAGAAGACAACCTTCTTAGCAATTAATTTTATGAGTTACATTACATACAGGGAATGTGCTGTCTTTGAAAAAATACAAACCCAAGTGCTGGTCTTAAACACTGAAAAGAGCTTCCAGTTGATTATAATTTATTTTATTATATCAATCTATTGTATTTATAAACAATCAATTTTATTTACATACAATATAGAAAGTTTACAGTTTCAGATGATATCAAAATTTAAAAATCCCTGTGGAACTGTAAGTGTAGTAAAATGTGTATTTAAAATATGTGCATGCTTTTCATAGTACTTATGAAGGAATGTCTCTCAAATTGACCTCAATGGTTTTCTTCTCAGCAAAATGATCTGGACCACCCAACAAGGGTTTCATTATAGCTGATGTTTGTCAATGTTCTTTTATAAAAAATTTATGACTCAAAAAATATTTATTTCACATCATGGCATTAGGACTTTCAAAACCACTGGAGGCTTTCTCTCTTCGACCATTATGTTTTAAAATAATTCTACTTTGATTTCTCAGGAACGTGAACACTTTCTGGTTAGACCCACAGCCACTGCAGCCAGGTCCCAATGTGGCAGCACAGCCTCATCTCCAAGGCTGTCACCACCCCCAGCTGCCTGCATCTGTGGCTTCCAGGCCAGGGGGAAAGATTCCAGCCTCGAGTTTTTTTGAGAAATAAACTTGTTGTCTTAATTTCATTTTTATATGGTTTATTGCTAGTGAATAGAAATAGATTTTGTGTCCGGGTGCAGTGGCTCATGCCTGCAATCTCAGCACTTTAGGAAGCCAAGGGAGGCTCATCACCTGAGGTGAGAAGTTTGAGACCAGCCTGACCAATAGTAACCCCAATTTTCAGTGAAAACCCTAAAAAGTGATTTTCAACTCTCTTATATCAGTATATTTAGATAAAATCCATTTCATACTTTTAAAGAAATATAGTTCTTCAAATTATTGTTTATTAACAGAACCAAAGATATTTAGGTATTCTATACCATACACAAGTAATATGTCATGGCATATAGACCAAATTTTTAGTGATGAATATTTCATTATTTTAGCTTACAAATGACTCATGACATTTTATCATTATCTATTACTTAATTTAACATGACTTTAAGGTTTTAAACTACTGAACAGAATTTTGGAACTATGACACAGGTAGCATCACTCATGTCCTCCCCCAGTAATTCTAGGTCCCAAGTAGCCCCATGGCACCCAGAAAAACTGTGAAGATCATGGTCTGCCTGAGTCCATTAGGACTAAAGACAGAGCTGTGAAGACTATACCTGAGGATCCAATTCCTCCTAAAATAGCCAGGAAGCAGAATAGGAAAAGCATAGAAAGAACAGACCAATTGGGCTTGATTCTGCCTTGTAACTGCTGGTCTAGACAAGGAGAACATGTCTCCATGCTTCATAATGGACACATATCAAGACCCTCTGAATCCAGAAACTGTTAACAAAAGACATAAGCTCACAGTTAAATAAAGCAAGTACCTAATTATATTCAACTGATAATTGTAAAGCCATTTCTATTTTACTTATGATGTAAGAACTAGCTTTATTTGCAAAATATCTCATACATGTAACACATACAGACATACAAACACACAGGAACAGATCTTATAGCTTTCATGAAGGATTCAATTTTTTTTTTTATTTTAGGTTCAGGGGTACATGTGAAGGTTTGCTACATAGATAAACTCGTATAACAGGGGCTTGTTATGCAGATTATTTCATAACCCAGATATTAAGCCCAGTACTCCTTTGCTATCTTTTCTGTTCCTCTTCCTCCTCCCACCCTCCTCCATCAAGTAGAAGCCCGTGTGAGTTGTTTCCTTCTTTCAGTTCATAAGCTGTCATTATTTAGCTCCCACTTATAAGTGAGAACACGTAGCTGCATAGTATTCCATGGTGCATATGTGTGTTCTGTGTGGAACGTGTAAGGAGAGAAGAAAAGAAACACACAATACTTTTAAGGGTAAACAGACTTTATCCCAAGTATATGGCAATACAGATATAATAAGCAAATCATCTAATAAGCCAATTATATAATAAAAAAATTGCAATGGGAAGGGGAGAAGGGAAAAGACATATTCTATATATATTATATATAATATTATTTATATATAGTATATATAATATATACATATACATATGTGTGTGTGTGTGTGTGTGTGTGTGTGTGTGTGTGTGTGAGATGGAGGATTCATCACCAGATAGGGAAGCAACTACCTGGTGATGTTGGGCATTTTTTCATGTGTGTTGACCATTTGTATATCTTCTAAGAATTGTGTATGATCATACTGCCAAAAGCAACCTACAAATTCAAAGCAATTGCCATCAAAATACCACCATCATTCTTCACAGAACTACAAAAAACAATTCTAGAATTCATATGGAACCAAAAAAGAGCCCTCATAGCCAAAGCAATACTAAGCAAAAAGAACAAATTAGAAGGCATCAAATTACCTGATTTCAAACTATAGCATAAGACCACAGTCACCAAAACAGCATGGTTTTGGTATAAAAGTAGGCACATAGAAAAATGAAACATAATAGAGAAACCAGAAATTAACCCAAATATTTACAGCCATCTGATCTTTCACAAAGCAAACAGAAGCAAAGTGGGGAAAGAACACCTTACTCAACAAATGGTGCTGGGATAATTGGCCAGCCACATGTAGGATAATGAAATGGAATCTTCATGTCTCACCATATACAAAAATCAACATGAGATGGATCAAGGACTTAAATCTAAGACCTGAAACTTTAAAAATTCCAGATGATGACATAAAAAAAAAAAACTTTCTAGACATTGGCTCAGGCGAGGATTTCATTACCAGGAACCCAAAAGCAAATGCAAGAAAAACAAAGATTAATAGGTGAGATTTAATTAAACTAAAGAGCTTTTTTCACGACAAAGGCACAGTCAACAGGGTAAACAGACAATCCACAGAGTGGGAGAAAATCTTCGCAATCTGTATATCTGACAAAATGCTGACATCCAGAATCTACAACGAGCTCAAATAAATTAGCAAGAAAAAAAATGCCAGAAAAAAGTAGGCTAAGGACATGAGTAGACAATTCTTTGGCCATTCTTTAATAGGGTTGTTTGTTTTTCTCTTGTAAATTTATTGAAGTTCTCTATGTTGAATATTAGACATTTGTCAGATATATAATTTGTAAATGTTTTCTTATTCTGTAGGTTGTCTCTTCACTCTATTGATAATTTGTTTTACTAAGCAGAAGCTTTTTAAGTTTATTTAGACCCCACTTGTCAATATTTGCTTTTGTTGTAATTGTTTTTGGTGTCTTTATAATGAAATCTTTGCCTGTTTCTATGTCCAGGATGGTATTGTCTAGGTTGTCTTCCAGGGCTCTTATAGTTTTGGGTTTTACATTTAAGTCTTTAATCCATCTTGAGTTGATTTTTGTATATAGTGTAAGGAAGAAGTCCCACCTTCAGTCTTCTACATATGGGTAGCCAGTTATCCCAGCAACACTTATAGAATAGGGAGACCTTTCCCCATTGCTTGTTTTTGTCAGTTTTGTCCAACATTTGATAGTTGTAGGTGTGCCATCTTATTTCTGGGCTCTCTACTCTGTTCCTTTGGTGTATGTGTCTGTTTTCCTACCAGTACCCTGCTGTTTTGGTTACTGTAGTGCAGTAGTATGGTTTGAAGTCTGGTATTGTGATGCCTCAAGCTTTGCTCTTTTTACTTAGGATTGCCTTGGCTGCTTAAGTTCTTTCTTGGTTCTATATACATTTTTAAATAGCTTTTTCTAGTTCTGTGAAGCCTGTCATTGGTAGTCTAATAGGAATAGCTTTGGGCAGTATGGTGATTTAAATGATATCAGTTCTTTCTCTCCATTAACATGGAATATTTTTTTTCATTTATTTGTGCCTTCTGTGCCTTCTTTGAGTAGTGTTTTGTAAATTTTATTGTAGAGATCTTTCACCTCCCTGGTTAACTGCATTTCTAGGTATTTTATTCTTTTTGTGGAAATTGTGAATAAAATTGCCTTTCTGATTTGTCTCTCAGTTTGGCTCTTCTTCATGTATAGGAATGTTAGCAAATTTTCTACACTGATTTTGTAACTGAAACCATGTGGAAGTTGTTTATCAGTTTAAGGAGCATTTGGGTCACAAGTATATGGTTTAGATAGAGAACTATGTTGTCTGCAAACAGAGGTATTTGGACTTCTCTTTCTATTTAAATTCTCTTTATTTCTTTTTTTAATACCCTTTATTTCTTTCTCTTGTCTGATTTCTCCAGCAAGGATTTCTAATACTATGTTGAATAGGAGTGGTGAAAGGGGGCATCCTTGTCTTTTGTGGGTTTCAAGGAGAATGCTTCCAGATTTTGCCCATTTAGTATAATGCTGACTGTGATTTTGTCATAGGTGACCTTTATTATTTTGAGGTGTGTTCCTTCAATACCTCATTTATTGAGAGTTTTTAACATGAAACATTGTTGAATTTTACTGAAAACCTTTTCTGTATCTATTCAGACAATCTTGTGGTTATTGTCTTTAGTTTTATATATGCTATGAATCACATTTTATTGGTTTGCCCATAATAGACCAACCTTCCATTCCAGGGAAGAAGCCTACTTCACTGTGGTAAATTATCCTTTTGATATGCGCTGGATTCTGTTTGCAAGGATTTTTTTTTTTTTTTGTAGATTATTTAATGGACATTCATCAAGGATTCTGGCCTGAAGCTTTCCTTTTTTGTTATGTCACTGCCAGGCTTTGGTATCAGGATAATGCTGGCCTCATAGAAGAATTTGTGAAGAAGTCCCTCCTTCACTATTTCTTGAAATAGTTTTAGTAGGAATGGTACTAGCTCTTCTTTGTGCATCTGTTAAAATTTGATGGTTAATCTATCAGGTCCTGGGCTTTTTTTTTCTTGGTTTGTAGGCTGTTTATTACTGATTCCATTTTTGGAGCTCATTATTGGTCTGTTCAGAGACTGAATTTCTTCCTGTTTCAGTCTTTAGAAGGTGTGTGTGTCCAGGAATTTATTCTTCTCTTCTAGTGTTTTCTTTTGAGTGTTTAGAGGTATTTGTAGTAGTTGTTGATCATTATTTTTATTTCTGTGGGGTCAGTGGTAGCATTACCTTCATCATTTGTAATTGTGTTTATTTGAATCTTCTCTCTTTTCTTCTTTATTCACCTAGCTAGTGCCTATCTTATTAATTTTTTCAAAAAACCTTGATTAAGTGATCATTTGAACAATTTTTTGTGCCTCAATTTCTTCCAATTCAGCTCTGATTTTAGTTATTTCTTGTCCTCTGCAAGCTTTGTTGTTGATTTCCTCTTTTCTAATTCTTTTGTTTGTGATGTTAGGTTGTTAATATAAGATCTTTCTAAATTTTCTTATGTGGGCATTACTTCTTATGCCCTACAGTAACTTTTCTCCTTCTCCTAGAAAACTCAGAACCATGCTTTCTAAACTATTTCAAGCTTTCTCAGTGAATCAACCTGATCTCCCGGAGGCAAAGTTAGCAATTTTCCATTACACATGTTTCTCTTTCCCTGTAATAATATCTGATGCAACAATTCAAGTGCTTCTTGCCCTCGTGGATATTTGGGCAACTCATTTTGGCTGAGACCAAGACTTAAAACTTTGTTCTTTCAACATTAATGAAGATCTATTTAGAAAGTCTCCATTTTACAGAAAAGGTACACAAGTACCGATGAAAATAAATATAAAATTATGTGACATACAATAATATTGTAGAAAGATTGAATAAATAAATGAAGTAAGCTCTAAGAAAAAAGAAGATGATATAAAATGATACGTAATTGAAAAACATGGGCTGGTATAGCATTAATTTATGTACCAGTAAAGTGTGTACATTGTAGTAGTGGCAGAAAAACTGCATACAGAATGAGACCTGACAAAAAGCTTTAAAGAAAGGCCAGATCTCTGTATGGAGATGGGTAGGGGAGACAAGGAGAGGCCAGAAAAATATAAATTGTTTGATCTATACCTTTAAAAGGGATTAAAATGGACTCAGGAAAACATGGTCCGCTTTAGGAGAAGGACACAGGTTCAATGCTGGCCAAAGTTCAGAGCATCCCTACCTTCTCCAGGAGGAAATGGGAGGCAAAGGAGCAGGCAGACAGCAGGACAGCCAGGTCAGTACAGGACACCCAGGCCAAGCCAGTTGGGCTACATGGTACAGGTAGTGAGGAGCCACTTCAGGCTGGGCTTTGCTCATTCCTTTCTTATGTTTTCTTTAGTAAATAAGACACATGATCAAAGTTGACCTTTGTAAATATTGCTGCAGCTGAACATAGGATGAATAAAACCAATGTTTAAAAAAAATTATGTTGTATAGAACACTAGCCTCAGTGAGATATTAGGGAACACATAGGTGCATGCACACACATACACACACACGCACACACTCACACTGAGCCCAGATTATTGTGGCAAATGCTGGGTTAAGCAAACTAAAAGAAACATATTTAGAGATGGACATCTCAGAACCTGGAATGTGGCTATATGACTCATAAAACAGCAGGGTTAAGACAGAGCATCTGATTTTATTTTCCAGAAATGTTGAAACTTTCCTTCCCTTGGCTTCAGTGTCACCTTCTTTCTCTTCATTCTCCATCAACCTCTTTAACCTCTTTGGCTGCTCCTTCTTGGTTTCCTTCTTGACAATCTGCTCCTGCTCACCCATTCTCTTTTCATTCCCCATGAATTCCTCAAGTGTGTTCTATTCCTGCAGATCTTTCCTTGTTTTTCCTGACACCTCTTCTTGTCTGACCCTCCCCCATTTTAAGGCATGTGTTCCATCTGTGTTCACTTTTGGCATCCTAGGATGCTCACAGAATGTTCCCTGCCATACTCCATCAGGTTTTCTCCACCAGACTCTGTGAGGGCAGTAGCCTTGTCTCCACTGTTGCTTCAATACTCAACACATAACACAGAAGCTGATTCCAAAATATTTACTGGGCCAACTGAGACTAAATATATGATCCTCCAAATCTTAAAACGTTACAATAATAAACATAGCACAATAGTCCAAAAAAGTCCCTTCAGCCAGGAATTCTCTATATATGCACAACAGTTTGAAGTCATTATGAGGCAAAGTTAAACAGAAACTGTCACAAAGTTCCCCAAGATAAATTATTTTGCTTTAATCTTCAATTCATCAGGTGAGACTCAAGACCATGTGTTATTGTAAATATTTCTAGCTTACAACATAACAACATGATTTGTATTGCTTGAAATAACACAATATAAATCTGTTAACTAAAAATTGCACAAATAATCATTTCAAATAAAATTCTGACTAAATTTTATGTTATTCATATGTTCAAATGATAATGAGATCATAGGCTTTTCCAGTACCTCATTCAAAACACTGTAGTGATTCCTGCTGTGGGAGTAGCATCTGAGAGTTACGTTACAGATGGGGAAAACGTACTTATGTGACACTGGCCTTTGCACTAATGTGCCTTTTGGTTCAGGAAAATGCAGTTTCCTTAAAATTCTAAAATCTCTTCAGTCAGGTCTGAATGGTAGGTGGGAAACAGTTTTTTAAATTTTAACCACAGATATTTTATTCCTTCCTGAAAGCAGTGAATAGATAAAGATCACCAGAAGAGCCTCTGATGTTGCTTCAGAAGCAGTGTGCCTGAGAGCATCTTCCTGAAACACTCCTTTATGTCTGCCCAAAATCACCTTAGGTAGGAAAGTCAAAACTTAGCAGGCTGAGGAGATCCAAGGGGATCACTGAGCTCTGAGGCTTATGACAGAAGAGAAGAGAGAGAGTTCTAAGACTTTTTGGGTATAAATTTATGGGTTACAAGCACAATTTTCTGTAAACATGGATTGCATAATGGTGAAGTCAGGGTTTTTAGGGTATCCATTACCTGAATAATGGACATTGTACCCATTAAGTAATTTCTCACTATACACCCTTTCCATCCCCTCACCCTGCTGAGTCTCCATTAACATTCCACTCTCTACATCAATACCTAAACATCTTTTAGCACCCACTTATGAGTGAGAATATATGATGTTTACTCTGTGTCTGGCTTGTTTTGCTTACAATAATGGCCTTTAGTTCCATCCATGTGTCTCTAGAAGTTATGATTTTTTTTATGCCTGAATAGTATTTCATGGTGTATATTTTCTACATTTTCTTTCTCCAATCATCTGTTGATGGACATTTAGATTGATTTATATCTGTGCTACTGCGAATAGTGTTGAAGGAAGCATACAAATATGGGTATCTTTCTGATACATTATTTATTTTTCTTTGTGTAGATACTTAGTGGTGGAGTTGCTGCATCAGACAGAGCCAATTGATGATCAGTAATGTGGCCAATAATCAGCTAGAAACAAAGTACTTAGCATGGCCTGAAAATGCCAAAACTCTGAGACCACTGATCTTCAATAACTTCAACAGCCCTGAGTGAAACATCCAAATATATTTATCCACCATTTAAATACCCTTTATTGTCTGTCCTCTGTGCATCTCAGAAGTCTCTTTTTACCACACTGTGTATACAGCATTAGCCATGTATATGAAACTCCAAGGCATCTTATACTAAATAGTCAACCATATATCCCTAGTACTGGCACAGTCCTGGCATATAGTTTCCTACTAAACATTTGCAGAATGAAATAATTATCTTGAATCCAGGTTGCAAGTTTTAAGGTGATTTCTCACTAAAAATAAAGTATTACAGTTCACAAATAATCTACTTCCTTTTTTGCGAGAGAGATATATTTTAATCGCATCCCCTAATAACATTATTTTCATTTACTTCCATCTAAATATACTGTCCTAAGAGAGCAGTAAGAAAAAGAGTTAAAGCTGTAGCTTGAAGAATTGTACATGGTCCACACTGTGGCCTGTCATTCATCGCTCACCTGAGCTTCATCTCTTAGGTATTTCAGGGAAGGTAAGCAGGGTGAGAGTGGCCTCAGCAGAGGACCTCTGATCTCTGGCTTCCCCATCTGGCAAGTACAACTCTTTGAACAAAGTCTTCAGAGCCAGATGACAAGAATGGCCCAAGCAGTCCACCAGGGAAAACTGGGCTATGTGTTCATCAATGCAGAGCATCAAGCAGAAAGTAAAGTGTAACTGAAGGAGACAGCAAGAGCAACAAGGAGGGACAACCACGACCTAAGAGGGCATCATGCCAGAGATGCCTGGACCCCACACGAGGCTCAGTGCCCATTATACTCTTGTTAAAATGATTTTCCTTGCCATCACTTGGTATTCTTGGCAATTTTGTTACTTAAAATAATGGTTTTAATGTTCACGTTTCCTAGGAGACAGGCAAATCCTGTTACACTACAGCTTCTGCACACAGTAGGTTCATCACAAACATCTGCCGAGTTCACACACTCTTGCCTTCTCAAACTTTCTTGTCAACTATTCAGTGAAGAGGAATTGTTGATTGAGAAAGAATTAAGCCTCTAGAGACTCCTGGATCCACCGAAGTTTGAGGCAAGGTGAGATTTGTTTACTGCCATATTCTTAGCTCATAGCATACTGTAGTCACTTAATAAATGTTTGTTAAATAAGTGAGTGAATGGATTCATATATATTACTTAGCAATGTGTTTTCTGAGTAAAGTTGATAAATGTAATAGTTTACTTCTGGTATAATTTTACATTACTTATTCAACAAACCTGACAATTCAACTAGGTGCCAGGCACACCACTGCTGAAGGAAAAGAGGTATAAGATACAATTTCTGTCTATGTGAAAGCCACAGTCTGAAAAGTAGAAACATATTAACTAATTTTAACTGTAAATTGGCTAAATTCAAAATCAGAGGGGTTTATTTCTACTTTCAACAGTTTTAGTCAAGAAGTGTTAGAAAGTTCTAAAGAGGAAATGTTTCAACACACCATCTAACCATGAAGCAGAAAACACCCATAATTGAGTTTGCTACCACCAACCTCAACAGCAAGAATTCCAATCCTACTGCTGCAAATTAAGTGCCACTCTGATTTCATTACTACTATGTAACCCAGTTTTAGACTCTCTGGTTGTCACTTAATGTTCCAAAAAACTATTAAAGAGAAAATATTATTATTATGATTAGCCCATTCACTGCATCCATCTCAACATTATACCAATTATAAGACCTATCATTTAAAAAGAAAACTGTTTGTTTAACTTATTTATCCAAAAGTCAGTGTAACATAAACATATTTGCCACCAGACTTTGGATTTATGGGTTAAATAGTATACAAATATCTTTAGAGGCTGAAAGTTTATACTTTTCTGCTTCTCTCAAATTATTTTCAAAATAGCATGTGCCTTTCTAAACAATTGTTATTATTTTTTAAATGAACTTTAAAAAGTGTATTTTGCAAAAGAAAAATACAGCTCCCATTGGTAGCTATAAATGCTCAAGGGGATAGATACCCCATTTTTTTATTATGTATTACTCATTGCATGCCTGTATCAAAGTATGCCATATACCCCTATAAATATATACACCAACTGTCTACCCACAAAAATAAATTAAAAATTAAAATTAAATTTAAAACCAAAGGGAGGAGAGTATAATGAGTTATGTGTGACCCATGGCTTGAACTACATTTTCAGGTTAACTTTGGAAGGTCATTATCCAAGAAGAGGGGTCTATTTGCTCAACAGAGGCTTAAAAATTAATTTTTAGTTTATAAGTGGAAAAAATAATTTTTAATCCTGAGCCATAGTTCTCAGTCAATCAATCCCTGCAGGGAACCCTGTTCTTTAACCTGGTGGTAAATATTATTTTTCTTTTCCACTGAATAACACATTTTAAAATGATGGAAACATCTTGAAACTAAAAGGTACAGCCTTATTAAATTTTATTTGGTTTCAGTTATGCTTAATTTAATCACATGTGTTCCAGAGTTTGTCCTCAGTCTTCTCCTACTTTAGGCCCATGATCTGTCGAATTTGTTCAGCTCCCTGCAGAAAATCAGTTAGAATTAGTTAAAAATCTCATTGTGGCTGGAAGGGTTGGCCCAGGCCTGCAATCCCAGTAATTTGGGAGGCCAACATGGGCAGATCACTTGCTGTCAGGTGTTTGAGACCAGCCCGGCCAACAGAGTAAAACCCCATCTCTACTAAAGATACAACAATTAACTGGGTATGGTGATGCAGGACTGTAATTGCAGCAAATTGAGAGGCTGAGGCAGAAGAATGAAATGAACCTGGGAGACAGAGGTTTCAGTGAGCCAGGATGGTGCACTGCACTCCAACCTGGGCAACAGAGAAAGACTGTCTCAAAATAATAACAATAATAATTAATAAATAAATAAAAATAAAAATATCATGTTTCAAACAAAATTTCTTTTGAATATCAATGGTATCAACTTGTGTATTAGCTATAATCATTTTGTTTACTTTATATCCCATCCTGAGAAATCCTTGAGTACTAATTTCACTCTTTTCTGCCATTTTAGTAAACACATCAAATTTCATCAAACAAAATGCGCAAAATTCCTGAGAAATAAATTTTATCCCTGAGCAGTAGACTTGCTGTTAGAGGTAGTCATGGTTACCAAGCTTCTAACTTAATAAACATGACTAGAATACCCTATCTTAATATGAGTAGCTAGGTAATCACAAGGCATCTAGAAGGTTAATATTTATGGTCTGAAAATAGCCACATTTTTAAGCTGGCCACAAATTACAGTTGCAGAATATTTATGGCCATACAAGACAGCTTCCACCAAGCCTGAAAAATGTATAAATATCCTAGGTGTGCAGCATTTTTTCTTAAAGATAATATTAATGAGCTAGCTTAGGTCAATGGGGTAATGATCATTGTTAAAACCAATAGGCTCTGACTTTAATGAGTACATCTGCACCTTCCAAGTTTAATAATAACTCTTTCTCTTTATACTTACTTATAAGTAGAGATACTAATAAAAGACAATGCATTCATGCTCTTGTTTCCTGAGGATGCCCAACTCCGTAATGGAGTCATGTATAACAAACTTATTTCTTTCACTGTGCTCTCTGACTCACCTCATATTTTTTCCTACACCAGATCTAAGAATCCTACTTTGTGGTCAGTATCAGGACCCTCTTTTCCAGCAACATCTTTCAGAAACACCTGGAAGGGATACCAAGGCAAGACCCCCACTCCAAGGAAAACAATCCATACAGAATCAATCACTTGGCAAGTGGGCCATCTTTTAGAAGTATGAAGCCATTCTGGTGGGCAAGATTATCCACTATTACTGAAGGGAGAGGCCCTAGTGTATAATGTTAGTGGGAGAGACTTAGCCCAAAAACTTAGAGACCTGGGGTTGTCATACTCAGATTAGAAGCCAAGCTCACAAGGTTGGAGGCCCTGGGGTATATTGAGAAGAATGGATTTGGCTAAACAAGATGTTTGCTGCTTTCTCTTTTTGGACTGTCCACATGGTGCTCTCTGTCCCTCACCTGAGTGCTCTGCATCTTGTCATCTTTCTGCTCACCTCCTCTGTTTTTTAGTAGTCTATAGGCTGCCCCAGAAAAGAGGCCCAAAACAGTTCAGCTTTTACTTTCCTGACTTTAGCTGATTGCTTATTTAATTTGCCACTGGTCCAAGTGACACTGAAAAAAAGAAATGTCTTGGAATCTAGTGTTTTTGTATCTTAATTATCAGAAAAGTTCATCAGTAACCTCTCCATCATTATGAGTAGAAATTGAAATGTGGCATTTAAGAGTCCTACATGATAAGATCAGATATGCCTTTTTAGTGACAATCTCTTTTATGACAGCCCTCTGCAAACAATTAGCATCAAGTTGGAAAACATGAGACTTTTTCTTAACAGTTTTCTCTTATTTCTTAAGCATAAGGTCATCTTTGAAGAGCTGGTATAGGGCAGCTGGATCCTACTTTCTAAACCCAGCATGTCACTTTTTCCCTGAAAGTGTGTCAGTTTTGTCATAGAAGTGTGAAAATGGACTAATACATTTCAATATACAAGTTACAGCCTTCCCATTTCCCCTGTTTGGTCTGACTCCTTTTTTTGCAGCTTAATTTGTTTTATAAAAGAGAAACTAAATGGGAGGAAATACGTTATACACAGGCTTCTCTGATGCTTGGTCAGGATAAAAACTTAAAATTGGCTTGTATATGTTGGATGGAAAAAAAGACAAAATACGGACAGCACATAATAGATTACCCTTTAATGCAAGTACCTCTTAATATTAGGCTTTTCTTAGCTGAGGCTGAACTCTCCACTGCCAGTCCAAGCACCCCATAAGAACACAGTCAGACTCCTTCTAGTTCTGGTGAGGTGTGCAACATGTTATTAATTCCTTCTAGTTTTCCAGGGTAATCTAGTGTCCAGACATCATCTTTTCCCTGCCCTACTTACATGCATACCCCAAAACACCTGAGCTTCACCAGAACAACATGTCCTGGGTCTCTTATCAGCTGGCAAAGTTGAATCTTTGCCCTCTCTGGGAAGTGGCAAATGATGATAGGGACACTATATAGGTATATGTACCCTTTTCTATGTCTGAATCACCCACATGCAAGGAAAAACTGAAACAGCTTTCAGAGGTTCCAGGAAAATTCACAGACAAATTTAAGAGGCTAACCTTGACGTATTATCTGACCATGCAAGATTTGCATACATTTATGTTTACCTGCTGCACGATAGAAAAGCAGTGTATTATGGGAGTGTCTAGTGCACATGCTAATAGAGTGGCAGCCTGCAACCAGGGACATGGCACCTATCACGTGGGAGGCACAGCAGTGCCTGAGCAGGGCCTAAAAGAGAATTAGGATCTAGAAAAGAGAAATGAATTAGGAAGAAAGTGGGATATATAGAGAAAAAAATATGGTCATTTGACTCCTTGAAGGAATAAAAAAATGCATGATACAACTTTCAATTTTTATAAAGTCCAGAAAATTACTCAGGGAGAAAATGAAAACCTAGCCTTATTACAAGGGTGGATAATTTAGACCTTGAGGAAATACACTAACACTGCTCCTGACTCCAAGGAGGGACAGGCATTGCGGCATTGCGGCATTGCGGCATTGCTAGGAGTTTATTTTATAGCCCAGTCTGCTTCTGATATCTGCAGAAAGCTGCTGAAAGCAGCCTTAGGGAATGCTTAGGGACCCAGACTCCCATGGGTCAGCTTTTAGACTTGGCTTTTGCAGTTTTTCTGTCACAGGAATAGGGCAGAGAAAACAAAACAAAGCAAACCTCCCAAGAGGCCCAGCTTCTAGCTGCAACCTTGTGCTCTGCACCCCTTCAGAAGCAGCCCCCTTTACCCCTGGCCCTCACAGACGAAGTGAGAAGGTGAAAGTCCCAGTCTGTGCCTCTGGCCCACTGTGCCTTGGATATAAATCGATGTGTCTTCTGTAAGAAAGTCAGCCACTGCTGAAGGAAATGCACTGTGCTTCCAAGGGAGTCATCATCAGCACCCAGCAGATCCAAAAGTGGTAGGGCCTGATACTTCCTGCCTCTGATCTCATTGGACTATTAGCTATCAAGAGATGGAAGAGCCTCAGCTGGCTCTTGAATTGGACGGTAGGATTGTTAACTTCTTATTAGGTATGGGAACAGATGACTCCATCCTGATTCAATACAATTGGCTCCTGTCTTCTCATGATGGACAAGCCCAACAACACTGCTTTTCTTATCTTCTATGTTGTCCTCCAGGGCCTCTGCGTTTCTCACCTGCTTTTTAGTAATGTCTGAATGCCTGACCTCTTACTGGGCAGAGGTTTATTGACTCAGGAGACCAAGTCATGGTCACCTTCACAGATCATAAAGCAGAGAAAGTGTTACTTGTGTTCCTGACCCCTCAGGGGAAAGAGAAGTTGAGAATGAGCTGTCACATTTACTCCTGAGGTGTTGTCTCAAGTAAATTCTGAGGTTTGGGCCACACGGGCTCTGAGAAATGCACTAAACACCTCCCACATTCAAATCCAACTTCAGTCCAGTGCTCCTCACCCTCAGAAGAGACAATGCACTTTAAGGCAAGAAGCATGAGGGGAAATTCAAACCCTTATTTCCATATTATTGCCATATGAGTTATCAAGGCCATGAGCGTCTCCTTACAATACTTGCATGTTACCAGATGAAAAGTCTAATGGAAAGTACAGATTTGTCAGAAACCTTAGAGCATTAATAAATGCAGTTGTCTCCATACACCTCATTGTCCCCAATATTTACCCAAGTCCCAGGGGAAGCAAGCTGGTTTACCTTCTTAAACCTGAAAGATGCATTTTTCTGCATTTCCATGCATCCAGTTTCACAATATATTTGTCTTTGAATGGACTGATCCATATGTGCATTCAGCCTCAAAATTAACCTGTATAGGCATCTCTGAAGGGTTCTGGGATAGTCCCCACTTATTGGAAAATGCTTTATCTAAGGATTTAAGAAATCTACAATTGTGAAGGGACACAATTATTCAGTATATAGGTGACTTGCTCATTGCTAGCCCACCTAAAGAAGACACAAATAACAATACCGTTAAATTGGTAAATTTCCTGGGAATTTGCAGATATAAGGTATCACCACACAGGACTCAGATTTTGACTGAAAGACTTTAATATTTGGAATCTGTCTTAACCTTTGGAACTGATCAACATCCCTAGAAGATAAAAAAGTTATTTTAGTCATGTGAGGGTCCCAGTCCAAGAAATGACTGTGGGCTTTTTTAGGAGATGGCTGGGTACTGTTGCTTATGGGTACCCAGATTTGGACATGTAGCTAATCCTTATATGATACACTAAAGGGAAAGATTTAGAGATCCTAGAATGTAATTAGAAATACAGGCAAAGCTTCAATACTCTAAAGAAGAAATTGGGCTCTGCTGCAGCTGTGGGAGTCCCTAAGTTGGATCCACCATTTGTTCTTTATGTGGCCAAAAAGCAAGGCATAGGCCTTCGGTAATCTTGTCACAAAACTGGGGAATATTCCAAGGCCAGTAGCCTAATTTTCTAAGCAGATAGACCAGGTGGCCTCAGGGTGGTCTTGATGTCTTAGAGCTATTGCTGCTACAACTTTTCTAGTAGGCAAAACTAATAAACTAACATTAGGACAGCACCTACAGGTTTTTGACCCCACACCAAGAGAAGGTCTTCCTAGAAGATAAATGGCACCAGTGGATAATAGGAGAATATTTATGACTGTATCAGGCCTAATTGCTAGACACTCCAGACATAACTCTTAAAGACTGCCAAACCATAAATGCAGCTACGTATTGGCCAGAGTCCACAGATGCACCCAGCCTTTCTGGCATACAGGTTGTATTATTCTATTTTCATGCTGCTAGTAAAGGCATATCTGAGGCTGGGTAATTTATAAAGAAGAGAGGTTTAATTGACTCACAGTTCTACATGATTGGGGAGGCCTCACACTCGTGGCAGAAGGCAAATGAGGAGCAAAGTCACATCTCTTACATGCAACAGGAAAAAGACATTGTGTAGGGAAACTCCCTTTTATAAAGCCACCAGCTGTAATCCCATCATTTTGGGAGTCCAAGGTGGTGGATCACCTGAGGTAAGGAGTTTGAAACCAGCCTGGCCCACATGGTGAAAGCCCATCTGTACTAAAACTACAAAAATTAGCCAAGCATGGTGGTGGGTAGTTGTAATCTCAGCTACTCAGGAGGCTGAGATAGGAGAATACCTGGAACTCGGATGTAGAAGTTGCAGGGAGCCGAGATCATGCTCTTGTGTTGTAGCCTGGGCCACAGAGAAAGACTATGTATCAAGAATAAATAAATAAATTAATTAATTGAATAAATAAATAAGCCATTAGCTCTCATGAGGCTTATTCACTGTCATGAGAACAGCATGAAAAAGACCCATCCCCTGATTCAATTACCTCCCCCTGGGTCACTCTCATGATACATGGGAATTATGGGAGCTACAATTCAAGATAATATTTGACTGGGGACACAGCTAAAGCATGTCACAGGTTATAAAACAGATTTATTCTAGAAGGTCAGACTTAAGAGAGATGAGCCCCTTGACCATCCCAAGGCAGAGTGGTTAACAGATGCAAGTTCTTTTATACATCAGGAAAACAGAAGAGCTAGATATACTCATTAGCACAAGAGAATCAAGGCACAAGCATTGCTACCCTCTACCTCAGCTCAGAAAGCTGAGTTAATTGAACTTACTAGGCCCCTGCAGTTGGGAAAGGATTTAAACATTAACATTTACACTGATTCCAAGTATGATCTTTTAGTGCTTCATTCTAATGCTGCAGTTTGGAATGGGTAAGGACTCCTGACCCCAAGGGCTTTTCCATAAAACATCATTCAGATTTTTAGCTTGTTAGAATGCTGTTTTGCTGCCAAAACTGACTATAATTAATTGCAGAGGATATCAAAAGAGAGACTTATTATGTAAAAGGAAATGCCCTAGTAGATGCCCCAGCCAAGACCCATGCACTGAAAGGGCCAATTAAGCTATGGGCATGCTGGTCAGCATACATGTAACTGTGTCAGAATACTCTGAAGAAGTACAAAATTGGGCCAGGTATTGCAATTCAGTCCAGGGCCTCTCTGGCTGTCTGAATGATGGTAATAAATTACTAATGCCAAGTACCAATCATAGGAATATAATTCAGCACTTTCATGATTCTTTTCACCCTAGAAGAGATTCTTTGTTTTTGTTAATGTCTCATTTGTTTATAGGGGTAAATCTTTTCAAGACAATAAAACAGGTGACTCAGCCCTGTGAGCTCTGTTCCTGACATGACCCAAATGGCCAGCAATTTTCTCCTTCTCCAGTCAAGCCTGTCCAACATTGAGGAATCTATCCAGGTGAGAACTGGCAACTCAGATTTACTCTGATGCCTTCCTGCAGGTGATTCAAATATTTGCTAATGCTTACTGATACCTTCACTGGATAGATCAAGGCATTCCCCACCCCATCTGAAAAGTGTTTACCAGAAGAAATAACTCCTCAGTTTGGGTAATCTAAAAGCCTGCAAAGTGACAATGGTCCATTTTCAGGTGTATCCCAACACCTATCCTCAGCTTTAGGAATCCAGTATTACCTTCACTCTGCATAGAGACCACAGTCCTCTGGAATGGTGAAAGGGCTAATCCTACTCTAAAGAAGACTCATGCTAAATCAGATGCCTGACTATCTCTAACACCCATAGCTGACTGCGAGTTTGGACTGCTCCAAAGTAAAACTTACAATTAAGTCCTGTTGAGTTAACATATGGAAGGCCTTTCCTAACCACATATTTCCTAATAGATGAAAAGACTCATCAATTACAAAAATATGTCATCGGTCTAGGATAGGTGCAAGGCACTCTGAATATTGAAATAAGAGGCTTCCCTTCCCACATGGGAGGAAAATTCAGTTTTATGTCAGCTACGGATTTAAACTAACTAAAGATGTGGGAGGAAGTTCTCCAGCTGACCAGATTTCCCCAACATCCAAAGGACCACAGCAAGGCCACCTGAGTTCCCCAACAGATGTTCAACTCCAAGGGATTCACAGGTGGGTACATCTGTGTGGAAGTAAAGCTGTTGCTTATTCTGGGAGCCCAATCCAAGGCTGAGGGAGGTGGGCGAGTGTCCATTTAAACTTTGGCAGAGGGCAGGCTGGGTCGTTGCACATCTGCTCTTCCTTCTCAAATTTCTCCTGCTGCCCTAATCCCATCTTGGCCATGAGGGAGGTTGTGCTCACGCAGACCTGGCAGTGCAGGAACCAGATCGGTGCCAAGGTTGGCATCTGGGGCTCTGAGGTCCCAGCTCTGGCGTGCTGGGTGGCCAGGGAAGATGTTGGCACTGGCAGTGACAGGGGTGGTGCCACTGCATTGCAGACCCTGGGCTCCCTGCCATGGATGCAGTGGAACTGGAAGACTGGTGAGGCAGCCGAGGTGGACTCCAGGGACACGGCAGCCTAGGGATGTTGGTGTGGATGAGGGTGGGGGTGGTAGAGGAGCTAGGAGAGGGGCAGGTGTGCCTCCAGATTCCTGGGCTCAGTGACTTGGCCCTGGCCTGTCTGGCCCCTCCAATCTCTTGCAGTTCTGGGGGGTGATCTCTGATGAACATCCTATCAACTCTGCTGACACCTGCCACAGGGACAGCAACCTGCAGCTGGAGCGCATCAACATGTACTAACTACAATGAGGCCAGCGTTGAGAACCCAGTCCTCTGATTGCTGTTCTGGGAAGAGCGGCCCTCCCCTTGCTAATACCCTTCAGCCCCACTCAGGGGTCTGGTATGTGCCCTGCACTGTGCTCGTGGACCTGGAGCCGGGCACCATGGACTCTGTGTGCTCGGGGCCCTTCGGGCTGATCTTCAGGCCAACAACTTCATCTTTGTTGAGCTGCGAGTGAAGACTGCCGTGAGGCTCTTTAGCCAGGACAGCTCATCTAGCAGTTCCCAAAGGTCATCACTGTGGGAACTGTGGAGCTAGGGCTCCTGAACATCTTCCTATGCTCTGAGTCACTCAATCTGCCTCTCCTAAATGGGCTTTGGGAGGAAGGCCCAGGTGTCTCTTTAAGGTGAGAAGCTACCATTGTAAACTCCCTGCAGGGAGCTGAGCTGAGTCCGTGGCTACTGTCTTCCCTGAAAATGGGCAGGAGCCACCTACAGTAAGGTCTGTTAGCATGTCTGAGGTTTGAGTCCTGACTTAATTTCTAACAGGGGAGGCTGCTGTCCTGTAACTCTGGGGTAGAGTGTTTCATTTGCTCCACCTGCAGGATGAATGGTGCTTTCACCTTACATGTGACACTTGGTCCATTTTTCATTGTGGTTGTGACCACTGTTGACTGTATACCTGGCTATGAAGTGACTGACTGTACTGTCTTACAGGTCAGTGTGGGGCCGGAAACAAGGCCAAGGGGCACTAAACAGAAGGTGTGGAGCTGATGGAGTCAGTGATGGACATTGTCAGAAAGGAGTGTGAAAGCTGTGAATGCCTGCAGGGTTTCCAGCTGACCCACTCCCTGGGTGGGGGGACTGTGTCTGGGATGAGTACGCTTCTCATTAGTAAGATCCAGGAGGAGTGTCCAGACAGGATCATAAACACATTCAGCATCCTGCCCTAGTCCAAGGTGACAGACACCGTGGTGGAACCTACAATGCCACCCTCTCAGTCCACCAGCTCATAGAAAATGCAGATGAGACCTTTTGCTTAGATAATGAAGCTCTATATGACATCTATTCCAGAACCCTAAAACTGCCCACACCCACCTATGGTGATGTGAACCATCTGTTATCTGCTACCATGAGTGGGGTCACCATGGGCCTGTACTTCCCCACTCAGCCAAATGCTGACCTGCAGAAGCTGGCTGTGAACATGGTCCCATTTCCCAGGCCGCATTTCTTCATGCCTCGCTTTGCCCCACTGACCAGCCAGGGCAGCCAGCATTACCGGGCCCTGACTGTGGCTGAGCTTACCCAGCAGATGTTTGATGCTAAGAATATGACGGCTGCCCCAGTCATGGCCACTACCTAATGGTGGCTGCCATTTTCAGGGGTTGCATGCCCATGAAGAGGGTGGGTGAACAAACATTCAACATTCAAAATAAGAACAGCAGCTACTTTGCTGACTGGCTACCCCAAAACATGTATACATATGTAACTAACCTGCACATTGTGCACATGTTCCATAAAACCTAAAGTATAACAGTAATTAAAAAAAAAAAAAACCAGCCATCAGTGACATCTCACCCCAGGGGCTAAAAGTGTTGGCCACCTTCATGGGCAACAGCACGGCTATCCAGGAACTCTTCAAGCATGTCTCAGAACAGGTTACAGCAATGTTCAAGTGCAAGGTCTTCCTCCACTGGTACATGGGCAAGAGCATGGATGAGACAGAGTTCACTGAGGCCAAGAGCAACATGAATTACCTGGTGCCGGAAACCTAGCAGTACCAGGATGCCATGGCTGAGGAGGAAGAATTTGAGGAGTGTGCTGAGGAGGAGGTGGCCTAGAACTTTCCTTTTCTTGGGTAAAGGATGGAAATTATGTGGATTCTTTATTGTGTTCTGACAGCCCTGTGTCACTATGCAATTGTTCATTTGTGTCTTTTCATCTTCTTGTGATGCATTTTAAAGCATTTTTATGGTATGTGATTTTGCCTACTAAAGTATTCTCATAACATCTTGTTTCACCTCTAACTTCTTTCTATAGGCTCTCTGTCTACTACTGCCAGATGTGCTTAGTTGTCCTGCAAGGCTGAAGCTGTCTGGGCTTATCACATGCCCAGGAACAAGCATTCCAGTGGTTCCAGGAGGGGTTGGCATGGGCTGTGGATGTGGCAGGAAGGCTTCACATGAACTTATGGATGTGCTGGGACTTGGGCAGCTATGTGGTGGGAAACCTGTTTCTGAAGGCAAGCCTTGGGTTATCCCATGTAACAAACTTCCAGGGAAACAGCTGGCCCTCTGTTTCTGGAACTTTAAAAGTGGTCAGTGTCCCTGGTGGACAATGTCCCAAAGTCCCACCTCAGGGTAGGAATGTGGTCTGACAGCTGATTCTGAACCAGCATTGAAGGGTGGGAAAGTAGGACCCCAGCCACTCTATCACCATGATGGCCTGGGTGTGAACATGTGGCTTCATTCTCTTAATGAGGTGGGCATGGGGTATCTGGCACGAGCTGTTGGGCAGGAATCAAGCCCAGTGTCTGCTCACATGCACTGAACCCTATGTAGGTGTTTAGGTCCTGGGGGCCATAGATGGTGGCTGCTGGGCCTGTGTGCTTGGGGCAGTTTCTCCAAAGGCACAGATAGAGTTTCTGAACAGGACCTGGGGAGACAGGCAGATGCTCACAAGTGTTGCTTCCCCCAAGTGGCAATCAGTGAGAAAAACACCTGAGTGGAGTTCTTACCTCTCCCAGTCTGGGGGTCTGATGCTCTCTGGAAAGGTGATTAATGCACACTGTCTGCTGTCTCTCTGTCCCCCACTCCAAAACTTCAGGGCAAAAATGATCCAAGATTGTCAGGATGAGACTGGTGAGGGTGGCACCTTTGGGGATAGGTCTTTTAGCCTGGCAGAATCTCCACCCCAGGCTTCTTGGGGAGCCTGGACTTCAAAGCCTGCTTTGGGGAAGCTGTCAACAGATGTGTGTGTGAGCTGAGTACTGGGCAGCATGACAAGACAGTGCTCTTCTACCTAGCTCTTGTAGAAATTGTCGGTGGCCTGTGTAATTACCTCTTGGCAATTCCCACCCCACCCTCATCACACACATAAGCTGAAGCCAGCATAGCCTGGGGGTGGGAAGATGTACAGGTTCTACCACAGGACCCCTGGGCCTACCCACCTGCCCCAGGTGTGTCAGGGAAAACAGGTGAGGCCCCTTTCTTTTTGTTTACTGAATGTTGGCAATGGCCTTTTGCAGCCAAATGGGAACAGGCAAGCAGGAGAGTGCCTCATCTTGAAAGAAGTGGCTCCTGGAAGCAGCTGGGAGGTGGCAGAGGTCCCACATACTCCCTTAACCTGTTCTCAGATCAGGAAAAGGGGTCTCTGTGACAGCCCTCCTCAGAGGCTCTCACTCTCTGAGGGGTGTCCTTGCCCACCCAGGTTTGCCCCCATCTGAAATGTCTTTGCATGGAACTGGTTGGGAAGGTTCAGCTGCAGCAACTGGAACCTACCCACATCTAGTATCTCCACTGACACATGGGGTCAGATGTTCCTCCTGGAGTGGTACACCCAGAGTGGCAGAGAAGGTAAGTCACTGCTGCAGTTCCCAATGGGTCTGAATGTGGATCAGACTTGGTACCCATGTATTTCCCAATTACCTGGTTCCATCTGGGGGCTTCATGGACAGGATTGGTCCTTTTCCAGGCCTCTTTTCCATATGCCAGCTACAGGCCCAGATTTCCAAAGTAATTGGAGCCCCCCTTCCAGCCTGGCAAGCATGGCTTGTTGTGGCAGAAGGACATCAAGTCTACAGGCAGCAGAACCTGTCTGGGTATGTTCTCTACCCCTGGAGGCCCCTGGTTGTTTACCTGTTTGGGTGGTAGTCGGCTTAGGAACTCACCATTCTTGTAGGACTTCAGAACTATATAGACAGGGGCCCAGGAGGGAGCAGAGGCTGGCAGGTAACCAGTGTAGTGAGGGTTGTAGGGCTCAGTTTGGTCTTGCAGGGAATTCAAGGAGGTTTGGATTTGCTGAAGTTGTAGACAAGTTTGGGCTTGGATATGGAAACAACATGGATCAGGGGCCTTTCTGCATGCAGAAGTCTAAGTAGTTGCACATTGATGCATCGATAAATGTTCCTCACCTGGAGCACAGCTGTGGATAGAAGCTGGGAGAGCTGTGGAGGTAAGAGGAGGAGGAGGCAAAATGAGTCTCAGGGCAGCCACAGCAGCCACACAGAGCCTCTGCAAGTGAGATGCTGATCCAGCCTGTTGGTCACTTAGCAGCTGCTTGGCTGGCTGCAGATCACCTGACCTCTGCTTACCAGTAAAAGGGGGTTGCATTAGCACTACCTTCCGGGACTTCTGCAGCTTGAAGGGGAAGCACAGACCACAGTCTGAGAAAGCACCTATCTCAGGCAAGCTTCTCCAAGAGCACCACATCAGATTAACATCCAACCTGTACGGGACACCATGAAATCTCCCCACCCCTCATTCCAACTGTAAGGAAAGGGAGTCTCTGTCCTAGGGGAACAAGCATGGACATATTTATGCAGTGGGCACATGGCCCAGGTTGGGGAAAGGCCCTCGGATGCATGCTGGTTTCACCAACAATCTGTGGGTTGAGTTCGGCCTGGACCCCTGGACCCCAGAAGTCCAGTACCCCCCTGCATGGGACAGGACTGGGAGGTGGGTAGGAGGGCTGAGCTTTGATGGAAGCCATTATCTGGCTTCATGTTAAGTGGTACAGGTGGTTGTTGGTGGCTCAGTTTTGCAGGACCTGGGTGATCACCCAAGGAGTGAAAATTGCCTTTTTATGAGAAATTGCCAAAACTAATGCAAGCTCATCTGTTGAAAAGGTGAGTAATGCTGACAGTTGGCTTCACCTGCCCCTTCCTCACACGTAACTAGTGTTCAGGGGTGGGTTTTGTTCCTTTCCAGGCTTTCCCCTTTGCATGTAGCTATCTGCACGTACTTTGGCATATACACACACACTTTCCCTGGAGGGGTTACCTTTTTTTTTTTTTTGTTTGGTGGGATAACTAGTGAGGCAGCCTGACACTTGCTTATCTTGTCTTTTAAGTGTGGAGTCCTCCATGGAATGGGCATTGGGTACTTACTAGCTGGCATCTGCCAGCTGTTTGGTTGCCCCAGTTTCTGCCCTTCACAGACATGCTGGCCACCTGGTGTGACATTTGCAGCTAGTATGAGACAAGTGGATCAGGTACATTATAAACTGAAAAAACACACAACATGCAGAGGGAAAGAATAAATGACCATGTGTGCACTGCTCTGCTAAAGTCCTCATCACATAACTGAGATGACAAACATTTTTTTCACCTAACATTTGGGCCCTGAGAAAGGGCATTTATGTTTTACCTTTTATTTATAACAGAGTTAGAAGAAATATTACCAGGCCTTCTTTTCCATTATCCCCAACTCCCACTTTACTCCCTCGAGTTCACCTACCTCTGAGAGAAAGAGGAGCTCGCCTGGTTAATGAGAGCCTGAAATTATTTGAGGCAGGTCACAGTGTAAAGGTCATACTGATTCTGTCTCTTTGTGAATCACTTGCTCAGCTCAGGCATTTCATAGCTCCCTGTATACAGGTAGATGTGTTAAACTCCTAGCCTGCTTTCTTGGCTTGATACATGCCTGAGAGCATGTGAGAGTGCCTAAGGTCTAGGCTCATTGGAGGACTGTTCTGCCCACCCTGTCTCATCTCTCCAGCTCAGCCTGCATGCATGCCTTCTCTCATCTGATTTCTGAGTAGGGGATGGGAGGTCTCACACTGACCTTAAGTTTATGTGACTTTTTCCACCTCTGCTTTCCAAGGCAGCCTCTGCTGTGGGAATTGTAAGGAGATTTGTGAAGTCAGTATCTACCTTTCTTGTGTGGGTGTTTTATAAATTAGAGCCCTGGAGGGGAATAAATGTTAAAGGTACAACAAACCCCTAACCTATAAACATCTAAGCCTGGACATTTTTTGGTGGTAAAATGTATATAACATTCTATTTTTACCATGTTTAAATATACAGTTCAGTATATTCAGTGTTGTAAAACCATCTCCTTTATCCATATCTACAACTTCTGTATCATCCTAAACTGAAAGACTATACCCATAAATAAGTCTTTGAATAGAAGACTCATGCATTTGACTCCATAAAACTTAAAACTTTCTAAGAGAGAAAAATACTTCAAATGATGCATAGACTGTGGAAATAGATCTGCAACATACATGACAGACAAAAAGCTAATTTGGATAATATATATATCCTAAATTATTAAAAGACCAGCAGCAAAATTGAAAAATGGGCAAGGATGTAAGGAAACAGTTCAAAGAAACATATAGATTTTTAAATATTTGCTGATTTTTTACTGTGGTAAAATAAGTGTAACAGAAAATTTAATTACATTAGGCACAAATACATTGCTGTGCAACTATCACTGCTATCCATTTTCAAACCTGCTTTATCATCCCAAAGTGAAACTCTGTATCCACAGAACAATAGCTCCCCATTTCCCTTCCCCCTATCCCCTGGAAACCACATCCCACTTTCTGTGTCTATGAATTTAACTGCTGTAGGTTCGTTATAAAAGTGAAAAGCAGAGAGTATTTGCATTTTTTGTTTTAATCTTTTCAAGGTTTATGTTATAGGATGTATTAGAATTTATTTTCTTTGTAATGCTGAATAATATATCATTGTGTGTATTGCTCATATTTGCTTATCCATTCATCTGTAGAGGGACCTTTGGGCTTTTTCTACCCTTTGGCTATTGTGAGTGCTGCTATAAACATGGGTGTGCAAATTCCCACTTTCAGTTTTCTGGGGTATAGGTCCAGATGTGGAATTACTGAATCATATAGTGATTACTGTTTTCCACAGTGGCTGTGTCACCTTACTTCCCCACCAGCAGAGTGCGGGAGTCCTGACTTCTCCACATCCAGCATTTGCTGCTTTCTGGGGCTTTGTTGTTTGTTTTGGTTTGCTGGTGGTGGTTTTTTTGATGGCAGCTATACTTGTATGTGTCAGTTGGTATTGCATTGTGGTTTGGATGTCCTTTTTTTTCATAATTACTGATGCTGAGCTCCTTATACTTCTTTAAAGAATTGTATATTGTAAAACCTTTGCTCATGTTTAAGTTTGATTGTTTTGTTGTTGTTGCTGAGGTTTTTATATAGCCTGGATATTAATTACTTACAAAATACATAAACATGTGAATATTTTCTCCCCCTATGTGAATTGTATTTTGAATCTATTGATTGTATCTTCAGATACACCAAAGCTTTTCACTTTGATGAAGTTATTTTTATGTATTGTTGTTTTTGTTGTTGTCTATGCTTTCACTGACATATCCAAGAAATTATTGCCAGATTCTCTGTTATGAAACTGTTTTCCTTTGTTTTTTTCTAAGGGTTTTATAGTTTTAGCTCTTACAATTAGATGTTTGGTCTATTTTAAATTAAGTTTTTTATATGGTGTAAAGTAAGGGTCGAACTTCATTGTTTTTCATGTAAATATTCATTTGTTAACACCATTTTTAAAATACTGTCCTTTCCCATTGAATAGTTTGGACTCCCTTGTTAAAAATCATGACTATATTTTTCGGTTTTTTATTTCTATTGCATTGGTCTTTATGTCTGTCTCTATGCTGGTACAACATTGTCTTTGGTACTGAACCATTGCAGTAAGTTTGAAACCAGGAGGTGTTAGCCCTCAAACTTTGTGAGTTTTTAAGATTGATTTGGCTACTTGGGGTTTTTTGAGACCTCATCTGAATTTTAGAATAGGTTTTTCTATTTTTGCAAATATTGGAATTTTTATAGTGATTTTATTGAACTCATGGATGACTATTGATAACAATGGCATCTTGACAAGGTTTTGTCTTCCAATCCATAATAAACACATGATGTCTTTTCATTTATCTGTGTCATCTTTAATATTTTTCTGCAATGTTCATAGTTTTTGCTGTAAAGGTTTTTCATTTCCTTGGTTAGGTTTGTTTCTAATATGTTATTGTTTTGATGCTATCATAAATGATACTGTTGTCTTGATTTCTTCTTCACATAGTTTATCATTATTGCAGGAATAAAACTAATTTTTGTGTATTGATTTTGTATCCTGCAGTTTTGATGAATTTTATTTATTGCATCTGACAGTTTAACTCACAGAAAGTAAAAGATTTTTAACATATAAGAGTATGTCATCTGTGAACAGATAATTTTATTTTTTTAAAAATTGGATTATCTTTTATTCTTTTACTTGACTTTTTGTTTTAACTAACTAGAATCTTCAGTACTAAATTAAATAGAAGTAGTAAAAGCAGGCATCCTTGTTTTTGCTCTTAGAGGAAAAGCTTTCAGTCTTTCACCATAATGTTGGCTGTGTGTGTGCTTTTTTTAATGTAACATTACATCGATGTTTTATTTCTTTTTATGGTTCATTAAGTACATTTTTATCATGAATGTGGGTTAAATTTTGACAAATTCTTTTCTTTGATTAAAATGATCATCTGAAGGTTTTTTCCTTCTTTATGTTAACGTGATCTTACACTGATTTTCATGTGTTGGAACATACTTTTATTTCAGGAGTCATTCATAGTGTGTATACACTATACTCATTCATAGTGTGTAATCCTTTTAATGTACTGATAAATTTGAATTGCTGGTATTTTGTTGAGGATTTCTGAATCAGCATTTGTAAGGGATGTTTGTAGTTTTCTTATGGTGTCTTTTTCTGGCTTGGTATCAGAGTAGTACTAGTCTCATAGAATAAGTTAGAAAATGTTACCTCCTCTTCAACATTTTGAAAAAGCTTGAGAAAAACTGGCGTTAATTCTGCATTAAACGTTGGGTAGAATTCAATGGTGAAGCCATCTGGTCCAGGCTTTTTTTGTTGCTAGGTTTTTGATTACTGATGCAATCTTCTTGCTGAATCTCTTTGCTGAATAGGTTTATTCAATTTTTCTCATTCAGTCTTAGTAGGTTTTTTGTTTCTAGGAATTTGTTCATTTTATTTATGTTATTCAATTTTTAAGGGTACAGTTTCTTATGGCACTCTCTTAAGTTCTTTTTTTACTCCAGAAATTTGGTAGTAAAGTACAAATTTTATTTTTGAGTTTTGTAATTTGAGTATTCTTTTTTTTCTTAGTCAATCTAGTTAAAGGTTTGTCAGTTTTGTTGAACTTTTTCAGAGAACAAACTTGGTTTTGTCGTTTTTCAGTATTTTTCAATTCTCTGTTTCACTTATTTCCACTGCTATTTTTATCAGTTATTTTTCTACCTTTTAGTTGTTCTCTCTTTTTCCCTCTGTTTTTATTTCATTAGGTATAAAGTTAAGTTGTTGATTTGATATCTTACTTTTTACAACCATTTGTCGCTATAAATTTTTCTCTTATGCTACTGTTTTTGATGTATGTCTTAACTTTTGGTATTTCATATTTTTAATTTGTCTCTAGATATTTTCTGTTTTCTCTTGTGATTTCTTCTTTTATCCATCCTTGAGTGTTTAATACCTGTATTTTTAGACATAAAATGTGTAACCTACAGAATTTTCCTGATTTGTTACAATTTTATTTTTGTAAATTTTTATTTCAGAATTAAATGTGTGTATCAACATTTGCTATGTTCTCATAAACTTTGTAATACATGGAGATTCCTGGCCCACCTATGCAAGCCTCTACAAGAATATTATTTTGAAGCATTTAACCTTCTATTTTAATATTCCAAAAGTCTATATGAAATTGAGATCTTGGTTTCTGAGATTAAATCATGGTGGGTGACTGAGAAATCTTTAAAAATTAGTCAAAACTTAAAATTAAGTTAAAGTTTACCTTCAAGATTCAACCTGAAGGAGTCACTCTGTATTGCCGGTGATAAAAAAACGAGCCTTTATTGGAATGAAAGCAAATTTCAGAGAATTTTTTTTCCCCTGGTTGACATCAAAATTAGAAGCTATAAAAAATTTTATGGCCTTAGGCACTTTTTACTTTAGAATTCCCATTTTTTCTATTTAAAATTTTTCTAAACATATTCCTGTGTATTTGAAAGAAATAATTTTTTATTTGAAATGCTTATGCAGTTTTTAAGAAATTAAAGCTGTTGTGCTTATTCTTGCTTTAAATAGTTTATTTAATGTAACTACATTTTAAGACTTTGATTGTTAAGTTTCTCTAAACTTTGGTTAAGAAGCAGAAAGCATTACATGAGATTTTTGACATATGCTTTCAAGAAATCTCTTTTAAAAATCTTAAATGTAGAACTATTAAATTTAACATAAAATTGAATCTTTAATTATGTATTTGCATAATTTGAAAAAGTATGTCTCAAAGCTTTTTTAATGCCCAAGTATGATACATATTTTCCTTTAGTAATATGAGGATAATATTTGTAGTTACCATGAGCTAACTATATGCCACATTACATGAGAAATTCTTCATGTATACTTATCTTCTAATCTTCAGATTTGTCTAATAAGTTTGGCAGTTTTATTATCTCCATTTTTATAACCATTACACTCGATTCATTATACAGCCTCATCATTTTTCTGTGCTTGATTCTTTATGTATGTTTATGTTTGTTCATGTGCTTTTATTTCTAAAAAAAAATAGAAATTAGAAATTTGAAAACTGAGATTTAAAAGTGGGATAAATTGTCCATGGGACACCCAGCTATGAGACACAGAGCCAGGATAAAAACTGGCATCTGTCTGACTCTAATACCTGTGATGTTAACCACTGTAATTGCAGAAAAACTTCCTTGATCATTCTACATTAATTTACTTTTCTGTCTCTTTCTTCTTTCATTCTTCATTTTGGTTCTTAGTACTCATTACAACTCGACATGCGTGTGTAGATTTTTTATGGAGACGGGGTCTTGCTCTGATAATCATACATGTATATTTTTAATTTGCTATCTTTCTCTCTTGCTGTTTCATTCACTGTTCTCCTAAAACAATTCCAGGCATTTGGACTGATTCATAGGTATTTGTTGTTACTTAAATAAGTGAATGAAATTGGTGTATTCTGTACAGCTTCAGTGCATATATTATTAAAATTGTTATAGATTTTGTGTTTTCCTCTGTTTAAATTTTTCTTTCTATATGGCAGCACTCCCCAGTCTTTTCAGCACTAGGGACTAGTTTCATGGAAGACAACTTATCCACGGACTGGGCAGGGGGATAGTTTCAGGATGATTCAAGTACATTACATTTATTTTGTACTTTATTATATTGCATTGTAATATATAATGAAATAGTTATACAACTCACTGTAAGGTAGAATCAGTGGGAATCTTGAGCTTGTTTTCCTGCAACTAGACAATTCCATCAGATGGTGACGGGAGACAGTGACACTCAAAATATGGTGCTTATGTCCAGTCTACTTCATAATTTTGTTTTGATTGCTGTCACTGCTTCACAAAGACAGGATTTTGGAAATGGAAGCAGGAGTTTCAGTAATACTATTGACAAAGAAATATCAATGCTCCTCTGCAGGACAGCAATGGCTTCACTATTCTTAAATTTTACATATCATTTGCTATTATTGGTTCTCTCTGTTCTTATTTTTTTTCTGATATCTCTCCTCTTAAATGGTACATATAATCCTGTTATTTTATTTTTAAATTTTTAAGGCTTTTCAATGCCTGCAGGTCTTTACTGAATACCTCTATAATCATTTAAATCCAATTCTATTTCAATAACTAAGCTGCCCATTTGATATTTCCATTGGTTACTATACCTATCACAAACTTGATAAATCTGAAATTTGGTTTTATAGATACTTTTCTTGTAATAGTTTAAACATATATTCAAAATTTCTTTGAAACTCTTCAGAAAGTATGATCTTCAAAAAGTTCATGGGAAATGCATATTATGAAGAAATTCTGTGTAGATTTCAAAAATATTTTGTAACTAAATACACTTGTACTAACGTTGTTAAAACATGTCTGAACAGGATCTAATTTGAGGAATTATAATAAGGAAACTAAGACACCAGTTTGAAAAGAGATCCTATTAAGGCAAAATGAATTCTGCTAAAATTAAAGCAAGAATAAACATAAAATTTATGTCAATTTTGGGTGAAAGAATAGTAAAATAACTAACTCTTTGTAACAATTTATGAAGACAATGCCCCCCAGCATTCACAAGTATACAAATGAATAACTCATTTAAAGAAGGGATGATCAGGTGTTGAAGATAAAGCCCATAGTGGAAGACAATTCACATTAATTCACCAGAAAAGATATTAATCTTGTTCATGCCATGCTTTAAGAATGACAACAGTATAAGCAACAGTCAACACCACAGCCATCTCAATTGGTTACATTTTCACAATTTTGAAAAATTTTCCACTCAATAGATTTGAAAACTCTTTTTCCTAGATCAGCTGCAGACAAGAACAGAGCTTTCAACTGAAAGTATACGTAAATGTTATCAAGATCCTGAAGCATTTCCTCAAATAATTGTTTGAGGTAGTCAAACACAGCTGTTCCATGAAATTTTCAAGACAAAACACAATTAAAACAATGGCTACCAAGAGGTAAAAGTGGTCCAGTCTTAGCAAAAGGTTGCTGGTGTAGAACAAAGCTCATAGCAACAGTGTCTTAGGGTGCTCAAGGCATTTTGCCTGTTGGCTTTCTAGAGGCCCAAAAAGAAAACAAAACAAATCAATGCAAAATGATACAAAATGAAATAACATGTGCTATTATGGAGTATTTTGAGACAGTTAGCCAAAGCTTTAGGGGAAATATTTCCAGAAAATTTTACCATAGTATTCTCCTCCACTAAAACAATGCTCCTCCTCATTCTTCTCATTAAAAAAAATAAATAAATAAAATAAAGACAATTTTGCCAGAGTTTCCATGGAAAATTATTAAGCAACCACCTTTTAACCCTGATTTGGCTCCCTCTAACTTCTTTTTCTCTTCTGATTTTAAAACAGATTTAAAGGACACCCATTTTTCTTCAGTTAATAATGTAAAAGAGACTTTCCTGACATGATTAAATTCCCAGGACCTTACTTTTTGTGGGGATAGACTGAAGGCTGGTATTATTGCTTATAAAAGTGTCTTGAACTTGATGAAGCTAATGTTGAGAAATAAAGTTTGTATATTATATTTTTGTGTTTTACTTTCACATTTTCATAAACTTATTGAAGTGCTTTCATAGACCCTAATTCTCTTCTTTTTGAAGGTATGTCAAGCTTAAGAATCCTTTCTGGTGAATAGAATGTGACAGAAGTGTCCATGTGTGACTTCTGAGTCTAGGTCATAGATTTTGCCACTAATGCATTGCTTTGGCAGAGGATGTGAGAAAGAGGCCAGTGGGGCTAGACAGAGCCTAGAGAAGAGAAAAGAAGAGGGAAGGAGGACTCTGGGGCCTGGAAGAATAAAATAGTGGTCTGCTTCTCTCTGACAACATTTTCCCCAAACTTAGCACCTTTAACAACAAATGCTTACTATCTTGCAGCTTATGTGGACCAGAATCTGGACACAGCTTCCCTGGTTGCCCGCACATGGGGCTCCATGAAGCTGGGGCTATGTTCTCAGCTGAAGCTGGGCTGTGAGAGGATTAGATTCCAAGCACACTCATATGCATATTGGTCAGATTCAGTGTAAACAGAGCCTGAGTGTTTCCTGGGTCCTGGGCACTCCCTCATCCTCTGTTTTGTAGGCCACTGCATGGGCAGCTCATAACACTGGATCTTCCTTTCTGAACTTGAGGAACACAGTAGAAAGACAGGGAAAGAAATACACATTGAAAGAGAAAGAGAAAGACATTGGCAGAAAATGAGAGAGAAAACAATGGACCGAGTAAGTAGAAGAGATGAGAGAAATAGATTGAGGAAGGAAACACGGAAAAAGAGACTAGGAGAAAATGGCAGCTTTTTTGATAATGACATAATAAGGGCTGCAATAGACGGAACATTTCCCCATCAAAAATTGTGTATGTTGTTGAAATCCTAGCCCCCAGTGTAACAGTACTAGGAAGTGGGATGTAATTAGGTCCTGAAGGTGAAACCCTCAGGAACAGGATTACTGGTGCTATAAACAAAACAAAACAAAACACAAAAACCCAGAGAACTCCATCCTCCACTATCTGTCAGGTAAATATACAATGTAAAGTCTACAGTCCGAATTTCAGAAGAGACAGTTCTCACTAGAGCTCAACCATTCTGGCATTCTGATCTTCAACTTCTGTCCTCCAGAACTGTGAGAAAGAACATTCTATTGTTGATAAGTGGCTGAGTCTTTCTTTGCTGCAACAGCCAATCTAAGACAGAAGTGTTATCGCTCAGGTTTATTGTATTCCCTTAGTCAGAAATGAGACACAGACCCGTTAGTGTTATGAGCCTTAGTGTTATGACCCTTCTTATACTCTGCCAACCACATAGGCCAAAATGAAGGACATGGGTCTGATTCTGAATATAATGAGAAGGCACTGAAAAGAATAATGTCAGAGGATGACAATATCTGAATTTCTTTCACCTCAAACTCTTACTGGTGCAGAATGAAAACTGAGGCTGAGAGGGGAAGCGACTTTCCAATGTCACATGCTGGACACAGGTGTGCTTGAATTGTATTCTATGTTACCTCCCATTCCTTCTTATAATTCTTTTATCTCTAAGTGTGTGCATTGTCTACATGGGATGCTGCACCACAAGTTTTACAGCTTTTATCTCATACACACCTGATAAGTTCTCTAGGAAGGAGATGCTGGCATGTTACCCACTGTACACGTTGAAAGGCCCCAAAACCCACAATAACTTTTCTAGTGTCACAGAACTCATAAGAAAAAGTAGGTTCTTACCCAGATCTATGACCTCATATCTGTGGCCTTGGCTTCATTCAGGTCTTTTCAGGGAACTGAGGAGGGCTGTGCTTGCATAATTGTGCACAGGTAAAGAGTTGATATGCAGGGATTTTGAGCAATCAGTAGCCCAGGAGGACCTTTGGATGGGTTTTATGGAAGAAAGCAAGGAGGCAGAGGATGAAACTTCGAAAAAGCGATCTTACTTCCTTGGTGACAGAACCAATCAGAATGCAGAATTCTGGTAACGAAGCACCTACATCCTAGAGACAACCCTGTGCCCAGGTCACTTGTGGAAAATGTTTAAGGGAGTAAAATATGCTCCTGGTAGATCCCAAATCTCTTAGGCTGTTGCTTCAGGGAGGCCTAAAGTGAAAACCTTTTCTGAGATGCTGACAGTGGCTTATTCTTCACATCAGATGTCTCTGGAAATTTTGAACGGGTTGCCCAGAGATAACATACACTAAGCCTAGGGCAAGCCCCTCCAGATTGCAACTCACCAGTGCCTTCATTTCCCTTTGCATTAGAATGTATGGAAAAATCAGGAATTTAAAAGAGCAAAGATTGACTGAAACTACATATTTATTAGATTCCCTAAGGTTCTGTATTGGTGGTGTTGTTGTTTTTTTGTTTGTTTGGGACAGGACCTCACTCTCACTCAGGCTAGAGTGACACAATCATAACTCACTGTAGCCTAGATCTCCTGAGCTCAAGCAGTTCTCTCACCTCAGCCTCCCAAGCAGCTGAGAGACTACAGGTGCACACCACCACACCTGACTAAAGTATATTTTTTATTTTTAGCAGAGATGAGGGCTCATTATGTTGCCCACATCTGTCTTGAACTCCTGAACTCAAGCAATCATCAATTTTTGATACATAGCCATGCTAGGTGTAGGATTCTTACTCGACAGTTTTATATTTTTTCTGTGAGCACTGACCAAGGAATGTTTAAAAACAAGAAATAGACAGACTCCAAATAAGGCAATTAAATGAACAAATTAAGAGCTAAGAAACAACAAAGATTGACCATTGAGGTTGTAGTGATGGCAGCTAATGATAGAATGGATCCAATCAGAAAGTTCAGGCAGAATTGTATTTGCAGAGAGTAGAAGTCTGAGGGTGAGGGTGTTCTAAATG
The DNA here is from genome assembly GCF_028885655.2 of Pongo abelii. Taxonomy (NCBI): domain Eukaryota; kingdom Metazoa; phylum Chordata; class Mammalia; order Primates; family Hominidae; genus Pongo; species Pongo abelii. The sequence continues at coordinate 45,238,606 of NC_072009.2, read as the reverse complement.
AGGCCAATTGGAAGACTTTTTGTTATAGAATGAAAGACAACACATGGGAACACACCATGCGAAACCCAAACAGCTTGAGCTCATGCTCTGTGCTAAGATTTATGAGAAGAAAAGCACCATTATAATATTGTGGGTTTTTTTATTTAAAAAAATCATAAACATGGCTGTTATAATCAGGATTAAGGTTAAAGTTATATTTCGGTTTGGTTCATGGGTGTCACACAGCAAAAAATTTGTCTGTTGTCAAGAAGTGTGCATTCTAGTTTGTGAAATAAAATATATCCATGACGAAAGAGTAGATAAGAAAAAAGGATTAGATGCAAACACAGGTTCCTGGAAATTTATTTCAAAATAAGGTACATAAAGAAGGACAGTGTGCATTACAGTTATCGATGCTGCCTGTAATGGAGGTTTTTTTTTTTTTTTTCTGTCCTTGATAAATATACGAGGCCTATTATGTGAGAGGTGAAAAGCAGCCTACATTCTGCTTCCCTTGCCAGTTGCCTTGACCTGGGCTCTGTTCTGAGGGAGAAAAAGAATATTTTTAAGTAATTTTGGAGCATGAGGTATCTTCCAAACTCCAACAAAGTAGCTTGTATATCTAGGTGACCCTGAGACAACTGAAGAAGAAATAAATGAAGGTCATGAAACTTTCTTCAACTTGTGGGAATCCATGAGAAAATCTGACATTATGTTCTATTCTCTTGGAAGTTAGAAATATTGTTTGGCTTCTGTTTTACTGACAAAAAATGTGGTCCTGAGCAAGGCTACCTGGGGCAATGACATCACACGTGGAAAACATTGGAGCCCATCTGTTTCCAATCTGATGTTTTCCAAAAATTAGGGGAGTTCAGTTTTCCCTTTGATACTCTCTGTTTCTAACAATCTCAATGCCAGGGCTGTCCTGTTTCTACAAGTGATAAGACAAATATAGGCCTGAAGGAAGATGAGCTGATGGCATTCCATTTATTACCACTCCTTGGGGGCCTTATCTCACATACATGGATTTAATTCATAGACTCAACTGGGTAAGTATCTATTATTCAGCTGCATTAGAAGTGACTGCTTAGGACAGGAGTTTTGGCTGACTCCTGTAATCCCAGCACTTTGGGAGGCTGAGGTGAGCGGATCATGAGGTCAGGAGATTGAGAGAATCCTGGCTAACACAGTTAAACTGTCTCTACTAAAAATACAAAAAATTAGCCAGGTGTGGTGGTGGGTGCCTATAGTCCCAGGTACTCAGGAGGCTGAGGAAGGAGAATGGTGTAAACCTGGGAGGCGGAGTTTGCAGAAAGCAGAGAATTTGCCACTGCACTGCAGCCTGGGTGACAGAGCAAGACTCTGTCTCAAAGGAAAAAAAAATAAAAAACGGAAGTGACTGCTTAAGACTCAGGTGTGTGGTGAAATGAGGCAGAATTTTCTCAATGGAGAGTTAGGAGAATTTTGTCCTCATAATTACCATATTACTATCACTAAATCATAGCTAAAATAAGGAAACTATTTAAGAAGAAATAGAAATATAATCTTATGAAGACATAAATTTAGAGATTTGTGGAAAGGCCTTCATAATTTTATGGTGTTCTCTTTGAGCTTGGATTATAGTTGGTGTTTCATTATAATATATTAGCTATGCTAGACTTTATGCATTTATGTAAAGTTTTTTTATTATAATTTAAGTTCTGGGATACATAGGCAGGGCGTGCAGGTTTGTTACATAGGTATAGACCTGCCATGGTGGTTTGCTGCACCCATCAACCCGTCACTACATTAGGTATTTCTCCTAATGCTATTCCTCCTCCAGCCCCTCACTCCCAAAGAAAGCCCAGTGTGTGAAGTTCCCCTCCTGTGTCCATGTGTTCTCATTGTTCAACTCCTACTTATGAGTGAGAACATGCAGTTTTTGATTTCCTTTTCTTTTCTTTTCTTTTTTGAGATGGAGTTTCAGTCTTGTTGCCCAGGCTGGGTTGCAAGGGCACAATCTCAGCTCATTGCAACCTTTGCCTCCTGGGCTCAAGCTATTCTCCTGCCTCCATCTCCGAAGTAGCTGGGATTACAGGCATGTGCCTCCATGCCTGGTTAAGTTTTTGTATTTTTAGTAGAGGCGGGGTTCCTCCATGCTGGTCAGGCTGGTCTCAAACTCCCAACCTCAGGTGATCTGTCCACTTCAGCCACTCAAAGTTCTGGGATTACAGGCATGAGCCACAGTGCCCAGCCTGGTTTTCTTTTCTTGTGTTAGTTTGCTAAGCATGATGGTTTCCAGCTTCATCCATGTCCCTGGAAAGGACATAAACTTATCCTTTTTTATGGCTGCATAGTATTCCATGCTGTATATTTACCACATTTTCTTAATCCAGTCTATTATTGATGGGCATTTAGGTTGGTTCCAAGTCTTTGTTATTGTGAACAGTGCTGAAATAAACATATGTGTGCATGTGTCTTTATGGAAGAATGATTTATAATCCTTTAGGTATATATCCAGTAATGGGATCACAGGATCAAACGGTATTTCTGGCTTTAGACATTTTAGGAATTGCCACACTGTCTTCCAGAATTTTTGAACTAATTTAAACTCCCCATAACAGTGTAAAAGTTTTCCTATTTTCCACATCCTCTCCAGCATCTGTTGTTTCCTGACATTTTAATAATCACCACTCTAACTGGTGTGAGGTGGTATCTCATTGTGGTTTTGATTTGCATTTCTCTAATGACTGGTGATGATGAGCTTTCTTTTTTTTTTTCACGTTTGTTGGCCACATAAATGCCTTCTTTTGAGAAGTGTGGTTTGTTTCCTTTGCCCACTTTTTGATGGGGTTGTTTTTTTCTTGTAAATTTAAGTTCTTTGTAGATTCTGGATATTAGCCCTTTGTTGATGGATAGATTGCAAAAATTTCCTTCCATTCTATAGTTTGCCTGTTCACTCTGATAACAGTTTTTTCTGCTGTGCAGAAGCTCTTTAGTTTAATCAGATCCCAATTGCCAATTTTAGCTTTTGTTACCATTGCTTTTCGTGTTTTAATCATGAAGTTTTTGCCCATACCTATGTCTTAAATGATAATGCCTAGGTTTTCTTCTAGGGTTTTTATAGTTTTAGGTCTCAGGTTTAAGTCTTTAATCCATCTTGAGTTAATTTTTTATAAGGTGTAAGAAAGACACACAGTTTCAGCTTCCTGGATATGGCTAGACAGTTTCCCCAACACGATTTATTAAATAAAGGATCTTTTCCTCATTTCTTGTGTTTGTCAGGTTTGTCATCAGATGATTTTATGTGTATGGTCTCATTTCTGAGTTTTCTATTCTGTTCCATTGGTCTATGTGTCTGCTTTTGTACCAGTACCAGGCTGTTTTTGTACCAGTACCATGCTGTTTTTGTTACTGTAGACTTATAGTTTAGCTTGAAGTTGGGTAGTGTGATGCCTCCAGCTTTCTTCTTTTTGCTTAGAATTGTTTTGGCTATTTGGGCTCTTTTTTAGTTCCATAAGAATTTTAAAATTGTTTCTTCTAATTCTCTGGGGAATGTCAATGGCAGTTTAATGGGAATAGCATAGAATTATTTTACAAATTACTTTGGGCAGCATGGCCATTTTCACAAATTAATTCTTCCTATCCATGACCATGGAATGATTCTTCATTTGTTTGTGTCCTTTCTGATTTCTTGAACAGTGGTTTGTAGTCCTCCTTGAAGAGGTCCTTCATTTCTCTTGTTAGCTGCATTCCTAGGTATTTTATTCTCTTTCTAGCAATTGTGAATGAAATTCATTCATAATTTGGCTCTCGGCTTGTCTGTTGCTGGTGTATAGGAATGTTAGCAACTTTTGCATATTGATTTTGTATTCTGAGAGTTTGCTGAAGTGGTTTATCAGCTTAAGAAGCATTTGGGCTGAGATGTTGGGGTTTTCTAGACACAGGATCATGTCGTCTGCAGACAAAGATAATTTGACTTCCTCTCTTCCTATTTAAATACCTTTGTTTCTTTCTCCTACACCATTGCCTTGGCCAGAAATTTCAATACAATGTTGTATAGGAGTGGTGAGAGAGGACATCCGTGTCCATGTCTGTTTTCAAGGAGAATGTTTCCAGCTTTTGCCCATTCAGTATGATATTGGCTGTGTTTTTGTCATGTATGGCTCTTATTAGTTTGAGATATGAGCCTTCAATAGCTAGTTTATTGAGAGTTTAACATGAAGGGATGTTGAATTTTATTGAAGGCCTTTTCTGTAACTAATGATATAATCAAACTCTTTTTGTGTTTAGTTCTGTTTATGTGATGAATTACATTTACAGATTTGCCTATGTCGAAGCAACCTTATATCCCAGGGATGAAGCTATCTTGATCTTGGTGGATCAAGGTATCCTTATCAGTCTTAAGTTCAGTCTTTTTACATAATCATATATTTCTTGAAGGTTTTGTTTATTCTTTTTTGTTCTTTTTTCTCTATTCTTCTCTTCCTGTCTTATATCAGACAGATAGTTTTCAAGCTCTGAGATTCTTTCCTCCACTTGGCCTATTCCCCAATGATACTTGTGGTTGCATTGTGAAGTTCTCATGTTATGTTTTCCAACTCCATTATATTCCTCTCTAAACTGAATATTCAGTTTATTCCTCTCTAAAGTCAGTTATATTCCTCTCTAAACTGAATATTCTGATTATCAGCTCCTGTATTTTTAAAAATAATTCTTAACTTCTTTGCATTAAGTTAGAATGTGCTCCTTTAGCTCAGTGAAGTTTGTTATTACCCCCCTTCTCAAGCCTACTTTTGTCAATCCAGCCATCTCAGCCTCTGGCCAGTTCTGTGCCCTTGCTAGGGAGGTGTTGTCGTTTAGAGGAGAAGAGGCATTCTGCCTTTTTGAGTTTTTGCATCTTTGTGTTGATGCCTTCTCATCTTTGTGGGCTTATCTACCTTTGATCTTTGATGTTGCTGACCTTTGAGCGGGGTTTTATGGAGTCTTTTTTGTTGATATTGTTGTTGTTTCTTTCTGTTTTCTTTTTAACAGTCAGGCCACTCTTCCCAAGGGCTGCTGCAGTTTTCTGGGGGTCCATTCTGGACCATAGTTACCTCAGTCTCTCCTGCACCTGGAGGTATCATCAGTGAAGGCTGTGAAACAGCAAAGATGGCAGCCTGATCCTGCCTCTGGGGGCACCAGTCCAAGGGGATACTGACTTGATGTCACCTGAAACACTCCTATAGGAGGTTTCTGGAGGCCCTTGTTGGGAGGCCTTGACTGGTCAGGAGGAAGCGGTTCAGGGATTGCTTAAAGCAGAAGTCTGGCTGCCCCTTCACAGAGCAGGTGTGCTGTGCTGAACCCCAGGAGTCTCCAGGGCCAGCAGAATGGAAAGGCTAGGTTGGCTGAACTGGGGAGACAGCAGCTACCCCTCTCCCTGGGGACTTCATCCCAGAGAAAAAATTAGAGTTCTGTCCATAGAACTCTGGCTGCAGCTGTAAAAATCAGATAGGGAGGTCCTGTACAAAGAGGAGTTAAAGAAGCAGACTGGCCACAATCAGGCACAGCAGCTGTGCTGTGTTATGGGAAACTCTTCCCAGTCCCTGGTGCCAGTAGGCTAGAATGGCCAGAATATTAAAAATTCCTGGGTTTCCATGCATGCCCCAGTGAGCCAGCCAGCACTCTGCCAACACTTCACACAGACTTTGGTGATTCAGACCGAAGTCCATGATGGCTGGGTTCATGAGGGCATCTCCTGACTTGCAGGTTGCAAAGATCCATAGGAGAAGCATTGTTTCCTGGGCAGATTCTCACAATCACGCACCGCTTCACTTGGCTGTCAGTGGGGGCTCCCTTAGCTCCATGCCACACCTGCATGGGCCATCACCCCACCTGCTTTTCCTCATGCTCTGTGGCTCAAGCTGTCTGCCTAGTCAGTCACAATGCAAGAATCTGGAATCCTTAATTGAAGGTGCAGAATTCACTGTCAGGTTTCATTGCTCTCCATGAGAGCCACAGGCCACAGATGCTTCTAATTGGCTAGCTTGACCCTATATAAAGTGTGATTTCTTAATACATGAGATGTTTTAAATACATAACAATAATGATATTTATCACAAATAATATTTTGTCTCAATGTGGTATAAAAATTGCTAATAAATCAGTTCCTTTTTGATTACCACAAAGCTATCTGGAAATGTATCGTTTACCCTTTATAAAATTTTTGTAGAGTTAATAGAACTTTACTGAGGGGAGGCTGGCAATGTGAATCACGATTTCAAATATTGTATTAATTGTTTTGTAATTGTGTGGTTTTTAAAACTGAATTTATTAAATTGGTTATATATTAATTTAGGTAACACTATGTGGTGATGAGAGAATAATAATTTGCAAAATATTAAATATATGAGTTCCTTATTATAAAAAGTCCTCGGTTTTATATTATTACCATTTCCTTTGAAAGTTTAAAATTGTAATTTTCTAATTAAACACATATTCACAAATGTGACTTGTAAATGTTAATATTTATAATTTTTTTTTTTTTTTTTTTGCATTTGGTAGGGATAGGATTTTCTGGTATCTATTCTTCTTTAAAATAAAACATAGAGAGAATGGAATCAGGAAAGTTTAAAACACAAAGAAAAACAATGATGATCATAGAGATTATTCATTTGTGGCTGGCCAGAGCCTAAAAATATCAAGAAGAAACATGAACAATAGAAAACCTACAGGTCCATGAACATTATAGAATTTATAATTTCTCTTAAAAGTATTCATGATAAAAATCTCTCTACTATGCACATTTAAGAGATGTAAAATCAGAGTGCAGAGACCTCACCTGATTCTGATAAGAGCATTGAAAATACAAAGGATGGGTCTTTATCTCCTCCCAACTCTACAGTGGAAACAGTTGCTCTGGTTACCTTATTACAGAGATACACAGACATGATGGTCAAAGAGCTTGCACACTTTAAAAAAGAAATATTGGCTGGGCATGGTGGCTCATGTCTCAAATCCCAGCACTTTGGGAGGCCAAGGCCAGTGGATCACAAGGTCAGGGGTTTAAGACCAGCCTGGCCACGATGGTAAAACCCTTTCTCTACTAAAAATACAAAAATTAGCCTGGCATGCTGGCAGGAACCTCTAATCCCAGCTGCTTGGGAGGCTGAGGCAGGGGAATTGTTTGAAACAGGGTGGTAGAGGTTGCAGTGTGCCGAGATGAAGCTTCTGCACTCCAGCCTGGGTAACAGAGTGAGACTCTGTCTCCAAAAAAAAAAAAAAAAGAAAAGAAAAAAAGAAAAAAAGTTATATTATGTTGAGATTAAAAATAAATAACTTTATTTGTCTACAGATCTTCATATTCTACCTAGTTTATATTAAATTTATAAACAATATACATAATAAAAGAGCACACTGGGCTTTTATTATTATTTTGATAACTTCTTTTTCAACACCATTTTTACCATATTGTATATACAGCATTGTAAGACCTATGACTGGTCTTTGAGAATATATACAATATGTATATATTTGTATACAGTATCTAGCTCTGTCATTCTTGCTGGAGTGCAGTGGCATAATCATAACTCACTCTAGATTCAAACACATAAGCTCAAACAATTCTCCCACCTCAGCCTCCCTAGTAGCTGGGATTACAGACATATGCCATCATAGTGGGCTAGTTTGAAAAGAAATTGTAGAGACAGGGTGTTGCTATGTTGCCCATGGTAAACTTGAGCTCCTGGCCTCAAATGATCCTCCAATATTGGCTTCCCAAAGTGTTGGGATTACAGGTATGAACCACCATGCCCATCCTGCTCATATATTCTTCAATAATGAGAAAGAAAAACTTATCACCAGGAAGGAATTTTAGAGGTTTCCAAACTAACAATTATTCTTTTGTCATTTCTGCATTTCACAAGGTTCTTTTCATGGAAATATCAGGTTAGAAAGAATAATACTTTTCTAAAATTATGAGCTTGTTTTCTCAGGTTGCCAACTGTTGCCACTGCACTAACAGACCTTCCTTCATCTGTCACATGAAACTCTCCTCATCACTTTATGTTGTTGATAACCAGTTATAGGTCTTACAGTGCTGTTTATAGAATATGATCAAAGTGGTGGTGGCCAAGAAATTATCAATATAATAACAAAACAGCCCAGTGTTTTATTATATAACTTTATATACATTTAATTTAAGCCAGAGTACAAATATCTGTAGACAAATCATGCCATTTAAAAAAGAAACTCAAAAATTTGGCATTATTATAAAGATAAAGAAACAGATTTATCATGCTCTATTTTCTTTAAAATATTTTTTATTATGTTCTCTTTCTTTGCTTCAGATATCTAGTCTAAACATCTGCAGTATTTGTGAACAGTCTTTTGTTTTGGTACATTTAATGGTGATATTTTTCCCACAATTACTCATAGTTATATATATATGTTTAAGGACTTACACAATTTTGAAGGTAAAGGGAGCACAATAAAAATGAACTTGATTTGCATTATCTGTCTCTGAGAGTGCTCAGGGACTTCATTCTCAGCCCAAGAACAATCTGGTTGCCACGTTTTCTGGTGAGAGCTCAGATATACATCTTAATTTATATTTTTAATGTATCATTTGGGACTCAATTTTCTTTTATACTCTTACCAACTGACATGACCTCTAAGGATTTTTCTTTTTTTTTTTTCCCTATGTCTGTATGATATTATTGTAAATATTGTGCTACTTCTATAATGGATGCATCAGATTCACTGTAAGAAAATACAAGAAACACAGTAAAGTTTAAAATTGGGATAAGCAATGAAGAAACTTTTAGCATAGCTATGCAATATTTGCATGTTTTTGTGTAATATGTTTAAGCACTTATTGGAAGATATTTATACAAATAATAACAATACTTACCCAAAACTCAAATTGAGTCAAGTGTCTTATATATTTTTAATTTTCAATTTTTGTGGGTACATAGGTGTAAATATTTATAACATACACAAGATACTTTGATGCAGACATACAAAGTTAAATAATTACATAACAAAGAATTCAAGCATTTACTTTTTGAGTTGCAAACAATCTAATTGCACTATTTATTTTAAAATGTACAATTATGTTATTATTGGCTATAGTCACCTTATTCTGCTATCAAATAATGACTCTCATTCATTCTTGTTGCAGGAAGTCAGGGACACCGAATGGAGAAACCAGCTGAAGCCATGGTAGAACATAAATTGTGAAGATTTCATGGACATTTATTAGTTCCCCAAATTAATACTTTTATAATTTCTTATGTCTGTCTTTACTGTAATCTCTGAACATAAATTGTGAAGATTTCATGGACATTTATCACTTCCCCAATCAATACTTTTGTGATTTCGTATGCCTGCCTCCACTTTAACCTCTTAATCCTGTCATCTTCATAAGCTGAGGATGAATGTCACCTCAGGACCCTGTGATGATTGTGTTAACTGCATAAATTGTTTTAACAATATGAAATCTGGGCACCTTGAAAAAAGAATAGGATAGATAACAGTGATGTTCAGGTTATCTAAGGAGATAACCTTAAAATCTGGCTGCCTGTGGGCCAGGTGGAATGCAGCCATATTTCTCTTCTTTTGAAAGCAAATAGCAGAAATATTGCTGAATTCTTTTTCTCAGCAAGGAACATCCCTGGGAAGGAGACTGCCTTCCCAAGGGGCAGTATCTGAAATGGTTGCTTTGCAAATGTCTGTCTTTTACAGTTGTAGATGAGGGATGAAATAAGCCCCAGTCTGCCATAGCACTCCCAGGCTTATTAGGATGAGGAAATTCCTGCCTACTAAATTTTGGTCAGACCCGTTGTCTGCTTTCAAACCCTGTCTCCTGATAAGATGTTGTCAATGACAACGTGTGCCTGAAACTTCATTAGCAATTTTAATTTCACCCCAGGCCTGTGATCTCACCCTGCCTCCATTTGCCTTGTGATGTTTTATTACCTTGTGAAGCATGTGATTTCTGTGACCCACACCCTATTCATACACTCCCTACCCTCTTTAAAATCACTAATAAAAATTTGCTGGTTTTATGGCTCAGGGGGCATCATGGAACCTGCTGATGTGTGATGTCTTCCCCAGACACCCAGCTTTAAAATTTCTCTTTGTACTCTTTCCTTTTATTTCTCAGACTGGCTGACACTTATGGAAATAGAAAATAAACCACATGAAATGTCAGGGGCTGAAGTTCCCCCAATATCTGTCACCCATATGGTCTTTTTTTTTTCTAAAATTGCATGTGGGAACCCAGTTCCCTTTTGTAGGAGCTGGGAAATATCATCAGTTTGGTCCACAGATATGCGTGTTTGACTCCCTGATGACTGGTGAGTAGTCTGTGTATGGTCTGGGTTAACTATGGGTCATGTGGAGTCTAAACATAATGCTTATCTCTGCTATATTAAACTCCTGTTAAAACAGAGTGGTGTGGCCAGGCATGATGTCTCAAGCCTGTAATCCCAGCACTTTGGGAGGCTGAGGTGGGTGGATCATGAGGTCAGGAGATTGAGGCTATCCTGGCTAACACTCAGAAACCCCATCTCTACTAAAAATACAAAAAAATTAGCTGGGCATGGTGGCAGGTGCTTGTAGTCCCAGCTACTCAGGAGACTGAGGCAGGAAAATGGTATGAACCCAAGAGGCAGAGCTTGCAGTGAGTGGAGATTACACCACTGCACTCCAGCCTGGATGACAGAGCAAAACTCTGTCTCAGAAAAAAGAAAAAAAAAAAAAAAAAACTGGGCAGTGTTCAAGTGCCTATGGAAAATATGTTCACACTATTCAGGGCAGTGGAAGAATACTCTCCTTTGTTTCCTGAAAAAGGAACCTTAGATGTAGAACTGTGCGATCATGTTGTTGCAACATTCCGGGAACTGGTCTCCACAGGGAATTATGTTCCTGTCACAGTTTGGGGTGATTGGGCCTTGGTACATGCCATTGTAATACCTCCTCAACTTTCCTCTCCCACAGGACCTCCGTTATCTCAGCAGCCTCTCCCTTCATCTACTCTGCCCCCACCTAACCATGCTGAAAATTCAATGTCTAACTCTGGTGACTTTGGCTTAACATTACCCCGTGATGATCTTCTTTTCATGAAGAGCCAGTACTTGTAGCTCCTGTGGCCCTGACTCACATAGCCCAGGACCATATATTTGCTAATGCTTCTCTTTCCAAACCTCCAGAGTCACCTAATGGCTCTGGGACCAAACTACCATTTACCTGTAATTCTCCAGGCCCCTCATCTACAGCCCCTCACCTTCTGTCATTTTGATTCCACAACTGGTCTGCATCATTATGTACCTCTTAATCTTTCTTTTTAAAAATAATTTAAGGGTGTTTGTACTCAGTATGGTACTACTTCTCCTCATGTTGAAATGGTATTACAAACTTTTTTTGCTGAGATTGTTTTACTTCCTTTAGACTCCAGCCTTTTGGCAAAAGCTGTTCTAACCACGTCTCAGCCTGGTGGTCAGAAAAGGCCCATTTGCAGGCTCAGGTAAATCAGACTAATGACATTCTAATTACTCAAGCTCAACTCATAGTCTCTGATAGTTTCTTTGATAGTTATGCCCAGTTAAACTTTGATGCTCCTAACACTAAGCAAGTAACAAAGATGTGTATGCGGAACTTAGGATAAACTACATACCCCAGGCCAAGCTCCTGTTTCTTTTACTACTATTAAGCAAGCTCAATTGCTTTTACTACCTAATATCATTTTAAACAAAGGAGATAAGACACGTGGCCCTGGGGGGGCACTCTGGCAGTGAAAAGGCCACTTATTGGATTAATATAATTTCTAAATAATGGCCCATCTGCACCATACGCATTCAAGAAAAAAAGTTTGAGGGCATAGTGGATACTGGGGCTAATGTTTCTGTTATTTCCTCTAGTTCATGGCCTTCCTCCTGGCTTAAACATCCTGCTAATATGGGTCTAGCAGGTGTTGGAAAAGCTGAAGAAGTTCATGACAGCACATTTATCTTGCCTTGCACTGGACTGGCCCTGATGGTCAAAAGGGTATAATTCAGCCTTATATCATGCCAATCTCCATTAATCTTTTGGGTACAGATTTACTGGCACAATGGGGGGTTGAAATTAATATTCCACATAACTCTTATGGTGTTCCCAGTAAGCATATGATGGAAAACATGGGGTTTGTTCCTGGGCTTGGTCTCAGACCAAAGCATGAAAGGATTACTAAACCCCTCCCTGTTACTGTAAAAGAAAACAGGGCTGGTTTAGGTTATCCTTTTTAGTGGCAGCCACTGCCATGCCTCCTGATCCTACACCTTTGCAAAGGAAATCTGACACACCCATTTGGATTCAGCAGTTGCTGCTTTCTAAAGAAAAACTGGAGGCTTTAACTCAGTGGGTTTTTGAACAGTTACAAGTTGAAAATATGGAACCTTCTCTTTCCCACTGGAATTCTCCTGTGTTTCTAGTAAAAAGAAATAAGGCAAATGGCAGATGGTAACCAAATTAAGGGCCATTAACACTGTAATTAAACCTATGGGGGCCATCCAACCCGGCATGCCTGTCCCTGCTTTAATACATAAAATTGGCCTCTCATATTTATTGATCTTAAAGATTATTTTTTCCATATTGCTTTACACAAATTGGATTGCAAAAAAATAGTTTTTACTGTACCATCTACCAATATTCAGGAGCCTGCAGCTCATAATCAATGGAAAGTACTTTCTCAAGGAATGCTGAACATCCCTACAATCTGCCAGCTTTATGTTGGACAAGTGCTTTCACTAGTTTAAGCCCAATTTCCCCAGGCCTATATTCTTCATTATATTGATGCTATTGTAATTGCTGCCCCCACTGATAAGGAATTAATTGACTGTTATCAAAGTTTGAGCTGCCATGTTACAGAGGCTGGATTACACATCACTCAGGATAAAATTCAATGATCACTCCTGTTCAATACTTAGGAATGGTGGTCAATAAACAACATATTCAACCTCAAAAAGTGCAAATTAAGAGAAATTCTTTGAGAACTTTAAATGACTTCCAAAAACTTTTGGGTAACATTAATTATTTAAGACCTACTTTAGGTATTCCAACCTATTGAAGGGGTGGGTTGTCCCTCCACACCTGTGGGTGTTTCTCATTAGGTGGGAGGAGAGACTTGGAAAAGAAAGGGACACAGAGACAAAGTATAGAGAAAGAAAAAGGGGCCCAGGGGACCAGCATTCAGCATGTGGAGGATCCACACCGGCCTCTGAGTTCCCTTAGTATTTAGTGATCATTGTTGGGTGTTTCTCAGAAAGGGGGATGAGGTAGGATGATAGGATAATAGTGGAGAGAAGGTCAGCAGGTAAACACATGAGCAAAGGTCTCTGCACCATAAAAAAGGTAAAGAATTAAGTGCTGTGCTTTAGATATGTATACACATAAACATCTCAATGCCTTAAAGAGCAGTATTGCTGCCCGCATGTCCCACCTCCAGCCCTAAGGTGGTTTTCCCCTATCTCAGGAGATGGAATATACAATTGGGTTTTACTCTGAGACATTCCATTGCCCAGGGATGGGCAGAAGACAGATGCCTTCCTCTGGTCTTAACTGCAAAGAGGTGTTCCTTCCTCTTTTACTAATCCTCCTCAGCACAGAACCTTTATGGGTGTCAGGCTGGGGGATGGTCATGTCTTTCCCTTCCCATGAGGCCATACTTCAGACTATCCCATGGGGAGAAACCTTGGACAATACCTGGCTTTCCAAGGCAGATGTCCCTGTGGCCTTCTGCAGAGTTTTGTGTCCCTGGGTACTTTAGATTAGGGAGTGGTGATGACTCTTTAATGAGCATGCTGCCTTCAAGCATTTGTTTAACAAAGCCCATCTTGCACACCCCTTAATCCATTTAACCCTGAGTTGACACAGCACATGTTTCAGGGAGCACATGTTTGGGGGTAAGGTTACAGATTAAAATGGAGTCTCTTATGTCTGCTTTCTATACAGACACATTAAAAATCTGATCTCTCTTCCTTTTCCCCACATCTATGCATGTCTAACTTGTTTTCTATGCTGTGGGGAAATTCTGATCTCCGCAGTCCCAGGACTTTCGTCACTGAGGCTTTACTAGAATGGGAATACAGAGGAAAGAATCCAGACCAACCAGTTATCTAGAGTACATCCATTTCAGCCTTTTCAGCTTCTGGTTTTCATTTCATTGCATTCTCCTACGGGACTAATAGCTCAACATAATGATTTAGAGGAGTGATGTCTTCTTCCTTATTCTGTGTCAAAAACTATGTCTGTTTATCTGGACCAAATAGCCATCTTAATTGGACAGGCATTGTGTAGAATACTTAAAATTTCTGGATTTGATACTAATTTAATTGTAGTTCCTTTAAATCAGCTCAAAGTTCAAGCCGCCTTTCAACATTTGGTACTGTGGCAAATTCACATGGCTGATTTTATTGGCATTATTGATAATTGTTATCCAAAGAATAAATTATTTGATTTTATAAAGATGACTTCTTTGGTGGTCCCTCAATTAACCAAAGATTAGCCCATTCCTGAGGCTGTTACAGTGTTCACTGATGGCTCCAGTAATGGCAATGCTGGTTATGTAGGTCCTACAAACAAGCTTATTTCTACCCCTTATACCTCTGCTCAAGGGCAGAGTTAAATGCTGTAATTACTGCCTTAAAGGATTTCCCCAAACCTTTAAATATTGTCCCTGATTCTACTTAAAGTGGGAAAGAGGATATGCTTGTGTTTCACCAGGAGATCATCTAACAAAAACCACAGAGAAAATACACCTATGTCAGAGACTCCCCTCAGGCATGGTGAGATCCATGCCAACTCCCTAAAAGCTGGCACAACAAATCAAAATGGGTCTAATTCAATCCTCCCTGATGGCAATGGAGACCCATCTAACTAATCTGACTTCTCCTGATTACCTTTCTTTTTCTCCTTACAAACCTAAAATTCTCACCATTTCTATTAGTCTAAAAATAACATCCCTCTGTTCTCTTCTTCCTTCAACACTAAATCTCACTTACACTAGGTTTTACTTAATAATTCTCCTTACACTTTCTGTCTCACCAGTTTCCTCTCACGCTGATTTATCTGCTACACATAATTCTTCTTATTGGGCTTATGTGCCTTTTCCTCCACTTATTCAACCTCTCACCAGGATAGATGCTCATGCAGAAATCTATACTAACAATAGTTGAGTGGATGCCTGGAGCTAGAGATCACCGTTGCCCTGCTCAACCAGGAGAAGAAGGCACTGCAATTAATGTTACCATGGATTATAAATACCCCACTCTGTGCCTTAGACATACACCTGGTTGTATCCATCAAGAAACTCAAGTCTGGCTGCTTATATTCCAGAGAGATCAACTACAAAGGAACTGGGATATTTGGTCTCCAGCCTCTCCCTTTCTCCTTAAAAACAAATGAAAGGGGAGTAATGGGAGATAACCCATACTTTCAATATAAACCTGCAGGAAAACCATGCCCTAGAAATTTTGAGGGCACATCTAAATCTTTAATTTGGGAAGGTTGTGTCAACTCACATGCAGTAATATTAAAAAATGACTCATAAGGTTTAGTAATAGACTGGGCACCAAAGGGCTATTTATAAAACAACTGCTCCTCTGGTGGAAAGGAATGCCTGGAGAACACTTCTTTTATTTCTTTCAGGAGAAGGAGAAACATCACTCTACTTTGCATAGGAGGGTTAGCTCTTTCCTTCCCTTAAAATAGGAAGATAAAGACAATACCCCCGAGGCCTCATATGATACTCCACATTCTGAGCCCAGAGCACCCAGAACTTTGGAAATTGGCTATTGCCATGTCTGGACTGTGAGTATGGGAAGGTGAAACTTTTCTGTCTTTTGTCCCCATTACCATCCCCTTCGGTCAGTATCAACATAGATCCAGACATTCTGCTTTACATACCTCCAACTTGACTATTCCCATACAGGGTTGTGTTAAGCCTCCTTACATGCTGTTAGTGGGAAATATCAAATTTTGGATGAACAATCAAACGTCCAATGCATTAATTGTCATTTATACACTTGTATTAACTCCCATTTTGACTCCAAGAAAAGTATAATGTTGGTTCAAGCTCAAGAAGGAATCTGGATTCTGGTAACTTTGCCCAAACATTGGGAATTCTCCCCCTCAATACATTTAATTAATGAAGTGTTACAGAAAGAACATCTAAGAGAGTTGTTTTCACTTTAATCGCTGTGATCATGGGCCTAATTACAGTCACTGCAATGGCCGTCACTGCTGGAATGACGTTACATCAATCTATTCAAATGGCTCATTTTGTTAATGTTTGGCAAGCCAATTCC
The DNA here is from genome assembly GCF_028885655.2 of Pongo abelii. NCBI lineage: Eukaryota > Metazoa > Chordata > Mammalia > Primates > Hominidae > Pongo > Pongo abelii. Next base: position 45,222,323 of record NC_072009.2, on the reverse strand, counting down.
ACCCAAATGTGGAATTCTCAACAAGGCATTGATCAAAAATTGGCTAACCAAATTAATGATTTAAGACAGTCTGTTATTTGGCTTGGAGATCCACTAGTGAATCTCAAACATTACATGCAAATGCAGTGCGATTGGAAAAATTCAGATTTCTGTATCACCCCTTATTCCTATAATGAGGCTGATAATTCATGGGAAATGGTCAAGAACACCTTCTGGTTAGGGAAGATAATTTACCATTGGACATAACTAAATTAAAGAAACAAATTTTTGAAGCCTCTCAAGCTTATTATGCCTGGAGTTGAGGCATTAAATCAGGTGGCAAAAATCTTTATGGACTAAATCCCATGACTTGGATTAAATCTATTGGGGGCTCCACTCTAGTAAATTTTGGAATTATGTTTCTCTGTTTGATCGGCTTTCCTTTAGTATGCCAGACCAGTCAAAGAATCCTGCATCAAAATCGAGAGAATGAATAAGCCTTCATCACCATGGCACACTTATATAAAAAGAAAATGAGAGATGCTGCAGGAAGTCAGGGACCACAAATGGAGGGACTGGCTGAAGCCATGGCAGAAGAACATAAATTGTGAAGATTTCATGGACATTTATTAGTTCCCCAAATTAATACTTCTATAATTTCTTATGCCTATCTTTCCTACAATCTCTGAACGTAAATTGTGAAGGTTTCATGGACATTTATCACTTCCCCAATCAATTCTTTTGTGATTTCCTATGCCTGTCTTTACTTTAATCTCTTAATCCTGTCATCTTCATAAGCTGAGGATGAATGTCACCTTAGGACCCTGTGGTGATTGTGTTAACCACACAAATTGTTTAAACAATATGAAATCTGGCCATCTTGAAAAAAGAACAGAATAACAGTGGTGTTCAGGGAACAAGTGAGATAACCTTAAAGTCTGGTTGCTTGAGAGCTGGGTGGAACAGAGCCATATTTATCTTCTTTCAAAAGAAAATAGGAGAAATATCACTGAATTATTTTTCTCAGCAAGGAACATCTCTGAGAAGGAGAATGTATTCCCAATGGGAGGTCTCTGCAATGGCCGGTTTCAGAATGTCTGTCTTTTACAATTGTAGATAAGGGTTGAAATAAGCCCTGATCTCCCGTAGCACTCCCAGGTTTATTAGGACAAGGAAATTCCCACCTGATAAATTTCGGTCAGACCTGTTGTCTGCTCTCAAACCCTGTCTCCTGATAAGACGTCATCAATGGCTGCATGTGCCCAGAACTTCATCAGCAATTTTAATTTCACCCCAGTCCTGTGATCTCACCCTGCCTCCATTTGCTTTGTGACATTTTATTACCTCATGAAGCATATGATCTCTGTGACCCACACCCTATTCGTACACTCCCTCCCCTTTTGAAAATCACTAATAAAAATTTGCTGGTTTTACAGCTCAGGGGGCATCAAGGAACCTGCCGACATGTGGTATCTCCCCTGGATACCCAGCTTTAAAATTTCTTTCTTTGTAATCTTTCCCTTTATTTCTCAGACCAGCTGAAATTTAGGGAAATAGAAAAGAACCCACAAAGAATTATCAAGGTGGGTTCTCTGATACATTCTAGTTATTTTTTGTACCCATGAACAATGTGCACCTCACTGTAGCTCCCCACTATCCTTTCCAGCCTCTGGTGGTCATCCTTTTGCTCTCTATGTTCATAAGTTCAAGTGAATTGATTGTGTGACCCCATAAATAAGTGAGAACATGTTATGTTTGTCTTTCTGTTTCTAGCTATTTCACTTAACATAATGATTTCCAGTTCCATCCATGGTCTTACAAATGACTATTTCTCACTCTGCTTTATGGCTGAATAGTAAGTACTTCATAGTGTATATGTACCACATTTTTAAATTAATTCTTGATGGACACTCAGGTTGCTTCCAAACCCTAGCTATTGTAAATAGTGCTGCAACAAACACAGGAGTATAGATATCCCAACATATTTATTTCCTTTCTTTTGGTTATATACCCAACAGTAGGATTGCCAGATAATGTGGTAGCTCAATTTTTAGGTTTTTAGGAAATTCCATGCTGTTCTTTATAGTGGTTGTACTAATTTACATTCCCACGAGCAGCGTAAGAGGGTTCCCTTCTCTCTAAATTGTCTCTAGCATTGGTTATTGCCTGTATTTTGAATATAAGCCATGTTAACTCCAGTGAGATGATATTGCACTGCAGTTTCAATTTGCCTTTCTCTGTCAGTGATGTTAAGCACTTTTTCGTATGCCTGCTTGCCATTTTTATGTCTTCTTTGGAGAAATATATATTTAAATATCTTTGGCCTTTGTTGACCAGGTTATTAAATTTTTTCGAGCTCCTTATATATTGCAGTTATAAATCTTTTGTCACATGAGTAGTTTGCAATTATTTTTTTCCATTCTATGGGTTGTCTCTTCACTTTCTTGGTATGTTATATTTTGTTTTTCATTTTTTAATTTTATTTTTCCATAAGTTATCAGATGGTATTGTTACATGAGTAAGTTCCTTAGTGGTGATTTGTGAGATTATGGGACACTCATTACCCAAGCAGTATACACTGCCCATATTCTCAGTCTTTTATCTCTCACCTCCCTCCCACTCCTATCCCAAGTCCCTAAAGTCCATTGCATCATTCTTATGCCTTTGTGTCCTCATAGCTTATCTCCTACATATTAGTGAGAACATATGATGATGAGTTTTCCATTCCTGGGTTACATCACTTAGAACAATAGTCTCCAATCTCATCCAGGTCACTGCAAATGCTGTTAATTCATTCCTTTCTATGGCTACATAGTATACCATATATATATGCATACATACACACACATATATATGGTTATATGTAAGTGTATATTTATGGTTATATATATGTGTATATATATGTGTGTATATATATGGTTTTATATATATATGTGATTTTATATATACATAAATGTTTCTTTATTCACTTGTTGATTGATGGACATTAGGCTTGGTTCCACGATTTTGCAATTGTGAATTGTGCTGCTATAAACATGTGTGTGCAAGTATCTTTTTTGAATAATGATTTATTTTCCCCTGATCATTTGATCATTGTTGGATCAAATGATAGTTCTACTTTTAGATCTTTAAAGAATCTCCACATTGTTTTTCATAGTGGCTATACTAGTTTACATTCCCACCAGCAGTGTAGAAGTGTTCTCTGTTTACTGCATTCACAGCAGCATCTACTGTTTTTTTTTTTTTTTTTTGGCTTGTAGTAGGTAAGGTGATATTGCATTGTGGTTTTGATTTGCATTTCCCTGATCTTCAGTGATGCTGAGAATTTTTTTTTTATGCTTGTTGGTCACTTGTATATCTTCTTTTGACAACTGTCTATTCATGTCCTTAGCCCATTTTTTGATGGGGTTGTTTGTTTTTGTCTTACTGATTTGTTTGAGTTTGTTGTAGGTTCTGGATATTAGTCCTCTCTCAGATGTATAGACTGTGAAGGTTTTCTCCCACTCTGTGGGCTATTTCCTCTGCTGACAGTTTCCTTTGCCATGCAAAAGCTCTTTAGTTTAATTATGTACCAGCTATTTATCTTTGTTTTTATTGCATTTGCTTTTGGGTTCCGTTTATCCAGTGTTCTTGAATTCTTATAGATCAGGAATTAGGTTTAAGTTCTTAATCTATATTGAGTAGATTTTTGTATAAGGTGAGAGATGAGGTTCCAGTTTTATTCTCCAATATGTGGCTTGCCAATCATCTCAACATTGTGTGTTGAAAAGGGTGTCCTTTCCCCACTTTATGTTTTCATTTACTTTGGCAAAGATCAGTTGTAAGTGTTTGGGTTAATTTCTGAGTTCTCTATTCTGTTCCATTGGTCTATGTGCCTAAAAATTATACCAGTATCATGCTGTTTTGGTAGATATGGCTTTATTGTACAGTTTGAAATCAAGTGGTGTGATGCCTCCAGGTTTGTTATTTTTGCTTGGTCTTGGTTTGACTATGCGGGTCTCTTTGGGTTCCATATGAATTTTAGAATTGTTTTTGTAATTCTCTGAAAAATGATGGTGTATTCAGATGGGGATGGCATTGAATTTGTAGATTGCGTTTAACAGAATGGTAATTTTTCACAATATTGGTTATACCCGTCCATGAACATGGAGATGTGTTTCCATTTGTTTGTGTCATCTATGATTTGTTTTCTTTCTTTCTTTTGTTTCCTTTCTTTCTTTTGTTTCCTTTTTTGTTTTCTTTCTTTCTTTCTTTCTTTCTTTCTTTCTTTCTTTCTTTCTTTCTTTCTTTCTTTCTTTCTTTCTTTCTTTCTTTCTCTCTCTCTTTCTTTCAAGGAAGTTTTGCTCTTGTCACCAAGGCTAGAGTGTAATGGCATGGTCTTGGCTTACTACAGCCTCCACCTCCTGGGTTCAAGTGATTCTCCTGCCTCAGCCTCCTGAGTTGCTGGGATTACAGGCAGGTGCCACCATTCTTCGCTACATCTATTATTTTTTTCAACAGTGTTTTGTAATTTTTCTTGTAGAGATCTTTCGATTCCTTTGCTAGATATACTCCTAAGTTTTTGTTTGTTTGTTTTTTGCAGCTATTTTAAAAGGGGTTGAATTCTTTATGTGATTCTCTGCTTGGTAGCTGTTGGTGTATAGAAGAGCTACTGATTTGTGTACATTAATCTTGTATCTGGAAATTTTGCTGAATTCTTTTGTCAGTTCTAGGAGCTTTCTAGAGGAGTCCATAGGGTTTTCAAGGTGAAAGACCATATGATCAGCAACCAGTGACAGTTTGACTTCCTCTTTACCGATTTGGATTTCCTCTATTTCTTTCTTTTATTCACTCGCTCTGGCTCAGACTTCCACTACTATGTTGAAGAGCAGCAGTGACAGTGGATATCCTTCTCTTGTTTCAGTTCTCAGAGGAAAAGCTTTCACCTTTTCCCCATACAGTATGATGTTGGCTGTGGGTTTGTAATAGATGGCTTTTATTACATTAAACTATGTCCCTTGTACAGCTATTTTGCTTTAATCATAAAGCATGCTAGATTTTGTTGAATGCTTTTTCTGCATCTATTGATATGATCGTGTGAGTTTTGTCTTCGTTTATGTGGCATATAACATTTATTGACTTGCATATATTAAACCATTCCTGCATCACTGGTATGAAACCCACTTAATTATGGTGGATTATCTTTTTGATATGTTGTTGGATTCAGTTAGCTAGTATTTTGTTAAAGATTTTAGCATTTGTATTAATCAAGGATATTGGTATGTAGTTTTCTTTTTGGTTATGTCCTCCCATGGTTTTGGTATTAGGGTGATGTTGGCTTCATAGAATGAATTAGGAAGAGTTCGTTTTTTCTCTATCTTGTGGAATAGTGTGAAAGGATTGGTATCAATTATTCTTTGAATGTCTGATAGAATTCTGCTCTGAATCTGTCTTGTCCTCAGCCTTTTTCTGATGGTAATTTTAAAATTACCATTTCAATCTCGCTGCTTGTTATTGGTCTGTTTATGGTATCTAATTCTTCCTGATTTAAGCTAGGGGGGTTATATATTTCCACGAGTTTATCCATCTCTTCTAGGTTTTCTAGTTTATGTGCCTAAAGATGTTCACGGTACCCTTGAATGATCTTTAATATTTCAGTGGTGTCAGTTGCAATATCCCCTGTTTCATTTTTTTAGTGAGGATATTTGGATTTTCTCTCCTCTTTTCTTGGTTAATCTTGCTAGTGGTCTATCAATTTCATTTGTCTTTTTAAAGAACCATGTAGGGAAAAGAAAGAGAGATCAGACTGTTACAGTGTCTATGTAGAAAAAAAAGACATAAGAAATTTCATTTTGACCTGTACCATAAACAATTGCTTTGCCCTGAGATGCTGTTAATCTGTAACTTTAGCCCCAATCTTGAGCTCACAGAAACATGTGTTGCATGGAATCAAGGTTTAAGGGATCTAGGGCTGTGCAGGCTGTGCTTTGCTAACAAAATATTTGAAGGTAGAATGCTAATAAAAGTCATCATCTTTCTGAATTCTCAAGTAACCAGGGGCACAATGCACTGTGGAAAGCTGCAGGGACCTCTGCCCTGGAAAGCTGGGTATTGTCCAAGGTTTCTCCACATGTGATAGTCTGAAATATGGCCTCATGGGATGGGAAATACCCGACTGTCTACCCAACTTGACACTCATGGAGGGTCTGTGCCAAGGAGGATTAGTAAAGGAGAAAGGCCTCTTGAGGCTGAGATAAGAGGAAGGCCTCTGTCTCCTTCCTGCCCCTGAAAATGGAATGTCTTGGTATAAAACCCAATTGTACATTTGTTCTATCTGAGATGAGAGAAAAACCACCTTGTAGCAAGAGGCAAGCCATGATGGCAGCAATGCTGCTTTGTTACTCTTTACTCCACTGAGATGTTTGGGTAGAGAAAAGCATAAATCTGGCCTACATGCACATCCAGGCATAGTACCTTCCCTTGAACTTATTTGCGACACAGATTCTTTGCTCACATGTTTTCTTGCTGACCTTTCCCACACTATCACCCTGCTTTCCTGCCACATTCCCCTTGCTGAGATAGTGAAAATAGTAATCAATAAATACTGAGGCAACTCGGAGACCGGTGCCAGTGTAGGTCCTCCATATGCTGAGTGCTGGTCCCCTGGGTCCACTTTTCTTCCTCTATACTTTTTCTCTGTGTCTTATTTCTTTTCTCAATCTCTTGTCCCACCTGACAAGAAATACCCACAAGTGTGGAGGGGCTGGCCCCCTTCAAAACAAACTTTTTGTTTTGTTTATTTGTTTTTATTTTTTGTTAATGTTGTTGTTGTGGGCAACTTTATTTAGTTCTGCTGTGTTCTTGGTTATTTCCTTTGTTTGCTGGGTTTGGGTTTGGCTTGTTCCTGCTTCTCTAGTTCCTTGAGGTGTGACATTAAATTGTCTGTTTGAGCTCTTTCAGGCTTTTTGATGTGGGCGCTTAGGGCTATAAAATTCCCTTTAGCACCGCCTTTGCTGTATCCCCGAGGTCTTGATAGGTTGTGTCATTGTTGTCATTTAGTTAGAAAAACTTTTTTTTAATTTCCATCTTGATTTCATTTTTGACTCAATGCTCATTCAGGGACAGGTTATTTAATTTCCATGAATTTGCATGGTTTTGAAGATTCCTTTTGGAGTTTTCCGTTTTATTCTACAATGATCTGTGAGAATTCATGATATAATTTCAATTTTCTTAAATTTATTGAGACTCATTTTATGGCCTATCATATGGTCTATCATGGAGAAAGTTCCATGTGCTGTTGAATAGAATGTGTATTCTGTGGGATTTGGATGAAATGTTCTGTATACGTCTGTTAAGTCCATTTCTTCCAAGGTATAGTTTAAATCCATTGTTTCTTTGCTGACTTTCTGACTTGATGACCTGTCTAGTGCTGTCAGTGGAGTATTGAAGTCCACCACTATTATTGTGTTGCTGTCTATCTCATTTCTTGTGTCTACTAGTAATTGTTTTATAAATTTGGGAGCTCCAGTGTTAGGTGCTTATATGTTTAGGATTGTTGTATTTTTCTGGTGGATGAGACCTTTTTCCACTATGTACTGTCTATCTTTGTCTCCTTTAGCTACTGTTGCTATAAAGTTTGTTTTGTCTCATATGAGAATAGCTACCACTGCTTGTTTGTAGTGTCCATTTGCATGAAATGCCTTTTTCTATCACTTTCTTTGTTTATGTAAGTCCTTATGTGTTAGGTGAGTCTCCTGAAGGCAGCAGATAGTTAGTTGGTGAGTACTTATGCATTCCATGGTTCTGTGTCTTTTAAGTGGAGTATTTAGGCCATTTACATCAATGTTAGTATCAAAATTTGAGGTACCATTGCTTGCATCATGCTCTTTGTGGCCTCTGTACTTTGTTTTTGCTTTTCAACTTGTATTTCTGTTTCACAGGCCCTATGTGATTTGTACTTTAATAAGGTTCTGTTTTGATGTGTTTCCAGGATTTGTTTCAAGATTTAGAGTTCCTTTTAGCAGCTTTTACAGTGCTGGTTTGCTAATGGCAAATTCTGTCAGCATTTGCTTGTCTGAAAATGACTGTATCTTTTCTTCACATATGATGCTTAGTTTCAGTTGATGCAAAATTCTTGGCTGATAATTGTTTTGTTTGAGGAGGGTGAAGAAAGGGCCCCAATCCAATCTAGTTTCTAAGGTTTGTGCTGAGAAATTGGCTGTTAATCTGATAGGTTTTCCTTTATAGGTTACCTAGTGCTTCTGTCTCAAAGCTCTTAAGGTTATTTCCCTTGTCTTAACTTTGGATAACCTACAGAAAATGTACCTAGGCTAAGATCTTTTTGTGATAAATTTCCAAGGTGTTCTTTGTGCTTCTTGTATTCAGATGTCTAGGTCTCTCACAAGGCCAGGGAAGTTTTCCTTGATTATTCCCCCAAATATGTTTTCCTGGCTTTTAGATTTCACTTCCTCCCCAGGTACACCAATCACTCTTAAGTTTCATCATTTAAAAGAATGCCAGACTCCTTGGAGGCTTTGCTCATATTTTCTTATTCTTTTCTGTTTGTCTTTATTGAATTGGGTTAATTCAAAGACCCTGTCTTCAAACTCTGAATTTCTCTCTCCTACTTGTTCATTTCTATCGCTGAGACATTCTATAGCATTTCACATTTCTAAAAGTGTGCCCAAAGTTTCCTGAATTTTTTATTTTTTTTTCTTTAAGCTATCTATTTTCTTGAATATTTCTCCCTTCACTTCTTGTATCATTTTTTGGATTTTCTTGTATTGGGCTTCGCCTTTCTCTGACCCCTCCCTGATTAGATTAATAAGTAACCTGAATTGCTTTTGTTATGTTGCCAGGGTTGACTTTTTGGTTCTTTCTCATTTGGGTAGGCTCTCTCAGATGAAAGGTTTATGGCTGAAGACTCTTATTCAGACACTTTTGTCCTATGGGATGTTTCCTTGACATAGTCCTCTCCCCATTTTCCTATGGGTGTGGCTTCCTGTGAGCCGAAGTGCATTGATTGTTGTCTCTCCTCTGGGTCAGGCCACCCAGCAGGTCTATCTGGCTTTGGGCTGGTCCTAGGGGTTGTCTGCAGAGTCCTGTGATGTGAATCATCTGTGGATCTCTTCCATGGATACCAGGATACCAGCACCTGTTCCAGTGGGAGTAGTGAAGGGTGCAATGGACTCTGTGAAAGTCCTTAGCTTTGGTGGTTTAATATTCTACATTTGTGCTGGTTGGTCTGCCAGAAGATGGTGCTTTCCAGAAAGCATCAGCTGTAGTAGTGTGGAGAAGCACCAGCAGTGGGCATGGCCCTAGAACTCCCAAGATTATATTTCCTTTGTCTTCCACTACCAACTTAAACATTTGTGACAATTTCAATATCAGAAATATATGTGTAATCTAATTTACTCTGGTAGCTTAAATTCTGGTAACTTATTTTCTTGTATGCTTCTATCTTTATAATTTAGTTCTCACATGAAGCAGATCTAATATTGTAAATATTTTCAATCTATATGTTTATGTGTTTATTCTAGTTGCCCTGGCACAAGGTTATCAATGTTGTTGTATGACCAGCCATTGGCTTTTCACATTTACAACTCTCCTGAATTTTTTCTTGTCTCATTTGTGGTGCTGCAGAAATCTGATATTTTCTCCTCATCTCCATTGTACATTTTAGGGATTCTTGAAACTTTTGATGCAGAAACATCCACACTTCCCACATAAACAAAACGTTTTACTAGTTATTTTCTAGCAGACACTGAGTTCTTATGAGAACTCCTCAGTCTCTTTATTTGGGACACCCCCTCCCCAAGATTCCACAGCGAGTAGTTATGTGTATGTTGTGATTACCACATTAATATGTCAAAGTATGGATATAATTTGAACACATTTCTGAAGTTGTAATCCCTTTCTTGATGAATAGTACCTGCACAAGAACAGAATTGATCTTTTCTCTGGAGCAATAAGTTAGCACTAGTAGAATCTCTTCTGTAATCCCAGGTCCTTGAGCTCCAGTGTCAATGCTTCCTTCTTTGATCCTCACTGACCCTGTAAATTTACTCCAGTCTCTATTTCTTAATCAAATAGTTATTTAAATTGATCTTCAATTACTTTGTATGTGGTCAGATATTATTTATGGGTTATATTCTAATTCACATTTTTCTGATGTAATTTCACAGAGCCTAGAAAATATCACCTATTGAATATCTACTTCCATGAAGTCAGTGATACATTTTTAGGTCTTAAGCATCAATATTTAAAATATCTGTCTCTGGAATTTGCAAATAACGTATATGCCTTTTTTACTGGATAAAAAGGCTAATCACTTTGTTCATCTGATTAGCAATCAAACTTTCTAAAATTTATTTAATACTTGATGTTACTTTATGTTTTATAAATATGTTTATTTCTATGACAGATTTAGTGTCACCTAATATTATTTTCAATGTAATTTTTATTTATATGAAGATTTGTGTTATACATTTTAATGTCATTGGTATTAAAACTGTAAGTGAAAATGGCTTGAAATAGTACCTAACACATCATGGATTCTATGTAAATATTCACCACTATATCTCATCACATTTTAAGCAATGAATACCACTCTTCATTTGCTGACATTTTGTTTGTCCTTATTCAAATATGCGTTGGTGTCCTGGCTACATATTAATAAAAGAGAGGAGGTAGGTCCAGATTTACATCTTCATTAAATACTAAGACAAATGACACATTTTCTTAGTTCTGTTTATATACAACGTTATAGTTCTCTCACACTATGAGTGTTATGTACAGCAAGAAAAATAATCTTAACCTTTCTACAACAGATGTTGGGATATTCACAGGTTGTCCACAACTTCCTTCACCCAACATTATTTTTATTCTTACATCTCAACTGCCATGAAAACCTAGAAGAATGAAATACTACCAATTAGAAAGAAATTCCCTGCTATATACAAATTGTAAAAGTAAACTCAAGAAGAAAGAGAATATATGCATACTCATGCAGCACGTAAATAGATTAGACTAATGAAAACTCTTTATTTGTCTAGCCCAGGCTTACATAGCTTTACTAGTGAATTCTATTAAACACTTAATGAATAACCAATCCTTCACAAACACTTGCAAAACAGAAAAGCAGGAAAACATCAATTCATTTTTGAGGCCACTTTTACCCAGATAACAAATCAGATGAAAACATCACAAGAAAATAAATGTGCAGACTATTAGCCCTCATGAATAAAGACAGAAATTTTCAAAAACTCTAGCAAACTGGAAGAAGCAACACATAAAAATGTTAGACAATCCTGGAATGGTGGTGCACACCTGTAGTCCCAGCTACTTAGGAGGCTGAGGTGGCAGGATCACTTGACCCCAGGAGTTTGAGGTTATAGTGTGCTGTGATTGTGCCACTCCACCTCAACCTGGGTGACAGAGTGAGGCCTCATCTCTAATAAAAATTAAGAAAAATTAGAAAAAAAATGTTAGACCATATAACCAAGTGGAATTATCTTACCAATACAAATTTACACATAAATCAATGTAACACACCGCATTAATAGAATAAAGAAAAAGACCATGATGGTTTCAACAGATATCTGACAAAGCCTGACACTCACTCCCGATAAATCTTCCAGAAATCTGGCAATAGAAATAACTTCCTCAGCCTCCTAAAGGACACCCATGAAAATTTAATAAATTCCTTAAGGTATATTGAAAAACATATTGATCCTTCCACCTCTGTGGTTTTAAAAATTAACAATGAAATGATAACGAATAATAGCAATCTATAATCTGGAAAACATTAAACACTTTGCTAACAACAATTTCTTTTGCATGTGATAAAGGTAAAAATTCAAATTTAATAAGAGGAGTGCTCTTGAGAAGACTGAAATTTGGTGTTCCTAATTTTCTGACTTATTAGCAATTAGAATCTAAGTATCAATAATTCCAAGACAGGAGTATTGTCCTCAGCCAAAAGGCATGATCACATAGAATCTATGTTAGGCATAACAGCGTCTCATATTTGAATCATTTAATAACATTGCCATGATTGCTGTATTCCGGAAATAACACACAATACAGACTTCAAAATATCAGAGCTTCTGCTGGGGATTTAAGCCCCTTCCAAAGGTGATTGTGTGCAGTATTCTGAGAATTATTTCCTCCAAAGGTAAAGTGTGGCTATCTGGGCTTCTGGGAATATTATGAAAATCCACATATTCTAAAAATCTTTTCCACTACAAACCACCATAAATGCTGGACAACAGAATATGTGGTCAATTGCACAAATTATACTTTGTGGTTTTTGTACACAGTTTTTGCAGTAATATTTAAGTGAATATAAATTAATTCAAATGTTTTCCAGGTGGATATTGAGGGACAAACAGAAAAATCTAAGACAATCCCCTGTGGAAGACAATTCTCCAATCCGTAGCTCAAGTAAACCCTAAGCTCAACCCAAAACACTGAACAGTGCATCAATTCAGACCTGTCAAATGCAATCACACCATCTAATACTTTAAAATACTCAAAATGAAGAGCACCAAAGTCAATGTCATTCAGAAATAACAACAACAGAACCAGAGCACCCTGATGCCATTAGGCCTCAAGGAATTCCAAAGTAGTGTATTAGGTATACAAAACATATATGTAACTAGAAATGTTTATAGAAATTAGAGGATTTTTTTTAAAAAGATTTGCCCTCTAAAATGGTTAACAATTTCAGTAAGGAAGAAAAATTCAATGTTTGATATACATACATACAAATAAACTTCAGGAAAATAAAAGGTCCAAGTGATGACAGAATCCAAATTATGTAATTACATAATCTCAATATTTGTTTTTACACATTTTAAGAAAAAAGCAACCCTGAAAGCATAAAGTGCAGAAAATAATGTTAATAAGTCTGGAGTTTTCAAGTCCCTGTCACTGACTTTGGCACTTAGAGAACAGCCAGGACAGGCTCAGGACCCCCTACTGGGCATTTCTGCCAAGAAGACTATCCTCATGGAAATGGAGCAGAGAGCTATGTAAACAAGATGAATGGATGCTCCTCTCCCAGAGACCAGCAGGTGCAGACGTAGAGAGAGGGAGCCAGGGAGGGGCTGTGAGCACCAACCTGGGAGAGGTGGCTAGACCTCCATTGGACCCTCCTGCCTGCAGGGACCTCAGAGGGTTCCAGCATAGGCAAATTCTATGTTCGCTTTCCTATGGCTGGCCTCTGGGACTTGCTCCACCTGCCAGCTCTTTCCACAAAGGCATTAATGTCGGGCCCACACCCATCCTGGACTTTTCAGTAACTGTTTAATTAAGCAGTGAATTGGTTATGCCAGAATGTGCTCTGTGGCCCCTGGGATCACATCCCTGGAGGGGACTTGCCTGGAATTGTGAACTGAAGGGGGAGGCTGCACAGCCCACTTGGGGTTCAGTGAGTTGGGATTTAGATCCCAGCTCAGTTCCCTCTGCAACTCCTGAGGGACTTGGCCTTGTCTAGAACAGGCATTGGGGATGGCATACAGCAGACACGCTGAACAGTCAGGTGGGTGCCAAACGGTGAGCATGAGGCATCCCAACGTTTGGAGCCATCAGAAGGCCCTGAGGTCAGCCCAGAGCCTGCTCAGCCTCTGTATGTGGAGCTGCAGGTACACAGTCTGTACCCGGAGCTGCAGGGTGGGCACTGTGCAGTGGGCTGGTCAGAGTGGAGTGAGAAGCCAGTCAGGGAGGGGCTTTCATTGTCCATTTTCCTGCGATGCAAATCAAGTCCCCAAGGCTACAAGCCAGGTGAGGCAGAAACACTGGGCTGAAGCATTGCCTACTCTCCTCTTTGGCTCAGGTAGGCCCCTGACTTTCCTGGGCTTGCCTGAAAGTGAGAGAAGATACCTCTTCTTCTGAGAGTAGACACAGAAGTCACCAGTTACCTGTGGTGAGGGGGGCTGAGGCACCCCCAGAGTCTTTGCAGGGCAGCACCCACTACTTGCTGGCTGGACCGGGAGGCCGGGCTGGAACATTCTGGGAATTTAGGTCACCAGTCCCCGCTATGCCTTGAATCTGTCACCACCCTGCAACCTTGGGCCAGCTCAGGCTCTGCCACCAGCTACACACATCGTCATCCCTCAGAGCTCTAGGGTGGGTTCCCCCTACCTGGTGTCTCTGGCCCCTGCTCTACATTCTCAGGCCTGACAAACACACAACCTCCAAACCTGTCTTCCTGAGGGAGTGGGTGTTGGGACCTCTGGCACAGAACTCACAGCTTAGCCACATGTGCATCCCAGACTTGCTTAATCAATGGAGCAGTGAACCCGCTGCTTCTGGGGTAGTCTCCCTCATTTCATAGGTCAGGTAGACAGGATGCGGCCCCTTCACCCTCAGGTGTGCACACACACAGTCGTCTCCCCCTGCAATTCCGTCCTGCCCTCTTCCACCTGAAAATGAGCAGCTCACACCCCAGGCATCAGCTCTGAGGCTCCTTCTTGCCGAAGCCTCCCTGACATCACCTCCTGCACCGATACCACCCTCCAAGCCCCAGCACAGTCCCAGCTGAAGCCTCACGCTGAGCAACGGAAGCCTGTCCTGGACCTCGCTGTGCACACATCAGGGGCTGCCCTCGGTCCCTCCCTTTCCCCTAACACCCCTGCTTCCCAGCCCCAAGGCCCCTAGGATCCAGTCCCCTAGCCCAGGGAGCTACGGTGGGTGCGGCTTGGGAACTGGGAGTGGGAAGCTGGCCCATAGGGTCCTCCCTAGCAGGGACCCACCAGAGCGCACACGCAGGAGCCTAGGCTGCAGCGCTGGGTGGGCAGCGAGCTCTTCGGACACCCACTCAGGGGGTCAGGAGCCAGCAGTCGCCAGGGGCATCTGGCGGGCTCGGATCTCGAGCGGTCCCTGTGGCAGCCCCGACAGAGCACGGCTTCCCGCTCTGCAGAGTTTATGGCCCCTGTCCTGAGAGAGCATTGCAGCCGCCAGGGAGGGACTGGAGCGACCGCGGCCGGGAAAGGCGGCAGAGCCAGGCGGCCGACCCAGGCGTCCAGGCCAGGCGGCCCCGGACCACCGCTTCCGATCCTGCCCAACCCTCCCAGCCCAGGTGATCAGTTGCCCTTCTCCGCTGGGGCCCGGGCCAGGCGTAGGGGTCGCAGGCCGGCGCCACAGCCTGAGGACGTCGCGACCTCTGCCCCGGGGAGGGAGCCGAATGGCAGGCGGGGCGGCTGTCGCGAGCCATGGGGCCACAGCCCCGCTGGAGGGCAGAGTCCAGCGGAGCGTCGGGGTCCTGACAGAGGCCGCGACGAGGGCAGGAGCAGGTGCACGGGCCGCTACACTTGCACCGCCAGGCTCCTGGACCCCGCGGGCGCTTCCCCTGGTAGCAACCAGCTCCGGAGTTGCGGGAGGGCGACGCCCCTGCCCCCAGCCAGGCAGCAGCGCGAAGCTCCTTCCATCCGTAGGGGAGCGGGCGTGGCCCAGCAGCCTGAGTGCCTTGCCAGTGAAAAAGCTGGTGTTGGAGCTGCCACGGAGGGACGTGTGGGGGCCTAGAGACCTCTGCCTGGACCTTCTGGTTGTCCTCCTATGACCTCAGGTTCCTCAACTGTCCCAGAGGACTTACAGGCTGCTGTGGCTGGGTCGTTTGGAGGATTAGGCAAGATAGTCCCAGTAAAGCCCCATTAGCCCCCCGGCCTGTAGAATTTTTTTTTTTTTTTTTTTTTTTCTGTCTTTCTTAGGAAACTGCGGAATGAGCCCAGGTGCCGAAGCGGGAAGTCTGGACCCTCTCACTTGGCACGGCAGGGCCTTCCAGACGCCCCCTCTTCTTAGGCTCTTTTCAAGCATTCACCAGGCAACATGTGCTTTACCCAAGGGCACTTCACAGATCTTCCTGCAGGTCTAAAACCTGAACTCCTCCTTCCCTAACCCCAGCCCTCATGTGACCCCAAACCCGTCTTTGGCGGAGCCAGCCTCAGACTTCAGTCTTAGTTTAATGCTTGTTCTCTAAAGTCTGCCCACATCTCTTATGACGGGGTGTCGTTTCACTGCATCCCACCCTGTGCCTTCACCAATGCACTTGGGAGCCTCAACTGCAGAGACTTGGATCTGGGAGCCCTCCCCAACAGGCTGGCCTGGCCATGGAATGGTGGACCTCAGTCCCAGGGCAAGACACCCCAGGCAGGGACTCTCAGCCCGGCATTTGTACACTCCAGCCGTTTAACCTGGTGTGGTGGCTTCGCTGGGTCCCCAGCTGTGTGGGGCGGGATTTCTCCCTTGTGTGATAGTGGAGGAGACTGAGGCATAGGACCGTTTAATGATAAACTCAGGGAGATGCTCTGTGAAATGTCCCCTAGGCCCCGCTGCTCCCTCCAGGACACAGCATCCCTCAGGCTGCTGTATCAGTGGACTGTTGTCTTGGGCACCCCAAGCTCAGCACTATGTGAGGATGACCCTGGGGAATGTGGGGACAGGAATATTCTTCCCCCACATCGGCACAGTAGAAATTTCATTCTCTGATGTGTGTGGACACCACCGCATGTATGAGTGTGGGTGGGGCCCCCATTTTACTGATTAAGAAAGAGCCCGTCCTGGGGACTCTGGGGAAGAGGGGCTCAGGAGGCCTCTGTCCTGTTGTCATATTTTCAGGGCCATCTAGATCCTGAACTCTTACTGCCAGTCACGCCTGGTTGCATGCTGCCCTTCACTTGGCATCCCCCGGCCTGACTCCCTCAGCTCAGCCCTTGCTGAGTTTTCTCAGGACTTCGTGGGCCCTGGATGGGATTCCAGAAGATGGCAACTCTGCTGCCTGCCTCTGCCTGAAGTCTGGGGTCTCTGTGCAGGGTGGGTGAGCAGGCCAGGGTTCAGCTTTTGGCTGAGTATGGGACCCTTCCCCACTCCCCAACCCGTATTTCTGGAACCACTGTGCATGGCTGGTCTGGGGGCTGCACTGGGTCCCCCAGCCTCCTGCTGGACCAGATTGAAGAGAATACTTGTGCACATGGCTTGACCTGTTGTCAATACCCAGCCCAAGTCAGAACTAACCAGCTGTTTCCCTGGGGCCAGGGCCCAGGCCTGAGGGTGCCATGACCAGCCCATTCTCTGCCTTCTTGGGGGCCATCAGTGGCCAGTTCTTGGTGGTCCCCAAAAGACATGATGACCAGGACTGAAGAGCGGGGGTTTAGGCCAGGAGACCCCTTGACCATTGGGGTCCACAGGAGCTGTCCCTGAGCTGTGGGTCCCTATGGGATGCAGGCATGTATGGATGCTTTAGATGAGCATGGGTCATTCTGGCTGGCAGAATCTTGGTGGGCACTGGGCATGTGTGGCCAGGTTAGGTGGGATGGGCAGAATTGTGTCTGGCTGGGAAGTGTGATTGGTGTGGCCAGAGTGGGCATCTGGGCCCTCACATCTAGGCTGCAGATTGGCAGAATGACAAGTGGTGGGTCAACCATCCCACCTGGGTCTGGGGACACAGGCCTACCCAGTGGGACCCCCAACCTTGTTCTAGCCCCAATCCCAGGCCGCCTGCCTGCACTGGACATTCTAACCTTGGCAGGGAATCCTGGGTGTGATGATCAGGTGTCGTGTATCTGAGTCTCAGGCCTTAGTGGTCCCTAGGGAAATGGGCAGGAACTCGGCAGGGGAGTTGCATTTGACCCCAGATGTGCACCCCCACCCCAGCTTCTCAGCCTTCAGGGCAACATGACCAGGGCTTCTCACCTGCTCTGTAGCTCTAGCTCCGACCCTGTTGCCTAATAACTGACAGATACCCTGAGCCTGTGGGGGCTTTATGTGGGTCTTCAGTTGTGAGTTGGGGGTCCCAAACTCCCTGTAGGAAGAAGCCCACCGCCACCACCCTAGTAGGCTCACCTGGGATTCCTCACTCCACTGGCCTGTGAGACCCAACTGGCCAAACCTGGTGTCCTGTTTGTATTTTGCTCTTTTCATCAGTGTGTGACTGCTGTGTGGCACTTCCAGATAAGCTGCAGGGTAGAGAATGCTGCCTGCCCCAGAGGATCCCCACACCAAAGAGCCTTCACCACAGCCTCCTGTGCTGGTTATGACTGTGCAGGGTTTGGTGTACATGGTGCCTGCAGTGGGCATTGTTGAGTGGATATGTCCACATGGCTGCCTAAGCTGGCATCTCCATCCTTGTTGCTGAGGACCATTCTGTTCCCCCAATCTCCACTTGAGCTACTCTTGAAGCCAAAATGAGGGATGGAGAGGGGGTGCTGAGAGGGACCCCTCCTGGGGTGAATCTCTATTATGAGCAGGCTGGGCTTGCCCATCCTCTCATCCACTCCTCTGAGCTCCATCTCAGCCAGAGGTCAGCCAAGTGCAGTCTGTCCCCACCTGCTTTTGTGCCACCCATGGGCTAAGAGTGGATTTTACATTTCCAAATCCCATCCTCTCATCCACACCTCTGAGCTCCATCTCAGCCAGAGGTCAGCCAAGTGCAGCCTGTCCCCACCTGCTTTTGTGTCACCCATGGGCTAAGAGTGGATTTTACATTTCCAAATGTTGAAACAAATCAAAACAACTATACTCCGTGATCCTGTGAAATTTGATTGTTGTCTGTTCATGAATAAGGCTCTACGTGAGCCCAGCCATGCCTGTTTATTTACAGGTGGTAGGGGGAAGTTTGTTGTCTGGCTATGGTGGCACGGTTAAGCCCTTGGCACAGAAAACGGTTGCCAAAGCTGATAATACTGACCTCTGGCCCTTTAGAGATAGAGTTTCCAGTCTGGAATTTGAGGGTTGTCTGGCAGAACCCCAGGCTCTGAGTCAGATCCTTGCTCACTCATGGCTGCCGTGGCCTCCAATGGTGTGCCTGCAAAGAGGGAGTGCCACCGTGTCTCCAGAGGGGATGTTGAGGCCTTGTGTCCCAGGTTTCAGTGTGTGTGCTTCACATTCTTCACCCACTGAGGTCCCGGACCTGAGGCAGGCCTATCTGCAGGAATAATTGGTCCTCAGCAGTGGGAACTCTGTGACACTGAGCTGCCACACACCTGGAAGGGGTCCCATGGAGCTCACTGTCTGGGTCAAGGTTGGTGCGAGGCTGGTGTCCTGGATCTCATCCTACTGAGCCCTAACTACTGCAGGCACTGACCTCCTCCCATGAAGAAATCAGAGCCAACAGTTGCAGCAGCTCACCCAGTGCATGCTGTACCCCTTCCATGTGCATGTGACAGAGGGTGCCTACCATATCTGAATCAGGCTGTGAGGAAGGGACCTTGCTGGCTATGTTCACTGAGTGACTGCCTGGCCCAGGAGGGCCCAAGGGGTCTTAGGATTTGTGGCTGCAGCACCTGCTCCGTGAGGGTCTCTCTGATGATTGGTAGAGAGGAGGGCACTCCCAGAAGGTGCTGCCTGAATGAAGGCCTCCAACCCCATCAGTGAGGGGCAGCTGGGGCCCTCCTGGGGAAAGTCAAAGGCTGAGCTCCAGGACAGAAGGACACTGCCCTCAGCTGAGTATCAGTAGGCACCTGGATGTGGGCCATCACAGGGCCGTGGCACACACACACTGTCTCCTGCATTGCAGGTGCCCCATCCTCAGGAGGTGAGGAAGATGGGAGGCCAAGGCTGACAACACGTGAGACCAGACTCCAGGCACTAAGGGCTGGTCTGGGGTGGGACGTGCTTCCCATCCACCAAGCCCTGCCCTCCACAGGCATGTGAGGGACCAAAAACTTGGGGATGACCTCCCTAGGATTACATTGATGGTCAGGATTTTCTTGAAAGGGAGGAGGGTCTGGGCCACTGACATGCCTCTAGATCCCTGACCCATGGAGCTCACTGCCTGGGTGAGTTGGCTCTGGGTGTCAGGCTGGGGGTGGGAAATGTGCACCCATACTGCATGTGGGGATATTGGGGTGCAGGGCTCTAGGAGTTTCAGGGCTGGAAGGAGGCCAGGGCTGACCTCTGAGGACTTTGGTTTGACTCTTGGTGGCATTGACCATCACAGGTGTGAGTGCAACTCGTCACAGGGGCTCAGGAGGCTGCCTGCTGGACCAAGGATTTGTGGGCAGCAGTAGGCAACTGTCACATCCCAGGGGAAGAGAAGGTTGGTGATGGGGGCAGCACAGTGTTCTCTGAAAGATGAGCTGTGGGTGTGCGACAGCAGTCAGGGGGACAATGCCTGGGTGTTTTGGCCTGGAACAGTGGCAGGCGGGCCTTTGCTCAGCCATGGAGGGGTTTGGCTGGGAGGTGGGGCTTGTGGTCCTGGAAATGCCAAGAGATGTGCAAGTGTTGCTGAGGGTCATCAAGGGACAGATGTGTGGAAACAGTTAAAATTTGGGGACTGATGGTGTGCTGGCTGAGCCCCTGGGCCTTATGGGGTGGAGGAGTCAAAAAGGTGAGGAGAAACCAGCCAGGGAGACAGGGAAATCCATGGGTGCTGATCCCAAGAGTTGATTAAATCTGGGATAAGATAAATATTTTCCAGCTTCCCGCTGAGCCACTGCCCCCGGTCACACCCTCCTGGTGTCCTCACTGAGTCCCTGCTTGTCCCTGCTTACCTGACTGTCTGAGGCAGTTGTTTGGTGTTTCCACGCCATGTGGACTGGGGTTGTGGGGGTTACTGGAGGCCACCTTTCAAAGGGCACCATCTGGCAGTGGGCAGATGTGGTCTCCCAGTCTTATGAAACAGGCCCTGCCACAGCCTGCTGGGCTGTTTCAACCACCCACCCCAAGAGGCCTAGGAGAGCCACTCACAGCTGTGAGAGGTGACTTATTTCAGCTTCTGTTCACACTGTTTCCATCTGGGCCTAAGCTTCCTCCTCCAAGAGATGGGTGTGTCTCTGTGGGTGGATGGTGGGGAGGTCAACAGAAAGAGGAGGAGGCAGGGTCTTAGGACACTATTCTCACTCTGTCAGGCCACAGAGTTCTGTGGAGGGTGGTGTAGGGTCTCAGATTCTAGTGGGCCACAGCCACCTGGCAGCACATCATCTTGCCTGGCTCATCGTTCTTTATTGTTGAAAAGTGGACATGTTGAATACTACAGCATAGTAAATCTGGAAACCAAATTCTCCTCTCTTCCTAGGCTTTGTGGCTGTTTTTTGTGAGTTGCAGTTACTTTTTTAGTTACCATTTCAGTTTATTTTTAAAGCTGTATTCTTTGTCATAAGTGATCACTAATACCTATGTTTCATTAGTGGTAGACTGTTGATTTGAGAGAGGATTGTTTAAATGTCTAGAGAATACACATTTTCTATTTTTGCAATTGTTCTCTGCCTCTGTAATGAACCATGCCTTTAACACAGCCAAACAGTTTACAACTCCACCTTTACGTTCACGTCCTGTTACTCAGAATAAATTTCAGGCACACAGGAGATCTTAGCCTTTCCCAAAACGTTTGTTGGGGCATGAGTGTGGCATTCTAGATTTTTAGAAATTTGTAGAAGCTTTTCAAAACACTTCTTTATTTTCCAAATTATCTAATCATACTGACTTTCCTTTCAGGCTTTTTAGTGTGTTTATTGTTTGCCCTAACTGATATCTTTTGCTTCCTAAGGAAGCAAGATTACTCATTTCTCCCAGGCAGGAATCATTATTCAAGCCAACGTGGTGACCCAGCCCTTGGATTCCAGCTGATGGTGCCTGAGACAACCTTAATCTTATACAGTAAGGAAACGAAAATGAAGGTCACCTCTTAAAAGCAGCTGAAGCTGAATTTTTTAAAATTCACTCTTTACGTGGAATCCTTTCCATGTGTTCTTTTAATGTTCACACTCAGCTACATTGTTCATTGGTAGCTTTCTTCCTCTTCATTGAGTTGATTCCCAGCAGTAAAATTATCAAATCAGAGTTGTCCTGTCATGCCACATGCATTTCTACATCAATTTTAATGTAATCAGGTGTTCAGCTTACCCAGGACTGCATGTATGGGAAACTATACATACAGCCCATGGCTGTGACAGATCCCATTATTTCACCATCCATAAAGTGTGAAGTTGGGTCTTCTATCCTGTTGTTTTTCTCTAACCATTTAATCATGCCTAAAATGTGTCTATGTGACCTGTAATGGAAACATATAAATAGCCACCAGAATAAACAGTCACCAAAAACATAGAATAAGTAAGTCTGGGGAAAAAAAGCACTTTCAAGAGAGCAACTCCAGCTATGTCTACAAGATCCTTGAGCATTTTTTCTATTTCAACAATTTTTGTTTAATGTATACTTTCTCAGTTTGCCTGATTTCTCTACAAAACTAATTGATATTTTCACCTATTAGCCATCTAAGGTTCATAAATATGTATTACATTAACTCAATTTTCTACTTAAAGGGGACTAAATTTCCCCAATGATACCTTACATTTTTAGATTTCCTAGCTTTGGCGCTTGCATTAGTTTTGCTGCACGGACTATGCATATTCAGCTCGGATGTCTGCAAGCTCATGTTTGATATAACAGATCTAGACAGAAAATGATAAATTGGCTATCTCCTTGTCTTGGATGCAGGCTATGTCTCCTTTTCTCATGTTTTACACTGTTAAATCACATTTTCAAGTAAAGCATAATAGAAAAAAATTGTGTCTTCTTTATTAAGGAAGTAATTCAAATGCTAGGTCCTAGTCTCAAGTGTCTCTCAGAGTGACTCCTGTTCTGTTATTGCTCTTGTCGGGTTTCTGCACCTTCCTCTAGGCCCATCTATAAACTTTCTTGTAAAATTCAGTTGTAGCAAATTTCCTTGAAAAGTCAGTTTAGCAAGCACACTTCATCCTTGATATCTCAATAGCCTCAATGTTACATCAGGTTTCTCACTGTCCACCGTCTCACAAGTCTGGTTACCCTGGCTGTCCCCAACAAGAATTGGTTTGGTCACTTTAGCCAGAATACCCCTCATCCTTGTTTCCTCTTAGTAAGTTTTCATCCATCAGCCCTTACCCTGCTCCTTGGCTATAAGTTCTTGGTTATCCTTACTGTATTCAGAGTTGAGCACAATTTGTCTCCCAAACTACAAAATCTTACTGCAGTGGTGCCTATACCCATCTTATTATCCTGAATAAAGTGTTTCTTATTATGCTTTAACAAGTATCATGGGGTATTTTTAACATGTTTGACACGTAATTTGTAAATAGTGTTCTTCACACACAGACAGCCAAAAGTGATCAGCCTTAGCTGGAGATAAAGCAAGGTAAATATCTAGATGTAGTTTCACTCAGAATTCTGAGTTGTTAGCTCATCTCAATTAATAGTCATATTTGCTTCTCTGTGCACATTTTAAATATGAATGGTTTGAATGGAGAGCAGACAAATGGTTAATTTACAGAAGCTCTTGCATCACCAAAGTGGTCATTGATTTTTGTATTTGAGCTTTGAGCATTTCCTTGCCTGAGAACAGGTACCTGGAAATCATTTGTTCATACAACAGTGAGTTGTTGACTGCTTTAGGCCTTGTGACAAATGAAGAAATAATTCAATATAAGATATTCTGCAACAATGATAGTTACATTTTGTCTTTATAAAGCTCTGCAACAAAATGGTAATTCAATAGGTCTAGACTTCCCCAACCATGAACATTTTAAAGGTCTTCAGAACTGGCTCTAGACTTGCCCCTAGAGGATAACCTCCAGGACCTTGGAAAATTCTGCCTAATAAGAAGGATTGTCTTAGTCCACTTGAGATCTTGAGCAACACCATATATTTGTTTCTAACCATGTAAGCGGTAGTGAATACCTGTTTTTGTATGCATGGGTCTCTGGGCCACATACTGTATTAGTTTGACCTCTATGGTAGAAATGGTGATTGAGTAGCTAGAGCCAGTCAGGTGCCCACTGCATGCCTATGTAACTGAATTCCAACAAAATACTCTGGACACCAAGACTCTGCTTTGATTTCCCTACTTACTAAAACTTTGCACATGTCACATTATGACTGGGAAAATTATGTACTATTTGTGTGACTCCACTGTGACAGGACAACTGGCAGTATGCACTTGGTTTCCTCCGGAAACATCCCTACTTCCTATTTTCTTTCTTAAATCTAATCTGTATCTTTTCTATTTAATAAATTATAACCATAAATGTAACAGCTTTTCTAAGTCTTTTGAGTTTTTCTAGTAAGTCATCAATTCTGAGAGTGGTCAAGGAACTCCTGACAAGGTTGAATCAAAAATGGAATTGTCTGTAATTCCAGCTACTCAGTGCCTGTAATTCCAGCTACTTGGGAGGCTGAAGTATGAGAACTGCTTGAACTTGGGATGTGGAGGTTGCAGGGAGCTCTGATGGTGCCACTGCACTCCAGGCTGAGTGACAAGTAGAGACTCAGTCTTCAAAAAAAAATTCTAAAATGAAAGTATTGAATTGTTGCAGTTATCATTATAGAAAATAAACAATTAATAGTAGGGTTTCATAAATACAATATATGTTGCCTGAATGTCTACTGAATCACACATGAAATAAGACAGCAGGTGTGCTGTAAACAGTTATTAAATGTAAAGGTTACAAATGGAAATTGGAAATAATAGTCCCAACTTCCAAGGAATCAGATCATGGATACAAAATAAATATGTAAAATAAATAAAAACAAATGTTTACAAATCCTAACAGGGAGGCCATTATAGTGGCAGTCCCAATGTTTTACTTTTCTGTGTAAGAAAACCAGAATGCAATAAAAACATAATTAACAAAACTGGAGACTTTACCCATCAGAAATTCCTAATTAACCTTCAAATAAAATATAATCATTTAAAAAGCTACTGTTACAAAATATATATGACAGCATATATATATGGATATATGACAGAAGTTCTGCAACAATTTGAGACAATAAATAAGCACTGAAGAAGCTCAATAGACTCCAAGTAACAGAAACTCAAAGAAACAAACTCAAACTTACCTGATAATTAAACTGTCTGAAACAAATACAAAGAGAATCGTGAGGATTTTCAAGGGAAGTAAGGGAAGCAGCTAGTCATGTCAAAGGGACCCTGAAAAATAACCAGTGGATTTCTTATCTGAATAACCACTGAATAACCAGTGGCTTTCTTATCTGAAAACTAAGATGATAGAATCAGCAGACTAATATATTCCAAGTGATGTCACAAAAACTGTCAAACCTAAACCTTATGATCCAACAAATTGTCCATCAAATGTGAGGGACAAATTCTGACATTCCCAGCTAAAAGCTGGGAACTTTTACCAGTAGACTACCCTTTAAGAAATGTCTTATGGAGCACTAAAGGGTGGAATGAACAGACACTCAAAAGCAGTATGAGTAAACAAAGATTAAGGTAAAGATAAATACATGAAAAAATATGTAAGATAAACAAATTAACAATGTGCACCTCCACAATTTGTTCTCCACATATCTTAAACACAAATATATTTAACAAAAAAACTACTGTCAATTTGCCTTTTTGACACACAATGCATAAAAGTATAATTTTGAGAACTCAGTAAGTGAAACAATGGAGTTATGTTATACAGGAGTAAAGGTTTTGTGTGTTACTGAAGGTAAACTAGTATAACTTTAAAAATGTTATAACATTAGAATGTTCAACATAATCATCATAGCAATCACAATTAAACAAAGAAGCACAAAAGAGTAACAGGCAGGAAGAAAGCTTTCTACATCAGAGGGTAGAGACTGTGGATTTAGCTACTCTTATCTGAGGCTACTGAATAAGCTATCATGCACCATGAGACAAAGCCCAAGCTGTTCCACCAGGGAGTAAGTGTGGAGAGCCTAAGGCACATAGCATAGCTGCTATTTCACACAATTTTCACTACACCAGGGGTGACGAAGTAGAAGAGGCTCATCCAAACTCAGAACCTGATGAAACACTGGAGGCAGAAAGAAGTAGCTATGTGGAGACACAACTGAAAGAAAGTTGGCACAAGAACTGCTCCAATCCTGTGTCTTTCTTCATGGCTTCCCAGGAGTTTGAGGTTGAAACTATTGTTGACAAAAGGCAAGATAAAAATGAGAATACAGAGTATTTAGTTCAGTGGAAAGGTTATGAAAAACAGGATGACACTTGGGAACCGAGCAGCACCTCATGAACTGTGAAAAATGTATGCATGATTTTAATAGACGACAGACTGAAAAACAGAAAAAAACGACATGGACCAAAAGAAGTAGAATTTTTTCAAACAATGCCAGAAGAAGAACTTCCAGATCTACCAAAGCAAACTATTCTAAGAACTCTCCTAAAATGCTAGTGACTGGCAAACACCACAGATCCAAAAACAGCCAGCAAGAACAGATCCAAAAACTGCCAGCAGATCCAAAAACAGATCCAAAAACTGCCAGCAAGAACATTAGGAGAAAGGCAGCTTCACTTCTCTCTGACACAAAGAATATGGAGCTAGTACATTGAACTATCAAGATACTTGCACCTGACAGCCCCTTTAAAAACAAGAAAACTGTGAGCTGCTTTCAGGAACTCGAGAAAGTGGACCCTGTTGCAGCAGATCAGCAGGACACGGTGGTCTTCAAGGTGACAGAAGGGAAACTCTTCAGGGACACTTTGTCAGATCCCAGTGCAGAACAGGATGGAATAGAGAACAGGTCCCAGATACACGCACTAATGTCTCAGATGTCTGGCTCAGTTCCTGCTTCCATGGCCACAGGCTCGGCTACCAAAAAAGGTGTAGCCAATGGAACAACAGACATGCATCAGTTCCAACAGTGAAAGGTGGGCAAAGAAATGTTACTGATGATGGCAGAGACCAGCCTTTTATTAAGAAGATGTACTTCGCCATAAGGCTAACAGAAATTGACAGCACATACAGACACATTGTAGTGAGGAAAGAGGATAGATTCACCCAGATATTGCTATCAAGTAGATCAACAGAAAAAAAGTACTGAATACAGAAGTAATTAAACAAATGGTTAATGTTCTGAATAAAGCTGTTGTGGATGACAGCAAGCTCCTGCTTTCAGTGTAGCTGGAAATGTCTTTTGCTGTGGTCTTGATTTTGGGTACTTTGTGATGCACTTAAGGAATGACAGAAACAGAGCAAGCCCTGAAATGGTGGACACCATCAAGCCCTTTGTGAATACCTTTATTCAATTTAAAAAGCCTATTGTCATCTCAGTCAATGGCCCTGCCATTGGACTAGGTGCATCCATACTGCCTCTTTGTGATCTCATGTGAGCTAATGAAAATGCTTGGTTCCAAACCCCTTATACGACCTTTTGACAGAGTCCAGATGGCTGTTCTATTGTTATATTTCCAAAAGTGATGAGTAAAGCATCTTCCAATGAAATCTTAATTGCTGGGTTAAAGCTGAGAGCACAGGAGGCATGTGCCAATGGCCTGGACTCTCAGGTATTTCTGACTGGAAATTTCACCCAAAAGGTTATGATTCAAATTAATTAACTTGTTTTGCATAATCGAATCATGCTGGAAGAATGCAAGGCCCTCGTTTGCTGTAATATTAAGATAGAGTTGGTACAGGCCAATGAGAGAGAGTGTGAGGTGCTGAGGAAGATCTGGGGCTCAAGCCCAAGTGATAGAATCCATGTTAAAGTATGTTGAAAATAAAATTGATGAGTTTTAACTGTCAGTCTGTCTGCTCAGGACACAAGAATTAAGCTGAACAAAATCATCATGAGTTGCAAGATGCTGTAATCCATCTTTATAGCCCCAGACAATTTCACCCATAGCTAAGGCTTGGAAACAGAACTGGAAATATCTAAGCTATGTATTTAAGTTATCATGGAACTTAAGTACTGTAACTTTAAAAGAAGTAATAAAGGAGCTTCTTTGCCCAAATGTGATTATTTTATGCACACATAGCCTAAATATAAAAGCAGACTCTTGGGTAATAGACTGTTCTTGCAAGCTCTAATTTGTATCTATGGCTACTACTATATATAAGACCAGAATTTTGTTTCATTAGATGTGGATGACAGAGAATTCTGTAATAATGTTTATTTTTCTTATTTTTATATCCTAGAATACAGAGTCTACTGGGGTATGAGGCAGCCTTAGCTTCCTTCCCACAAAGAAAGACACAGATCTATCAGAGATGGTGCCCTTGACTTTATAGTGGCACAAATACTTCAGAGACACAAAATTATAAATTAAAAGACTTATCTTTTAGAATAAATATTTCTGACACAAAATTCACTGATGATCATTCTCCTAAACTGTACATATGATTAGAGTTTGTGGTGAGATATCACTTTATTTTCTTTTCTTTTATAAATATCTAGTCCTTACCCAGTTAAAAAAGAAAACTTTATGTCTCTAAAGTAAAATTTGTTGCACCCTATTAGTGAATTATTGAATCATTTTGGTGGAAATATCAACATTCTAATGTTTGTAATGTACATATTTAGGTTACTTTACAGTATGTTCTAGTTAATAACTTAAAACTCTAGACACATTATTAAAGGCAAAAACTTCTTTCAAAACAAAGAAAAGATCCCTGCACTCTGTATAACATTTAAAATGATCAGTGTCTATTTTTATGAGCACACAATTTTCTAGAACACTCTACGTATTCAGCTACCCAGAAGCTCTCTGCATCCTGTCCTGTGGGTTTTTATGGAGGCTGAATTACATAGGCATAACTGAATAATCCACTGGCCACTGGTGATGAATGTTACCTTTGCCACAGGATCTCTAGGGTGTCGCTTCGTCAGCCAAGAATCTCTGTGGATGATGGCACCTTTGCGGAAGTTTCTCTTGAGCCTGTTTGTCTAATTTTACCCACCCATCTTGCAGGCTGCACTCAGCTCAAACTATGGGCTTAGGTTTCATTTCGCTATGGATGTGCCAAGCACAGAATGGAGGCAGATGTAGGAATGAGTGATGGTTCAGTCCAGCCACTGCACACAGGTAGACACGTTATCTGGGATGAGGTAAGCAGGTCAGATGCTGGTACAGGTGACAGCTCCCTGCATATCTTTAGGTGAATCAGACATATCACAGGCTTTCTCTTCTGCAGGCACTGAAGAAGTCGGTGGCATCCAGAAATGTAGAAATGACAGAAACTGCAGAGATCCAAAGATGTCATCACAGCCCTGGCTTGGGAAAGGTTTAGATCTGGGCTCTTTTAAGGGTCAAAGTTCTACTTTCTTTCTTTCTTTTTTATGTTATTTATTTATTTTTCTTTTTTTACTTATCTATGGGATCACTATGGCTTAAATTAGGGTTTTCAAAGGACTCTGTCTCTCTTGCCGCTGGAAATTATGATCTTGTCTTTTCTTCGCTCTTTCTTTCTTTGATTGTTTTTTATTTATTATGACATGCTATAGAAGAAATATGGTTTGGCCCAGCATGCTTCTGTTGCCTGTAGGGCTATTTCTCAGAAGCAGTAAGATTTTGGCTTAGGAATAACATAATACCTCCCCATGTAAGACCAAAAAAGGGCTAGATATTAGAAAGGCTCTATATATTTATTGATGTATCAGAAAACTTTCCCAGGTCTTATGTTATTTGTTTAAAGTACTGTAATGAAAAAGAAACTTGCACTTTACTGGAACCTCATTCATTGGACATTTCCTATAGGGATAGTAATGGACTTGG
The DNA here is from genome assembly GCF_028885655.2 of Pongo abelii. NCBI lineage: Eukaryota > Metazoa > Chordata > Mammalia > Primates > Hominidae > Pongo > Pongo abelii. Next base: position 45,192,910 of record NC_072009.2, on the reverse strand, counting down.
AGGGTTGGATGTTAAAACTGGAAAAGCTGATTACGATGTGACTAGAAGATTCTCTATTTCAAGAAGATGAGAAAAACTGGGACAACAAGATTTGGTTTTGATTGTTTCCAGGGAGAATGTTTCTCTGACATTTTGGAGCTGTTTACTCTGGGGTTTTCTGATATGACTGCTAAGAAGGCATGAACAATTTTATGATATTTACAAAGATTTGGGTTGTTTCACAGGGCAAAAAGCCTTGCACACAGGAAACTTCAAACAATGTGTCTTCCCACCCTCAGAAACTATCGAGGTCTTCAATAGTATTGAGAAAGAAAAGCTACATAGTTGTGGTGGATTATTGGTAAAATTTCAACAAGCAGAGAAACAGCCTGAAAAAACAGGCTGCAGAAACAAATTTAAGAATCGTACACAATCCTGTGCCCTGCATAAATAAACAACAACAAAAAAAAGCCCAACTTTTTTTGTGTGTGGTTAAGCCATGCCCACAGCTACTCAGATGAAAAAACAAGATCCCACATTAAAATGTTATGTCTTTTGTGGAACCAGAGGATTTCCAGGAAATAGCCTCTCTCTTTTTCTGGATATGTACACATTGGACTCAATTGTGTTACAAAGGTCACCTTATATTACTAAACATGCTTTAGAATCTGAACCAAGTTTCTGTAAATTAGCATTTTAGCCTCTGGTCCCAGGACAAGGTCCTGGGCCATGCTTTCACTTTAGCTCTTGTGTGGCTCAGGGCCAAATTCCTGAGCTAAACTGAGTCATTACTTCAGCTATTAATAGTTCTAGGTGCAAGGTCCCAGAAAAGATGAGTAGTGCTTTCTGCAAGACTAGTTAGTACATTTTCTTTCTTCTGAGTCGACAAAAATATCAAATTCTTCCTCAAAGTGTGCAACTGACTGTACTCTGACAGAAGTTAACTTATTAAACATTTGCTATTATCTCACCTTTTGCATTCATAATTTTTAATATTACTGAGATTAAAAAATTATGTGTGATACCTCAAAATAAGAGACTGATACATTGTGGTGCATTAGGAGACTGCAAGATTTGTTTTTGGTTCATGGACTTGGGAAGAGTTTCATTAAAAAGATCAGAAGGGGCTGGGCATGGTGGCTTATGACTGTAATCCCAGCACTTTGAGAGGCCAATACGGGCAGATTATGAGGAAACTGAGATTGAGATCATCCTGACTAACATGGTGACACCCCATGTCTACTAAAATACAAAAAATTAGTCAGGTGTGGTGATGGGCATCTGCAGTCCCAGCTACTCAGTAGGCTAATGCAGAAGAATGGCGTAAACCCCAGAGGTGGAGCTTGCAGTTAGCCAAGACTGCACCACTGTACTCCAGCCTAAGCGACAGAATGAGACTCCATCCAAATATATATATATATATATATATATATATATATATATATATATATATGAATAGGGGTGCACTTCCAAATTATTTATGTTCATATCTGCAGCTTGTCCTCTATTTACATTCATATCTGCAGCTTGTCCTCAGGTTTTTGTTTTCTTTTCATTTCTTTTTATTTTATTTTTTTTAATTTCTCAAGAACAAACAAAGCTCTGGGCCAGTGTCAGATAAAATCCAATAGATTGGCTGCCATCCTTACAAGGCTTAGGAGAAAGAGATGCTGGGGAGGCACATTGGCAGTCTCCTTTCACCCTCCACTGTTGAAAATGTTCCCTCTGTCCCAACTGTTTTCAACACAGGATCTAGTCGTCACATGGGACTGAAACAATATCTAAGTTAACTGAAGGTTTCTGGTTAAGACTACATGACGGTGTTGTGTGAAGGTCTCAAAACTAACTACAGTTTCTGACAGCCCATCAGAATATTGCCACCAAAAATTCCAGGCCTTCTGTTACTTTTTTTTTGTCATTGTGTGTCTACTGTACCTCCTATTTCTTCTTTGTGTGCAATGTTTTGACCTTGAGATACAATCTTACTGGTAAGAGTCAGTCATTAGGAGTGTATTTCAAAGAGTTGCTATTTTGTGATTTTTTTTTTTTTCAAAACAGGAAGAATTCAAAATTGTAGTCTAAAAATTTGTATTTGATAAGGGTCTTTTTGTCTGCTGATGATAGATATTCATAGAACTGTATGGAATGGTATATGTTGAAATAAAATTTCTCTTTTTGGGTGGTTATTTCTCTTTAAAAACCTCAGCACTGCCACTTATATCTAAGCAGTTTCTTTGTGAGACACATCTATTTTTCTGCAGAGGCACATATTGTGGGGACAGACGATAGAGAATTAACCTTCTTTTTCTAAGTTTTGACTACATAAACCTGAGATTCAGCATTTTCATGGAATATTTTAGATCTTAAAATGCAACCTAGTGAGATGAGGTTTTTCTCTGTGGGAAGCCTTGCCAGTATTTGCACAAAACCCTTGGTTTTTTAACTCCTCTCTCTCTCCTATGTCTCTCTCACAGTAATAAGACTCTGTGCCCTATCTGTAAACAGAAAATTTCCACTTTCAATAATCAGAAAGAAGGTGCCTTTGAGAGACATATTCTAGCTAAGTGCTGTCTTATGAAAGCCAGCCATACAGGCTTTACATGTTTTGAGGCACAGGTGTTCTTCATCCAGCAGCACTGACATTTAAAGTAAAAGATAGTTTTATGTTTCAAACTCAATTAATCTTGTTTCCTGGAATTTCAATATTTTTCTAGGCCATAGCAATGGAAGCCAGAAATAATATTAAAATTCTTACTCTATACAAGTGACTTGCTCAAATTGAATGACTATATAACCTTTTTTTAGGCTCCCAAGTTGCTTTGGGAATCTTCTAGGTTGAGTAGGCTTAGGAAATCAACAAAGAATCACCAGTGGAGAGCTAAAGCCTGTGCAGGTAAACATTACTTGTCCTGCTGTCTCGCTCCTTTAGAACTGTGGGTGAAGGTGTGGTTTGCATCCATGGGGGATAGCTATGTCAGTCACCACTCTCGGAAAAGACAAGTGGAATGCCAAAACAAGGAACATACTTTCTATCTTATTATTCAGTCAGGGCTACCTCAAAAGGGGGAAAACGAGTGTGGGATGCTTTCTTTATTTCTTTAGAAACTTCACAAACAATCTGCAGTGTGCACCTCTCTAGATTACATCCTGAAACACAGAAATTTAATTGACCATGAGATTCTGAAAGGAGAAAGTGGCCTATTTATTTATTTATTGCTCAAGGGCATGACAAACTTACCAGCTCCAGGACAGACAGGCCTAGATTTCTGTGGGAAGTGTTCATTTTAATAGTATTCAACCAGTTGATCTTTTCTTCAGATGGCAAAGAAAAGAGTGTGAAATTTTTTTGTGCGGAAGCTTACTTTGACTTGGGAGACAACACAGATCTTTCTAAGCATTATAAAACAGACTGTGTCCTCTTGGTAGTAATAACAGGCAAGTTTCAAAGAGATCAATCATTAAAGTCAGAGACAAACCCCTGAGGAACACTCGAATGTAACTTCTAAATTCCCTACTTGCCACCCCAATTTAGAACCACCAGCAGCCATTTCATCAGCTTGTCTTGTTGTGCCACTAAAGAAATCCCTAACTTCACTGTTGCTCCTGCAGGAAATACTCAATAGACATGATACTAGCAGAGTACAAGTTTTCTTCTCATTGCAGGGACTTAGACAAATAATGAAAAACATAAACAAGTGTCCTCTGATGACCCTGGTGGATATACAGAAGCATTTCAAAATCTAACTCAAGCGTTAAGTCCTACCTGAAGAGATGACACATTACTCCTAAGCCAAACTCTAACGGTTGCCCTGAAGCAGGCAGCTTTACAGAGAGCTGAATTATCTGTGGATGAACCACATTTCTTTTATAAAATCTTGAAAAAGGGAGGGTGAAAAGGAAAAAAAAATGTGGAACTGATAACAGAATTCTTTATCAAAATAGGAAAGAATGCAGTGCAGAAAACTCGAGTGGACTCTTAGTGATCCTACAGAGGAGTGAAAAAATTATCTAATGAGCATACTGGAAAGCTTATAAGGGAACAGAAGAAAACTTCTTAATTACTCTAAACTACTCATAATAGATTAATACCACATAAAAATTATTTGGCCTTTTTAAAAATCCTGAGAGAGGCTTTAGTGAAACACATTTTTCTATCTCTCTATTGAGTTCAGACAGAGTTAATCTTAAGAGAAAATTTTATTACCCAAGCAGACCCTGACATTGAAAGAAAGCTGCAAAAGTATGTCATATGTTCAGATAATATTGTCATTTTAACAATGCCCCAAGATGTAACAGCCTTTCTTCCATTTCAGATAACACTAAGAGTCTTTTATTTTACATTTAAGAAGATTAAGGACTGTAGACACAGGAAAGTGTTTGGAGCAAAAGTTTAAATAAGTGACAAAAGAAGCTCTCTGCCAGCAGAGATAGATGCTTGAGTAAGTCGTCCACTGGAGTTTAAGGTTTTTATGGCCTAAAAAATAAAGACATATGCTTAGTTTGCAAGGTGTCTTGGAGAATGTGTGATTTCACTTTGCCCAGACCCAGGTCCTGTTAGACAGCTTAGCCAAGGAACTTTGCCTGGGAGCAGTCTGAAGTGATAATTTGCAAGGACTGCTTAGCTTGGCCTAGGAAAGATCATGAGCTAAAGTAAAGGCTTGGCCTGGGATGCTGGCTCAAGACCAATCAGGGACGGAAGTGATGATTCATATGGGTAGAGCAAACCGTCAAAAACAAAAAGAAAGATTCCAGCTGGTACCCACTAGATCCCAATGGCTTTATGCCCACAGAAAAAAAAAGAAATTTTATTTTCTGGAAGCCCTCTGAGTATACAGAAATAGCATTTCTCCAGGCATTGTTTCCCCATCTGAGTGAGCAGGATGTTTGTACAAGCTTTTATTTGAATGGATGGCAGGTTCCACTCTCTGTGTCACTGCAGACACGTTATCCGGCACAACCTTCTGTGCTAGATCTCTTACTGGTGCCCATGCCTTTTTTTTTTGGTCTGATTATTATGTTATGGTGGAATCAAACCCTTATCTGCAGACTGGGGGCCTTCCAGGGACCCTTTTCTTACTGTTTACTTAACGAAAGCTAGCTAAGTTGTCTTTGTCCTCCCTCAGAAATGAAAACTCTAACTGCTCTGAGGAAATTGGGCATCGGTCTTTCTGGATACTTTCTGCTGGAGAAGAGTGTTGTGTAGAAAACAGTAGGTAGGATTCTACTAAGAGCTGGTTTAAATGTTTGTAGAAGAAAGGCATGTTAATGCATGGTTTTATTTGCATTACATTTTGAAGCGTGATAGATTTTAGGCAAAAAAAAAAAAATTGGATTACTAGAAAAAGCATATCACAACTAGAGTAAGAACAGCTTATAAATACTTCAAGACTGCTGACATTGCCAGGTAACTGGTGGCTATATTTATACCTGTTAAGATTTGGTTACATGAGACTTGGGTTTACTTAGCTTTCTTGATTTGATCCTTCAAAACAAAAATTCCATTAGAGGAACACTGTTTTCTTTTATTACCTGAAAATATGTGTGGAATGCTTGCCCAAAATTAGAATACTGTTCTGGATTTCTCTATTACTCATATCTTTCTGTTTTCCCAGAACTATAGCTGGGCATCACCAGTTGGCTCATAGAAAAAAAAAAAAAAAACAGGTTAATTAAAATTGTAGGAAAAACTTAAAAACAGCTTATCAGTTGAGAAGTCAGTGATAGAGGTGTGATAGTCTGTGAGACATATATCTTTCTTCTAGTCCTGATTTTTTTAAGAATGAATCATGATAAAAGTTAGTTGTTTGCGAAACAGACTTGTCTTACACTTATCCATACTATTTTTGTACAGTGCTGCGAGAAATACCTTTGCATGTGCTTTCCTCATTGTCTTTTATGAAACTCTATTCTACAAGGAATATTAAATAGGACATTATAAAGCTGAGCCCAGCCACTGGTTTTTTACCCTTAGATACATATAATTTGGGTAAACTCCTCTATTTTTGAGGTTCCAAGCACTTGGTTTTCCTGGGCCTGATCGAAAGAGGCTTTTTTTTTTTTTTTTTTTTTACTTACCAGAGGCTAGAAAACCTGCATTGGGATTGCATAGACAAAGTATAATGCCAGTTTTGTCAGGGGACTTTTATTGGTTCCAGAAGTCAAATTTAATTCATTAAAGAAGACACTCTTCCAGTCAAAGCCTTAGAAGATCAACGAGCTTCTTCCAGCTTCTTCTATTGGGTTATGTTGCAAGTGAAAATATATTTTTATTGCAGTGATTCAAACAATTATACTGTTGTAAGTTAAGAATAATCACACATAATTTCTGAATTTTAGAGGAACCAGGCACAGATAAAAAAAAGCATGTTCCAAGTCCTGTTAAGAGGAGTATACCAATCAACAGTGTTAAAAGCTGTAGCTACGTTAACAGAAAGTGTACTCAACTTTAAGAAGCAAAACAATAATTGGAAATGTTCAAAATAAAGGTAAAGAGATTGCTTCATTCTTCGGTTAGTTTAGTCTATTTTAACATTTGTCCTGCTTGATATTTATAAACATTTTAGCTCTTCCTAAGTTCTGTACATTTTTCTGTTATAGAAAATCTGCAGTTGAGAACACCTGGTAAAGTTCTACAGTTACTTATAAGCTGTTATTGTTGAAGAAGATTAAATGTCTGTAAATAACGAAATATCAAGGGTGGTTAGAAATATAATAGTCGAAGACATCTGGTTATTTCTCTGGTTTACAAGAGCTTAACATAATAATTTTAATTAAAATGGATAGAACATATACAGAGATTAAGAACATTAAGAATCCCATGTGGTTGTGTGACATGTTAATATTACTCACAAAAATATATTCTGAAAAAATAAAATATTACCATCAAAATCACATGTATTTAAATATGTTTTATAATCCTGTTTAACCTTTTCTTTGATTTCCCCAGGATTCTCTGAGGCTTCCAAAATATAGGGTTCAGAAAATACATTTTGAAATTATTTTTTTTTTCTGGGAAGCATGTCAAATATTTTAGAGGATTAAGACACTTACTGTTATGAAATCCAATTCCAGATTTCCATAAATCATTCGTTTTGCCAAAATACAATAGGTAGAAATGTTTGAAAGGGCAGAAACATTTTATCAGCCTTTACTATTACATAATAATCTCTTTCAGAAAGACAAATTTTACTCTTGCATTTGTCCCTTCCTAATGTTAACCCTAAACTTAATGAAAACTTATATAATATTATATTTAACCTTAGAAAGTTTGACCATGAAGTGAGATTTTCACAAACTTATTACAACATTTTCACAACCACTTACAAATTTGCTAAAGAGATCAGTGTTTCCATAAATTTTTGTTGTGCTTTCACTTCAATGCTTAATTGCAGAAATAAACATAATATCCTTTTGAATCTAGTTACTAGGTTCACAGAGTTTTCTTTGCCAGATTAATTTTTTACAGTTTTTTTTTTCACAACCTGTGCAAACATTTAGCTTTATTTTAGTTAAGAGAATCCTTTAGGTAAAATGTATATTTCTCTGCCTTTCTATAATTTATTTTTACTACAAACACATTTTACTCTTCTCCCACACCTGGCAATTAAATTTATATTCAGTATTCTCAATTACATATTATAATATTACCTTTTAACAATTAATAACTGGAAGGTAAAACCTGGTGAGTTTATAAAATTTTGGGTTGGGTGCAGATAAATTCTGATTTATTACAACATAGTTAAGGGAGTGGTTATTTTTATACATCTTCAGACCTTAGGTGGTTTTTGTTTTCACAACTCAAAACCACTTGAACTGAAAAGTACAACAGCCTTTATTTCCTTGTAAGCAAAATTTTTATTTCAAGTACCTATTCTTCACTGTTAATTAATTAGATTTATTTAAAAATATACATAACACATATGTAACCACACAGAGAAACAGAAGTTCCAAGAGTTATAAAATTTTATTTTACCAATTTTCCAACTGGATTATTGACCTCTTGCTGAGGCCCTTTAAGAACTGGACTATGAATACTTTCCAGGGCCTAATAAAAATGTCTCACTGAGGCTGGCCACAGTGGTCACACCTGTAATCCCAGCACTTTAGGAGGCCCAGTTTGGGGGATCAGGAAGTTAAGAGATTGTGGCCAACATGAAACCCTGTCTCTACTAAAAATACAGAAAGTGCATGGTGGTTTGCACTTTTAGTCTCAGCTAATTGGGAGGCTGAGGCATGAGAATCATTTGAACCCAGGAAGCAGAGGTTGCAATGATTCAAGGGTGTACCACTGCACTCCAGCCTGGTGACAGAATGTGACCATGTCTCAATAAAAAAAGAAAGAAAAAGAGAAAGAAAGAAAGAAAGAAAGAAAGAAAGAAAGAAAGAAAGAAAGAAAGAAAGAAAGAAAGAGAAAGAAGGAAGGAAGGAAGGAAGGAAGGAAGGAAGGAAGGAAGGAAGGAAGAGAAAGAAAGAAAGGAAAGAAAGACAGACAGACAGAAATAAAGAAAGAACAAACGATAGCTGGAAGGAAGAGAAAAATAAGAGACAGATTTTTCAGAGGTATTATTCACTTCTAATTCCAAGGGCTACATAAGAAATGCAGATTTCTCATTTAGTTAACTAAGCTGATTGGTCTTTAAGAATGTTTTTATTAATTTAACCTTATAGAGAATATCAACAGTAATGTCTATTATTTATTTCACTGGTTCACACCACTACCTGTTCACAATCATCTTCAACATCTCAAGTTTCCCCTGCTAGAAAGCCGCTGGGTTCAGATGAGGACAGGCTTTCAAATAGGCTACAGATCCCTTTAGCAGCAAAGCTTGATATTTGAGGAGGTGATTGTAAGTTTGCAAGAGACTTTTTAAAGGAAACAGCAGTCCTGCTATACTGTGTGATGTGCAAACAGTTATGTTATTTTCATGGTTAGCCTGAGGACTTCTGGCACCAACAATGTCACTGATGCAACTGCTCAGCTAATTTTCTGATACATGGAGATTAAATGCCTTTACTGTGACAAAACTGAGGGCTTGTGCTTCAAGTAAGGTTTGTTTAGCTGGTTAAATTTTTTTTTTTTTTGAGTACTATGTTCTTAAGCAGTGAGTTTTATCTGCTTTAGTTTCTTCTATGAGGTGGTATAAAAGATAAGCTACTTCTCTGTACTGAGATACCTGCCATCTGAAAAATCAAGTAATGCACAAGAATCTTCTTAACTGTCAAGAAAAATGGGCTTAATTGATTCATGACCTTGTACGTTGGTCTCTTCTGATAAGACCAGACCCAGGTACTGTACTGAAGTCTGAGAGAGCTGAGCTTTAGATTTTGAGACACAATAGTTTGTTTTTTTTTTTTTTTTTCCAGATAGTTTAGCAGAGCATTAGTGCATTCCCAGGAAGCCCATCAAAATATTGCTATTGTTGTCATCTCACCAGTTCACAAACTCGTAACAGTCTGTACTTATCTAAGGTAATACTGGGTTTTTTTTTTTTTCCTATGTTGTAGAAGAATAAAGATCACAGACACATTTTAGAGGAGTAAAGAGTACAAAGTTTTAAGAGAAAGTTTAATAAGCAAAAGTAGAAGCTCGATGACAGCAGTGATGTGGTCAAAATTGGTTAACCAATATGAAACCTGGGTTTAGGGTTTTTGCATGTTGTGAATGGTGAGAAATAGATGTAGTCTGTGGGCTGTCTTAAAAAAATGTGTGACTTAGTTCAGCCTGGGGCCTTAGATCCCAGCCCAATCAGAAAGCTTAGCCTGAGACGATGGCCCAGTACCTATTAGTGGCTAAAGTGAATATTCATAGTGGCTACTCAGCTTAGCCAACAACCTTTCCTAAGCTGAAGTAAAACTGTGGCCTAGGATTTTGTCCAGAACTAATCTGAGGCTGAAGTAATTATTCATAGAGGTGGGGCTCACAATTCAAGAAGAAAATAAAAGTGTTACCTGGAAGGCACTAGTTCCCACTCTCCCACTCTTTTTATGTTCACAAAAGGAAAAGAAACATTTCTGCAAGTCCACTGATTATAAAATGGACAAAGCCATTTCTATTGCAGGCCTTGTTTACCCATTTGAGTAAGCTTGAAGTTTCTGCAAGTTTCTGAGTGAGCTGGAGGTTTTCCTATCTCTGCAGCTGCAGGCATGTCTTCGATACAACTTTCTGTTCTAGTTCATTTATTGGTGCCTGCAGCTTGAATTTTTATTTCCAGGCTGTTTTTTATCTCATGTGAGAATGAGGCACTAACCAGTGGGCTGAAAAGTTTCTGGGGACACTTCTCTTTCTGTCTATAGAAGGCAAGCTAGCTAACTCTCTTCACTATTGGAGGAGGAGAGTCCTGGATTGGAGAGAAGAGAGAAACAGGCTCTAGCATTTAGAAAAATGTTGCTGTTGTTGTTTAATTTCCATTTTACCTCCAGAATTACTTGAATCATCCAGGTCACATTGGGTGGTAGACCTGGGGACCAATTATTCCTGCTGAGCAATCTGGGAAACACACGCTGGACCAAGTGACCTATGTCTCTGGGAACACTTCTACATTCACTGGTCTCTCTCACAGGCTGGACAAGGTTGAAGTGTATTCTTTTTCTGCCTTGGCAATTCCTTTGAAAGTACCCTGGATTGTCATACTAGTAAAAATCATCAGATGCATCTTGGAGATTCTGGATCCTGTAGGCCTGTGAAGTGGCCAGTAATGCCTTTTTCATTCTCTTGTGACTCCCTTCTACACTCTAGGTCTCCTCTTTCCAGTTCTTGTTTTAAAAGACCAAAAAAGCCACCACAGGAGGTTTTCCAAAGTGATATCTGATCCCACAGCCTGCTTCTGTAGTTTTGTTGTGATATTAGAGGATGGTTGAGAAATAAACTAGTATTTTAACATTGTCTATCCGTTGATTGAATTAAGACATAGAGAGGTATGTTTTGCTAAAGCTTCTCACGTCATTCCAAAGAGCCCAAGAGATTTTTTTTCTGGTTTGTGATTCAACAAGGAGAGTTTAGAGTAATTAAGAAGCTTTATTCTGGTTCTTTGGAAACCTGCTGATATGGACAGTACAAAGGGTTTTCATTTCTATTCATCTATGGGTTTACTAAGGCTTCAATTAGGGTTTTCAAATACCACTGTTTTTCTTTCTGTTGGAAATAGTAATTCTGTCTTTTTTTAACCCATTTTCATCTTTCACCTGTGTTTATTTTTTGGCTGACTATAGGATGCCAGTTTTTTATCTTCAGATTTCTTTGCTGCCTGTAGTGCTGCCTGTCTGGAGTGCTGCCTGTTTTTCAGCAATAGTTAAAATGTGGCTTAATAGTTGCACTGCATTTTTGTACATAAGGTGAAACAGTCGGTTTGAATTTTGGAAAACCTGTATATGCCTATCAGAGTCATCAGGGAACTGTCTCAGTCCAGCTTTATGTGTATAAGTTTACTTCAATGAGAAGGAAATTTAAACATTAGTAGCACCAAGTTCATTGTGCATTTGTTATGGGGCCACAGCAAAGTTGGAGGCTTCCTGGGATTGCACAACCAAAGGCATTTTTATATCACTATTCTGACCCCCAGAAAAAGGAGGCAGACAGGGCACTCAGGAATTGCATTTGGCAGTTCTGTAGATATTTCTCTCTTTAACTTTGGAAAATTATGTACTGTAGACTTACCTTGTATGTTTCCCAAAGATGTGGGGGAAATTTTATAATTTTTACAAAATCTAGGGTTTTTTTTAAGAGTAGAAAGACCTAGTTTTTAGATATTATTGAAATTATGCTTCTTTGAGAATTCCAGGCCCCCTGTCAGGAACGTGGCCATCTTGTTGTCAATTGAATATTATTACTGTTTTTAAATTTAGAGACTCAGGATCAATTGAGTTCCAGTGCTTCCAAGTGCATTCAAGGGAGTACAGTCTATAGATGCTTTGTTGCCATCTAGAAACAGAGGGGAAACAGGGCATCATTCAGATGTCTTCCTACTTTTGGTGTTACCCAGCATAAATAGAAGGTGTTAGACTATCCTTTTTCATCTTTTTCCTCTGTCTCATATGTGCCCCAAAACTGTCAAAGCTGCTGCTCATAAATGCAAGCATAGCCTTGACTCATAAATCTGGAGGAGCTAGTCAGCAGCAATAGCAACACTCACCTGTGAAAACCCTAGCTTTTTGCCATGCTTTTGTCCTACATTCACTGAGCCCCAAAGGCTTGCAAGTTAGGCCAGAGGGCTTGCAAATGTAATGTAGTAGTAAAATTTGTGCAAGACATTTTAACAGAGGAAATGTCTTCATACTAACTTTGGGTTTCCTAATTATGTTTGCAGTGAAACATCAGAATCTCAGAGAATGAGACAGATTGACTTTCAAACATTTTAAATCCAAAATTATTGCAATGCAGAACGGGCGGCTCAAACTGTAGAAACTGAATGGCTGAATGGCCATTGATTAGATGGGGAACCAAAGAGGCTAAAATCTACACTTTAATATTTTCTTTCTCCCAACAATTAATAGTAGAGTCTGCCTATTTACAGATAGGACATGGGGCCTTATCACTAATAGCAGATTGCAAATGAGAAAAGAATTTGAAAACTTTAAGTTTTGGATAATGGATTGACAAGGCTCCAGGTAGAAAAGAAATCTCATTTCCTTTATCTTTTTTATTTTTTTAATTTTTTTTTATTATACTTTAACTTTTAGGGTACATGTGCACAACATGCAGGTTAGTTACATATGTATACATGTCCTTTGCCCACTTTTGATGGGGTTTTTTGTTTGTTTCTTGTAAATTTGTTTGAGTTCATTGTAGATTCTGGATATTAGCCCTTTGTCAGATGAGTATGTTGTGAAAATTTTCTCCCATGTTGTTGGTTACCTGTTCACTCTGATGGTAGTATCTTTTGCTGTGCAGAAGCTCTTAAGTTTAATTAGATCTCATTTGTCAATTTTGGCTTTTGTTGCCATTGCTTTTGGTGTTTTAGACATGAAGACCTTGCCCATGCCTGTGTCCTGAATGGTAATGCCTAGGTTTTCTTCTAGGGTTTTTATGGTGTTAGGTTTAACGTTTAAGTCCTTAATCCATCTTGAATTAATTTTTGTATAAGGTGTAAGGAAGGGATCCAGTTTCAGCTTTCTACATATGGCTAGCCAGTTTTCCCGGCACCATATGTTATATAGGGAATCCTTTCCCCATTGCTTGTTTCTCTCAGGTTTGTCAAAGATCATATAGTTGTAGATATGTGGTGTTAGAAAATTTCTGAGTTCTCTGTTCTGTTTCATTGGTCTATATCTCTGATTTGGTATCAGTACCATGCTGTTTTGGTTACTGTAGTCTTGTAGTATAGTTTGAAGTCAGGTAGCGTGATGCCTCCAGCTTTGTTCTTTCGGCTTAGGATTGACTTGGTGATGCAGGCTCTTTTTTGGTTCCAAATGAAATTTAAAGTAATTTTTTTCCAATTCTGTTAAGAAAGTAATTGGTGGCTGGATGGGGAAGGCATTGAATCTGTAAATTACCTTGGGCAGTATGGCCATTTTCACGATATTGATTCTTCCTACCCATGAGCATGGAATGTTCTTCCATTTGTTTGTATCCTCTTTTATTTCATTGAGCAGTGGTTTGGAGTTCTCCTTGAAGAGGTCCTTCACATCACTTGTAAGTTGGATTCCTAGGTATTTTATTCTCCTTGAAGTGATTGTGAATGGGAGTTCACTCATGATTTGGCTCTAGTTTGTCTGTTATTGATGTATAAGAATGCTTGTGATTTTTGTACATTGATTTTGTATCCTGAGACTTGGCTGAAGTTGCTTATCAGCTTAAGGAGATTTGGGGCTGAGACGATGGGGTTTTCTAGATATACCATCATGTCTTCTGCAAACACGGACAATTTGACTTCCTCTTTTCCTAATTGAATACCCATTATTTCCTTCTCCTGCCTAATTGCCGTGGCCAGAACTTCCAACAATATGTTGAATAGGAGTGGTGAGAGAGGGCATCCCTGTCTTGTGCCAGTTTTCAAAGGGAATGCTTCCAGTTTTTGCCCATTCAGTATGTTATTGGCTGTGGGTTTCTCACACATAGCTGTTATTATTTTGAGATACGTCCCATCTATACCTAATTTATTGAGAGTTTTTAGCATGAAGTGTTGTTGAATTTTATCACAGGCCTTTTCTGCATCTATTAAGATAATCATGTGGTTTTTGTCTCTGGTTCTGTTTATATGCTGGATTACATTCATTGATTTGCGTATATTGAACCAGCCTTGCATCCCAGGGATGAAGCCGACTTGATCATGGTGGATAAGCTTTTTGATGTGCTGCTGGATTTGGTTTGCTTGTATTTTGTTGAGGATTTTGCATCAGTGTTCATCAAGGATATTGGTCTAAAATTCTATTTTTTGGTTGTGTCTCTGCCCGGCTTTGGTATCAGGATGATGCTGGCCTCATTAAATGAGTCAAGGAGGATTCCCTCTTTTACTACTGATTGGAATAGTTTCAGAAGGAATGGTACCAGTTCTTCCTTGTACCTCTGGTAGAATTCGGCTGTGAATCCATCTGGTCCTGGACTCTTTTTGTTGGTAAGCTATTGATTACTGCCACAATTTCAGCTCCTGTTATTAGTGTATTCAGAGATTCAACTTCTTCTTGTTAGTCTTGGGAGAGGGTAGGTGTCGAGGAATTTATCCATTTCTTCTAGAATTTCTAATTTATTTGCATAGAGGTGTTTTTAATATTCTCTGATGATAGTTTGCATTTCTGTGGGATTCATCATAATATCCGCTTTATCATTTTTTATTGCATCTATTTGATTCTTCTCTCTTTTTTTCTTTATTAGTCTTGCTAGCGGTCTATCAATTTTGTTCATCCTTTCAAAAAACCAGCTCCTGGATTCATTAATTTTTTGAAGGGTTTTTTTGTGTTTCTACTTCCTTGAGTTCTGCTCTGATTTTAGTTATTTCTTGCCTTCTGTTGCTTTTGAATGTTTGCTCTTGCTTTTCTAGTTCTTTTAATTGTGATGTTAGGGTTTCAATTTTGGATCTTTCCTGCTTTCTCTTCTGAGCATTTAGTGCTATGAACTTCCCTCTACACACTGCTTTGAATGCATCCCAGAGATTCTGGTATGTTGTGTCTTGGTTCTTGTTGGTTTCAAAGAACATCTTTATTTCTGCCTTCATTTCATTATGTACCCAGTAGTCATTCAGGAACAAGTTGATCAGTTTCCATGTAGTTGAGTGGTTTTGAGTGACATTCTTAATCCTGAGTTCAAGCTTGATTGCACTGTGATCTGAGAGACAGTTTGTTATAATTTCTGTTCTTTTACATTTGCTGAGGAGAGCTTTACTTCCAACTATGTGGTCAATTTTGGAATAGGTGTGGTGGGGTGCTGAAAAAAATGTATATTCTGTTGATTTGTGGTGGAGAGTTCTGTAGATGTCTATTAGGTCTCCTTGGTGCAGAGCTGAGTTCAATTCCTGGGTATCTTTGTTAACTTTCTGTCTCATTGATCTGTCTAATGTTGACAGTGGGGTGTTAAAGCCTCCCACTATTATTGTGTGGGAGTCTAAGTCTCTTTGTAGGTCACTCAGGACTTGCTTTATGAATCTGGGTGCTCCTGTATTGGGTGCATATATATTTAGGATAGTTAGCTCTTCTTGTTGAATTGATCCCTTTACCATTCTGTAATGGCCTTCTTTGTCTCTTTTGATGTTTGTTGGTTTAAAGTCTGTTTTATCAGAGACTCGGATTGCAACCCCTGCCTCTTTTTGCTTTCCATTTGCTTGGTAGATCTTCCTCCATCCTTTTATTTTGAGCCTATGTGTGTCTCTGTACATTAGATGGGTTTCCTGAACACAGCACACTGATGAGTCTTGACTCTTTATCCAGTTTGCCAGTCTGTGTCTTTTAATTGGAACATTTAGTCCATTTACATTTAAAGTTGGTATTGTCATGTGTGAATTTGATCCTGTCATTATGATGCTAGCTGGTTATTTTGCTCATTAGTTGACGCAGTCTTCTCCTAGTCTCGATGGTCTTTACATTTTGGCATGATTCTGCAGTGTCTGGTACCGGTTGTGCCTTTCCATGTTTAGCGCTTCCTTCAGGAGTTCTTGTAGGGCAGGCTTGGTGGTGACAGAATCTCTCAGCATTTGCTTGTCTGTAAAGTATTTTATTTCTCCTTCACTTATGAAGCTTAGTTTGGCTGGATATGAAATTCTGGGTTGAAAATTCTTTTCTTTAAGAATGTTCAATATTGGCCTTCACTCTCTTCTGGCTTGTAGAGTTTCTTCCAAGAGATCTGCTGTTGCTCTGATGGGCTTCCCTTTGAAGGGTAACCCGACCTTTCTGTCTGGCTGCCCTTAACATTTTTTCCTTCATTTCAACTTTGGTGAATCTGACAATTATGTGTCTTGGAGTTGCTCTTCTTCAGGAGTATCTTTGTGGCATTCTCCGTATTTCCTGAATCTGAATGTTGGTCTGCCTTACTAGATTGGGGAAGTTCTCCCGGGTAATATCCTGCAGTGTTTTCCAACTCGGTTCCATTCTCCCTGTCACTTTCAGTTACACCGATCAGATAGAGATTTGGTCTTTTCACATAGTCCCATATTTCTTGGAGGCTTTGCTCATTTCTTTTTATTCTTTTTTCTCTAAACTTCCCTTGTCGCTTCATTTCATTCATTTCATCTTCCATTGCTGATACCCTTTCTTCCAGTTGATCGCATCGGCTCCTGAGGCTTCTGCATTCTTCACGTACTTCTCGAGCCTTGGCTTTCAGCTCCATCAGCTTCTTTAAGCACTTCTCTGTATTGATTATTCTATTTATACAGTCGTCTAAATTTTTTTCAAAGTTTTCAACTTCTTTGCCTTTGGTTTGAATATCCTCCCATAGCTCGGAGTCATTTGATCGTCTGAAGCCTTGTTCTCTCAGCTTATCAAAGTCATTATCTGTCCAGCTTTTTTCCATTGCTGGTGAGGAACTGTGTTCCTTAGGAGGAGGAGAGGCGCTCTGCTTTTTAGAGTTTCCAGTTTTTCTGCTCTGTTTTTTCCCCATCTTTGTGGTTTTATCTACTTTTGGTCTTTGATGATGGTGATGTACAGATGGGTTTTTTTTGTGGATGTCCTTTCTGTTTGTTAGTTTTCCTTCTAACAGACAGGACCCTCACCTGCAGGTCTGTTGGAGTAGCTGGCCATGTGAGGTGTCAGTCTGCCCCTGCTGTGGGATGCCTCCCAGTTAGGCTTCTCAGGGATCAAGGACCAACTTGAGGAGGCATTCTGCCCTTCTCAGTTCTTCAGCTACGTGCTGGGAGAACCACTGCTCTCTTCAAATCTGTCAGACAGGGACGTTTAAGTCTGCAGAGGTTACTGCTGTTTGTTTGTCTGTGCCCTGCCCCCAGAGGGGAGCCTACAGAGGCAGGCAGGCCTCCTTGAGCTGTGGTGGGCTCCACCCAGTTCGAGCTTCCCAGCTGCTTTGCTACCTAAGTAAGCCTGGGCAATGGCGGGTGCCCCTCCCCCAGCCTTGCTGCCACCTTGCAATTTGATCTCAGACTGCTGTGCTAGCAATGAGTGAGACTCCGTGGGCATAGGACCCTCTGAGCCAGGTGTGGGATATAATCTCCTGGTGCACCATTTTTTAAGCCCATCGGAAATGCACAGTATTTGGGTGGGAGTGAGCCGATTTTCCAGGTGCCATCTGTCACCCATTTCTTTGACTAGGAAAGGGAACTCCCTCACCCCTTGTGCTTCCTGAGTGAGGCAATGCATCGCCCTTCTTCGGCTCATGCACGGTACGTGCATTCACTGACCTGTGGCCACTGTCTGGCACTCCCTATTGAGATGAACCTGGTACCTCAGATGGAAATGCAGAAATCATCTGTCTTCTGCATCACTCACGCTGGGAGCTGTATACCAGAGCTGTTCCTATTCGGCCATCTTGGCTCCTCCCTGCACACACTTTTCTTAATTCATAAAAACATGAGAACCTGCCACATAGTGAGAAACTCATTCTGTCTCCTATCTGTGCTGTGAATAGTGATTTTTTCCTTGTTAAGCTTCCAGTCTGACTTCACTACAGTGAAGAAAAAAAAAAAACAACTCTGAAGATACCTCCCAGTAGTAGACTGATATATACAGTGGTGTATCCACATAACTGCAAAAGTGTTCATCGGAACACACTGAAGCCCACTGCATAAAAGAAATAGAGACTATTTTCTGGAAGAGAAGTGTTTTTACACAGAATCTTCTTCATCTTTTATCAGATTATCTGTAGGCGTGTTTTTGGCCAAAAAAATATGAAAGGGTTTCTTTGTTAGGCATTGTTCCTTTTTATTAGTGGACTGCAGGTTTGTGCAGGTCTTTCTTTTTTTAAAATCTGCATATAACCTGGTATTTCAGTCAGTTTCTTTGCTTAAAGTAGTTTTAGAAAGAATCCATCCTATCTACCTAACTTTTCTCTCTCAGTACTATCCAACATCTAGATATTTTCTGCAAGTGAGAAGGCAAATTGTCTGAGGTGCAATATGTGCCAGCATTCTTTGTCCTACAAACAACCCAGATATTTGTAAGCATTGTAATGCTGCTTTAGCATATCTGACTTGTCTATAGGGAACAATTCTTAAAAGTCAGAGAAACAAATCCCCGGGAATCCTTCAGAAGAAACTTCTAGAATTTCCAGCTTTTCTTGTGTCCCCTATCCAGAGATTCCTTTAGTCACTTTATCATCCTCAGCTTCTTCAATTCTCCCAACCAACCCTCCATTAAACTGCCACCCCTAAAGAAAATGCCCAAAAAAACACGGTACCTCTAAATTCCTGGTTCTCTTTTTATTAGAAGATTTTAAACAGATAGATTGGGACCTAGAAAAGTATTCTGATAACCCAGAGGAATATAGAGAGGCTTTCCAAAATGTTACCCAATTTTGATTTTGCATGGCAACATGTTATGCCATTTCTATGCCAAATCTTAAGTACTGCTGAGCAACAGGAAGCCTCTCAGGCAACAGAGAGATTCACAGAAAAATAGCATGTTTCATATGTCCAGGCAAAGAAGAAAACCAGAAAAAAAAAAGAGTGGAAAAGAGACCAAAGCTCAATTTTCAATTTATATATATTTGGTACATGGCCTGAGGAGGCAATATATTAGAAGAGTGATTAGGAGTACAGAAGCACTCTTCAAATTCTTTGCTTTACTTTTATTTCTGAGGATTTGGTCCTAAGTTTTTATTCTTTTCTTGTACTCAAGAGCATATAACACTGAGCCAAGGTCAGCCAGTTCAAATCAATAGGATGGCTTCCAGCATTGTAAGACCCAGGTGACAGGCCAGCTGGAGAGAACTTTAACAATCACCCAACGCCCTCTGTTGATAAAAATTTTGGTTCCGTTGCAACTAATTTTTCTTCACAAAGCAGCTTATTCATGCAGCGACTTAGAAGTGGTCTTGAGGCAATTGATAGTTTCTGGTCAAGGCTATGCTTCAGTGTTACCTAAAGCCTTCTTAACTAAGGCCAGTCAATGACAGCCCATCAGGGTTTTGGCACCAGGAATTCCAGGATTTTCTATTTTATTTTCTTCCTTTATTTTTCATGTCAATCATGTCTCTTATTTCTTCTTTGTATGCAATGTTGCAACCCAGAGATATAATCTCACTGGGTGAAGTCAGTTGGTGACTTAGTAATCAGGAATATTATTCAAATGTTGTCATTTTGGTGGTGTCTTGGAAACAAACAAAATTCAAGATTTTGGTCTAAATTTTGAGCCGGTAAAAACCGTTTTGGCAACCAATGATAGATATTTAGAACATTGAAAGAAAAGTTATTTTACCCCGAGTGAATATATTCTTCTGCATTTTTTTTCTTCTTCTTCTTCACTGTCCTATTAATATAAGAGGCACACTGTAGAGAACATTTATCAAACCCTAACCCTTTTGTTTCTAACTTTTGATAGAAAAGTGTTTGGAATCAGAGTTTTCATCTAATATTTCAGATTCTACAGTGCCACCTAGTAAAATGAGATTTTTCTCTATGTAGAGCCTTGTCAACCTTTTGCCTAAAATGTCTAGTTTCTACCTTTCTCTTCCATGTGTCCTTAATAGTTATAACACTCTATGTCCCATCTGTTAAGCAGAAAATCTCCACTTTCAACAGTCAAAAGAAGCTGCCCTTGAGAGACAAATTCTAACCTCAGGGCTGATGTTTTTATAAAGGAAGGAAAGGCACTGAATCTTTTTTTTTATTTTATGAGGCAACTGTTCTGCATCCAGCTACATTACTATCTAAACAAGAAAAGAATGTTACATTTCAAAGTCATTCTGTCTTATTCACAGGGATGTCATTTTTTGCTAGGAACATAGTAAGGGAAGCCAGGGCTAGTATAAAGACTCAAACTATATTACAGACTCTTGCTTCAATCTCACTACTGCATAATCTCTCTTAGGCTTCCCAGGTATCTGGAAGTTTTTTGGGTTGAATGGGCTTAGGAGACACACTATGAATCACCAGTGGAGAGCTAGGTTCTTACACAGATAAACATGGCTACTCCTGCAAGCTAGCTTCCCTGAAAACATAAGTGAAGCTTATGCTGGCATCCCTGAGGGGCACCTATGTTGGTCACCTCACACAAACGAGTTGGGAGGTAAGAAATAACAAGAAAGACACTTTGTATCTTTTTCCTCACCCAGGATCAATTTGACAAAAAAAAAAAAAAAAAAAAAAAAGGAACAGTTTCTCTGTCTTATTTTTCATTTGGTAAAAAACTATCTTCAGTCTGCACTTTTTTCCAGTGCATTCTAAAACACTGGAATCTCTTTGCCTTTGGGATTCTGAGAAAAAAAATGGGGCTCATATTATACTGCACAAACGCATGGAAATTACACTAGCTGTAAGACAAAAACACCTGGCTTTATGAGATAAAAGTTTATTTTAATAGTATCTAATTATCGATCTTTTCTTCAGATGAAAGAGCTATTAGTATGAGTTTCTGATGTACAAGCTTTCTTTACCTTCGGAGACAACCCAGACCTTTGTAAACGTTGTAAAATATTTTCTGTGTTTTTGGCAGTCATGTCAAGCAAGGCTACAGAAGATAATTTCCCAAAATCAGAGAGACAAACCTCTGGGTAGCCCTTAAATGCAACTTTCAAACACCCTACCTTCCCTTCTTTTACAAGCTTTCCAATAGCCTTATCATGAGTTTCTCTTCCTGTGCCATCCAATAAACCCCCACATTCACTGTAGGCCCTGAAGAAAATTCCAAAATCATGGTACTACTAAATTTCAGGTTTCTTTTTTATTGCAGGATTTTTAAAAAATAATGGTACATCTAGTCAAGTTCTCTGATTACTCTGATAGATATATGGAGGCATTCTAATATCTAGCAAAGGTGTTTCATTTTATGTGGAAAGATGCTACATTACTCCTAAACCCAATTCTATATTTGTCAGAAAATTTGGCAGCTTTTCAGGCAACAGAAAGATTTGAAGACGAATAAGGTACTTACTATAGCCAGTCTAAAAGTATGAAGGAAAAAAAAATCTAGAAATAGGAAAGGTGAAAGACAAAAGTCAGGTAAACAGATAGTAGAATCTTTATTCCCAACAGGAAGAAAGACATAGCTTTGTGAAAACTTAGTTGGAATACAGACACACAATTTAAAAGATTAAGTAGAGTGAGCACAAGTGTAAAGTCTCAGCAAAAGTTTAGTATATAAAAAAGAGACCATTTTTTTCCAGCAAACTGCTACATGATTTCAGAGCTATGAATGCACAGATTAAATCAACAGGTGCAATACAGCAAGGTCTGCCATTCCTGGCAGCCATTCCAAGGGACTGGCCTCTCATAGCAGTAGATCTGAAAAATTCTTTCCTTACTATACCCTTACATGAGAAGAATAAGCCTTGATTTGCCTTCTCTTTGCCTTCTATCAATCAAAAACAGCTTTTTTTCTCCTTACCACTGGGAAGTTTAACCCCAAAACATGCTCACTATTCCTATATTATATCAGCATTTTGTAGGACAGTCACTAAAGGAGCCTTAGAATATATTTCCTGCTGCCTTCATCATTCATTATATGGATAACATTATTTTGGCTGCTCCTATGGAACAGTTTTTACACCAATTGTTCAGAGAAACAAAACAGGCTTTGACTAAATGGAATCTCAAAATAGCTCAAGGAAAGTTAGAAACCACCTCCCACACCAATATTTATGCAACATTGTTACTGAAAGAAATGTTCGACCTCATAAAGTAGTCCTCCATAGGCAGAGATTACAAACCTTGAATGATTTCCAACAATTATTAGAGGATATGAATTGGCTGTGCCCAATGCTAGGTGTTGCTATTTATCAACTCAAACACTCAGGCACTCCAAGGAGATTATTCATTACATTCTCCTCGGCAATTTACTAAGGAGACAGAAGCTGTAGCTGAAGAGCAGTTGCTTCAGGAATCACATGCTTCCCTGCTACAGCCACAAAACCTTTGGTTCTCTTTATTCTTTCTACCCTCCATTCTCCAACAGGACTTTTAGGCCAGTTCATAGAAAAAGCTGTAATTGTAATAGAATTGCAATAGAATGACTTTCTTAAAAAATTGAATCAGACAGTAAAATATCTGCAAGTTTACCTTTCTTTAATTACTGAAATTATAATAATAGGTAGGCATAGATCAAAACTGCTTAAGAGGTATGATCCAGTCAAAATTATTGTTCCCCTTTTAGAGCCAGTCTAAAAGCATGAGGGGAAAAAACTGGATTACTAACAACAGGCTACAGCATAGGAAATGTTGACTGCATGGCAAATTGCTCTTTCAGATTTTGTAGGGATAATAAATAAACATCCATCAAAATTTTGCAATTTTAAAAGTGCAACCTTTCATCTTCCCTGTGATTATCACAACAAACCCATTTCAGGCAGCCTGACCTATTTTACTGATGGCTCTTCCAAAGGTTGCACAGCTACTTATGGACCTAAGCATACTCAAACAATAAAACCCCTAGGGTTTCAGCTCAACACTCAGAACTAAGGGCAGTTATTCAGCTTTTACAGCCCACTGCTTCATCTCCTATTAACACTGTCTATGAGTCAGCCTGTGTTGTGAATGTGGCCAGTCACATTGGGACTGCCACCATTAAAAGTCTCCTAGAACCAGAGCTGTGTAACTTGTTTCTAAAACTTCAACAAGCTGTTTGCTCTTGTGCTACCCCTTTTTATATTTTTCATATTTGCTCTTGCACTCAACTCCCTGGACCACTGTTTCTAGGCAATCATACAGCAGATAAACTTATTTGTTCTGCATTTCAACAAGCTCAATCTTCTTATGTATTACTGCGTCAAAACCCCTTTGCCTTTACTTGTATGTTTCATTTGCCTCACAGCCAGGCTGTAGCCTGTACAAGACTGTCCTACTTGCCAGCATGTCTCTGGAATTGCACCCATAGAAGGCTGTAACCTATGAGGCTTAGGTCCAAATGAAATCTGACAGATGGATGTTACTCATGAAGCTGCCATTGGGAAGGTCTCCTTTGTTCATGTGATTATACACACTTATTCTCATTTGCTGCATGCTACATGCAAACCAGGTCAGAGAGCTGGTCATGTGCTATGACATTGTCTGTCATCATTTGCTTCTATGGGAGTCCCTAAACAATTAAAAATTGGCAATGGACCTACTTATGTCAGTCATGCTTTTTAAAATTTTTTACAGCTATGGTCAATCACTCATAAAACAGGAATTCTTTACCACCCTCAAGGACAAGGAGTTATACAGTGGGCAAATCAAACATTACAACGTGTGCTGAAAAAAACAAAAAAGGGAAATAAGAGACCATATGCCACCTAAAACAAAATTACCTTTACTTTTATTTATTTACATTAATTTTTTTCTTTTTATTTTAAACTTCTTTAAATATTTTGACTCCTGGCACAGATAGACTGCAGCAGAACACTGGTAAATGTTAGAGGAAAAAAGGATAATATACCCAAAGGTATTAAGGAAATCCCCAGAAGAAGGATGATGGAAAGGCTCAGTAGATTGACTGATGTAAGAATGAGGGTATGCTTGTGCTTTTACAGGAGATGGATAAACTGTGTGGTTGCCCTCAAGGTGTTTGCGACCATGGAAAGGGAGATTGGAGGGAGCCATGGATCCCAACTATGGATCCACCTCCTCCATTACAAGCCGTGAGCCAGCTGAAACTGCTGGAGCACCATGGTCAGGCAAAAACCCCTGACTTCACGTTTATGGCCATGTTACCTGTAATATCCTGTGTGGTATATTTTCCCTGTGCAGAGACAAAAACATACTGGACACACGTTCCCAATCCCCCAGTATTATGGCCTGTAATTTGGAGTGACATTCCCCCTAAGTCTATCATGAACACGGAGCATGGACACTAGGACCGCTAA
The DNA here is from genome assembly GCF_028885655.2 of Pongo abelii. Classification (NCBI taxonomy): domain Eukaryota; kingdom Metazoa; phylum Chordata; class Mammalia; order Primates; family Hominidae; genus Pongo; species Pongo abelii. The sequence continues at coordinate 45,168,567 of NC_072009.2, read as the reverse complement.
CTCCCCCTGACACAGAGCAATTAGTCTCTCAGAACAATGATTATCAATTATGCGGCTCCATTGGAGGACCTTCTTTTATGTGTCACCCAGGGTACCTCACTCAACTGCAGTTGCCGTGCAATTTAATCCCAAGCATGGCTGAGTTACATGGAAAAATTATGTACCTATTAGGACTTAGCTCTATTAACATTACTGGCGTAGCTACTAATCACTCCCAGCCCATTGCCCAGATTGTACTAACTATACAGAATGGGTTCCCTTTGATAATTCTTACCCCATCATTGGACCCAGTGTCTTGGTCCCTAGCTAGGGGACTAGACAACAGTCCATGCTAATGGGAGACATTATTAACTGGGGTCCCTGTGGTCATTTAAATGGGACAGATGACAATCCGACCTCATGACAAAAACTTTGCTGACATTGGTGAAGAAACTTTAGCATCTCTTCACAGCATCGCACTGGGATTCAATCCCAATCCGCAGCAGGGCTTGCTTGGCATGGAACAGGATTTAGCCCACCTTTCCTCAATGACATTATCAAGGGAAGAGAGGTCCAATTCAGGAGTTGATAGGGAATGCAGCACTCCCCTTTATGAATGGCAGCATTTGTGTCGGAACACTATTTAATTATAGTAATTGTGCTCAACAGAGTTTTAATGTTACCTTTGTAGAAAATATTACCACTCAATTTGCCATTTGTGATTTTAAAACTTAATGTTTTTCTAGCAGCAAAAGAATAAAAATAAAAATAAAAACCAACTCCAGGTAAATGATGCTGAATTGACTTGTGATTCCTGTCAGCTGTATAATTCCTTTAATCATAGCACAATACAAACATACAGCATATCCACCCTAATAATTCTAGGTCGCAATTCCGGATTATGGATTCCTGTAAATCTGTCTGAGCCTCGGGTGGCCACCTCTGGTTTACATTTTGTAAACCTTTTTCTTACTCAGCTTACTCATTGTGCTTGTAGAGTCTTAGGCATGATAAGTTTTGTGAAAGTCTCTTTAGGTACATTAATAACCTTTGTTGTGGTGCCCTAAGTAACAATGCACAGCTCCATTCAAACAGCTCAATATGCAGAAAATTGGATGTGTACAGCCAACTAGGCATGGATGCTTGAAAATAAACTTAACACCGAGATACAAATGGAAGTAGCAATGTTAAAGACTATGGTTCTGTGGCTAGGAAAACAAGTACAAAGCTCATAGTTGCAGCAGCAATTGCATTGTCATTTTAAGCATACTCATATTTGTGTAACCAATTTGGAATAAAACCAAAGTGAATATCCATGGAACCTTGTAAAGGCCCATTTACAGGGGGCTTTCACATCCAATGCTACTTTTGATATTAATGATTTACAAAGTAAAATCCTTAACTTGAATAAGCATACTTAAGTATTTCAGCCCTCTTTAAAAACTTGGGCAGAATTCCAGCAAGGTTTAGAGAGCCTTAGCTTTGGGACCTCCTCCAAACACCACTTCAGTGTCTCTTCTGTGATTATCAGAGTAATGTTATTATGTCTCTGTTTTATGTTCATTGTCTGTAAAATCAGCTGGACCACCAAACAGCAATTGAGAGTTGCACAGCCTGCCATTACCTTTACTCAACTAATGCAAAACCAAAAAGGAGATGTTGGAGGTCAAAAGAATGAAGGTCGTGACCAACTCAGTAATGACTGGAGGGTCTATAAGCAGACAGCCAACTGTTCTCATGAAAGCAGGAAGTTGGCAAACTGTCACACCATGTCTGGTGCCAGAAGGAATGCTGAGGGCAGTCATGCCCCAAGCACAGTATTCCTTGTGGTTATATACAAGAACATCTGAAGCCTGTAGTATAAAGAAAGAAATTATGTGAGCCTGTGATAAATCAAGCAGCTAGCCAACAATTACCTTTCCTCTGTGTTGACTTTGCCCAATAAATATGAAGGCCTGTAGAAGCTCAGGGCCTTTGCTCACTAGAAGCAATGAGCCTCTGACCCCTCTTTTAAAACAGATCTTTTTACGTCTTTGTCTTCATTTCTGCATTCACCCCCCTTCGTTTCATGCCACTGTTTCTATTAAAATACAAAAAAAAAAAAAAAAAAATAGGTGGGCTTGTTGGCAGGCACATGTAATCCAAGCTACTCAGGAAGCTGAGGCAAAAGCATCCCTTGCACCCAGGAGACAGAGGTTGCATTGGGCCGAAATCATGACTTTGCACCCCAGCCTGGGTGACAGAGTAAGACTCCATCTCAAAAAAAGCAAAAACCAAAAAAGTAAAAAAGATACAAAACAAAACAAAAAATATGATTCGGTTAAAAGAACCAAAAAACAAGGTTCAGGCTGAGAAAAATTTAGGAAACACATCTGAAAAGTGACTTTTATGCAAAATATACTAAGAAATAAGGTGACCCAATTAATAGATAAAGACCTGAATACATACCTCACCAAAAAAGATATGGAGATGAAAAACAGGCACACGAAATACTGCTCTCTGAGCACCTGTTTCTTCTTCTGAAGGCTGAGGCTCCAAGTCATTTCCTGAGGAGCAACAGTGGCTGCCAGAGTGTCAGTGGCTCCAAAGACCATCCCCACCTAGCTGAGCCCTAACCTTCCTCCAGGGTCCAAGCATTCCCCAGACATCGGGCATACTCTGCAGGAAAGAGCCAAAAGCTGGATGTCTTATTTCTCAGCTTTTCTTAAAATTCTGGATGCCAACAAGTGTCCTTTGGTTGGAAGTATTATTTTTAACCTAACAATCTTGAGGCACTGACAAGTATTAGAAAAGACGGTTTTCAACCTACGCTTGTCTCCATAAAGAGATAAAAGAATTGGCTTGGCCAGGTATGGTGGCTCACACCTGTAATCCAAGCACATTGGTAGGCTGAGCCAGGTGGATGTCGTTAGGTCAGGTGTTTGAGACCACCCTGGTCAACCTGGTGAAACAAGCTCTCTATTAAAAATATAAAAAATCAGCTGGGAGTGGTGGTGGGCTCCTGTAATCCCAGATCCTCAGGAGGCTGAGACAGGAGAATTGCATGAACCTGGGAAGCTGAGGTTACCAGAGACAAGATCATGCCATTGCACTCCAGCCATGGGAACAGCGTGAGACTCTGTCAAAAAAAAAAAAAAAAAAAAAAACAAAAAAAACGACAAAAAAAACAAACAAAAGCAAACAAACAAAAAGGATTCAATTGCTTTTTTAGGCAGTTATTTTAAAATGCTTGGTACAATGCATTATCTTGGTATGCCCAAGACAGAAAACACAGTAACAGTAGTAAGTAAAAACCCAGTAGCAATAAATAAATTCCATGAATAAATTCATGGAATTAATTTCACTTATCATTCTTTCTGGCTTTTATTATTTAAAATTTGTACTGCTGAAATTATCAGACATTTTATTTGTGATGTCTAAATGCAAAAAGAAATAACAGTTAGTAAACTATTATTAAATGAACCTCAGTCTTCAAATTTGATTCTGATGCAGTGGAATGTTTTGTGAAAATGAAAAACTAACAGACCAAACACTTGTGATTTCAAATTTTGGCTTACTTTTGTAGAAGCAGATTTAAGAAACAAAATCTTCATAGTTCTAATCTTTGTCAATGATTCAGCACTGCAAGATATATATTGAAATTGAATTCAGAGTTTTTTGTCAATTCCAATACAAACTAGTTTGTACTCTAGAAATTCCTATTGCTTCCTTGACATCCATAAAGAAATCACTTGATTGAATGGGATCTCTACAAAGTGAAGCATCAAACTAATACACCACATTGTCTTATTAGCTACAGTTCACTATTTTATTGTAGTAACCATAAAATTAGAAAAAATAGCAGGATAAATGACTATGTGGACTAGCATAACTTTCTTAGTTTTTACCAAGTAGGCCATAGAGTACGTTTTTAAAAATTGTTTTTCTGCAGCACAACACAATGCATGGTTTTTGGCAGCAATCATAGATTAATGAACAAACAATAACAACAAAATAATGCTCAGCAACACTTGTCGTCCAGGTAAGGCAAATTAGAATAAGAGTGAGAGCACTAACAGCTATACTATGTCGATTTCTTTTTAAATATAATCAAAACTACATCAGAAAATCTCATTCATCGCTGATGGAATGCATAATTGTACAACAACCTGAAAATATGGTTGTTTTCTTCTGCCACACTTTGGCAGTTTTTTCCAAAGGTAAACATGGTCTCATCATATAGGCTAACAATTGCCACCTCAGGTATTCAGACAACTAATTTGGAAATTCACATCTAACCAAAAACCACATGCATTTACGTGTAACTGCTCTCTTGACAATGGCCAAATATTTTAAGGAATCAGGATGCCCTTCAATATTAACCAAGCCAGGTAAATTCATAAAATGAGATACTATTCATCAAAAGAACAAGAGTGATTCATGAAGTCGTGCAAAGCCATGGATGCATCAGGTATACATAAAGCTAAGTGATAAAAGCCGGTCTGAAGAGATAACATATTGCATGATTTCATTTCTATTACATTACAGAGAAGAAATGTCTATAGAGATGGAAAACAGACTTGTAATTTACGGTGGTTTGTAGCATGTAGGTAGTGAGTTGAATAGGAGAATGCAACGATGGAAAGAACGATGGCCAGGTGTGAAGGGATTCATTCTGCTTGGTGAGATCATGCTGGTCATGTAGAAGAGCCAGAAGTGTGTACACCAGCATGAATGACTAAATAGGCTTCTACTCATGATAAGAGAGGAGTGTCTTCTTTCATCACACACACAACTATTTTAGGAACACTTATTTTGTTGTATGTGGTAACATTTTGTTGTTATGTGGTAAAACATACATAAACAAATTTATCATTTCAAACATTTTTGAATGTATAGTTCAGTAGCATTAACTATGCTAACATTGTGCAACCATCACCACCCTTTCACAATCTCACCAGCAATGTATAAGGGTTTCAATTTTTCCACATACTCTCAAATTTTTCTTAAAAAATACATATTCCAATGGGGATAAAGTGGTAATCTCATTGTGGTTTAGATAGTCATGTATTAAGTGGCTAGTGATTTTGAACATTTTTCATGTGCTTATTGGCTGTGGATTTGTAAATGATTTCTTGGCTATATCGCCAAATAAACACAAAACAAAAGAAAAAACAGATCAATGGAACTTCATCAAAACTAAACACTTTTGAGCATCAAAGGACACTGTCAGTATAGTGAAAAGAAAACCAACAACATGGGACAAACTATTTGCAAGTCATACATATGGTATATATTCAAATCAACAATTTGGATCTCTTCCAAGTGCACTCTCCATTTTTTCTTACTCTAAAACTTTTTAAATAAACATCCAAGTTTGCTGTGAAACTTTTCTCACTCTCTTTTGCTACTTTATTCCCCTTAGTCAAATTATTTCTTCTGAGGAGGTAAGAGTTGAGGTTAGGTTACTGCAGACCATGATAGATTTGATGCCAGTAACTCAGATATCTTCCACTGGTAACAGGCGGAGGAGCTGGTGGACAGTGTGGCTGCAGTATGTGGCTGGCCTGGCCCCAGGCAGTTCTGGACTGTGGAGGGACCAGAACCCCATTCTAAGAGCACTCTGTGGAATGCTGAGGAAGAAATTTTGTCTTTTTAGTGAGGTGAAATTCCTTCACATAATATAAAATTAACTGTTTCTTAATGAATTCTTTAGTGATCCTTAGTACATGCACATTTGTTTTCAACTACCATCTCTTAGTTCCAAAGTGTTTTCATTATCCCAAAAAGAAATACCCTACCTATTAAGGAGCGACTACCCAATCTGTCCCCTTTCTGACACCTAGCAACCAGTAATCTGCTTTTTGTCTGTATGGATTTACTTATTCTAAATATTTATAGATATAAAATCATATAGTATGTGACTTTTGTGTTCAGCTTCTTAAACCAAATGGTTTTGAAGTTTCTCCACATTGTAGCATTAGTGTTGTAATCCTTTTTACAGCTGAATATTATGCCATTGTATGGACATACTATATTTTGCTTCTTATTTTTTGTCGGTGGACATTTATTTGGTTTCTTTCCACATTTTAGTTATTGTGAATGCTGCTATGAACATATGTATACCTGCTTTTGTTTGAATAACTCTTTTACATTTTGTGTGTGTAGCTTGGAGTGGATTTTCTGCATCCTATGGTAATTTTTTATTTAGCTTTTGCAGAACTACCAAACTACTTTCCGCAGCAGCTGCAGTTTACTTTCAGATTTTCCCACTTCCATTTCAACCATTGTTAACTTTTTTGGTTTGTTTTTTGCAATTATAATGGGTGTGAAGTGGTATTTTACTGTGGTTTTGACTTTCATTTCCATGAGGTTAAAATGGGCAGGAGGCACAAGAGTTGGAGAAGCAAGAGGAAGGGTGAGAACAGCCAAGTGGATAGGATAGGCAAGTGCCAGGGAACACAGTGGCTGTGGCAGCCTCTGCCCAGTCTCAGCCCCAGCAGTGAATAGAAAAGTGAGCCCATGTTTTTAGTGTGGATTTTCCCACAATCTAGCTGTTTCATCAAAGAGAGCGTGTGATTTAGGAGACTGCTTTCCCTCTTCTCATAGGTCCCCTATAATTCAGTCCTCACTGGACATCTGCCTGGCGCCAACCTGGTCTCAGCTCCCAGACACAGGAGAGTCTCATGCCCTTGGAAACTGATCCTGGTGGCCCCTGAGGTACACAGGCCTGGAGGGAGGAACACAGACCGTATGTGCTACAACAAAGACTGTAAAGTACAGAAGTGCACACAACAGTCATCCCAGGCCACATCAACCAGGCTCACCACTCAGAGTCCTCATCTTCCCTCTGTGAGAAAGAAACTGCCATAATCATCAATCTCAACAGCCTTTCCAGTATTTAATAGGCCAAACAACTTGGAATTCTGCTGATTTTAAATTCTGCTGTCATTCCAGGTCTCACATAACCCCAGCACCAGAGACTGGAGTCAGAGTCTGCAGGTTGCTTTCTCCTGCTGTTGCAGGAGGATGTGCCAACTCAGTCTCCACTTGTGGCTGGTACACAGAGTGCTTGGCCACCAGCACTTAATTATTTCCACTTTTACCACTAAGATTTACCAAATGTGTCTGTGGTGTAAGCTGTCACTACCTTCCCTTCCTTTGGACCTTCCAGAGACTACCTCGAAACACCTGGCACTATCAAAAACAAGCTACTGTGGATTTGCTCAGCTCTGGGTTGACATTGAGAAAATCTGTGGCTTCAGAAAGCAGCTTCGTTTCTGCTCCCAATATACTAGGCTGTACAATGTGCATTAAGATGGCCCTGAGCTCAGACCCAGAAAAGTTCTGAGTGCAAGGCTCAGTCCTCCCTTCTGCAAACCAGAGTGATGACTTAATACACTATCCAGCTGCCCAGTGCCTTCCTTAACCTTAAACTTAATCATAACATTAACCTTAACCAAACTCCAACCCCTAATCCTACCCCAGAATCCCTGACACTAACAGCAATCCTAAACCACAAACTTGATGCCAACATCAACCCTGTGTCTAACCATTCACCAAAACCAAAATCCCAAAATAAATCCCAAATCTAAATCCTAACTCTAACAGCTAAACCTGAATTTGACCCTACCCTGATAATAACCCTAAACCAAGGGTAACCAAAACATTAAATAAACCTGAACTTATGCCCTAGGGTTTTAGGTTTAAAACCCTAACCCTAAATCCCTAACCCTTAGACAAAAACACTAACCCTAAACAAAAAACGTATCTCTAACCTTTAAAAACTAATGTTAACCCTAAAGTATTACCCCTAACACTAACCACAACCCCTCAATCTAATCCTAAATTCCAGCTCCTAAATCTGCTTTCTGAACATGAATATAATACTCACATTAAGTCTAATACTAACCCCTAACTGAAACCACAAAACTCTTATTAGAACCCTAATCCTACACCTACCCCAGACCTAAACCTAGCTGTTACATAAAACCCAAACCCTAATCCTAACATTAATCTTTAGCCCAACCCTAACTCTACACCTAACTCTAACCCCTAACTCTAAGCCTAACTACTAACATTAACTCTAACCCTAATGTGTTACACCAATCTGTACTCTAATGCTAACCCTAACACTAATTCTAACAAATAATCATAACCCTAACTGTAATCACAATACTAAACATAACCTTAACCCCTTAATCTAAATATAAACACTAACCATAACTATAACCCTAAAGTGTAACCTACTCCTACACTAACCCTAACAAGAAAATTAAACAATCATTCTAAACTTTATCAGAATTCCACCACCGTGCCTTATCTATAATACCAAGAGAACCACAACAACAAGCCCAGTGAAAACAAGAACACTAACACTAAATGCCAACCCTTACACTGACCACTAACACTAATTCTACATCCTAAAGCTAACCCTAACCATGAATTTTAACACATATCCTCTAACCCTAACCCTAAGACTTACTCTATCTGATAACCTAAATATAATCCTTACCCTAAATACTAACCCTAACACTTAACCCAAAATCTAACCTTGAAACCCTAACCCAAAGCCAATCTCTTATTTTTAAATGTAATTCTAACAATAAAACACTGAAAAACTAAACCTAATCAACACATAACCCTAACAATAACACTAATTCTAACTGTAAAGGCATAAATCCTGAACTTTAACACTAAAAGTAACCTAACTCTAAACCCATCCCTAAAAATAAGCCTAAACCATAACTATAAACCTGAAGCCCAAAACCTAACCATAATTCTAGACCTTAGTCCCTAACTGTAACACTAATACAAAAGCTAATGCCTAACACTAATCCTAAACCCTAACACTAAAAGAAAACCCTATTCCTAATCCCTACCCCAAATCCTAACCCTAACTTCAACCCTAACACCAACCCCAAATGTACGCCCTAACAGTAAGCCTAACCCCAACCCTAACACCAAACCTAACCCTTACCGCTAATCCTAAAGCTTTTACCCTTAACTTAACCCTGCCCCTAAACGAACACCAACCCCAAACATAAACATTATCTTCCACTAACCAGAAAATCCTAAGCCCAAATCCTAACCCTAATTATAACACTAACCCTAAACAATACTCTAAACAATAGCCAAACCCTAAACCCTAACTCTGGCACTAATACCTAATCCCAAGCCCCACTCTAACCCTAACACTAGCCCTAATCCTAATCTTTAGCCAAACACTTTAACCATGATCCTAATCCTAACTGAACCACAACCAGGTACCCAATGTTAAACCGTAAGCTAACAATAAACCCTAATCTTAAAATTTAACACTAAACCAAACATTTTAATCATAACCCTAACACTAAACATAACACTTGCCCTATTTTAAACCCTCATCCTGAATCCTAAGCCTAACCCTAACCCAAACGCTAGTGTGGACCCTTACACTACCACCTAAACTTAACTGTAATTCTAACTGTAAAACCCCAAACCCCAAAACTACTGAAGATAACTTTAACTGCATCCCATAACTCTAAAACTCACTTTAAACACTAACACTAACAACCTTATCCTAACAGTAAAACTAACATAATTCTAACATAATCTTAACCTTGGTACTAAACCTAAAAGCAACTCTTACCTTCAACACTGAACCTAACCATAACCTTAACCCTAAATCACAAACCCTAACCCTTAACACTAACCATAGCCCTAAAGCAAAACTTGTAACCCTAATTAAACCTAAACCCTAAACCTAAACCTAATATTAGCCTCTAATTCGAGAAAAACCTTAATATCAAAACTAACTATAAATGCTAACCCCTAACCCTAACACTAAAAAAACCCTAACACTAAATCCTAACCCTAATCCTAAACTGTAAACCCAACCCTAAGTGTAACCCTAACTGTGACCACTAACCTCAACCTCAACACAAACCCAGCCTTCTCAGGCTAAACCTAAATCCAAAGCCCTAAGCATATGCCCCACACTAACACTAACATCAAACCAAAAATGCTGAACACTAACCTTAACAATAATTCTAAACCCTAACCCTTAACCCCAAACCGTAACCCTGAACATAACCCTAAGCCCTATCCTGATGCTAAACACTAACCCAAACACTGAAACCTAACACTAACGCTCTAACCCTGACCCTCACACTAACCCTTAACACAAACCCTAACACTGGCCATAACCCTAATTCCTAACCTCCAACTGCAAGCCTATCTTTTTACCCTAAACCTAAGCCTAACCCAACCCCAAACACAACCTCTAACCCTGATTATGACACCTAACCCTAAACTCAACCCTAACCCTAGCCCATAACCCTTATCTTAACTCTAACTCCAACCCTAATCCTACCACAGCACTAAATCTTATCTCAAGTCCAGAGCTAACCCTCAGTCTGATCCTGAAGTTGATCTGCATTTATAAACCATAACCTAATCCTCCATTTCTATCCTATCCTTAAGGTTATCCCATAATGCTTAAAAAACTTTAAATACATCCTCTACGATTCTAACCTCTAACCCCTTATACCCGTAAAAGTACAAGAAGTCATACCTCTTTTTAAGCCCAAATGAATATTGAATTAAACATATGATATCACTAGGACAAAAAACTAAATATTACTAAATCTTATCATTATAGACATCATAATGTTTAACCAAATATTAGTACATGGAATTTGTTACACAGTGAAGACATTATACACCACACAATGTTTAAGAACTTTTCTCAGAAAATCAAAGGTTTTTTACTGTTCTAATTCCATCCATTTTCAATATATTATGTAAATCAAATGGTGGAATATACCATGTTTGTTTCACCTTTTAGATAAAGTACTTAAAGACAGTCAGCATATTTAACAATTAAAAATCCAATAAACTGTGGTTCAATTTTTTTTCACAGGATAAAATGTCTTTATGCAAAACCTATAACAATCATCATCTAAATTTTTGGGAACCAAGGCTTTAAGATGGGGAAAACTGCACTGATGTTCAACTGTATTAAACCCTGTACTAAAAGTTCCAGTAGATCAATTTTATATATATATATATACACACACACACATATATACACACATATGTATATACACACACATATATATATGCATACATATATACACACACGCATATACATACACACACACACTAAGCCATTCATATGTAAAAGAAAAAAGTAAAACTACTTACTGATCTCATACACAGAAAACCATAAGGGACCATCTAGAAATTATGAAATCTAGTAAACAAATTAAGCAAAATAACAGGACAAAATATCAACACACTAAATCTTTTTTTTTCCTTGTGACAGCATTATGCTATTGTTGCCCAGGCTGGAATGCAATGGTACCATCTTGGCTCACTGTAACCTCCGTTTCCTGGGTTGGAGCCGTTCTCCTGCCTCAGCCTTCTGAGTAGCTGGGATTCAGACATACCACATTACGTGCAGCTAATTTTGTATTTATAGTAGAGACTAGATTTCTCCAATGTTGGTCAGGCTGGTTTCGAACTTCTGACCTCAGGTGATGTGCCTCCCTTGGCTTCCTAAAGTGCTGAGATTACAGGCATGAGCCACTGCACTCGGACACAAAATCTATTTCTATTCACTAGCAATAAACCATATAAAATGAAATTAAGACAACAATTTTATTTCTCAAAAAAACCCAGAGGCTGGAATCTTTCCCCCTGGCCTGGAAGCCACAGATGCAGGCAGTTGGGGGTGGTAACAGCCTTGGAGTTGAGGCTGTGCTGCCACATTGGGACCTGGCTGCAGTGGCTGTGGGTCTAACCAGAAACTGTTCACGTTCCTGAGAAATCAAAGTAGAATTACTTTAAAACATAATGGATGAAGAGAGAAATCCTCCAGTGGTTTTGAAAGTCCTAATGCCATGATGTGAAATAAATATTTTTTGAGTCATAAATTTTTTATAAAAGAACATTGACAAACATCAGCAATAATGAAAACCTTGTTGGGTGGTCCAGGTCATTTTGCTGAGAAGAAAACCATTGAGGTCAATTTGAGAGACATTCTTTCATAAGTACTATGAAGAGCATGCACATATTTTACCTACACATTTTACTACACCTACAGTTCCACAGGGATTTTTAAATTCTGATATCATCTGAAACTGCACTAGAACTGATGGCTGTAAACTTTCTAGATTGTATGTAAATAAAATTGATTGTTTATAAATACAATAGATTGACATAATAAAATAAATTATAATCAACTGGAAGCTCTTTTCAGTGTTTAAGACCAGCAGTTGAGTTTGTATTTTTTCAAAGACAGCACATTCCCTGTATGTAATGGAACTCATGAAATTAATTGCTAAGAAGGTGGTCTTCTGGTTTTTTCATAATAGAATTGAAATTTGTTCGCAATGTCAACAAATTAAGGACATTTTCACAGACTGAGAAATAAAACGGCAATTCATAGGTGGTTTTGCTTTATGCTACGGATATGACTTTTAAAATTAAAAAAGATGATCTAGAAAATGCTGAAAACTAGAAATAATAAACATATTCTACAATTTAACAATTGTTTAATTGTTTGCTAAGTGTTTTTATGTATTTAGTTGTTAATATAACTATTTTCATGTTGTAGCTGGCCATAACATTGCTAGAGTTATGCAAATAATTGCATTATAGGTATGTTCATACCTTAGCCAAAACATTGATTTACTTTAACTTAAGACCCTAACACAATAAGTGTTTTATTAATGCCTATAATCTCAGCACATTGGGAAGTCAAGGTAGGCACACTACTTGAGCCCAGAGGTTTGAGATGAGACCAGGCAACATGGCAAACCATTGTCTCCACACACACACACAAAATTAGCCAGGTATTGTGGCTGAGGCTAGTGTAGAAAGATAAAAGGAGCCCAGGAATGAGAGGCTGCAAACTGCGGTGAGCCATGATGGCACAATTGCAGTCCACCCTGGACAAAAAGTGAGACCTCGTTTCAAAAAAAGAAGAAAAGAAAGAGAGAAAGAAAGAAAGAATGAAGGAAGGAAGGAAGGAAGGAAGGAAGGAAATAAGGAAGGAAGGAAGGAAAGAAAGGAATATGAGTTGAAATTTCTTAAGTGCTTTGATAAACTTCAGTATTGTTTAAATATGTCTTGTCATTTTTTATTGTTATAATTTAACAAGTTTATTTAAAGACAATTTTGGAAGGTTACCAAGTACAAATTTTTAAGAAGTAAATGAACTTTACTCAGGTGGTCTATAATTCAACTATACAACTTAGAATTCTTGTGCATTATGTCTTCTGGGCAATTCAAAGTAGTATATTTTCATTGAGTATAAAGCAAATCGTCCTTTTCAACTTTTTTTTATTTTTTTTAATTTATTATTATTATACTTTAGGTTTTAGAGTACATGTGCGCAATGTGCAGTTTAGTTACATAGGTATACATGTGCCATGCTGGTGCACTACACTAACTCATCATCTAGCATTAGGTATACCTCCCAATGCTATCCCACCCCCCTTCCTCCACCACACAACAGTCCCCAGAGTGTGATGATCCCCTTCCTGTGTCCATCTGTTCTCACTGTTCAGTTCCCACCTATAAGTGAGAATATGTGGTGTTTGGTTTTTTGTTCTTGCGATAGTTTACTGAGAATGATGATTTCCAATTTCATCCATGTCTCTACAAAGGACATGAAGTCATCATTTTTTATGGCTGCATAGTATTCCACAGTGTATATGTGCCACATTTTCTTAATCCAGTCTATCATTGTTCGACATTTGGATTGGTTCCAAGTCTTTGCCATTGTGAATAATGCCACACTAAACATACGTGTGCATGTGTCTTTATAGCAGCATGATTTATAGTCCTTTGGGTATATACCCAGTAATGGGATGGCTGGGTCGAATGGAATTTCTAGTTCTAGATCCCTGAGGAATCGCCACACTGACTTCCACAAGGGTTGAACTAGTTTACAGTCCCACCAACAGTGTAAAAGTGTTCCTATTTCTCCACATCCTCTCCAGCACCTGTTGCTTCCTGACTTTTTAATGATTGCCATTCTAACTGGTGTGAGATGGTATCTCATTGTGGTTTTGATTTGCATTTCTCAGATGGCCAGTGATGGTGAGCATTTTTTCATGTATTTTTTGGCTGCATAAATGTTTTCTTTTGAGAAGTGTCTGTTCGTGTCCTTCGCCCACTTTTTGATGGGGTTGTTTGTTTTTGTCTTGTAAATTTGTTTGAGTTCATTGTAGATTCTGGATATTAGCCCTTTGTCAGATGAGTAGGTTGTGAAAATTTTCTCCCATTTTGTAGGTTGCCTGTTCACTCTGATGGTAGTTTCTTTTGCTGTGCAGAAGCTCTTTAGATTAATAAGATCCCATTTGTCAATTTTGGCTTTTGTTGCCATTGCTTTTGGTGTTTTAGACATGAAGTGCTTGAACATGCCTATGTCCTGAATGGTAATGCCTAGGTTTTCTTCTAGGTTTTTTATGGTTTTAGGCCTAACGTTTAAGTCTTTATTCCATCTTGAATTAATTTTTGTATAAGGTGTAAGGAAGGGATCCAGTTTCAGCTTTCTACATACGGCTAGGCAGTTTTCCCAGCACCATTTATTAAATAGGGAATCCTTTCCCCATTGCTTGTTTCTCTCAGGTTTGTCAAAGATCAGATAGTTGTAGATATGTGGTGTTATTTCTGAGGGCTCTGTTCTGTTCCATGGATCTATATCTCTGTTTTTGTACCACTACCATGCTGTTTTGGTTACTGTAGCCTCGTAGTATAGTTTGAAGTCAGATAGTGAGATGCCTCCAGCTTTGTTCTTTTGGCTTAGGATTGACTTGGCAATGTGGGCTCTTTTTTGGTTCCATATGAACTTTGAAGTAGTTTTTTTCCAATTCTGTGAAGAAAGTCATTGGTAGCTTGATTAGAAAGGCATTGAATCTGTAAATTACCTTGGGCAGTATGGCCATTTTCACGATATCGATTCTTCCTACCCATGAGCATGGAATGTTCTTCCATTTGTTTGTATCCTCTTTTATTTCATTGAGCAGTGGTTTGTTGTCCTCCTTGAAGAGGTTCTTCACATCCCTTGTAAGTTGGATTCCTAGGTATTTTATTCTCTTTGAAACAATTGTGAATGGGAGTTCACTCATGATTTGGCTCTCTGTTTGTCTGTTGTTGGTGTATAAGAATGCTTGTGATTTTTGTACATTGATTTTCTATCCTGAGACTTGGCTGAAGTTGCTTATCAGCTTAAGGAGATTTGGGGCTGAGACGATGGGTTTTCTAGATATACAATCATGTCGTCTGTAAACAGGGACAATCTGACTTCCTCTTTTCCTAATTGAATACCCTTTATTTCCTTCTCCTGCCTAATTTCCCTGGCCAGAACTTCCAACAGTATGTTGAATAGGAGTGGTGAGAGAGGGCATCCCTGTCTTGTGCCAGTTTTCAAAGGGAATGCTTCCAGTTTTTGCCCATTCAGTATGTTATTGGCTGTGGGTTTGTCGTAGATAGCTCTTATTATTTTGAGATATGTCTCATCGATACCTAATTTATTGAGGGTTTTTAGCATGAAGGGTTGTTGAATTTTGTCAAAGGCCTTTTCTGCATCTATTGAGATAATCATGTGGTTTTTGTCTTTGGTTCTGTTTATATGCTGGATTACATTTATTGATTTGCATTTGTTGAACCAGCCTTGCATCCCAGGGATGAAGCCCACTTGATCATGGTGAACAAGCTTTTTGATGTGCTGCTGGATTCGTTTTGCCAGTATTTTGAGGATTTTTGCATCAATGTTCATCAAGGATATTGGTCTAAAATTCTCTTTTTTGGTTGTCCTGGTGCGCCATTTAAGCTCGTTGGAAAAGCGCAGAAAAGCGCAGTATTCAGGTGGGAGTGACCTGATTTTCCAGGTGCCGTCTGTCACCCCTTTCTTTGACTAGGAAAGGGAACTCCCGACCCCTTGCGCTTCCCAAATGAGGCAATGCCTCACCCTTCTTCAGCTCGCGCATGGTGTGCGCACCCACTGACCTGCGCCGACTGTCTGGCACTCTCTAATGAGATGAACCCGCTATCTCAGATGGAAATGCAGAAATCACCCGTCTTCTGTGTCGCTCACGCTGGGAGCTGTAGACCGGAGCTTTTCCTATTCGGCCATCTTGGCTCCTCCTCCCTTTTCAACTTTCAAAACAGAAAGCAAAAAAAAAAAACAGGCTGAATGTGATGGCTTACACCTGTAATTCCAGTACTTTGGGAGGCCAAGGTGGGAGAATTGTCCAAGCCAAAGTGTTTGAAGCTGCAGTGAGCTATGAATGCACAAGCACACTCCCACCTACGAAACAGAACAAGGCCCTGTCTCAAAAAGCAACAACAAAAAATCAATGATCATAATGTTTTCAAGACTAAATTTAACCAAGGTGCAAGAATTAGACATGAAAAATTACAAAATATTGCTGAAATAAATTCCAGAAACCTTAAGTAAATGTAAAGACACTCAATGTTTCTGGATTAAAAGATGATTTTTTTATGTGACAATACTGCACGAAGCAATCTACAAATTCATTGTAATTCCTAAGAAAATACCAAAGTCTTTTTGGTAGAAACAGGCAAGACAGTTCTAACATTCATATAAACTTCAAGGGATCCTGAATAGCCAAAATGTTCTTGACAACAAAAAGCAACTTGGAGGCTCACACTTCTCAATTTCAAATATTACTGCTAAGCAGCAGTAATCAATACAGCATAATATTGGCATAAGGACATACAAAGAGGTCAATGGAACTGAATGTTAAATCCAGCAATACCTCCATGTTCAATTGATTTTTGACATGTAGCCAAGATCAGTAAATTCAACAAATGCTGTTATACAACTATCACATTGAGACAAAGAAATTGTACTCTTTTCTCAGAACAGAAAATAAAATTAACTCAAAATTGTTCAAAGCCTATGTAGTAGAGGTAAAAACATAAACTCTAGAAGGAAACATAAGGGTAGATCTTCATAACCTTGGATTTAGCAGTGGTTTCTTAGATCTGATACCAAAAGTGCAGGCAAATAAAGAAGAATTTTCTCAAAATTAAACACTTTTTTGCATTAAAAGACACTATCAAGAAAGTGAAAAGACATGGTACAGAAAGGAAGGTTTGCATGTTATGTATGTAACAACAGTCTGTTATCCACAATATATGAAGAACTTGCATACCTCAGCAACAACAACAAAAAAATCCAATTACAAAATGGAGAAATAGTTGACCACACAATTCACCAGAAAGACAAGCATGTGGAAAACAAGCATGTGGAAAAAAAGGATGAACAGTAAAATATATAAGTTTTACTCCACGAAGTGTTTCATACATTAGCTTTTCTCATAGTCATGCGATTCTGTGTGATACAATTAGTCCTGTCCAGCTCCACCTGAGGAGCAGTTAAGGTAACAATACTCCTGGGGAGCAAGTTTCCTTAGATGAGAAAAAATATCTGGCAGGAAATAATATTCTGAAATGAAAACTTTCCTGCTGTACTAAAGTTTCCAATAAAGGTGACTATCTGTCCCTCAGCCTCCATGGGCCCAAAATTTATCATCCAGCAGGAAGTAAGAAGGGAAGTCATTAAGTTAAGGGGGTACATGGATACACTAATGCCCCATTCCCATACCAAAACTTACAAAATTACATAGCCTCACAGCATTTCAATATTTAAATATTAATAATTCATCTGCTTAAATAACTAAGCTTACTTTGTTTACTTCACACTGTACAGTTAAGGAGGTTTACAAATATTTATATACATTGTCATGGTGTGTGCTAGGACATTTTTGTCAGTTAAATATACTGACGGACTACATAAAATGTAAGTATTCAAACTTAACATAACTTGGAACTAATAACATAGAGAAGACAGCAAGGTAATAGTCTGTCCAATAAATTCTTATGTAATTTCAATAATTACTTGTGTTATTTGTCTTCAGCACTGAGATTTTTTCTTTACTAATTATCCCAACATGGACTTTCATTTCATTAACTATTATTTCCTTGATTTATAAATTGAGAGTGATCTCATCAATTATCTAACAAATAATGATTTTTTTTTACCTTTAGAAATAGCATATTATCAGCTTTTCTACAGTTAGCACAAGCTCTGACTTTAAAGTCTTAGCTGGACAAAGCCTTGGAAAATTAGATAAGGTTGGGCACTGTGTGAATAGGTTGAGAGATTGCACATAAAATTCCTGAGAAACCTAAGAGCCTGTGTTCCTACAACTGAAAGCCAACGAGACTGCAGGCAGTTGAGTGGACTGAATGAGTAAGGGAAACAGGTAGGAGAACTTGGGGTCTGCAGCCATGGTGAGGTCTATGGTTCTTGTTCTAAGGTCAGTGGGAAACCATGGGCAAAATTAAATCAGGAGAATGACAGGATGAAATTTATGTTTGTAAGTGAATATTTTGCCATTACCATTTCCAATACTAACCCTGTATTTCCTGATGTAATAGTTATGAGGTGGTACCCTTGGAGAGTGTCTCCACTTTTTGTAAAACCCACTGAGATACTTTGCATAAAGCTTCAAATCTGGCACAGCAGAAACCACCGGGGATTCTGTGAGAAAAGATTAAAGTATACTAACAGCTATTGGAAGTTTCCTAGAAGTATGAAATTATTGACAAGTAAACTACTTTTAATAAACACAACCATGTCAATACCTTGTCACTAATGCAGAGACCACAACATCCAACATCATTATAGAGGCCAAATCCCCACCAAATCCAGCTCAGTGGAAGCTGTGAAACCAAGTGGCCCTGTAAGAGTAGGAATGTTACGTCAGTATTACAAGTGTTACATCTTTATGATGAATGTTACATCAGTAATTATGGGTGTTGCATCAGTATTATGGTTTTTCTATTTGTATTACAAATGTTGTATTAGTATTACCAGTGTTAGTATCACAGGTGTTACATCAGTATTACAGTTGTTATATTTGTATTGCAGGATGATATATTGGAATTCTGAATGGTATATTGGTATTGTGTTACAGTTGTATTACAGGTGTCAGGACAGCATTACAAGTGTTACAACATTATGAAACATTATGGATGTTTCATTTGCATTGTGGTTTGTATATTGGTATTATGAGAGTTACAATTGTATTATGGGTCTTAGATCAGTATTACGAATGTTCTGTTTGTATTTCGGATGCTACATTGGTATTGTAAGTGTTTTATTGTTGTTACCAGTGTTACAGTGGTATTATGGGTGTTATCGCAGTATTTCAGGTGTTACATTAGTATTACAAAAGTCACATCTGTATTATGGGTGATATATTTGTTTATGGATGTTATATGTCTATTACAGATGTTATATGCTGAATGATACATTTATGTTACGAGGCCACGGTGTGGACCTGGCATTGTGGCCACCACACCCTGGGTGGGGAAGGACGCTGGAGTGCACTGAAGTCATGGGATATTTTTTATGTTTAATTTTCCACACAAAGCCCTTCTACTGGCTCCCTGATCCTCAGCAGTCAGAGTAAAGTTTTCACTTACCCCCTCCTCCATTGGTCCCGGAGCGAGGCGGTGTTGCTCTGGTCTGTGCTGAGAACACAGCCCTCGCCCTCCAGCGGCATGGGCTGAACACGGGGGCGCTCCCAGGGTCAGAGAAGGCGGACTCACGCTCCCCATGCTGGCCTCGGGAAGAACTGCAGGACCATCATGCTCAAGGTGAGGCAGCCGTGCGCCCCCTCCTGGCTGGCCTGCGGCACCAAATAGAAGGAGAGTTCAGATTGTTCAGTGCCATCATTTTGGAAATTCAAACGGAAATGTTGCCTATTATCCTGTTTTTTAAAATTATTATTTATTTTAGGTCCAGGGGTACATGTGAAGCTTTGTTATGTAGGTAAACTCATGTCATGGGGGTTTGTTTTACAAATTATTTTATCACCCAGGTATTAAGTGTAGTACTTAATAGGTATTTTTCCTGCTGGTCTCTCTTTTCCCACCTTCCACCCTCAAGTAGATCCCATGTCTATGGTTCCTTTCTTTGTGTTCATGAGTTGTCATCATTTAGCTCCCACTTCTAGTGAAAATATGTGGTATTTGGTTTACTGTTCTTACATTAGTTTGCTAAAGATTATATCCTCCAGTTCCATCCATGTTCCCTCAAAAGGCATAATTGTATTCTTTTTTTATGGCTGCATGGTATTCCTTGTAGGTATGTGGCACAATTTCATTAATCCAATCAGTCATAAATGGGCATTTAGATTAATTCCATGTCTTCTGTTATGAATAGTCTGCAGTGAACATTTGTATTCATGTGTCTTTATGGTAGTGATTTATATTCCTCTGGGTACATATCCAGTAATGGGATTGCTGGGTTGAACAGTAGTTCTACTTTCCAATCTTTGAGGAATCACCCTACTACTTTCCACAACAGTTGAACTAATTTACATTCCTACCAACAGTGCATAATTATTCCTTGGTCTCTATAACTTTGCCTGCATCTGTTATTTTACTTTATGATAATAGCCATTCTGACAGATATGAGAAGGTATCTCATTGTTCTTTTGATTTGCATTTCTTTAATAATCAATAATATCGAGCCTTTTAAAATAAGTTTATTGGCCACCTGCATGTCTTTTGAAAAGTGTCTGTTCACATTCTCAAAAGAAGACATTTATGCAGCCAACAGACATGTGAAAAAATGCTCATCAGCACTGGTCATTAGAGAAATGACCCTTAAGCCCTCACCTACATTGGGTATTTTTCTTATGCTATCTCTACACTATCCCACCACCCGCCACCATACGATGTTTCTCTCCTTGTGTCTATCTGTTCTCACTGTTCAACTCCCACTTAAAAATGAGAACATGTGGTGTTTGGTTTTCTATTTTTGTAATAGTTTGCTGAAAATGATGGTTTCCAGCTTCATTCATGTCCTTGCAAAAGACATGAACTCATCCATTTTTACAGCTACTGTGAATATTGCTGTGATAAACATACGTGTGCATGTGTCTTACAGTAGAATGATTTATAGTTCTTTGGTTATATGCCCAGTAATGGGATTGCTGTTTCAAACGGTATTTCTAGTTCTAGATCCTTGAAGAATCGCCACACTGTCTTCCACAAGGGTTAAATAATTAACACTCTCAACACTGTAAAAGCCTCCCTGTTTCTCCACATTTTCTCCAGCATAAGCTGTTTTCTGACTTTTTAATGATTGCCATTCTAACTGGCATGAGATGGTATCTCACTGTGGTTTTGATTTGTATTTCTCAAATAATGAGTGATGATGAGCGTTTTTTCATGTTTGTTGGCTGCATCAAAGTCTTCTTTTGAGAAGTGTCTGTTCATATCCTTTGCCCACTGTTTGATGAGGTGGTTTTTTTCTTGGAAACTTGTTTAAGTTCCCGGTAGATTCAGGATATTAGCCTTGTTTCAGATAGACAGATTGCAAGATTTTTCACCCATTCTGTAGGTTTTCTGTTCACACCAATGATCATTTATTTTGCTGTGCAGAAGCTGTTTAGTTTAATTAGATTCCATTTGTCAATTTTGGCTTTTATTGCCATTGCTTTTGGTGTTTAAACAGGAAGTATTTGCACACGCCTATGTTCTGAAGGGTATTGCCTAGGTTTTCATCTAGGAATTTAATGGTTTTAATTCTTATCTTTAAGTCTTTAATCCATCTTCAGTTGATTTTTGCATGAGATGTAAGGAAGGGGCCCAGTTTCAGTTTTTTACATGTGGCTAGCCAGTTTTCCCAACACAACTTATTAGAGGGAAAATCTTTTCCCCATTGCTTGCTTGTTTCACGATTGCCAAAGATCAGATGGTAGTAGATGTGCAGTATTATTTCTGAGGCCACTGTTCTGTTGCATTGATCTATGTATCTGTTTTGGTACAAGTACCATGCTCTTTTGCTTCCTGTAGCCTTATAATGTAGTTTGAAGTCAGGTAACATGATGCCTTCAGCTTTGTTCTTTTTTCTTCAGATTGTCTTGGCTACGCAGGCCATTTTTTGGTTCCATATGAACTTTAAAGTAGTTTTGTTTTTTTGTTTTTTTGTTTTTCCAATTCTGTGAAGAAAATTAATGGTAACTTGATGGAGATAGCAATGAATCTATAAATTGTTTTGGGCAGTGTGGCCATTTTTACAATATTGATTCTTCCTATCCATGAGCATGGAAGCTTTTTTCATTTCTTTATGTCCTCTCTTGTTTCCTTGAGCAATGGCTTGAAGTTCTCATTGAATAGGTTCTTCACATCCCTTGTAAGTTGTATTCCTAGATATTTTATTCTCTTAGTAGCAATTGTGAATGGGAGTTTACTCATGATTTGGCTTTCTGTTTCTCTTATTGTGTGTAGGAATGCTTGTGATTTTTGCACATGGATTTTGAATCTTGAGGGTTAGCTGAAGTTGCTTACCAGCTTAAGGAGACTTTGTGCTGAGATGATAGGTTTTCTAAGTATACCATCATGTCATCTGCAAACAGAGACATTTGACTTCCTCTCTTTCGATTTGAATACGCTTTATTTCTTTCTCTTGCCTGATTGCCCTGGCCAGAAACTTCAATACTATATTGAATAAGAGTGGAGAGAGAGTGAATCCCTGTCATCTACTGGTTTTCAAAGGGAATGCTTCCAGTTTTTGCCCATTCAGTATGATATTGGCGGTGGATTTGTCATAAATAGCTCTTATTATTTAGAGATACATTCCATTCATATTTAGTTGAGAGTTTTTACCATAAACAGGTGTTGAATTTGACGAAGGCCTTTTCTGCATCTATTGAGACAATCATGTGGTTTTTGTCTTTGTTTCTGCTTATGTGATGCATTAGGTTTATTGATTTGCATATGTTGAACCAGCTTTGCATCCCAGGGATAAACCTGACATGATCGTGGTGGATAAGCTTTATGATGTGCTACTGAATTCAGTTTGCCAGTATTTTATTGATCAGGGATATCGGCCTGAAATTTTCTTTTGTGGTGTGTCTCTGCCAAGTTTAAGTATCAGGATGATGCTGGCCCATAAAATGATTTAGGGAGGATTTCCTCTTTTTGTATTGTTTGTAATAATGTCAGAATAAATGGTACCTGCTCCTCTTTGTATCTCTGGTAGAGTTCAGCTATGACTCTGTCTGGTCCTGGATTTTCTTTGTTGGTAGGCTATCAGTTATTGCCTCAATTGCAGAACTTGTAAATGGTCTATTCATGGATTTAACTTCTTCCTGGTTTAGACTTGGGAGGGTGTATGTGTCCAAGAATTTATCCATTTCCTTTAGATTTTCTAGTTTATTTGCGTAGAGCTGTTTATAGTATTATCTGATGGTAGTTTGTATTTCTGTGGAATCATTGGTGATATTCTCTTATCTTTTTATTGCATCTATTTTATTTTTATCACTTTTCTTCTTTATGAGTCTAACTAGTGGTCTATATATTTTGTTGATATTTTCAAAAAAACAGCTTGTGGACTTATTGATTTTTGAAAGGATTTTTTGTCTCTATCTCCTTCAGTTCTGCTCTGATCTCAGTTATTTCTTGTCTTCTGTTAGGTTTTTAATTCATTTGCTGTTGCTTCACTTGTTCAATTTTGATGTTAGGGAGTCAATTTTAGATATTTCCTGCTTTCTTTTGTGGGCATTTAGTGCTATCAATTTTTCTCTGCACACTGCTTTAAATGTGTCTGTCCCAAAGATTGTGATACATTGTGTCTTCATTCTCATTGGTTTCAAAGAACATCTTTATTTCTGCCTTATTTCGTCCCAGCAGTGGTTTAGGAGCAGGCTGTTCAGTTTCTATGTAGTTGTGTCATTTTGAGTGAGTTTCTTAATCCTCAATTCTAATTTGATTGCTCTGTGGTCTGGGAGGACCTTTTTTTAATAATTTTCATTTTTTTTGCATTTGTTGAGGAGTGTTTTACTTCCAATTATGTAGTCAAATTTTGAATACATGTTATGTGGCACCTAGAAGAATGCAGATTCTGTTGATTTGGGGTGGATAGCTCTGCAGATGTCTATTAGGTTTACTTAGTCCACAGCTGAGTTCAAGTCCTGAATATCCTTGTTAATTTTCTGTCTCATTGTTTGCTGCTTCTTGTTTTCTCTGGAAGCTGCATCCTCAAGGGGCAACTGTCTGATGCCAGTCAGTGCTTTACTGTATGAGGTGTCTGTCAGCCCCTACTGGGAGGTGTCTCCAAGTCATAAAACACAGAGGTCAGGGATCCACTTGTGAAGGCAGTCTGACCATTAGCAGAGCTGGAAAGCTGTGATGGGAGGTCGGCTGCTCTCTTCAGAGTCATCAGACAGGGATGTTGAAGTCTGCTGAAGCTGCATCTATAGCTGCCCCTTCCCCCAGGTGCTCCTGTCACAGGGAGATGGGGGTTTTATTTATAAGCCCCTGCCTGGGCTACAGCCATTTTTTCAAAAATGCCCTACCCAGAGAGGAAAAATATGGCAGTCTAACCACATCAGCCTTGCTGAGCTGCAGTTGGCTCCACTCAGTTCAAACTTCCCGGTGGCTTTGTTTACATCATGAGGGTAAAACAGCCTACTCAAGCCTCAGCAATGGCGGATTCCCCTTCCCCCACCAAGTTTGAGTGTCCCAGGTGGATCTCAGACTGCTGCTGTGCTGGCAGTGAGAATTTCAAGCCAGTGAACCTTAGTTTGCTTGCCTCCATGAGGGGTGGCACCCACTGAGCAGACCACTTGGCTGCTTGGTCCCAGCACACCTATCCAGGGGAGTGAACAATTCTGTCTCCTTAGTATTCCAGGCACCACCGCAGTATGGAAAAAAACAAACAAAACAAAACAAACAACAACAAAAAAAAACACCCCTTCAGCTAGTTCAGTGTTTGTTCTTACAGCTGCCCAGTTTTGTGCTTGAAACACATGGCCCTCATAGGGTAGGCACAAAAGGGAATCTCCTGCCTGCAGGTAGTGAAGACCCTAGGAGAAGCGCATTTCTGGAATGGGGCACATGGCTAAGTCCCTCACAGCTTCCCTTGCATAAATGAGAAAATTTCCCAACCCTTTGGGCTTCCTGGGTAAGGTGACGCCCCACCCTGCTTCAGCTCACACTCCATGGGCTGCACCCATTGTCCAACCAGTACAAATAAGATGAACAGTGTACCTCAGTTGGAAATGCAGGAGTCACTCACCTTCTGCATTGATCTCTCTGGGAGCTGCAGTCTGGAGCTGTTTTTATTCAGCCATCTTGCCAGCAATTCCTCCTCCTTTTTTCTATATTAATGGTGAAGGAGGCATTAGCTGGAAATGTAAAACTACGCAAATTCTAGAAAAAAAAGCAAAAAGACATCTATGTGATCTTGGGTTTGGTCATAAGTTTTAACTAATGACACCAAAGCTGATCAGTAATGGTAAAAATAATTAATAATTTAAGTTTTCTCATATTAAAAGTTTATAGTCTGAGGAAAATAGTGTTCAGGAAATAAAAGGACAAGCAACAGACTGAAAATAAATATCTGCAAAATACAGATCTAAGCAAGAACTTTCACTGAAGATACACAAATCTTGAAACTCAAAAATAAAACAGACTACCCAATTAACAATGGGTAAAGAGCTGAACTCACCAATGAAAATACACAGATGGCAAGCAAACAAAAAGACGCTCAAACTCATATATCTTTAAGGGACTGAAAATTACAAAAATGAATTAGCAAGGACAATCTATATTTGCTGGAACTGCTCAACCATTTTTAAGGCATGACAAATGATTTGCAGGAGGAAAAACAGGAATTCATTCATTGCTTGTGCAAGGCACCATGGTGCCAAAAAAAAAGAACTCTTTCAAATTCTCGAATTAATCTGAAAGCCTGTTTCTCTCCTTTACCACGAACAGAAGGAGCTATCTTGTCTACCTTTTGATGACAGCCCGGAGATCCAATATAATCTGTGCATCTGTCAGCAGCAGTTGGGATCCAGGCAGAAAACAGATGAGCCCCACAGTCAAAGTCATCTAAGAACTTTTTAATGAAGACTGACTTATGAGAGGGCAGCCAAGATGGCCAAGTAGGAACAGCTCCAGTCTACAGCTACCAGCGTGAGCAATGCAGAAGATGGGTGATTTCTGCATTTCCATATGAGGTGCCGGGTTCATCTCACTAGGGAGTGCCAGACAGTGGGCGCAGGACAGTGGGTGCAGCATACCGTGCGTGAGCCAAAGCACGGCGAGGCATTGCCTCACTTGGGAAGTGGAAGGGGTCAGGGAGTTCCGTTTCCTAGTCAAAGAAAAGGGTGACAGATGGCACCTGGAAAATTGGGTCACTCCCACCTGAATACTGAGCTTTTCCGACAGGCATAAAAAATGGCACACCAGGAGATTATATCCTGCACCTGGCTCAGAGGGCCCTATGCCCACGGAGTCTCGCTGACTGCTAGCACAGCAGTCTGAGATCAAACTGCAAGGCGGCAGTGAGGCTGGGGGAGGGGCGCCTGCCATTACCCAGGCTTGCTTAGGTAAACAAAGCAGCCGGGAAGCTCGAACTGGGTGGAACTCACCACAGCTCAAGGAGTCCTGCCTGCCTCTGTAGGCTCCCCTCTGGGGGCAGGGCACAGACAAACAAAAAGACAACAGTGACCTCTGCAGACTTAAACGTCCCTGTCTGACAGCTTTGAAGAGAGCAGTGGTTCTCCCAGCATGCAGCTCAAGATCTGAGAACGGGAAGACTGCCTCCGCAAGTGGGTCCCTGACCCCCGACCCCCAAGCAGCCTAACTGGGAGGCACCCCCCAGGAGGGGCAGAATGACACCTCACACGGCCGGGTACTCCTCTGAGACAAAACTTCCAGAGGAACGATCAGACAGCAGCATTCATGGTTCACAAAAATCTGCTGTTCTGCAGCCACTGCTGCTGTTACCCAGGCAAACAGGGTCTGGAGTGGACCTCTAGGAAACTCCAGCAGAACTGCAGCTGAGGGTCCTGTCTGTTAGAAGGAAAACTAACAAACAGAAAGGACATCCACACTAAAAACCCATCTATACATCACCATCATCAAAGACCAAAAGTAGATAAAACCACGAAGATGGGGAAAAAAGAGAGCAGAAAAACTGGAAACTCTAAAAAGCAGAGAACCTCTCCTCCTTCAAAGGAAAGCAGTTCCTCAACGGCAATGGAACAAAGCTGGATGGAGAATGACTTTGACGAGTTGAGAGAAGAAGGCTTTAGATGATCAAGCTACTCTGATCTAGGGGACGAAATTCAAACCAAAGGCAAAGAAGTTAAAAACTTTGAAAAAAAATTTAGATGAATATAGAACTAGAATAACCAAAACAGAGAAGTGCTTAAAGGAGCTGATGGAGTTGAAAGCCAAGGCTTGAGAACGACAAGAAGAATACAGAAGCCTCAGGAGCAGATGCGATCAACTGGAAGAAAGGGTATCAGTGATGGAAGATGAAATGAATGAAATGAAGCAAGAAATGAAGTTTAAAGAAAAAAGAAGAAAAAGAAATGAACAAAGCCTCCAAGAAATATGGGACTATGTGAAAAGACCAAATCTACGTCTGATTGGTGTACCTGAAACTCATGGGGAGGATGGAACTATTATCCAGGAGAACTTCCCCAATCTTGCAAGGCAGACCAACATTCAGATTCAGGAAATATAGGGAATGCCACAAAAATACACCTTGAGAAGAGCAACTCCAAGACACATAATTGTCACATTCACCAAAATTGAAATGAAGGAAAAAATGTTACGGGCAGCCAGAGAGAAAGGTCAGGTTACCCACAAAGGGAAGCCCAACAGACTAACAGCGGATCTCTCAGCAGAAACTCTACAAGCCAGAAGAGAGTGGGGGCCAATATTCAACATTCTTAAAGAAAATAATTTTTTCAACCCAGAATTTCATATCCAGCCAAACTAAGCTTCATAAGTGAAGGAGAAATAAAATACTTTACAGACATGCAAATGCTGAGAGATTCTGTCACCACCAGGCCTGCCATACAAGAGCTCCTGTAGGAAGCACTAAACATGGAAAGGAACAACCGGTACCAGCCACTGCAAAATCATGCCAAATTGTAAAGACCATCATGGCTAGGGAGAAACTGCATCAACTAACGAGCAAAATAACCAGCTAACATCATAATGACAGGATCAAATTCACACATAACAATATTAACTTTAAATGTAAATGGACTAAATTCTCCAATTCAAAGGCACAGGCTGGCAAACTGGATAAAGAGTTAAGACCTATCAGTGTGCTGTATTCAGGAAACCCATCTCACGTGCAGAGACTCACATAGGCTCAAAATAAAAGGATGGAGGACGATCTACCATTCAAATCGAAAACAAAAAAAGGCATGGGTTGCAATCCTAGTCTCTGATAAAACAGACTTTAAACCAACAAACATCAAAAGAGACAAAGAAGGCCATTACATAATGGTAAAGGGATCAATTCAACAAGAAGAGCTAACTATCCTAAATATATATGCACCCAATACAGGAGCACCCAGATTCATAAAGCAAGTCCAAAGAGACTTAGACTCCCACACAATAATAATGGGAGACTTTAACACCCCACTGTCAACATTAGACAGATCAACGAGACAGAAAGTTAACAAGGATACCCAGGAATTGAACTCAGCTCTGCACCAAGTGGACCTAACAGACATCTACAGAACTCTCCACCACAAATCAACAGATTATACATTTTTTTCAGCACCACACCACACCTATTCCTAAATTGACCACATAGTTGGAAGTACAGCTCTCCTCAGCAAATGTAAAAGGACAGAAATTATAACAAACTGTCTCTCAGACCACAGTGCAATTAAGCCAGAACTCAGGATTAAGAAACTCACTCAAAACCACTTAACTACATGGAAACTGAAAAAAACCTGCTCCTGAATGGCTACTGGATACATAACGAAATGAAAGCAGAAATAAAGATGTTCTTTGAAACCAATGAGAACAAAGACACAACATACCAGAATCTCTGAGACACATTCAAAGCAGTGTGTAGAGGGAAATTTATAGCACTAAATGCCCACAAGAGAAAGCAGGAAAGAACCAAAATTGACACCCTAACATCACAATTAAAAGAACTAGAAAAGAAAGAGCAAACACATTCAAAAGCAACAGAAGGCAAGAAATAACTAAAATCAGAGCAGAACGGAAGGAAATAGAGACACAAAAATTCCTTCAAAAATTAATGAATGCAGAAGCTGGCTTTTTGAAAGGATCAACAAAATTGATAGACCACTAGCAAGACTAATAAAGAGAAAAAGAGAGAAGAATCAAATAGATGCAATAAAAAATGATAAAGGGGATATCACCCCCGATCCCACAGAAATACAAACTACCATCAGAGAATACTACAAACACCTCTATGAAAATAAACTAGAAAATCTAAAAGAAATGGATAAATTCCTCGACACATACACCCTCCCAAGACTAAACCAGGAAGAAGTTGAATCTCTGAATAGACCAATAACAGGCTCTGAAATTTTGGCAATAATCAATAGCTTACCAACCAAAAAGAGTCCAGGACCAGATGGATTCACAGCCAAATTCTACCAGAGGTAGAAGGAAGAACTGGTACCATTCCTTCTGAAACTATTCCAATCAATAGAAAAAGAGGGAATCCTCCTTAACTCATTTTATGAGGCCAGCATCATCTTGATATCAAAGCCAGGCAGAGACACAACCAAAAAAGAGAATTTTAGACCAACATCCTTGATGAATATTGACGCAAAAATCCTCAATAAAATACTGGCAAACCGAATCCAGCAGCACATCAAAGAGCTTATCCACCATGATCAAATGGGCTCCATCCCTGGGATGCAAGGTTGGTTCAACAAATGCAAATCAATAAATGTAATCCAGCATATAAACAGAATCAAAGACAAAAAGCACATGATTATCTCAATAGATGCAGAAAAGGCCTTTGACAAAATTCAACAACAATTCATGCTAAAAACTCAATAAATTAGGTATTGATGGGATGTATCTCAAAATAATAAGAGCTATCTATGACAAACCCACAGCCAATAACATACTGAATGGGCAAAAACTGGAAGCATTCCCTTTGAAAACTGGCAGAAGACAGGGATGCCCTCTCTCACCACTCCTATTCAACATAGTGTTGGAAGTTCTGGCCAGGGCAATTAGGCAGGAGAAGGAAATAAAGGGTATTCAATTAGGAAAAGAGGAAGTCAAATTGTCCCTGTTTGCAGACGACATGATTGTATATCTAGAAAACCCCACTGTCTCAGCCCAAAGTCTCCTTAAGTTGATAAACAACTTCAGCAAAGTTTCAGGATACAAAATCAATGTACAAAAATCAGAAGCATTCTTATACATCAATAACAGGCAAACAGAGAGCCAAATCATGAGTGAACTCCCATTCACAATTGCTTCAAAGAGAATAAAATACCCAGGAATCCAACTTACAAGGCATGTGAAGGACCTCTTCAAGGAGAACTACAAACCACTGCTCAATGAAATAAAAGAGGATACAAAGAAATGGAAGAACATTCCATGATCATGGGTAGGAAGAATCAATATCGTGAAAATGGCCATACTGCCCAAGGTAATTTATAGATTCAATGCCATCCTCAACAAGCTACCAATGACTTTCTTCACAGAATTGGAAAAAAGCTACTTTAAAGTTCATATGCAACCAAAAAAGAGCCCACATCGCCAAGTCAATCCTAAGCCAGAAGAACAAAACTGGAGGCATCACGCTACCTGACTTCAAACTATACTATGAGGCTACAGTAACCAAAACAGCATGGTACTGGTACCAAATCAGAGATATAGATCAATGGAACAGAACAGAGCCCTCAGAAATAACGCCGCGTATGTACAACTATCTGATCTTTGACAAACCTGAGAGAAACAAGCAATGGGGAAAGGATTCCCTATTTAATAAATGGTGCTGGGAAAACTGGCTAGCCATATGTAGAAAGTTGAAACTGGATCCCTTCCTTACACCTTATACAAAAATTAATTCAAGATGGAATAAAGACTTAAACGTTAGACCTAAAACCATAAAAACCCTAGAAGATATCCTAGGCATTACCATTCAGGACATAGGCATGGGCAACAACTTCATGTCTAAAACAGCAAAAGCAATGGCAACAAAAGCCAAAATTGACAAATGGGATCTAATTAAACTTAAGAGCTTCTGCACAACAAAAGAAACTACCATCAGAGTGAACAGGCAACCTACAAAATGGGAGAAAATTTTGCAATCTACTCATCTGACAAAGAGCTAATATCCCGCATCTACAATGAACTCAAACAAATTTACAAGAAAAAAACAAACAACCCCATCAAAAAGTGGACAAAGGATATGAACAGACACTTCTCAAAAGAAGATATTTATGCAGCCAAAAAACACATGAAAAAATGCTCACCATCACTGGCCATCAGAGAAATGCAAATCAAAACCACAATGAGATACCATCTCACACCAGTTAGAATGGCAATCATTAAAAAGTCAGGAAACAACAGGTGCTGGAGAGGATGTGGAGAAATAGCTGGAGAGGATGTGGAGAAATAGGAACACTTTTACACTGTTGATGGGACTGTGAACTAGTTCAACCCTTGTGGAAGTCAGTGTGGCGATTCCTCAGGGATCTAGAACTAGAAATAATATTTGACCCAGCCATCCCATTACTGGGTATATACCCAAAGGAGTATAAATCATGCTGCTATAAAGACACATGCACACGTATGTTTATTGTGGCACTATTCACAATAGCAAAGACTTGGAACCAACCCAAATGTCCAACAATGATAGACTGGATTAAGAAAATGTGACACATATACACCATGGAATACTATGCAGCCATAAAAAATGATGAGTTCATGTCCTTTGTAGGGACATAATGAAACTGGAAATCATCATTCTCAGTAAACTATCACAAGGACAAAAAACCAAACACCACATGTTCTCACTCATAGGTGGGAATTGAACAACGAGAACACATGGACACAGGAAGGGGAACATCACACTCTGGGGACTATTGTGGGGTGGAGGGAGTGGGGAGGGATAGCATTAGGAGATACTCCTAATGCTAAATGATGAGTTAACGGGTGTAGCACACCAGCACGGCACATGTATACATATGTAACTAACCTGCACATTGTGCACATGTACCCTACAACTTAAAGTATAATAATAACAATTAAAAAAAAGATTAATCAGAGGATATGGTATGGGGAGAGGGATTCATATAAGGAGGGGATTTGATAAGGCTAGGGTTGGAGCAATAATGTATAGGGGAACAGTGGATGCTAAAACTCACAGGGTTTCTTTAATAAAAAGTTTTATTGCATCTGCCAAAAAAAACAGTGACTTACTCAGGTTACACACAAAGGATGGCAGAGTTCCGAGGGATAGTAACAGGACCACACTGTTAGCACTCTTTGGGAATGGAGAATCAGACGAGGGAGAAATTCTCAGCACTGGAGAGATGGAGATGATGCAGAGCACTTGAAACATGTCATCACAGGCACTATGACCTCACTTGGCCTGGAGATGCAGCAGCTAGTCTAGCACCACTGCATGTGGAGGCTGGTGTCTGAACTGGCCAATCCAATCAGCAGGCAGAGGGCAAAAAATGCCTGGATACCACCTAGAGGCAGGTTAGCAGAGTTTAACCCAGAAATTGTAATTCTATAAATCTTCCCAATTTAAGCCACCCTTACAAGTACAAAGCAATTTTATAATACTGACCTAGTACGAATCACTAAAACATGCATGCAGTGTACAATGGCTCATGCCTGTAATCCCAGCAATTTGTGAGGCTGAGGCCAGTGGATCATTTTGGTCAAAAGATTGTGACTAGCCTGGCCAACATGGTGAAAACCTGTCTCTATTAAGTATACAAAAATTTTCTGGGTATGGGGGAGCATTCCTGTAGTGTAAGGTACTTGGGAGGCAGAGGCAGGAGAATTGCTTGAACCCAGGGGGTGGATATAAGGTTTAGGAGATGCATGTTTTCATTTTTATTCTCTTCTAGTTTTTGTTCTTTTAGTAGTAAATAGTCACTCATCTCTTGAACATTTTCATTCAGCATGTATTTGTTTTGTTATTGCCAAAGACTGTGCTTTGACAGACACTAACTCAACCTGAAATTTAAAAAGGAAAATTTACATTTGAATGATGACTTTATAGTGCTGCAAAGGTAAAACCTGGCAGGCTCCTTTAAGTATAGTGTCACAATTTAACTAAGGTCACTAAACACATGTCTGAATCTCTGCAAAAAGACTCAAACTACAGTAACAGAAATTGCCTTCTGCCCTACAGTTGGGGCAGAGGAAGTTTTATGGACCACATTCCATGAAGCAACTCCTTCTAAGATTATCACCCCATTTTTCAGAGGCAACGAAGGACCTAACAACAATCACTCATCATAGCAATACAGATTTATTTTAAATATGAAAATGTAAGGTAAAAATGGCGAGGCACTTTGGGAGGCCAAGATGAGAGGATTACTTGAGCTCACAAGTTCCAGACCACCTTGGGCAACATGGAAAAAGCCCATTTCTACTAAAAATACAGCAGGGCATTGTGGCTCTGTAATCCCAGCACACTGGGAGACCCTGATGGGCAGACTGTTTGAGGTCAAAAACTTCAGGCTGGGCCAGCCAACATGGTGAAACCCCACCTCTACTAAAACTACAACCATTAGCTGGGCATGGTAGCTAGTGTCTGTAGTCCCAGCTACCTAGGAGGTTGAAGCAGGAGAACCACTTGAACCTAAAGGCAGTGAGCCCAGTTCTTGTCATTACACTCAAGCCTGGGCAACAGAATGAGACTCCATCTTAAAAAACAAAAAAAGATGTGAGGGTCGGTTCCAAATTGGCTGAATGGGAACAGTTCCAGTCTACAGCTCCCAGCATGAGCAATGCAGAAGAGGGGGATTTCTGCACTTCCAGCTGAGGTACTGTGTTCCTCTCACTGGGGTTTGTTGGAAAGTGGGTGCAGGACAGTGGATGCAGCCCACTGAGCATGAGGTGAAGCAGGGGGAGGCATCGCCTCACCCCAGAAGTGCAAGGGGTCAGGGAGTTCCCTTTCCTAGCCAAGGGAAGCTGTGACAGACAGCACCTGGAAAATCGGGTCACTCCTACCCTAATACTGTGCTTTTCCAATGGTCTTAGCAAATGACACACCAAGAGATTATATCCCACACCTGGCTCAGAGGGTCCCATGCCCACAAAGCCTCACTCATTGCTAGCACAGCAGTCTGAGATTGAACCACAAGGCGGCAGCAAGGCTGGGGGAGAGGTGCCCGCCATTGCTGAGGCTTGAGTAGGTACACAAAGTGGCCTGGAAACTCGAACTGGGTGGAGCCAACCACAGCTCAAGGAGGCCTGCCTGCCTCTGTAGACTCCACCTCTGGGGGCAGAGCATAGCTGAACAAAAGGTAGCAGATACCTCTGCAGACTTAAATATAACTGTCTGACAGCTTTGAAGAGAGTAGTGGTTCTCCCAGCATGGAGTCTGAGATCTGAGAATAGACAGACTGCCTCCTCAAGTGGGTCCCTAATCCCTAAGTAGCCTAACTGGGAGACACCCCCCAGGAGGGGCAGATTGACACCTTACACAGCTGGGTATTCCTCTGAGATGAAGCTTTCAGAGGAAAAATCAGGCAGCAACATTTGCTGTTCAGCAATATTCGCTGTTCTGCAGCTTCTGCCGCTGATACCCAGGCAAACAAGGTCTGGAATGGACCTCCAGCACACTTCAACAGACCTGCAGCTGAGGGTCCTGACTGTTAGAAGGAAAACTAACAAACAGAAAGGACATCCACAACAAAACCCCATCTGTACGTCACCATCATCAAAGACCAAAGGTAGACAAAACCACAAAGATGGGGAAAAAACAGAGCAAAAATGCTGAGAATTATAAAAATGAGAGTGCCTCTCCACCTCCAAAAGAACACAGCTTCTCACGAGCAATGGAACAAAGCTGGACAGAGAATGACTCTGACAGCTTAAGACGATATACAGCTTCAGACGATCAAACTTCTCCAAGCTAAAGCAGGAAGTTTAAACCCATCATAAAGAAGCTAAAAAGCCTTGAAAAAAGATCAGAAGAATGGCTAACTAGAATAACCGGTGTACAGAAGTCCTTAAATGTCCTGACGGAGCTGAAAACCATGGCACACGAACTACGTGATGAATGCACAAACTTCAGTAGCTGCTTCGATCAACTGGAAGAAAGGGGTATCAGTGATTAAAGATCAAATGAATGAAATGAAGCGAGAAGAGAAGTTTAGGGAAAAAAGAGTAAAAAGAAATGAACAAAGCCTCCAAGAAATATGGGACTATGTGAAAAGACCAAATCTACGTCTGATTGGTGTACCTGAAAGTGATGGGGAGAATGGAACCAAGTTGGAAATCACTCTGCAGTATATTATCCAAGAAAACTTC
Organism: Pongo abelii; assembly: GCF_028885655.2. NCBI lineage: Eukaryota > Metazoa > Chordata > Mammalia > Primates > Hominidae > Pongo > Pongo abelii. The sequence continues at coordinate 45,133,245 of NC_072009.2, read as the reverse complement.
CCCAACCTAGCAAGGAAGGCCAACCTTCAAATTCAGGAGATACAGAGAACGCCACAAGGATACTCCTCGAGAAGAGCAGCTCCAAGACACATAATTGTCAGATTCACCAAAGTTGAAATGAAGGAAAAAATGTTAAGGGCAGCCAGAGAGAAAGGTCCGGTTAACAACAAACGGAAGCCCATCAGGCTAACAGCAGAACTCTTGGCAGAAACTCTACAAGCCAGAAGAGAGTGGGGGCCAATATTCAACATTCTTAAAGAGAAGAATTTTTAACTCAGAATTTCATATCCAGCCAAACTAAGCTTCGTAAGTGAAAGAGAAATAAAATACTTTACAGACAAGCAAATGCTGAGAGATTTTGTCACCACCAGGCCTGCCCTACAAGAGCTCCTGAAGGAAGCACTAAACATGGAAAGGAACAAATGGTAGCAGCCACTGCAAAAACATGACAAATTGTAAAGACCATTAATGCTAGGGAGAAACTGCAAAAACTAACGAGCAAAATAACCAGGTAACACCATAATGACAGGATGAAATTCACACATAAAAATATTAACCTTAAATGGCAATGGACTAAATGCTCCAATTAAAAGACAAAGACTGGCAAATTGGAAAAAGAGTCAAGACCCATTAGTGTGCTGTATTCGGAAGACCCATCTCATGTGCAGAGACAGACATAGGCTCAAAATAAAGGGATGGAGAAAGATCTACCAAGAAAATGAAAAACAAAAAAAGGCAGAGGTTGCAATCCTAGAGTCTGATAAAACAGACTTTAAACCAACAAAGGTCAAAAGAGACAAAGAAGGCCATTACATAATGGTAAAGGGATCAATTCAACAAGAAGACTAACTAACCTAAATATATATGCACCCAATACCAGAGCACCCACCTTCATAAAGCAAGTCCTTAGAGACCTACGAAGAGACTTACGACTTTCACACAATAATAATGGGAGACTTTAACACCCCACTGTTAACATTAGACAGATAAATGAGACAGAAAGTAAACAAGGATATCCAGGAATTGAACTCAGCTCTGCACCAAGTGGACCTAATAGACATCTACAGAACTCTCCACCCCACATCAACAGATTATACATTTGTCTCAGCACATCACACTTATTCCAAAATTGACCACACAGTTGGAAGTAAAGCTCTCCTCAGCAAATGTAAAATAACAGAAATTATAACAAACTGTCTCTCAGACCACAGTGCAATCAAACTAGAACTCAGGATTATGAAACTCACTCAAAACCCCTCAACTACATGGAAACTGAACATCCTGCTCCTGAATGACTACTGGGTACATAACAAAATGAAGGCAGAAATAAAGATGTTCTTTGAAACCAATGAGAACAAATCCACATCATACCAGAATCTCTGGCACACATTTAAAGCAGTGTGTAGAGAAAAACTGATAGCACTAAATGCCCACAAGAATGCAGCAAAGATCCAAAACTGACACCCTAACATTAAAATTAAAAGAATTAGAAAAGCAAGAGCAAACACATTCAAAAGCTAGCAGAAGGCAAGAAATAATTATAATCAGAGCAGAACTGAAGGAGACAGAGACACAAAAAACCCTTCAAAAAATCAATGAATCCAGGAGCTGTTTTTTTGAATAGATCAACAAAATTGATAGACCGCTAGTGAGACTAATAAAAAAGAAAAGAGAGAATAATCAAAAAGATGTAATAAAAAATGATAAAGGAGATATCACCTCTGATCCCACAGAAATACAAATTACCACCAGAGAATACTATAAACACCTCTATGCAAATAAACTCGAAAATCTAGAAGAAATGGATAAATTCCTGGACACATATACCCTCCCAAGACTAAACCAGGAAGAAGTTAAATCCCTGAGTAGACCAATAACAGGCTCTAAAACTGAGGTAATAATAGCTTACCAACCAAAAAAAGTCCAGGACCAGATGGATTCACAGCCAAATTCTGCCAGAGGTACAAGGAGGAACTGGTACCCTTCCTACTGAAAGTATTCCAATCAATAGAAAAAGAGGGAATCCTCCCTAATTCATTTTATGAGGCCAGCATCATCCTGATACCAAAGCTGGGCAGAGACACTATCAAAAAAGAGAATTTTAGACCAATATCCTTGATGAACATTGATGCAAAAATCCTCAATAAAATACTGGAAAACTGAATCCAGCAGCACATCAAAAAGCTTATCCACCATAATCAAGTCGGTTTCATCCCTGGGATGCAAGGGTGGTTCAACACACACAAATCAATAAACATAATCCAACATATAAACAGAACCAAAGACAAAAGCCACATGATTATCTCAATAGATGCAGAAAAGGCCTTTGACAAAATTCAACAGCCCTTCGTGTTAAAAACTCTCAATAAATTATATATTGATGGGACGTATCTCAAAATAATAAGAGCTATTTATGACAAACCCACAGCCAATACCATACTGAATGGGCAAAAACTGGAAGCATTCTCTTTGGAAACTGGCACAAGACAGGGATGCCCTCTCTCACCACTCCTATTCAACATAGTGTTGGAAGTTCTGGCCAGGGCAATCAGGCAGGAGAAAGAAATAAAGGGTATTCAATTAGGAAAAGAGGAAGTCAAATTGTCCCTGTTTGCAGATGACATGATTGTATATCTAGAAAACCCCATTGTCTCAGCCCAAAATCTCCTTAAGCTGATAAGCAACTTCAGCAAAGTTTCAGGATACAAAATCAATGTACAAAAATCACAAGCATTCTTATACACCAATAACAGACAAACAGAGAGCCAAATCATGAGTGAACTCCCATTCACAATTGCTTCAAAGAGAATAAAATACCTAGGAATCCAACTTACAAGGGATGTGTAGGATCTCTTCAAGGAGAAATACAAACCACTGCTCAACAAAATAAAAGAGGACACAAACAAATGGAAGCACATACCATGCTCATGGATAGGAAGAATCAATATCGTGATAATGGCCATACTGCCAATAGTAGTTTAAATATTCAATGCCATCCCCATCAAGCTACCAATGACTTTCTTCACAGAATTTGAAAAATGTACTTTAAAGTTCATATGGAACCAAAGAAGAGCCCGCATTGCCAAGTCAATCCTAGGCCAAAAGAACAAAGCTAGAGGCGTCACGCTACCTGACTTCAAACTATACTACGAGGCTACAGTAACCTAAACATCATGGTACTCATACTGAAACAGAGATATAGACAAATGAAACACAACAGAGCCCCCAGAAATAATACCACACATCTACAACCATCTGATCTTTGACAAACCTGACAAAAACAAGAAATGGAGAAAGGATTCCCTATTTAATAAATGGTGCTGGGAAAACTGGCTAGCCATATGTAGAAAGCTGAAACTGGATCCCTTCCTTACACCTTATACAAAAATTAATTCAAGATGGATTAAAGACTTAAAAGTTAGACCTAAAACCGTAAAAACCCTAGAAGAAAACCTAGGCAATACCATTCAGGACATAGGCATGGGCAAGGACTTCATTTCTAAAACACCAAAAGCAATGGCAACAAAAGCCAAAATTGACAAATGGGATCTAACTAAACTAAAGAGCTTCTGCACAGCAAAAGAAAATAACATCAGAGTGAACAGGCAACTTAAAGAATGGGAGAAAATTTTTGCAATCTACTCATCTGACAAAAGGCTAATATCCAGAATTTATTGACCTCAAATAAATTTACAACAACAACAAAAAAACAACCCCATCAAAAAGTGGGCGAAAAAGTGGGCAAAGGTTATGAACAGACACTTCTCAAAAGAAGACATTTATGCGGCCAAAAGACACATGAAAAAATGCTCATCATCACTGGCCATCAGAGAAATGCAAATCAAAACCACAATGAGATACCATCTCACACCAGTTAGAATGGTAATCATTAAAAAGTCAGGAAGTAACAGGTCCAGGAGAGGCTGTGGAGAAATAGGAACACTTTTACATTGTTGGTGGGACTGTAAACTACTTCAACCATTGTGGAAGACAGGTGGCGATTCCTCAAGGATGTAGAACTAGAAATACCATTTGACCCAGCCATCCCATTACTGGGTATATACCCAGAGGATTATAAATCATGCTGCTATAAAGACACATGCACATGTATGTTTATTGTGGCACTATTCACAGTAGCAAAGACTTGGAAACAACCCAAGTGTCCAGCAGTGATAGACTGGATTAAGAAAATGTGGCCCATATACACCACAGAATACTATGCAGCCATAAAAAAGGATGAGTTCCTGTCCTTTGTAGGGATATGGATGAAGCTGGAAACCATCATTCTCAGCAAACTATCGCAACGACAAAAAACCAAACACCACATGTTCTCACTCGTAGGTGTGAATTGAACAATGAGAATACTTGGACACAGGAAGGGGAACATCACACACCGGGGCCTGTTGTGGGGTGGGGGACTGGGGACGGAATGCATTAGGAGAAATACCTAATGTAAATGACGAGTTAATGGGTGCAGCACACTAACATGGCACATGTATACATACGTAACAAAACTGCACGTTGTGTACATGTACCCTAGAACTTAAAGTATAATAAAAATATAAAAAATGAGAGTAAAAAAAAGAAATACATAATTTGCTTCGTGTGGTGGGCATGGCTATAATACTAGCTTCTAAGCGAGGTAGAGACACAAGAATTGCATTTACCTGGGAGATGATGATTGTAGTGAGCCGAGGTCACACTAGTGCATGCCAGGCTGAATGACAGAATGAGATTCAGTCTCAAAAAGCAAACCAACAAACAAAACATAACATTTTATGTAGTGCTTTTCTTTTCTTACGGTAATATATCTCATACTTGAGTATGAAGGTCTACAAAGTTCTCATGTAAGTTAAACTTGCCAAAATAAACTTTATATTTAAAATGTTTTAAGTGCCTAAAGTTCCAGCTTCGTCTTCAGACAGTAAGCACAAGAATAAACAGAAAAGTAAAGAAGCAATGGCATGTGATAAATACAATTCATTTTGTTCTAATCTGTGAGATAACACTGTAAGGACAGAAATTTTTAGCTGCTGCTTATGGAAAGAGAGAACAGGTTGATGTAGAAACAGACCAATAATAATATTGGCCACTTACTGTGAACTAGGTACATACATTAGCTCACTGAATTCCCTCAACAACCCTATAATGTGGAAAATATCCTAGAGTTTACAGCTGAGGAATAGGCAGTCAAAGGACCTGCCCAAAGGCACACAAGCAATTAGACAACCAAATAGGATTCAAGAAGGACTCTAAGACTCAAAGCAATATCTACACTTTCCTATATAATGTTGATTGAAATTAAGAACAATTTTATTAATTTTAGTCATCCCCCTCTTCACCATAGAAATAGCAGTTTAAACATCTCAAGAGGAAGACTTTGGATAAATTATGTATGCCTAAAATTTTATATATTGCTCAAAATCTATTTCATAAACTACGCTGAACAATTTCTTCAAGTTCTTACATATAATTTATGGATTTGATTGAGTTCCTCCTTTTTTGTGTTAATAACTGTGAGCTTCTCTCACAAGTAAACAGCTTTTCCTGAAAGATCCCTTTAAACACCATGTTTTCCTAGTGAATACAAAAGCTATTTAATATTTATGTCTAGTATGTCAGACCTAATGACCACTATTTTATAATATGAAATAGGCTGTGTAAGTGACGAAACTTTCATAGGCAAGTAAGAAATAAACCTTGTTACCTAACAGGTGATGTGAAGCTATAACTGTCATGTATGTGGTGAAATTCCACCATCTACACATGCTAACCAGAGAGCTTTAAACTTCCTTGAAGAAGATCTGTCTGTTACTATATTGTAAAAGTCAATATTGTTATTGTATTGGAGATATTATTTTGTCATTTTCACTGTATTTAACTTGAATCTATGTAGATATATTGTCAAAGCATAATTTGTTACATAGATAAAGGTACTAATGTATAAAAGAAGTGTTAGTCTCCACAAGATAGTCATAAAAGGGGAAGCCACACAATGGGTGTCTGGACAACATCAAACAACTACCCTTGGTATACTCCCAAGAATTTATTTGAAAATTCCACTAAAATTTCAGTTCTCATTACAGGCAATTTCCTAGAAATATATTGAAATGTAAAGTATCTGAAGATTGAGAAATTACTCACCTTCCCATTTCAAGGGCAATGCATACAACAATTCAGGAGGTTATATATAAAGTGAAAATATTATAAATAAAAAATATATTAGAAGCCAATGAAATAAGAAGCTACGTCACAGGAGACAGAGGAGTTAAAAATTTTCCATAAGTGAAAAAGAAGGTATCTCATTGTTAAAACTAATATATACCAGAGACAATAAGTTGCTGCCAACTTCTTGATAATTACAGATTTATCAAAATATACTGAAATACAGTTGAATAAAATATACAGAAAAAAATCACTGGCCTTTCTGATTATATAAAATACTAAAAATGATGGTTCCTCAAAAGGCAGTGAAGACAATTTTTTTTTTAATTTTATATAATTAAAATTACAAAAAATGTGAAGTATTGAAGAGACAATGAAGCATAGCTATTTTTTTTTTAGAAGATATAACAGACCCAAATTGGGAAGCTAATAACCTGTATCAAAACTGAAAACTACAGCTTCTTACCCCACCCAAACATTACCTTTATTCTTCCTTTGCTCTTCAATCAGTTGATCAGTTCTAATGTTGTAGTCATCCGTTATGTCAGGTTGATACCTGAGAATCAGAATGAATAAATACAGTTATCTTTCCAGAAACATGTTTATCAATGCAGGAACTTATCTATGTTACAGGTGCACCTGAGGGCACTGAACATGACATTGTGTGAACTTCAAAGGCCCTCAGTACTAAAGCCGGAGATATGACTTTCAAACATAAAATGTCCAATAAAACCCTGCCTTGATGTTATAAAGCACAATCATACAAAATGGAGGGTTGTGTTGTCATCAGGTTACTGAAACATCACTTTCCACTTGGTCTCAACTGACCCAAAGAGTAGGGAAGAAAATTAAGTTTACACAGTACACAACAGACTCAATCCCAAATGATAATTAGACAGCCACTTTGAACCAACCTGTACTATCTGCCCAGCCCAAACAAACCTAAGGACTTTTGTGCCCAGGGAACAAGCATAGTCCGGGGAACCAGCTGCTAAGAGCATTATATCTGAATTATCAATAACCAAAAGCACATTTTCACATTTTTACTTTTCTATCCCAGCTTTTACAAGCTGCCTTTTGATTCCAAAAGGATAAAGAAACAATCCTGTTGTGAACAGACCCCAAACTCCAACACTTGCCAAAGTCATATGAGAATTCCCAATGCCAGAAAGACAGCATGCAGGCCATGGTAGCTGTCACAATGATACCAAATAGTTCACTAGCTCCATAAGTATATAAAATTAACAAACATACTTTAAACATGTATTCCTAAAAATTTAGTAACTACAGAAACTTCATGTTAGCTATTTTAATATAGAAACTGACAAAAAATTGGGTACAATGCATCAATTTCATAAGTAAAATATAAAGTTTCTCATGGTTAGGAGTAATATGTACCAGAGGCAATAAGCTGCTGCCAACTTCTTCAAAATACAGACTTATCAAAATATATTGAGAATATATTGGGAATTCAGAATCTATAAAAAAATTTTATTTTTTAAAAATATATTTTTTTACAGAATAACCTCAAGAAAGCTTTGAAAGTTCTGTGTAATGAAATATTGATGACAAATTATGAGGTAGGCAATAAAAAGAGGCCAAATAAATGCCCAGGGCATCTGAGTTGAGTCGTTTCCTCCTGACACATTAACATCAAATATTAACTGAGCATTTTTTATGTGACAGATGCTTTCGAACCCACTGAAAAGTTACCTCATGTGCATAATGTCTTAGCACTGAGGTATTGCTCACTGATACACAGGGTCAGACTAAAGAAAAGCCAAAGTAACCATAGTTGTCCATATTTTCCTTTCCCTATATCGATTTTTGCTTCACATAGTTAATTTTAGCTCTTTTCTTTTGATTCTGGCTTTGCAGAATCCTGAAGGAATACAAGGCACATGTTCACTGACTAACAATCTGAGCACTAAGTATAATTTATACATTGTTAGATAGCCCCATCTTTGTGGCAGTATGAGTGGGGTAGAGGAAAAGTTAACTAAAAGTCACTATAATCCAAACTTTACAGCTTATCTACTATGCAACCTGAGCAAGTCACAACGTGCCATGAAACTTAAAGCAGATCACAGCCCTCGATAAATGTTTGAGAAGCCATGAGTAAGAAGAACAGAGGATGTGCTTTTCTATGTCTTATCTTTTAAAAACTACCATAACTCAAATGCAGGAAAGTATTGACTATTCACAAACATATGAATTTTTTCAAACACTAAAGTTTGCAGAAGATGTTAATCATGGACTACTTCCTTAGTTTTTGTTACATTTCTACCAATGTAAGTTAAACATATGACTTCTTCAAACATTTCAACAGTTGATTTCGAGGTTTGTTTTTTAGCTTTCAGTCACAGGTCTCCACAGGACACTTTGTATTCTCCCATCTTCTAAGTCCTCAGTCATGCTTTTAGGTTTTTCTTCCTGGAGTTTCTGGGTTACGAAATTAGCAAAAAACATAAAGTAAATAAACTATAATAGTTGTGTTAACAAATTTAGGAAAAACATTCCTTGACATGGTTTTAGTTCAACACACTAAAACTGCTACGTGACAGTTACTACCGGGAAGTAGAAGAAAAGAGCCAGAAGTCCTCAGTGTATTTTATGAACTGACCTAGTTACAGTGTGTTGAAAATAGCAGGAGCAGGGGGCTGTGGCATATGACTGAGGAGAGTGGGAGAATCTCTGACCGAGGGGAGTGGGAGAGTCTCAAGAAAGAAGTTTCTCATAGAAGATAATTAACACTTAAACAATAAAGGTGATAAATGGTCCAAATCAATTCTGGGATGAAAGAAAAATACTCTTAGTTACAAAGTAATAAAAGTCCTTATGGTCTGGGTGCTGTGGCTCATGCCTATAATCCCAGCACTTTGGGAGGTCAAGGCAGGTGGATCACCTCAGGATAATTCAAGACCAGCCTGGCCAACATGGAGAAACCCCATCTCTACTAATAAAACAAAATTAGCCAGGCATGGTGTAACATGCCTGTAATCCCAGCTACTCAAGAGGCTGAGGAAGGAAAATCCCTTGAACCCTGGAGGCAGAATTCCTAGTAAGCTGAGATTGCACCATTGCACTCCAGCCTGGGCAACAAGAGGAAAACTCCATCTCAAAAAAAAGTGTACTTATGTATTTGAATGTTTTATAATGCTGTTTGTAACTCTGGAATTTAATTAATAATCTCATAGATATTTAAGGTACAATATTTGTTTTTCTTGCTTAATAATCTATCAGCTTTAGCCAAGTGTGGTGGCCTTCCCCTATAGTCCCAGCTTTGCAGAATGCTGAGGCAGGAGAATCACTTAAACCCAAGAGTTTCAGACCATCCTGGACAACACAACAAGTCCTTGTCTCTTAAAACCAAAACAAAACCAACAAAAAAACCCTACAAAACAAAAAACTATTGAATACTGATCAAGTACCAAAAGAGAGGGCCACAGATAGATGGTTCATTCAGGGCTTCCAAATACTTAAGAATAAAATGATCTTCATAGTGAGACTTCAAATCACCCACTTCACCAATTCCCAAGCCAGGGAGCTGGATTCATAGGTGATGAGATCCAGCCATCCTGAGAAGTACTGCAAAACAGTGACTAGTCGAAGAACAGTTAAAGGCTCCAGGTAGTAGTTCCCTCTGCTGGTAGTCTGGAAATCAATGGAGAGGTAAACCACATTGATTTAATGATTGAGAAGGGAGTAGAGAAAATGGTAAAAAAAAGTGATGCATTCTCTCTGCCCAAATGTTGTTTCTCTTTTTCTCTCTCTCTTGATTAATTTACCTTTTCATTATTGCCAAAAAGAGAGTAAGGTACACGGTGAGCTGAAATTTAAAACTGAAACCTATAGAAGTGAGAAAACAACATTAAATAAGATAGAGACAAATTATTTAATGAGCTAAAATCCCTAAAGTATCTATGAGCGTCAATTAACAGCACATTCCCAATGGAAAAGAACGCTTCTTGTGCAAATTATAGAGAGTGAGCCTGCTGTTAATCCCAGGTAATATATGAAGGATGAAACATTTCTGAGCACTTAGAAAAAGTGAATAGCATTGAGAAATAGTTTCATCAGTACAAGTCAAGTCAAGTCACAATACTTCCATTTTTGAGCACAGGCCTGGTAAAAGCCACAGGCCTGGATATTTAAAATTCAGTTACAATACATAAACACACAAAACTATCAGACCTGAAGAACTGAAGTTAACTTTAAAACATATGATCTGTTCAAGTATTAACAGCTTCTCCAAATTTTCTGTTTGATGTTACTGTAGCCTGATGATAGCATCTCATTCTCCCTTTCATCTTAGTGTTTAATATTTCAAAAGCACAGCCCTTGTGTTTGTTTCTCTTCATGTGTAACTTCTAATGCTGGGTGATATCACCTTTATAAAAAGTAATTCTACTTGTCAATAAATATTAGAATATTTAGACATATATCTAGTAATTCTTTTTAATCTCATCATTCTGAATATCCAAAATAAACATGCGTACCTACAATTCAAAATCTTCAACTCTCTGCTTCAGCTCTGCTTTTATTTCTCTTAACAAATCCATATCTTTTAGTAAAAGAAGACTTTGAGCATACATTTTCTTGTTTCAGTCTATAAAAAAGCATTAATTTTGGCCAGTTTTGGTGGCCATGCTTGTGATCCTATCCCTTTGGGAGGCTGAGGCAGGTAGGTCATGCTGTCAGGAGTTCAAGATCAGCCCGGCCAAGATGGTAAAACCACATCTCTACTAAAAATACAAAAGTTAGCTGGGCATGGTGGCAGGCACCTCTAATCCCAGCTAATTAGGAGGATGAGGCAAGGAATTGCTTGAACTTGACAGACAGAATTTGCAGTGAGCTAAGATCACGCCACTGCACTCCAGCCTGGGTGACAGAGCAAGACTCTGTCTCAAAAACAAACAAAAAAAAAGCATTAAGTTTTAACAAGCAAGTTAATGAAAGCATAACAAATTTAAATAAATATACTGCTTCCTAAATTCCAAAAACCAAAGTACAGAAATTGAAGATAACTATTTCACCTTCAAATAATTCCAACTCAGCTGGGAATGGTGATCCACTCCTTTAATCTTAGCCCTTTGGGAGGCCAAAACAGGCCAATTGCCTGAGGTCAAAAGTTTGAGACCAGCCTGGCCAATGTGGTGAAACCACATCTCTACAAAAATTAACTGGGTACAGTGGTGGTCACCTCTAATCCCAGCTACTTGGGAGGCTGAGGCAGGAGAACCACTTGAACCTGGAAGGCAGAGGTGGCAGTGAGCCGAAGTAGTGCCATTGCATTCCAGCCTGGGCAAAAGATTAAAACTGCATCTCAAAAAAAAAAAAAATCCCCTTCAGTGTATTCCTCAACTACCTATTACAGCTGCATAAATATTTACTGTCTCAATTTCTGTTAAACTACATTTCCATATATTTTTAACATCCCTTGTGTAATTTATGCTACTTAATTAACATCTCTCAGTCCCTTATGTAATTTTTTTTTTTTTTTTTTTTTTTTTGAGACTGGGTTCTGCTCTGTTGCCCAGGCTTGAGTGCAGTGTTTTGATTTTGGATAACTGCAACCTCTGCCTCCCGGACTCAAGTGATTCTCCTACCTCAGCCTACCTCACTTGTAGCTGAGACTACAAACACACACCACCAATTTCAGCTAATTTTTTTTTTTTTTGGTAGAGACTGGTTGTGCCATGCTGCTCAGGCTGGTGTTGAATCTCTGGGCTCAAATGAGATCATCTCAGCTTCTCAAGGTGCTAAAACTATAGGTATAAGCCACCATACCTGGCCCCCTTAACTAAAATTTGTAAGTTTTTCAGATAAAAATAAATAAAATATACATTCAGAAATAAAACTCCAAAACAATAAAATCCCCATGGTTTTTAGTGGTGGTGCTGTCTTAATGTTTCAGTTCATGAGTCATTGTGACTCAGAGTTATCAAGCTCATATGAATTTGTAAATGAATGAGCCAACCTTCCACTTATGTCTTCACAGAGCATGAATTTACTAACTACCTATTATATATCAAGCAGCATACTGGGAACTGGATATAAAAGTGTAGATAGATATAGTCCTCACCTCTGAAGATCTCATAGTATAGTCAGGGAGAAACAATCACACTAAGATAGGATAATTTTATAACTGAGGTAAATAAAGACTGCATGCAGGAACGAGACCTAAATGCATTGCTTAGTGTGAATCAGGGAAGGCATTTCAGGGGTGACATCCAAGCTGGGCCTTGAATGACACTATGGTTTTATCAGGGAGAGAAGGGGATTGATATTCCAGGTGAGGAAATACAGGCATGGTGGTTTTTATGAGAATGACAATCTTCCTCAAAGACTTCAGATACTCACAGTTGAATAAACAGAAATCTAATTAGTCAACCATCCTGAAGATGAAGTTATTAGTCTAAACACAATCTAATCATCTCAAAGATCTGTGCATCCAACATTGAATTTTATAGCTGAGGCAAGCCCTATTTCTAGAAATGTGACAGAAAATTTTAGAGTGTGTGCCCTTAGCATTAAACAACTATGTCTCATTGAGAAGCTCCAAGCAAGAGTGGGCACAAGGGGGAAGCCTTCCTACTTTTAACATCTGGCAGCAGCAGTTTTAAATGTATGTTTGAAATAACTGCTGTATTTCTTAGACTGTCTGGTCTAAGACACACACTTGGAAAAGGAATAAGATTTCTTAAAGGAGTAGATAGAATCCCACTTACCAACACAAACTCCCTGTCACTCCTCATCCTCTTCATATCCTTCCCAGTTACTTTCCCAGTGATGAGATCAAATGGCCACATGGATGACCCCTGGGGCCCTGGTGACTCTTTCACCCCAAGGATCTTTACTCTTGCTCATTTCCATGGCTTCATCCAATAGCAGCACAGTGCCTCTGATTTCCAGTCTCCACCTGAAAACTCATTCTGCAGTTCTGCACTCCTGGACTATCTTTATTCTTCCACCCGCCAGTCTCTCCAGATCTAGTTCTTGATCACTGAGATCAAGATCCCTTTCCTCCTAGGCAACCAGCCACCTGCCTTCTCCTCTGCTTACCTTCACTACACGGGAGAACCATAGATTCTTCAATTAAATAGGCTGCATTTCACACAGCTGTCTTTTCACACAGCTGTACTTTTACGGAAGCACAAAGCATGCACACTGCATATTTGTTGCCTCTATTGGAAAAAAGCAAACAATAAGACAACTAAACCTCCATCAATAGGGGGTTAAATGTTTACTTTAAAAATAATTAGTCTCAATATAGTGCTACAGATAGATATATTGGTGGATAGAAAAAGCAAATTGCCTACAGGATTTATAATATAATTTTATTTGATTGTGTGTTTTAATTAGAAATACCTAAAGTTTTAAACTCAAGCAATTCTAGAAAAATAACCAAGAAACAAAATTATTAAAATTCTAGTTATGAATGGATAGTGAGATTAGACAACATGGGCAGAAATTTCTAGTTTGCTTTCACTTTGTATCCTTCTCAATAGTCTGAAACTTTGTTTTAAACCAGAAGCATAAATCATTTAGGAAATTTTTAGTTTCTTGAAACTAAAAACATTAGTCAGCTCAACACCTTATCCCCACCCCATCCTCTTCAGTGAAGGGATGACAGTTAGATTGCTTTGACACTCTGCATTCCATCCAGCAATCAGCAGACCAAAATTTGCAAATATTAATGTTTATTCTTGGTGATGTAAAGCTTTATGGGTTTTGACATTGGGTCTTTTCATTCTCCTAACAGTGTCCTCCACAGAGATGCTTTTAATTTCAATTAAGTCTAACTTATCTATTTTTTTCTTTCATGTATCTTGCTTCTGGTGTTATATCACATCATGAAACTCAGGATCACATAGACTTTCTCTTGTTTTTATTTGGAAGTGTTATAGTTTTCCAATTTACATTTAGGTCTATGGTTCATTTCCATGCATATGAATATTCAATTGTTTCAGAGTCACATGTCAAAAAGACTATATTTCCTCTATTGAATTGCCTTTGCACCATTGTTAAAAAAATCAATTGAAAATATTTGTGTGAATCTATTTCTGGATTCTCTATTTCTGTTCCCATTAACTTATGTGTCTATTCTTTTGCCAATTATAGATAAGAATTTTAACTTTCTAGAAGCAAAGGGCCAATGTCCAAATTTTCTTTCCTCATCCAAATTTTGTATATATCATTATCTGTGCATTCTTATCTCTCAAAGGAAATATTAAGTGTGAGAAGAATGGGTGACTAGAATCTAGGTGGAAAGTACTGTGACTATTCAACAGCTTAGCATTCCCAGAGTGTAGATATACTAAAATAGGATAAGATCACTGGTCTCTGAAATCAGGGGACAGAAAACAGTTCAGTACAATATATCTTCCTATAAGTTTTTTGTTGTTTAATTGGAAGCCATGAATTTTTAAAATAATTTTATTTTACCAGAAACTATTTTATTGTTAGCTAAGAGTTCTATCCAAATTTTGGCACTAGGATGACTGATATGTTTGCTACTCATCATTTTTCTGACTTCTAGAAATTTTACAGGGATGCTAGGTAAAGATTGTAAGGGTTGTCAGCTAGCTATCTTTCTGAATGAGATGCATTTAAAGAGACTGTGCAAAGATGGAAAAACTATTTTTAAAGATAATGTAATACAGTAAATATATAGATTCTTTCATGTTGGGGGCCCAGTCAGGCTGGTGGAAAAAATATTAAAGATAGTTACAGTAATAGCCACAAACCACCTTGGAAGGCCAGAGAGTTTTCATAACTTCAATAATAGATACGGTTAAATGTGACCTTCTTTACCTTTAGTTAAATAAATTAAAGTACTAACAAAGGAATGTGGGGAAGTTATCTAGCTAGCTTGTTTATTCATGTGGTCTTAAGACTATCCTTTGATGTACTGTGGGTGCTTAAGTGCTTTCTACTGGGGAAGTACACAATGCCAATTACCCCCTAGTTTCATTGAC
This sequence comes from Pongo abelii, assembly GCF_028885655.2. Classification (NCBI taxonomy): domain Eukaryota; kingdom Metazoa; phylum Chordata; class Mammalia; order Primates; family Hominidae; genus Pongo; species Pongo abelii. Next base: position 45,118,099 of record NC_072009.2, on the reverse strand, counting down.
TCAAGTCTTGTTCAATTAATCTTTACTGATAAATGCGAGTCTCACCCGTTGGTCAGGGCCAAAGTTGCAACTGTTTACAAAACTCTACTGGAGTCTGTACGTGGCTCAGACACTCAGCTTCAGCTGGACTGGGAAAGCAGAATATCTGTGTGTCAGTGTATTTTAGTTATCCATTGCGGGGTTGGGGTCTGCAAGGGACAAACCCCCCAAGAGGGTGCCACAGTGTGAAAAGTGTGAGAAGTGCTACCACAGTTTATTTTATTGTCTTTCTCGTCTCTTTTTCTGTCTTTCTTCTCTCTCTCTCTCTCTCCTCTTTTTTTTTTTTTTTTTTTTTTTCTCGTTGCGGGTAAAATGGCATCTAGCTCTGTCACCCAGGCTGGAGTGCAGTCGCGTGACCTCAGCTCACTGAAAACTTCACCTCCTAGGTTCAAGTGATAATCATGCCTCAGCCTCCGGAGTAGCTGGGATAAAAGCCACTTGCCACCACGACTCACAAATTTTTGAATTTTTAGTAGAAGTGGGGTTTCACTGGGTTGGCCAGGCTGATTTCAAACTCCAGACCTTCAGTGATCCTCGTGCTTTAGCCTCCCAAAGTCCTGTGATTACAAGCATGAGGCAGTGTTCTTGGCCCACAGAGTATTCCTTAGTATCTCTTCAAGCCATACATTTTCTTTTGAAATAACAATTAAGCAACAGATACCTGCCATATACCTTAGAATCCTGCTGTTCATTATGGTAGTCACTATGCACATGTAGCTAATTAAATTTAACTTAAAAATTTAGTCATTCAGTTACACTAGCTACATTTCAGTTACTCAGTAGCCACATGAGACTAGCAACTACCACATTAAACAGTATAGATAAAGACATTTCCACCATCACAAAGAGTTACACTGGATGGTGCTTAGAGCACAGACTGTAGAATCAGTTACCATACTGAATTTCAGTAGGGATGGTCTAGTGGGCAGGCAGCCTAGAAAGTCTTGTTGTTCAATTAATTTATCTTCTGCTAACATTATTACAATGAAGCTTGGCAATTAAGTCACAGACTCAATGGCTGGCAGAAAGTATGTACTCAAATGATTAAGTTCTGAGTGAATGTATGAATGAATAAATGTCTCTCTCAAGATGACAGAAACGCATGCAACAGAAAAAATCCCAAGGGGGTAGCAACACAAAAGGACTATTACTAATTCACAGATTATTTTAAAAGTCCTAAGGTAAAACTAAGCATAAAAGGCAAAGTGCCAGCTTATGTTCATGCTACAAAGCCCATTATCAAATCTAACCAATGGTCTGGAGCCCACAGTAGTTACAAACTTTATAAAAGTTTTGTATGAAGGTGAAAATTAAGGTAATTAATCATGTCTGTGTAAAGATTTAGGAACAAAAGTTGTATTACACATTACTAAACACATATTTTCTTTTTTAATGCTATATTAATACATTTAACACTCTATCAATTGTACCTGAGAGGCATACCTAGTATATAAAGACACTTGGCCTAAAAGACAGTTTTTTGAAGGTTTTCTTTTTTTTTTTTTTTTTTTAGAAATGTTCCCAACAATGGATATTTTTACAAACAGTATCTTTTAGTGTGTCTGTAGGACCCTTGATACTGTCCAAAATTTTCTTATTTGACTATCTAAAATTATTATGAAAATGAAAATATTGGACTAATGTCCTGCAGAACACGTGAATTATTGTTTACAAACTAAGATACGGTCAGCAAGGAAAAACATGTAATTTAAATCAAATTAAATTTCTTACTCTTCTGCCTCAAAATTAGCTTCATAAAAACATGTAATTTAAATCAAATTAAATTTCTTACTCTTCTCCCTCAAAATTAGCTTCATTCTTTTATAAGGAAAACTACATAGAAAAATCTTGCTATTGTTTACAAAGAGGTAGGCTCCTACCTTTCGGTTTTCTTTATCAAATCCTGAGACATGTTAAAAAATATTTTACCTTTATAAAGCTACTCAGTTATAATTAACAAAGTAAAGTAGATTACAGAAACTAAGTAAACTTACCAGTGATTTCTAGAAACTGGAAGTAGGGTGATTTTTATAGATTGCAATCAATCCTGTATAGTAAATACCTTAAGAAAATAAAAGGTTAGTAAATTAGACATGGTTTTATAGCAGTGTTTAAATGACACATTATAATGTTTATGAATATGAGATTAAGAAACATCTTTTAGAAAAAAATAAGATTACAAAGGAAATTTGAAGGTCTTTCTTACACTAAGATAAATTATAAAAACATATTGATGTCAGAATAATAAAATATCTTTCTTGATCATGTAATTAACCTCTAAGTATTTTACATCAAAGGTCATTCAATTACAATTTTTTAAAAGTAGTGTTTAAAAAGGTAAATAAGCTAAAATTTCAGTCCTTACAATCATGATTAATGTTCATTTAAAATACTGTTAAACCAACATTTTGGGGAGCTATTTATATATATGTCTACTACAGTATGTATCAATAATTATGTCTACTCTGAGAACACCGGTATGTTTTCAACCGGATTTCCTTTAAAGAAAACATTTTGCATTGGCATTTTATATTAGTAGAAACCATTACGTTGTTTGAGTAGGATGAATTCCTGTTATAAGAATCATACAATTGGTAATTACACAATAAGTAGAATATAGAGTGATTAGAAATTTAGAGAAAGATATATCAAACATGATTTCAGACAAAGCACAATGTCTCGTAGTTGTAATTTCAGCACTTGGGCAGGCTAAGCTGGCAGATGACATGAGCTCAGTATTCCAAACAACACTGCCCACCATAAGAAACCCAGGATCTATAAAAAAAATAAAAGCGGAATATGGTGGTGTGTGCCTGTAATCCCAGCTGCTTGAAAGGCTGCAGTAGTATAATTGCTTGAACCCAGGAGGCAGTTGTTGCAGTAAGGTCCGATTATGCCATTGCCCTTCAGACTTGGTGACAAAGCAAGGCCCTACTACTAAAAAATAAATATGTAAATAAATACATTCATAAAACCAATAAGTAAAATTTGGTTGCTTATGAAGAAACTCAACATATTTAAGATTTTCATTCAAATACTGTACTAAGGCCAGACATTGTGGTTCATATCTGTAATCCCAGTACTTTTGGAGGCTGAGACAAATAGATCTCTTGAGATCAGGAGTTCGAGACAAACCCGGTCAATATGGTGAAACCCTGCCTCTACTAGAAATACAAAAATCAGCCAGGTGCTTGGGCAAGCACCTGTAATCCCAGCTACTTGGGAGGCTGAGACGAGACATCGCTTGAACCCAGGAGGCAAAGTTTGCAGCCCGAGATTGTACCACTGCATTCCAGCCTGAGTAACAGAGTGATACTCCATCTCAAAGAAAATAATTACAATACCAACCTTCTTGTGTCCTTAAAAATTTGGAACATGAAATGTTTAGATAGCTATAGACAACATAAAGAAAATAAAGACATATACACACCACCAAGAGTGAAATTTAATGTAAATGATAGACTTTGGGAATAATAACATGTAAGGGTAGTTTTATCAATTGCAGAAAATGTACCAACTTGATACAAGATGTTGACAGCGGGAGAGACTCTGCATGTGTAGGAGCAGTGGCTATATAGGAATTCTTTGTACTTCTCCATCACCTGGCTGTGAATTAAAAACTGTTCTAAAAAACAAAATCTACAAACACACGCCTCAATGCCCCCACATATTCACAGGGAAAGTTTGCTACATCTACCTTTAAAATAATAAACTGGGATGAATGTTCAACAATAATGGTGAAGAAATATAGTTAAAATAATTAGAAATGTACTAAAACATAAAATGAAAGTCTATTATTTGGAAACTTTACAGATTTTTAAGAATTACATCACTTAAGTTACTTGATTCACCTCTCCACAGTCTGGTTCCTTATCTGTAACACAAAACATCTGTCGCGTGGCTATCACAGTGCCAAGCTCAGAGCGGACATTTAGCAGATTGGCAGAGTCTTATTAAAGAACACAGAAAATAGACAAATCAATTTTAGCTCTTAAACATTTAGAGATTGTAGATCACAATTTTATAAAAGACTAAAGGTGATACAAAGAAATTAATTTCAAATTTAGTACCCACTTGTTATATAACAAATGTATTATGTGCAGGTACAATGTAAATTCAAAGAGAAATGAGAAATGGACCTAGTTTAAAAGCAATTAGCTATAATGCAACATGTTACAGTCAGCCGAGAAAAAAAAAACTGTTAATAAAACGTTCAAAACAGAAAAGGAAATATGTTACATTTTCTTTTGCTAAACCAATTTCTGGAAAGAAAACAGAAAGTGAAGACTCATAGCCACATCTTTGTCAGTGATCCACCTCTAAAGAGTTTGAGGCTCCTAGTAAGAGGAGTCCTTGCACTGAAATCAACTGAGGTTGCAATTCTCCATTGAATACAGGGTGCACCAACTCATGGATTAGCTGGTTTTGAATCTGTGTCTTGCAAGAGAGGAAGGAAGAAAGAAAGGAGAAAAGAACTTAAGAAAGAAAAGAAGGAAGGGAGGAAGGAATGAAGGGAGGAAGAGAAAGAGAGGAAAGGAGAAAGGGAGAAAGGAAGGAAGAAAGAAAAGAAAAAAGGAAGGATGGAAGGAAGGAAGCAAGGAAGGAAGTCGGACAAGTCAAAAAAAATTTCAGTAGGATTTTCTCAGTAGAGATATACACAGATGTGTTACATTCATTGGAAATCTTCCTTTTATTTCCATAATGTTTCTAGATCCATGTCCAGAAGTTAGGAACCTTCCCCTGCTCAAGTCTTACCCCATGAGACAAGAAGGCCAGTGTGTTCTAGAAAAATGTTTCTTTCCTCAGCTTCCAGGTGAAACTGGTGGTTTGCCGACCCATTTGCAGACTCTTAACTTTCCTAGAAGCCAATTTCAGCAGCTTACACTAGGATATGAAGTATAAGAAAAAATTCTGCCAGCTCATCGCACCTCTGTGGAATGTCGGAAAATATAACCAAAATATTCAACAGCAAGGGACTGTTTGCAGGTTAGAAAAATATCCAAAGATAAATCTGTTACCTCTAAAAATGAAGATTTCAAGAAATTTTTAAGGAAACAGAGAAATGCTCACACCATACAACTTAAATTTAAAAAGGATATATACACAGGATATATCTACATATTTTAAATGTAAAATATACTTTTGAAATGCATATTGCAATGAAAACACATTGAGCTAATCCTAATCCTAGCTGTTAATCCAAATATAAAGTATATCTACAGATATTTGCTGCTCAAATTAAATATCCAGGCATATCAGTATAATTTAAAGAGGAAAGGGTTCATTCCCCAAACTATTAAAAACAGCACACTAGTGTTTTCTACACGGTGTCGATGTCCCTCATCCAAATGTATTACTAACCCACTTGTTAGTTTAGGAACCTGTAAGCCAGGTTTATAAAACAGGCCTCATCTTACTAAAATGTGTTCATTATATAAATGCTTTCTGCTCCTATCTTATTGTTGGTTCAATTAATTATTTGAACATTCTCCTTTAAGTCGACTCAAATGCAACATTTCTCAATGGTTTCAAAGACACTGTAATATTTCAGCATAGATTTTTGAAACCCAAACATTGGCTGAATTTAAATGTGAACTACTTTTTACAGGTTACACTTTTAAAAGTTATGGAACAAATAAACGTAAATCCGATACTTGAGTGTGCCCAGTAGACCCTGATCCTTCAACGTTCTGTGTAGCCTTTTGTGTAGCTCATTTTGACTCAACACGTCAGACATGGGGAGCAAGTTGGACTAGAAGACAAAATGGTTACACGTTATCTGGGAGACAGAGGAAAGGTGAACGATGGAAAAAAAGACCACTGGTCTCTGGGGACACCCTGAGTGGCCTAGCAGAGAAAGGGGTATTAAGCAACATCAACAAGACTTCATTTCTACCTGTCCCTGACGAGGGGTAGTTTTGTATTCCTGCGTCATCAGGTGCCAGCTTCCTCCCGTCATCAGCTTCCTCCCAGGCCACCTCGTTCGCCCCGCTATGGCCCAAGGTGAGTGCGCAGGACAGGATGCAGGTCCAAGATGAGGGGGAATCTCCGCCCTCAAAGCCCTGCCTGTGTCCCAGGTGAGAAACAAAGGTGCTGAACACTCTCACTCTCACACTCCCAAGTAGGTTTTCTATCGAACATGGGAGCCTCCTCTCTTCGCGGTTCTGAGGCATGGCTGAGGAGAGTGACCTAGGCACAACTCAAAGGCGGCTGGAGGGCTGGGACCCAAAGACTAAAGATGGAAAGCAGTGAGGCAGGACTGCAAGATTACAGCCCTCACGTCCCATCCTGCCCCTCCTCGAGACCTACTAAGTAATCTTCCTGTTCTGAAGATACATGGCGCATGCACTTGGTTGCGTAGCACCCACCAGAAGCTCCACCCACATCTCGCGAGAGCACATCCAGGGTATCTGAGAAACTTCCCCCAGGGAATGCGGCTGAAGCAGAGGAGGGCGGTCTCCACAGCGGGACTGAGATTGCCTTTCTCTCTCCTCGACCTCTCTCTGCAGGTAGGGGATGGACTAAGTCGAAACAGGAGTTTTGAGTCCCTGTGGGACTTTACTGGCCCTACTTGATGGCGCAGGCTGGTGCTGTACCTCCCTGGGGTAGCCAGATCAGATCTGCCCACGCCTCAACAGGTTCATCCACGCGCTGGCGCTGAGCACACTTCCACCTGCAAGTGTCTGCTCTCTTGGGGGCATTGCTTTCACAGTTAACAGGGTCATGCAGCTGACCCAGGGTTTCTTACGGAGCCACTGTTGCCTTTGGGAGCCAGCAGATTCTTTGTTTTGGGAGGCTGTCCTGCGCATTGAAGATTTATCTGTATCCTCGGTCTCTGTGTTGTCAATAGCACCTTCTCCCCCAAGCGAGACAACCAAAAATGTCTCCAGACATTGTCAGATGTCCTCTTGGAACCCCAGATGGCTCAGAGTTGAGAGCCACAGAACTAAATGTTTTTGAGTAGCCACCATTGTGTATTGTGAGGAAAGATGAGCCTGACCTCATGATGCTTACATGTAATTAAAAAGAAAAGGAGCCAACCCTCTCAGAAGCAATAATGGAAACGTTACAGCCCTAGAATTGAGCAAGAGCTAAGATAACATTATAAACTGAGTAAAGAGTTTAAAGGGGAGGCGGTTGAAGATGGAAGGGATCCAGATCATCTCTCAGAAAAAGTGTAAACTCATCAAGGCCTTGATGCATAGGATTTGCGTGGTGGGCTAAAAGAAGAGCATTGCAGGGAGGGGAAAAATGAGCAAAGGAATAACAAACAAACAAACAAAAATCCAGGACCTTCTTGGGGGCAGTGAGGAATTTACCCTGATTCAAGAGTTGTATGCTGGGAATATAAGGCTGATAAAGTATCTAAGTCCTGTGAAGACAAAATTTGTTCAGTGTCAGCTTTGTACACAGCATTGAAAAAGTGTACAATGAGTTTTGATCACTGGCTGTGGAAAATTCAAAGTCTTTAAGAGGCAGTAAGAGTGACAGGACTTCCTAGCATGTGGGGAACCTGTAGGTTTTTTTTGGAAATAATGGAGGAAGGAGAGAAACTAAGTTGGATTTTAAAAATATAGGCAGGGGTTGCAGGCAGAATCTGGGAGAACATTACAGGCATGATCACAGAAATAATAGTAAGTCTGAAGCAGATACAGTCAACATGGATTTGGAAAAAAAAAGTAAATGACAAAACTCTGGCAGAGGTGGAACAATAGGCCACTGTAACAAATTATTACAAATTTAGTGGCTTACTACAAGACAAGTATATCATTTTACACTTCTGTACCATAGGAGTCCAACACAGGTCTTGTTTAGCTAAAATCTATGTGTGCACAGCACTGTGTTCTTCTTGGAGGCTCCAGAGGATAATTTGTTTCCTTTCACTTTCTAGCTTCTGGGGGCCTCCTGCATGCCCTAGCCATAGCCCCTTCCTCTGTTTTCAAAGCTATCAACATCACCTTGCTTTGACCGTTCTTCTGTCACTTCCCCCTGACTTTCCTCTTTTGCTTCTATGGTCTACATTTAAGGTCATTCTAATGGCATTGATCAAGCTGCATGTTCCTGGGTAATCTTCCTATCTTAACGTCAGCTGCTGAACAACCTTAATTTCTCTTTGCCATGAATCCTAAACATACTCACAGGTTTTAGAGATTTGGATGAGGGCATCTTAGAAGAGAGGTCACATTCTGTTTGTTCCTTTCACCTAGACATGTGGAAACTATCTTAGATTCTCCTCTTGTCTGCAATTTCCGAATTTAATCTATTATCTAATTCTGTGCTACCACCTCAGGGCCTCTGGGACAAGTGTTCCTTGGAGATTCTTCAAAGACCCCTATTTAAAGCAATGGAAAAATCGAGCAGACTATGAATACACATTCATGCCAATGCAGGTATGTCAGTCATGGCAGTTGCTTTATTTGCATTTTATATTGGAATTCCAAGTAATACTTGTTTTGTTGTTGAAGGAAAGGTGGAGGATGTCACAGAAATTTTATTTAAAAAAGTTGAAATTGGGCTGGGCATGGCGGCTCATGACTCTAATCTCAGCACTTTGGGAGTCTGAGGTCTGCAGATCACTTGAGGCCAGGAGTTCAAAACCAGCTTGGGCAATATGGCAAACCCTGTTCTCTACTAAAATTATAAAATTTACCCTGGCATGATGGTGCATGCCATTAATCCCAGCTACTCAGGAGGCTGAGGCAATAGAATCTCCTGAACCAGGGAGGTGGAATTTGTAGTGAGCTAAGATCATGTCACTCTCTTGGAATCTTTAATCTAAACCTGTGCTGTCCATTACATAGCCACTATCTCATGTAGCTATTCTTGTTTAATGAAAATTGAGTTCTACAGTTACAATAGCCACATTTCTAATACTCACTGGCTTTCATATTGGACAGCACAGATGTACAACATTTGCATCCTTGGAGAAAGTTCCACAGATTGGACGGTGTAGAATCCTAACATGTGTCTCACCTTTGCCCAATACCTTCAAGTATTTGCGAAGTGATTGCAGCTATTCCCTTCCCTTCCTGTGATAACGGGGTAATTTTCTCCCAGGGTTTCCAATTCTTCCACTTTACCTGTCAGTTTTTCTTTGCCAAAATTGAATGAAAAATTACAGCCTTCTTGCTTCTTCAGCTGTTTACAAAAGGAAAACCAAATTGGCAACTCACAATAAGCATGGAATGTATATAAAGTAAACGTTATCTTATCTTCTGTCCATCTGTGTAGTTGGTAACAGCACCCTCATGCAATTGTTCTTCGAGCTCCCTTCTGTCTGTCCGATGACTTAGCACCATGCTGTTTGCCCATTTCTGGCTTTTCATATAGGGATGAGTGTAGGGATGCATGTTATATCCCTTACGCATACACTGACACACCCACACCCACATGCTGCTTCAGTGTTTTTGCTGAAGAAAGTAACAAGCACTTCTTTTGGCAAACTTCAGCTCTAAAATTTAGCACAGCAATAATTCATGGTATCATTGTTTACTTTATTCAATTTTCCACTGCCCAGTCTTTCTGCCTTCACCTTCTCTGAAGAATTATTGCCAGTTCCTCCAGTTTTTCATGGCTTTTTGTATCATTCTTGCTTGTCTTTGTTACCCAATTTTTCTATCTCAATCTGTTTTTCATCTCTTTTCTAAAGCAGGGGCAAAAGTTTTCTCTGCAAGACCAGATAGTGAATATTGTTGGCTCTGTGGGATACCCTCGTTGCAGATACTTAACTCTGCCATTGAAGGGTGAGGGCAGCTTAGATCGTAGTGAGAAAGTGGACAAGTCTATAGTCCCCCACCTCACATGGTATTTTAAATCCTACTTCATCGTACGCAGAGTCTTCTATCTGCCTTTCCTTCAACAGACATAACCCTCCAATTCTAAAGTTAGAACTGCCAGCTGTGCCTTGATTTTCTTTATAAAATGTGTCATTCATTAGCACGTGCATATCATGTTTCTTCTGATTTCATTTTGTGTAGGTGAATCATCAGAAAGTCCGGTGAGGCTTGATGAGCCTTGCCTTCTAACTCACCTCAGATGTGTCTTCCAGGAGTTTGACTAACTGCTTGTTTACTCAATTTCCACCCCATGTTGAAAATTTTACCAGTCACCACTTCTCAGTTTGCATTTGGCCTTCCATGTTATTCTAGATAATACTAATTGAGCATGTCCTCTGAGTCAGACGCTGTGCTGGGTACTTTACCGTAAGGTGCTACAAAATTACCACTATTTCCATAAAGAGAAAACCAACAGTAGATTAAGGGCTCCCTGTGGTCACATTGCAAGTAAGTAGCAGAGCTACATAGAACCTAACTTCATTTGATTTCAAATCCCTTATGTGAAAAATACACACAGTGGGGTTACCATTGAGTATATCCATCCATGTTCCCACCCATCTGTTATTCATCTGTATTTTAATTATCTGTGCTAGAAGCCATGGAACGGCTTGTATTTTTTCCCCACTTTCTCATAGGTTCATTTCTTTTGCAAATCTGTTGAAGTGTTATTTATTTATTTTTGAGTCAGGATATTTTAACTTACAGTAGTGTGAGGTAATTCTCCCCTGTCAGCCTCCAGAGTAGCTGGGAATACAGGCACACACCACCATGCCCAGAAATTTTGGTATGTATCTGTAGAGATCTATTTTTTTGTAGACAAGTATTTCTTCTTTCATGCTGTTACCTTGGCTAGTCTCAAACTCCTGGGCTCAAGCAGGCTGCCTGCAGCAGCCCTCCAAAGTGCTGGGATTACAGGCATGAGCTATTACACCTGTCCCAATCTGTTAAACTTTGTTGTAAGATCTCTCAGTGCCTCAGAATGTCTTCCTTTATGGATTATTTCTTTCATCTTTTATAGAATACAAAACTTCCTTTCTTATAAATTGGTGTATTAAGAGGCATATCATAGTCTTTTTTATTTGCAAGGACATATATTTATAACACACATCGTTCAGGTAGAAAGAAGACAAATAGAACACAAAGGGCTACATTGCCTCTCTTTTCTCGGGAAGTGACATGAGGGAGAGTTAGTTTTAGCTTCCCCCAACGGATGCCTTATGGAAATTTCTAAGGCACGCTAATTAATTCCTTGGTCTTCTCACCACTCTGTATGGTCCTTAATTTATCATCTACGTCTGTTAAATCTTCTAAGTGTCATTGCTAATTCTAAATGCTCCAGTCCAAGTGAAGCCTAGTTCACTCCAACAGACACTCAGGGTCCTTTCAGCTGAATGTGCCATACTTTCAGATCATGAGAATGTTGTCTGTGATTTAATATTAGAGGTCTTCTGGTTTTCTTATGGAAATATGTAGGATTCTACAAGAAATATCACAGTTATATCATTTGTTTATTCCAGAAGTCATGCATCTTCACTAGTATGTGGGAAATGGTGACAAGCTTACTGGCAACTTCCAGGTTTAAGTTAGAAAGTAAAACAAAGGAAGAATTTTACATTTCCCATTAGTCACCTTTGAATTTCAGTATTGACCGCTAAAAATATGTACTGTTTTTTACTTCATTAGGAGCCACATATTGAAGATCGTGTCTAGGAGCTTCTACTTTGTAATTGTTGGCCACCATGATAATCCAGTTTTTGAAACGGAGTTTTTGTGAGCTGGGAAGGTAGAATCCACAGAGCATGTGGAAGCTTACATTTCATAAGAATTTTTATTCTATTATAACAATATAGTGTAATGTGATTTCAGAACTGGAAGATCTGGACAGTGGAGGTAAATGAAATCCAACACAATTAAATGAGGTTTGCTGTGGAGTCCCAGAGACTGATAGAAGCCAGCCAGGGAATATCCTGGGATTTGTTTATTTATACTTTAATTCAGCACAGACTAGCATGACCTCTGACTTTCCTATGATATTCAGTTCACTTTTCCCATGACATTCAGTTCACTATGTTAGCCACTATGAGCACTTAAAAACCTAGTCCACCTGTAGCAAGTTGCAGCCTTGTAATGCCATCCATCAATGTTCAGGCAGTTTTCATGAATCATATTTTTCATCAGGACCTACTAGGTTTCATCCATTAAAATTCAGGCAGTTTTCAGGAATCATGTTTTTCATCAGGACCTCCAGGGTTAAAATGACCCACAGTGACCCTCCATGGCACTTCCTGGCTGGGTCATACGTGCATGCTTTCCTCCCCAGTGACCACCTTGGCAATGCAAAGGAAGCTCAAAAGCAGCACCAGAGATGATGACACCTGATTTTTTATCAAGAATGTTTCCAGAAACCAGGCTTGGCTCGAGAACACATTGTCATTCAGAGTAAACAGGCCTATAGATTTTTGACATGAGAAGAGCCCAGTCCTTTCCAATTTATGTTTCTAATATGTTGCTTGCATGTTTGCACTGTTTCTCTCAAGCACCCAAGCCAGCTTTAATGACCTTTGAGGAATTGATATTGTAAGTTACTTGCAATATATAATATTTAAGTGTGTGATACTTTCCAACTATTCAGGACTTGTCACCAAAATATGATAGACAAGATTATGTGCCAGGTGTTGTTGTAACATTATCTTCTCATATTATGAGAACACTACTCATTAAAACTTGTTTTGAGTACTTGTAGCAGTATTGCTTTCTAGGATGCAGCTACTTGTATATAATTTCTGTGCACTCCACTGGCCCTGTGGTAGACAAAGGAGCACACATAAAAATAACTTGTTGCATACATTGATTTTAATTCTTTCTCCTGCTACCATTCACCTTATTAAGGCATTTTCACAATTTGCTGCTAATGCTTCAGAATTCATCATCATTGTAAAAGAAACCACTGCTTGATCAAGACACAAAAACATCCATTTATCTAAAGATTCACTTAGGTTTGTCCTGACAACGTGAGTGATGTAAAACATGCTTTAGATTTCTGAGGGATTTTGGTGCAATCAGCCACCCTCCTCCAGCCCAGGATTGGGAACAGCTTCCTTGGTGAGGAGACTGTCTCTGTTTCCTGTGGCTGTTGTAAGAAAGTACCAAAAATTTAGTGGCTTTGGACAGCAGAAATGTATTGCCTCATTTCTGAGTGCCACTGTCTAACATCAAGGTGTCAGTGGTGCCATGCTTCCTATGCAGGTCTTAAGGTAAGGTTCTGTTTGGTTTATGTCCCAGCTTCTGGAAGTTCCCTGCCTTGTGGCAGTGTAACTCCAGTCTTCCTGTGTTATTTTTTTTCCCTGTGTGCATCTCCAAATGTTCCTTTTTTCTAAATACATGAGTGGTTTTATTAGGGGCCCACCCTACCCTAAAATGACCTCATCTGAAATAACCATATCTACATGTAACCTCTCCTTCCAAATGCGGCCACATTTTGTGGTACTGTCACTTAGGACATCAACAAAGGAATTTTGGAAGGAATACACTTCAACCCATAACTGAGGTGTTATTTTAAAACTATATATTCTAAAAAAGAATTACATATAATGTAAAAACAGATCCCTTCTATGTCCCTTGAAAATAACAAACAAAGCAAATTCAAGCTGTTTTTTTTTTTTTTTCTGCACAAGAAAACCATCTACAGAATTTACAGAATGAAGGGCTGGGCGCGGTGGCTAACGCCTGTAATCCCAGCACTTTGGGAGGCTGAGACAGGTGGATAGCAAGGTCAGGAGATTGAGACCATCTTGGCTAACATGGTGAAACCTCGTCTCTACAAAAAATACAAAAAATTAGCCAGGCATGTTGGCAGGCACCTGTAGTCCCAACTACTCGGGAGGCTGAGGCAGGAGAAAGCCGTGAATCTGGGAGGCGGAGCTTGCAGTGAGCTAAGATGGCGCCACTGCACTCCAGCCTGGGCAACAGAGCGAGACTCCATGTCAAAAAAAAAAAAAAAAAAAAAAGAATTTACAGGATGGAATGTCGGCATTCTTCATTCCACGTGGATATGTTAATCTGTTGTTGCTCACACTGTCATTTATGACAAATGTCATCATCTGCACCAGTTCATAGCTCATGCTGCTCTCAATCTCACAGATGAGAACATGTGGCTTTTGAACAACATGTTCTTGAAAAGCATGGACAAGTCCAGCAAGTGGTTTGTGTCAACATTCATTACCGCAGGGCATATCTTTCTCTTTTTAGTAAAGGTAATTAACTAACGTTTGGTTTCACAAACTAGAAGAACATGGAACACAGATGCCAGGCTCTGAGACTGTACACTTCACAATTTGTGCGAATGTGAAAGTTTCCATTTATGGGGCTACTTTTGTTTTATTGGGGAGGAAATATTTTGTTGAACAGCTAATTTTTAAACTAAGTCTCATACCCACCAAAAACTTTATCTGAATCCTATCAGGGGTGATGTTACATTATTTTCTAGCTGTTTTTTCACTTAGAATGCTTATATTCTCTTTCTGGTAAAACTAAGCTAATTTTAATCCCAGTTAATGTATTCAAGTTTTCCATCACTAATACACGGTGTGTGACTAATTTGAAGAATATTGTATCAATGAACTGGTTGCTTTTTGTTTTTTATTTCTAAGAAAAATATTGCCTTAACTATGTCACATTTGAGATTTATTATGCTTCATCGCATAAGGCAAGAAGATGGAATAAATCACTTCTTTACTGATGTTTATGATTTACATATAAAAGTAAGGCATGTTCTATAATTTTAAAAATCTGACGATAGAAAAATAGATTCGACCTTTGTCAGGAAACTGGCCTTTTTAAGTAACTCCCTTAGGCTGCACAGCTTACCTTTCAGAATGCCTTTTCTCATCAGAACTATCTCGTCAACTCCCTTGGCAAGCAAATCTTCTCAGCCAGTTGAATAGGTATTTAGGAACACACTTACAACAGTTATTTGTGGAATATTGTGAAGGCAAATTGTTTTTATGTTTTCCTTCCTAGTGTTCATAGTTGATTTTATTAGGGAACGCTAAAGAGATCAAGGAAGCAGCCTATGTAAGGGAAAACTAATTAAAAATTTAATCTGAAATGTTTCCATCTACTTTCAAATAAATTGCTGTGCTATTAATAGAGATCATGAACTGGCAGGAATTGAGTTTTCTATGATCAAATAGTCATTGAAGAAGAATTGTGCCACTTGTATATTTGGTTTGTTTATTTGTGATTTTGTTGTTGTTGTGATGAAGCTTCGCTCTGTTGCCCAGGCTGGAGTGTAATGGCATGATCTTGACTCATTGCAACATTTGCCTCCCAGGCTCAAGTGACTCTCCTGCCTCAGTCTCTGGATAGCTGGGACTACAGGCCCCAACACCATGTGTGCCGAATTTTTGTGTTTTTAGTAGAGACAGGGTTTCACCATGTTAGCCAGACTGGTCTCGAACTCCTGGCCTCAGGTGATTTACCCACCTCTGCTTTCCAAAGCCCTGAGATTACAGGCGTGAGCCACGGCGACTGTCCCAGGTAGTTGATTTTAATGTAACAATCCAAAAATAAATGTCAGACTCAAGATTTGGTAGGTAGATTTAAAACTAACATATTCTGCGTTGGA
The DNA here is from genome assembly GCF_028885655.2 of Pongo abelii. NCBI lineage: Eukaryota > Metazoa > Chordata > Mammalia > Primates > Hominidae > Pongo > Pongo abelii. Next base: position 45,102,598 of record NC_072009.2, on the reverse strand, counting down.
AATGAAATGTGATAGCAGATACATTCACATTAATTCATTTATACATTTAGAGATGTTATAAAAATGTATAGTCAGTATACACAGCAGTACTAAAGAAGCCAAGGAAATACGTGTGCAGTGCTAAGTGCTGCATATATGCTTTTGCCAGTGGCTAGGAATAGTGGTCCTGTTGATTATTTCCTTTCCCTCAGAGAGTAAACCGTTGATACACATACTAGCAAAAAGTTGTAAAGCAGTTTTTAGGAGAGTTGTCAAAGAAAAGCCAGGATTACATTAACATTTGTACTCAGCCTTTTAGAAGTGTCAAAGGTCTCTATTTAAATAAATAAAAAATAGAGCAGACCATGAATACACACTCATATCAATGTAGGTACTTTGGTCACAGCAGTTGCTTCATTTGTATTATGTATTGGAATTCTCAGTAATGCTTGTTTTGTGGCTGAAGGGAAGGTGGAGGAAGTCATAGAATTTTTTTAAATTTATTTATTTATTATTATTATACTTTAGGTTTTAGGGTACATGTGAGCAACATGCAGGTTAATTACATATGTATACATGTGCCATGCTGGTGCGCTGCATCCACTAACTCGTCATCTAGCATTAGGTATATCTCCCAATGCTATCCCTCCCCCCTCCCCCCACCCCACAACAGTCCCCAGAGTGTGATGTTCCCCTTCCTGTGTCCATGTGTTCTCATTGTTCAGTTCCCACCTATGAGTGAGAATATGCGGTGTTTGATTTTTTGTTCTTGCGATAGTTTACTGAGAATGGTGATTTCCAATTTCATCCATGTTCCTACAAAGGACATGAACTCATCATTTTTTATGGCTGCATAGTATTCCATGGTGTATATGTGCCACATTTTCTTAATCCAGTCTATCATTGTTGGACATTTGGGTTGGTTCCAAGTCTTTGCTATTGTGACTAATACCGCAATAAACATACGTGTGCATGTGTCATTATAGCAGCATGATTTATAGTCCTTTGGGTATATACCCAGTAATGGGATGGCTGGGTCAAATGGAATTTCTAGTTCTAGATCCCTGAGGAATCGCCACACTGACTTCCACAAGGGTTGAACTAGTTTACAGTCCCACCAACAGTGTAAAAGTGTTCCTATTTCTCCACATCCTCTGCAGCACCTGTTGTTTCCTGACTTTTTAATGATTGCCATTCTAACTGGTGTGAGATGGTATCTCATTGTGATTTTGATTTGCATTTCTCTGATGGCCAGTGATGGTGAGCATTTTTTCATGTGTTTTTTGGCTGCATAAATATCTTCTTTTGAGAAGTGTCTGTTCATGTCCTTCGCCCACTTTTTGATGGGATTGTTTGTTTTTTCTTGTAAATTTGAGTTCATTGTAGATGTGGGATATTAGCCCTTTATCAGATGAGTTGGTTGCGAAAATTTTCTCCCATTTTGTAGGTTGCCTGTTCACTCTGATGGTAGTTTATTTTGCTGTGCAGAAGCTCTTTAGTGTAATTAGATCCCATTTGTCAATTTTGGCTTTTGTTGCCATTGCTTTTCATGTTTTAGACATGAAGTCCTTGCCCATGCCTATGTCCTGAATGGTAATGCCTAGGTTTTCTTCTAGGGTTTTTATGGTTTTGGTCTAACGTTTAAGTCTTTAATCCATCTTGAATTGATTTTTGTATAAGGTGTAAGGAAGGGATCCAGTTTCAACTTTCTACATATGTCTAGCCAGTTTTCCCAGCACCATTTATTAAATAGGGAATCCTTTCCCCATGGCTTGCTTTTCTCAGGTTTGTCAAAGATCAGATAGTTGTAGATATGTGGTGTTATTTCTGAGGGCTCTGTTCTGTTCCATTGATCTATATCTCTGTTTTGGTACCAGTACCATGCTGTTTTTGTTACTGTGGCCTTGTAGTATAGTTTGAAGTCAGGTAGTGTGATGCCTCCAGCTTTGTTCTTTTGGCTTAGGATTGACTTGGCGATGTGGGCTCTTTTTTGGTTCCATATGAACTTTGAAGTAGTTTTTTCCAATTCTGTGAAGAAAGTTGTTGTTAGCTTGATGGGGATGGCATTGAATCTATAAATTACCTTGGGCAGTATGGCCATTTTCACGATATTGATTCAACTTTTACAAAACGTTTGGAATTGGTGGATTATGCCTATAATCTCAGCATTTTGGGAGGCTGAGGTGATACACCAGAGGAGTCTGGGAACAGTCTCTTTGTTCCTATAACAAGATCTTACTGTAACATAGGTAATGTCCATTGAAAATCATGTTATGCAACCTGTTCTAATGGTGAGCACTTGAACAATTTTGTTCCATTCTGAGTTAATTTTAAGCAAGTAATTCTAAATTTTGTCTTGTGTCCTTGTGTAAAATAGCTACCATCATTTTTACCCCATTTTTTGATTTTTAAAATAAATATATTTGTCGAATATTGTGGTAGTTTAATATTCATTTCTAAAGTGCTGCCCACCACAGCTGTTTCTGTTGTGTTTCCCCTATTGGTAGTATCCAAACTAATATGATGTCTTAACCTGCTATACAGCACTCATATTGAAACAAACTAAATGCCAGAGCTATGGGTGCAGAAAAAGTTAAGACTCATCTAGAAATCTGGGAGCAATTTCAGCAAGCACGTATTTTTTTTTAATATGGTTGTTCCTGCCCTCAATGAGCATATCATCCCAAGGGTTTTGAGGAAATCCAGCCAAGAGCAGCAGGGTGAGTGACAGCAGGAAAACATGGCCCAGCTGCACAAAAGTGGCATATTGAAAATTGCTTTTTCTCTAGGCTAATGAAGGTGAGGTAGGAACTAGTAATCCAAATCCTGGGTGCATATTAGTAAAGTTAAGTGCCAAATTTCATGTGTCACCAATTCTTTGAAGGAGCTGGAAGGAAAGTGGGGCATTAAGTAAGACCTCCAATGTGGGCCACAGAGAAAAGTATTGCAGGTGTGATGGTGTGAAGAAAAGCACTGGGGCACATGGGTAGAGCTGTCAGCTGGTAGATAAGAGCTGATCATGAGGAAAGATAAGCTGGCAAAGCTTGGATCTGGTAGGTGATGTCCCTTGAAGGCTCTTTAACGTAAGAGCAATGAAATGAAATCAGTTTTAAAATAAGGCTCCCGTTAGCACATGTATATTAGCACTAAGTTAGTTATCTGCTTTAGTGCTCCAAAAGTGATACAGAAGAAATGTGCATATGGAGTTTCATCCTTTTGCTATAGCTGGAAACTTTCTAAGATAGTTCCCTTGGCATGGACATAGATACTCTCAATCTCTGTTTTGCCCATGCTGTACTTGTGATCTTTAACTTTTCAGTCACCTCAACACTTCCTGGTTGTCAGTCCGGAATTCCAGAAAGCACTGACTGTCCAGACACAACCTTTCACTGGGTACCACACTGGTGCATTTTTCTACTTACCACTTTACTACTCTACATGACATGTTTATTGTGAGAAAACTTACATGCTGGTGTCATAATATAAAAGTGAAAACTTAGGTTTTTACAGAAATGTAAACAGTTTTCCTCCAAGATAAGAAACAGTAGGAATCCTTTCTCTTCAACTAGGAAACTTCCCAAAGAAAGAAAATTAACAAAATATTTATTTAATTAGAATGGAATTATAATTTTATATCCTCTACTCAGCACATTGTACATAAGTTATTAAATGCACATTTGTCTATTCTCCAAGTTTTGTAGTTAGCCTTTTTCTAGAAACTGAACTCTCTCTATGGAAACGCTTTCTATTCATAGCTTGAATCTAGCTGGGTGTATGACAGACTGTATGGAGCAATTTCTGTACCACTGGGAACCACCCGTCCTTCAAACTATGGAGCATCATCTATGGTTCTTCTGTCCAGGATGGCTCTGAAGCTGCTTCTCACTACTCATGCTGCCACACTCACCACCTGCTTTGTTCTCCTATCATTTTCTATTGTATTTTTTATCAGATGTTTCCAGATGGCAATATTGGGTGGGGCCAGGAAGAGAAATGTTTTGATGTAATTTTTCAAAACTCTGCCCCCTACATGACAGCCACCTCCCCTCAACCAGCATGTCCTTTGATAACCCCGTAACTCCCCAGTTGTGGGTCTCATCCAGATTCAGTCCATGCTTCATTTAGCCTCTGTAGAGTCAGATAGTCACCAGCTGCACAGAATATGAACATCCCCAAGAGGCCACAATTTGCTTTATCAGGTCTGATCATTGCAGCAAGGATTTTTTTTGAAACAAACAAAAAAACCTTGAGAGAAAATCAGTAAACGATGTTCAGTAATAGAGGAGACACTAAGTAAATAGATGGGCTAGTAAAGATGTCTTTACTTACCCTCTGACCAAGTACAATCCTTAGTGTTTCCTCTGAGAGTGATAAGGTTAGCTCGTGTCTTGTGTGTTTTTTTTTTTTTTAGGTCACTTTTTAAAAATTTTATTATTATTATACTTTAAGTTTTAGGGTACATGTGCACAATGTGCAGGTTAGTTACATATGTATACATGTGCCATGCTGGTGCGCTGCACCCATTAGCTCGTCATTTAGCATTAGATATATCGCCTAAAGCTATCCCTCCCCCCTCCCCCCACCCCACAACAGTCTCCAGAGTGTGATGTTCCCTTTCCTGTGTCCATGTGTTCTCATTGTTCAGTTCCCACTTATGAGTGAGAATATGCAGTGTTTGGTTTTTTGTTCTTGCGATAGTTTACTGAGAATGATGATTTCCAATTTCATCCATGTCCCTACAAAGGGCATGAACTCATTATTTTTTATGATGTCTTGTGTTAAAAATGAATGGCTTAACTTCAACTAGGAAACTTTCCTCAAGGGTGAAGAAAGTAACAGAGATATTAAATATCCCATTAGTGGAATTGTAATTTTGTATCCTCCACACACACCTTGTATTTGTTAAATCAATGCAGATTTATTATCGATTGCAGTTTGATATCAATTGTTATCAATTGATATCAATTTGTTATCAAATGCAGATTTATCTTTTCTCCAATTTCAGTAGCTAGACTTTTTCTGAAATCTGAACGCTGTCAATGGAAATGCTTTTTATTCACAGACAGCTCGAATTTAGCTGGATGTGTGACAGATTGTATGAAGCAACTATTGTGCCGCTGTTAGCACTCCCTCCTCCTGGGGCTGTGAATCATGACCTATGGTGGTACAACTTCTTAATTACACACAAATTATGAGTAATTACTAGTAAGAATAACTCTAATGATATGTAGAATGAAAATAAAAAAGGTTAAGTCATTTTGAAAAGGATAAAGAATTAAATAAGAATGCACTGCAAATACATTAGATTTAATCTTTCATATCTAACTTTTTTTTTAGGAAATCATTCTCTTTCACCAAGTATACAATGCTAAGTGCATAAAAATCATGTACATATAAAAAGTAGTTTCCCATTTTTCAGGGAAAAAATAATCCAAGTATAAATTCTAGAGTAGTCAAGTTTCTTATTTTAATTATATTTAAAGTCTTGGTCATCTTATTTATTAGCTCTCTAATTTACATGTGTAAATCAAAGAAATGTTTTTAGACAACCACTAAAATTTATAAATGTAAGGTGCCATTATTGAGAAAATATATTCCTCCATGAGTGGATGTGTCCCATCTCCTACCAACTAATGACACAGGAATATACAATCATTGAATTGTTTTAGTAAGTAATACACTGCTACAAAAACTAATTCTCTTCTCCATGTCCATGTTGATTTTGTATATACATGTGAGTTGGTTAGCATGCATCTGTCTTATCTCTAACATTCAACAGCAAGATGAGCTAGGCTTGGGCTTTTGGTGAAGGTTGACTATGCCTGTGTTCATCAAGTGATCTGACGTATCCTCAGTTGCAAGAATTGTTTGGAATCCTTCCTCAAAGGCTGCTGCCACATTTTTGGCATATTTTGCACTTGTTACAAAGTAAGGATAGTCACTGTTCTCCCTGCATAAGCTTTACTTCTTCTCTAAACACCTGCCATTCGCTTATGCCTGTCTTAGAATCTAGAATCACAAAAGGAAAGCTCTCGTGTTCTTTCCAATTACTTAAGTTCTGCAAGCTTTGTGAATCGTTGATACTAAAAACAAGCAGACAACTGTCAGAACCTCTGTAAAATGGCGTCCTCAGGCTTCGGAATCTCTCCTGACCTGCCGTATCATGAATCTGTATGGTAACAAAATGTCCATCCCTTTCAAATCTTATTTAAAAATTCCACATCTATTGCATGGAACATCTGAGTATCAAACTTATTAGTTACATATCTGTTCATAAGCGAACTCCTCCCAACCCTGCCATCTCCAAAAAAAATTACTTTAAAAAGTGATGAATTTCCTGCCACTGTTCATCTCAAGAGCTTCAAGAACCCTGGAAAATAAAAAGGCACCATAACATTCCTTTTAACCTACGTTTTCTTCTATGAGTGTATGAATATCAGCTTTTTTTTTTTTCTTTTTTTTTTTTTTGTAACGGAGTCTCATTCTGTCATCCAGGCTGGAGTGCAGTGGTGCCATCTCGGCTCATTGCAAGATCCGCCTCCCGTGTTCACATCATTCTCCTGCCTCAGCCTCCCAAGTAGCTGGAACAACAGGCACCCGCCACCAAGCCTAGCTATTTTTTTTGTATTTTTAGTAGAGACGGGGTTTCACCATGACAGCCAGGATGGTCTCTATCTCCTGACCTCGTGATTCGCCCACCTCGGACTCCCAAAGTGCTGGGATTACAGGAGTGAGCCACAGCGCCTGGTAGAATATCAGCTTTAACTGAAATAACACACATAGATCTCTGGGATAACTAAAAGTAAGACCTGTTTACTGAGCATGTAGCCATGTGTGGGCTACTATACTACCATGATTCTCTAAAACAACTGAAAAGGCCTCACTCTTCGCATTTATCAGGTCACAGTTGACCGTGAAGCTGGCACTTTAGCTGAAATGTGACATCAAAGCTCTGGTTATGAACAGTGAATTTATGATAAAAACTTCTCTGCTCATAGTATGCTTCACTACTATTGGTTAGAGATGCTTAAGAGACCAAAGATTGCATGTTTCTGATACAGCAAGATTTATACTTTAGGGAGTATGTTTATGACAAATGTAACTGAAGTTAGTGTTGAGAGAGCAGGAAACTTTATAGTTATATCTGAGCCAAAAAGAAGAGCCAGGTTTAAGCTGTGCATGTTGGTTCATGCCTGTAATCCCAGCACTTTGGGAGGTGAAGATGGGTGGATCATGAGGTCAGGAGTTTGAGACCAACATGAAAAACATGCTGAAACCCCATTTCTACTAAAAATACAAAAATTAGCCAGGGGTGGTGGTGTGCCCCTGTAAACCCAGCTACTCAGGAGGCTGAGGCAGGAAAATCCCTTGAATCTGAGAGGAGGACGTTGCAGTGAGCCAAGACTGCACCCATTCACTCCAGCTTGGATGACAGAGCAAGACTCCATCTCAAACAAACAAACCAGCAAACAAAGTAGGTTTCATTTTTCACATACTCCCATATTTCTTGGAAACGTTGTTTGTTCCTTTTTATTCCTTTTTTTTTTTTTTTTACCTTTTCTTCATGCTTTATTTCGTTAAGTTGATATTCAATCTTTGATATCCTTTCTTCCAGTTGATTGATTTGGCTATTGATAATTATGTATGCTTCACACCGTCTTTGTGCTGTGTTTTTCAGCTCCATCATGTTATTTGTGTTTTTCTCTCAACTGGCTATTCCAGTTAGCAATTTCTCTAACCTTTATTTGAGGTTCTTAGCTTCTTGGCATTGGGTTAGAACATTCTCGTTTACTTGGAAGAGTTTATTACCCACTTTCTGAAGCCTACTTCTGACAATTCCTCAAACTCATTCTCTATTCAATTTCGTTTTCTTGCTGATGAGGAGTTATGATCCTTTGGAGGAGAAGAGGCTTTCTTGGTTTTGGAATTTTCAGCAATTTTGTGCTGTTTTTTTACATCTTTGTGCATTTATGTACCTTGGTTCTTTGATGTTGTTGACCTTTGTATATATATATTTTTTTGTAGAAATCCTTTTAGTAGTTGTTGATACTATGCCTTTCTGTTATTAGTTTTCCTTCTAACAGTCAGGATCCTCTGCTGCAGGTGTACTGGACTTTGCTGGAGGTCCACTTATGACCATTTTTGCCTGTATGTCACTATCAGAGGATGCAGAAAAGCAAAGATTGTTACCTGTTCCTTCCTCTGAAAGCTTCATCCCACTGGGGTACCAGCTGGGTGTCAGCCAGAAGACTCCCGTATGAGGTGTCTTTTGATCCCTGCAGGGAGGAGTCTCCTAGTCAAGAGTGATTGGTTTCATGGACCCACTTGAGGAGGCAGTCTGTTTGAGATCTGCAGCTCTCTTCACAGCCAGCAGGCAGGAAGGTTTAAGTCTACCGAAGCTGTGCTTACAGCCACCCTTTCCCCCAAGTGCTCTGTTTCAGGGAGATGGGAGTTTTATCTATAAGCCCCTAACTGAGGTTGCTGCCATCCTCTCAGAGGTGCCCTGACCAGAGAGGAGGAATCTTAGGAGGCAATCTGGCTACAGCAGCTTTGATGAGATGCAGTGAGTTCCCAGTGGCTTTGTTTACACTCTGAAGGGAAAACCACCTACTCAAGCCTCAGTAATGTTGGACGTCCCTTTCCCCACCAATCTCAGGCATCCCAGGTTGATGTCAGACTACTGTGCTGGCAGCAAGAATTTCAAGGCAGTGGATTTTAGCTTGCTGGGCTCCATGGGGCTGGCATCCACTGTGCTAGACCTCTTGGCTCCCTGGCTTCACCCCCCTTTCAAGGGAGATCTGTCTTTCTGGCCTTTCAGGTATCACTGTGGTACGAAAAAAAAAAATAACTTTTCAAGCTAGCTCTGTGTCTGCCTAAACCAGCTTTATACACTTTGCGTGAAAATTTATGTTTAGCACTTTCAATTACATGTCATAATATTACTTTTAGCAATTTTTAACTTTAATGTAAAACCTGTTTTTTTTTTGTTTGTTTTTCATGTAACTGGCAGTAACACTATAGCTTTTCCATGTGTACAAATGAGTGATATAGTTGTACATTCACATATTTAACTATTAGCATTTCTGGGAAGCTGGACTTGCTATAAAAGTATTTTGTAAAAGGTCTGTTTTGTTCTAGATGTCCTGAGAAAATAGACAGAGACCCAGAATCCTCTTTCTGAAAGAGAACAGTTACTCTGAGAAAGCACTGTGTGTCCCCAAGATTTCCTCTAGCTTAGTCACATTGGTCCTTCGAGGAAATGGACAGCAGGCTAGACTTTCTCTGGTACCAGGAGAAAGCTAGGAAAAGGGAGATCTTACCAGATGGCTGAATTAGTGCTTTCTGTTGTATGTTCCAGTTGAAATTGGCAAAGGGATTCTCAGACTGGAGCCACATGAGGAAGAGAGAGAGAGACAGAGAAAAAGGGAGAGAAACGAGAGAGAGAGAGAGAGAGAGAGAGAAGAGGCAAGAGGGAGCCAGTGTTAGGAAGTGAAATACCTATTGCTTGTGGTCAGAAGTGGATCCCTTAGACTTGAGGGATTTCGAGCCCTGGCCTGAGCCTTGCAGTTTCCTTCAGGTCAGTTGTCCTTCTCACACAAATCTCTTTAAGAGTAAAATGAGAGAAAAGGTGGGGCAGGTGGCCAGAGGCTCTCAGGATCCAGGTGTTAACTTAGGATAAGCTGCCATTGCCCACAGCTTCCTGGGATGCAAGGAAGCCTCTGCCCCCAACACCAGTCCCAGATTTCAGCACCCAATGTAAGAATTAAAGAAAGAGGAGAGAAACCTGAAGGGCAAGTTGACAGTCAACAGGGACAGATTTATTTTGAATCAATCTGAGAGGGGTGGCTGGCGAGAGCCACACTCTGTTAGCAGATTAAGAGTTTTTCATGACTCAGTCCTGGAGAGTTTATCAGAGGCTTGGACTGCCTCTGTGTCTCTTTGTTGTGGTTATCTGACAGAGAGAGTTCTGTGTCTCTTTTCATACATCTTTCTGGAGTTGCAGGCCTATCCCCTATGTCTGATTCTAGCACCTGAAGGGAAAGGAATGTGCTTATTATTTACAGTTAGAAGAGAAATGATTACTTTGAAATGCATGAGGCTAAAAAGAGAGCTGGATGTTAAAGTGGTGGTGTTGGTTCAAGATGAAAGCACTCCTGCTCTATCACTTCTAGTCAGGTAATTGCACAGCTATTATTTCTGTTTTGTTTTTGGAGTAATTAAATACTTAGAAGTAAATTCTGTTGTCTGCAAATTCAAATCAGCAAACTTATATGACTCTATTTGATGTATTTGCCAAACACAAATGCATACTTACATACATTACAACACCTGTGATTTCTAAAAATTATTTTATGTTAATGAATACTGACTTCTGGGTCCTCTGAAGAACAAGATTAAATTATTTTGTATACTGAATATACACAGTTATTTAGGAAATCCCTGAGGTTTATATTTTTTACAATTTACTTTTCTAATGGTTAAATTGAAAGGTATTTTAGTAAAAAAAAAACTGTAACATAAAATTAAAATTAGTGACAATGCAAATAACTAAATGGCTTAAATTATTCTTTTGAAGTTGTAGAAGTGTTGTTGTTTTTGTTTTAATTATAGCAGTGTACAAAATCTACAATAAAATTTACCACAACTTGTTTTTTGTCCTCAAAGAGGAATTGTATTTAATAATTTTCTTTGCAATATGTTTGCTGTTTATAAGAACAGGACTCTTTTTATTCAAATAGACACTTTTTTAAAATCTTGATTCTATTACACCAATGAATACTTATTTTTCACAGAAATGTAACAACTGTAGCAAGAGTGATCAGTTACTAAGAGGAGTATTTGATCTCCTGCGAAGAAAAGATTCAGAACATAGGGTTTATATTTACAGAAATATATTTACTTGTTTGTAATGTATGCCAGTTTAGTTAAGATATTTTCATAATTTTATATCAACGATGTTTTTATTTTTAAATATTAAATGAGAAGAACATTTTAATCAAGTTATAACATGTAATGTGTCCTAAACTACAAGCAATATCCCATATACAGGTATATATCCCATATACGTATACATATATATTTATACATTAAAATGCATTGCAAATATGTGTAACTTTAATGTATTCCATTATTCTCAGGTTATTTATATTTATGCATTTGCGTCATTTTTCAGGTAATCTTTAAGATTAGATATTGTGCCTGATTGATGTTATCTTTTTCTTTTTTTTTTTCTTTTTGAGTTGGAGTCTAGCTCCGTGGCCAGGCTGGAGTGCAGGAGCACGATCTCAGCTCACTTCAACCTCCACCTCCCATAAACAAGCAATTTGCCAGCCTCAGTGTCCCTAGAAGCTGGGACTACAGGCGCACTACCATGCCTGACTAATATATATATACACACACACATACACACATACACACACATATATATATATATAAAATATTTTCCTACTTTGGTAGAGACAGGGATTCACCATGTTGGCCAAGATGGTCCCAGTCTCCTGACCTTGTGATCGCACACCTTGGCCTCCCAAAGTACTGTGCTTTCAGACTTGAGTCACCATGCCCAGCCAATGTTATCTCTTAATGTTGCTTTTTGAAAAGTACTGTCTTCCAAATCATATCCCACACTATCTAAATCAGAATTTCTAGAACTTGGAAAAGTAATCCATATCCTTAAGAGATCCCAATTATTTGTTTTGCTTGTCAGTTTTAAAAATGACTTCTGTGAGAAATTTCGCATGTATGTATGTTTTTGTTAAAATAAAGTAAAATAAATGTAGTGATAATGTAAATAAATAATTCACTTAAATTTTTTGTAGATGTTAGCATAAATTAAGAAATGCGATTTTCAGTACATCTCTCTTAGAGTAGCCTGATTTTTCTCACATCAACCTATTGCACAGTAGTACTAAAGGCATGGATAGATCGTCAGAAATGTACAGCAAAAATATTCGTAGTGTTTCCAGTGTTATTTTATGTCGATTTTATCAGTGAAAAGAAGGGCCAATTTATTACAGATGCTGTTGTCCAATTTGAATATCAGCAATTCAGGTGTTACTGCAACATTTCAAAAATTATTAATTTATGGATATAGTTAAAATTTAATTACTCATTAATAGCTCAATGATATTGATATATATTAGGGCACATTTATATGAATGACTGACTCAGACAATTAGCAGATCATTTAAGTAACTTGTTAAAATCACAAGTATTTTACTATCTAAAATTAAGTTGTATGGTCACACATTCCTGTAATGAAAGTGTTTTTTGTATTATTAATATATACCTTCAGGAGGAAATAAATTTTACCCTTTACCCTTCCTGCTCTGACAATCTCTGTGCTTCCTTTTTCCCAGGCTAATCTGACTACATCTGACTACATGCTGGGATTCTTCCGGAAGAGTAGGAGCATATATTACACAAACACAAATACAATATGTATTTTAAATGTAAAAGTATCAGACAACTCACAGAAATTTTGTTTTGCCCAATTTAACTTGAGATTTTGGTTGCTCATACAAAACACATGGTTGGTTTATGATATAACCTAAGTTTATTTTTAATTGCCAAGGTTCAGTATACATTTATACATCTTAAGGCATTTAGGCAGTATGTTTTAGATTTTACAGATTTTTGCATTTGAGAAAACTGAGTCATCCCATTTGCATCACATTGTGTATCAGTCCCTGTAAGGCCCCCGAAAGTGCCCAAGAATCAAACATACTAATGCTTCTATAAGAGTAATGCATATTCCCTTTAAGGGTGAAGGGTACATGAATGAAGACTTAAATAGCTTCCCTCAAGTCTTTATTGCATCAAAAATTGAGTTACATACGAATCTTATTTTAAAAAGCCTTGCTTAATTGAGCTTTTTGAATTTCTGATAAAGTATTTTGAATCTGTCTTAATTATGATTTTGAAAATACAATAGTGAATAAACAGCCCAGGTGGGATACAAAGCATCATAATAAACAAGAAAAATACAAAGTCCTCTGCTGCCTATTATAAGGAATATGTGTCTTAGATTTGAAGGGTAAAAAGCATCTTGCAGTAGAAAATGGTTGCTTTGTTAAGTTTTTTTTTTTTTTTTAAAGTAGCTAGTGGGTACAGACTTACTATTGACATAACTTGGCTTTTTAGCAATTATGTGAGATATTCAGTGTGATATGATAAACCATTAGAGGATCACAAAAGGCATGTATTAGTAACATCTCACTGGCTATAGCATAGAAAGTTCCACAATAGACCACAGTAAGGAAGTATTCAAAATTATCTGTAGAAAAACATTGTGGGTGCTCTATATTAGAAAAGCTGGCAATGTAGAATATATGTGTGGACAGATTTATGAGCTCTTTATGAGTTAGGATAGGCAGGTGTTCGTAATTGGATATTTGAGGAAGTGGAGCAGGAAAGAGATGTTACCACCTATGTCCTGGGTGTGATTTTACAAGCTGAGGGAATAGTAATGCAATTTACTTATAGAAAAAAAAGAACCTGTTTGAGTGAATTGCATTTTAGAAACATATGGGACACCAAATAAAAAATTGTAATGGGGAGTTGGATACATATATCCAGAATTTGGAATCATCTAAAAGGATATATGTGTTACTACAGATGTAATAATGAAAAACAGTCATAGAAAAGAATGTCCTAGAATGGAAACTTTTTTTAAAAAGTTAATATTATCATGGTAGGTAACATTAAGTTATCCAAAAGCAATATGTAGCCTCTAAGTAGTTAAACTAGTGTGTAAGAAGAATCTTTTCATTATTATTATTATTATTATTATTATTATTATTATTATTATTATTATTCTGTGTGTGTGTGAGAGGGAGTCTTGCTCTCTCACCCAGGCTGGAGTACAGGAGTGGAATCTCGGCTTACTGAAATCTCCACCTCCTGGGTTGAAGCAATTCTCTGCATCAGCCTCCTGAGTAGCTGGGATTACAAGTGCCCGCCACCACGCCTGGCTAATTTTTGTATTTTTAGAAGAGATGGGGTTTCACAATCTTGGCCAGACTGGTTTTGAGAAAAATGATAATTTTAAAGAACTGTGGTTATGCTAAAAACAGATCTTTAGCATTCTTCTAGAATTCTTAGTTGTGTCATCTGCAGTAAAATAAGCCTAAGAATTGCATCAGAATTAGGTGCCTAACTCTGCCAGGAGATTCAAAGTTTTATTGTTGTAGGATGCTAGAAACAAATCATACTATATATCTGGAAACTCTATACACACACGCCCACACACACACCCAAACACACACAATTTTCACTCAATAGACATTATAATAAGCACACCGAAAACCTGATAATAAACTGAAGTTATTATAAAGCTGTAGAACACAATGATTAAAGGCAAATGATAATCTTAAATTGTAAACAACTGAAATATTAGATTTTAACAGTTAAAATTTTCTAATTGTTCTTTGGTCTACCATCGTAGATTTGAAGCTGATTAATTAATGTTGTAAAATGAAGTAAAGAGTTCCTATCCATGTGATTTAATTTATACCATTTTAAAAATAGTTTGTAGTCATATATTGTTTACTATGTAACTTCTTGTACTTGCTCTAAAGTAAGGCTAAATCACATCTTAGCCTCATCTCATCAAATGAAGTGATTGCAGCAAAGGTATACATGTTGGGTTAATGTGGAAAATAGTTGAGGTGGATTAATGTGGGTTTCATGTATAAATTAATTATTCTCCTTATTAAATTTGAAATGTTTTGTATAATGAACATTTAGTCTGTTCAATAGACAGTATTCAACAGATACATATCAGCATCTGCTGTGTACCAAGCACTGTTCAAAGCAGCAGATAACAATACAGGCAAATATAATATTAATCCAAATTGCACATGAAAACTTTTGATACAATTGATAATGTTGAAAATGACATGATTTTCACTTTACTATGATTTTTAAGAGAATAAGATAATGAAATGTGTACTGTAAGTGTTACAAGAGTCCTGTCCATGTTATTCTTTACCTGAAATAATTAGATTACAAAAATTACCTTTTCAGAAGAAAGTTATTTTATAAATGCTCCTATGGCAAAAAGAAGAAATCTGGCCTCTCATTTGGAATATACTATTATTATATTAAGTAAGATACATGGTGGAGAGAAAAAAACTATTTTATTTCTCTGTCATGGTAATGACAAAAAAGACAGAAGTCATTTTTTGCAATTTTTAATATTGACTCCTAAGAACAGTAAACAGCAGTATAACAGTAGACAGTAAGCAGTATAACAGTAGACAGTAAACAGTAAACAGTAAGCAGTGTAAATATGTTGCAATTTAGCCAGCTCTGAAAGAAAATGACTGATCATTAGCAAATCAGGCAAATTGTAGCCATTGAAAATTGCTTTACCCATCGTGTGTGTTCTTATATTATCAGAATTGAAATCAATTTTTTACTGCTAATTAATATTGCTGTTTTATAAACAAAGGATTCTTGCTTTACATTCTAAAATGTTATCTCTGAAAAATGAATAAACACCGAGTAAGTTTTGTTTTTTCTTAAAAAAGGTACTCATAAAAAGCTATTCATATTTAGTAAAAATAATGAGATGAGTTAGACATGGTGGTGCATTTCTCTAATCTAAAGTAGTTGGAAGGCTGAGGCAGGAATATTCCTTGAACCCTGGAGTGTGAGTCCTCATTGAGCTATGAGCTATCATCTTCTCACTGTAGTCCAGCCTGGGCCACACAGCATAATCCTAAGTATAGAATAATAAATAGAACTATGAAAAGTAATATAGCATTACTGTTTTTAATTCACTTATAGTAATGCATGGATAGTATATTATCCAAAACATTTTATATTTGTAATACATCAAGAGGTCAGATGTTTGAGTCAGATTGCTAGCTAGCTCCTCAACTGGCTAAATCTGTAATAATTGGGAAAGTATTTCTCCTAACTGTAATTGATTTTTTATTTGTTAAATGGATTTACTAATGCTACCCACTTAGGAAACTAACTCTAATATTAATTAGATTACCTCAAACACTTGTTCTGAATGGAACATATTAGGCAATAAAATATTAGCTACTACTACATATTATAAATTCTTTTCATCTCCTTATTTTTAAAGCTCAGAGTGCACATAATAAAATTCCAGAAGACCGAGAATGACTGTTAGATACAATAGGGTGCCCTAAGAGTCACTACCAAAAATGAGCATATCAGTGCATAAAATGTATGGTAGCTTTATTTAGCAGTTGTTTCATTGTTTACCATAGTGCTTTTTTCTTACAATTTTGTAGAGGCCTGTGTCAGAATTAAGAACTTTTTTAGAAGAGAATAGTCATGGATGATTGGAATTAACATTTTAAGCTGATACTGAAAATTATTCTAAATTCTGTTACATTTATATTTGTAATTTCTTTCAAAGGCTAATGGAAGTCTTAAAAAGAAAATGGATACTTGCCTGCCAGGGGAGATACCGTGATCCCGAAGGTGGATTTCCCAGTTCAAGGCTGATCTATTGCACTCCAGATGTGCTGACCCATGAGGTTTCCCCAAATGTGGGAAACTCAACTGCATAATTTGTGGAGGTGAAGGACTGTGTTTGTGCTTTTATGTGGAAAAAAAGAAAAGAAAAGAAAATTGACTCGTTTAGTGGATATAGAAATGTGAAAGAAGGCCATATACTGGAAACAATTCAGTATGCCTACTAAGATTTGTCTCCTCCAGTACAAAACAAGAAAACATCAAATGGTTATTTCTTAGAAAGATCAGATAGTGCTAGCATGACATTTGCAAATGCTTCAGAACTTTATCTAGATAAGGGGCTCGAGGGAAGCCTCAAAAGGGCAGCAGATAAATCTGGGAAAAAGACAAGTAATTTTTAAATGTGTAAGCCAATGTCTATGTATTAATACGGCCCTTAAAATATTTATTTTGTTAAATGATTAGCATTGGTTTGTTTTTTCTTAAAAAGTAAGCTTCCCTTTGGAAGTGACTTGTGTGAAATGGTCTAAAAATTATGTAGCTAAAATAATTCAGATTTTTTCCCTGAATTATAAATCATTTGCAGGAATTGTAAAGATGTTATAATTGTCAGCTTTTTTACATTTCTTAAAAGTTTATTCTAAATGAAGAAAATTGAATAAAAGGTGCAAAGTTACTTTTACAATCAAATTGTCAATCTTTTTAAATATTTAGAATTTGGAGCCAGATGACCAAGGTGTCTTATATGGGCATAAGACATGTCCAACAGCAGATGCTCCATTGTATCCTCACCCAACAGACTCTATGTATCAACAGGTAAAAAAGTAATAATAATAGTTTTCATTTTCAAACTCAGTTTGATGCTTTACTTATATGGTCTTCAATTATTATTTTCTTACATATTTTGTAACATATCAGCTGTGACTGCAAATTAAGAAAAAAATTATCCAGGACAGATTTGGCAAGATGATCAGAAGAATAGTTTAAGTGGGGTTATGTTTTATTTTACCTTTCTGATTTTTTTTTGTAATTAGGTACTACCTTGTCTTAGTTCATAAAAAATGTGTGATCTTTCAATAAGAGCATAAATAATTTATTTAGTCTTTCTCAAAATCCAGTGGGAGTAAAAATTAACAATTTTACCAGCTTTAATACAAAGTTTACTAAAAAAAATACTGACCAAACATATAAATGAAAACCATTTATGAGCACTTCTAATTTAAAACAAATATTTCTGTTAAAATAGTCTCTGAATATTAGCCACAATGTGAGTAATGCAGTTTTCTTTTCACTTTTCTTCTCTTTCTTTTCTTTTCTTTCCTTTTTTTTCTTTTCTTTTCTCTTTTCTTTTCTTTTCTTTCTCTTTCTTTCTTTCTTTCTTTTTTTCTTTCTTTCTTTCTTTTTCTTTCTTTTTTCTTTGTTTCATTTCCCTTCCTTCCTTCTTTCCTTTCTTTTGTTCTTTTGATGGAGTTTCACTTTTGTTGCCTGGGCTGGAGTGCAGTGGCTGTGATCTTGGCTCACTACAACTTCCACACCCCAAGTTCAAGCAATTCTCCTGCCTCATCCTACCAAGCAGCTGGGATTAGAGGCACATGTCACCACCCTTAGCTAATTTTGTATTTTTAGTAGAGACAGGGTTTCACCATGTTAGCCAGGATGCTCTGGATCTCCTGGCATCACAATCCACCTGCCTCAGCCTCTTAAAGTGCTGGGATTACAGGTGGTGAGCCATTGTACCTGGCCAGGTTAATCATTTAAAGCTTTTCTTGTGTGTAACATTTAGCATGACTTCTCATCTCATCAAGTTCATGTAGCCAAGAAATGAAATTAACTAAATTCCAGCAGTTGCCCAGAGTAACAGCTGTATTTCTCAGAAACTTTATTTTTTATCACCAGAAAAAAATATAAAACAGGGGAAAAATGTAAAATCAAGCATATTTTCATTCTACAGGTTCTTAACATTTAATGTTTGATAGTTTAATTTCTTGTTGAGATAAAGAATATGGACATATTTTTAATAGAAATTCTAAAATATTAAAACCAGTATGCACAATTTTCATATGTCACAATGTGTGGAGCACAGTAGATTTTATTTTAGTGCTTGGGGCACTTTTGTAGTAGAATTTATTAAGTGATGCTTCCAAAATTTGGCTTCATCTAATCCCGTGAAGTACATATTATCAGAATCCATATACTTTAAAGTACCATTGCACCAATATTTTTGACTGTTTTGCTAGCCAGTCACCATTTTCCTTGAAAGCAGTAAGTCTCCTAGTTTATTTGTATATTATTTTAAAGCTTTTGTTGTTAGATGTAGGGTTTACTGAAGATATAAGCACCTTCTGGTTTTAAATAATTCATGTAAGATTTTTTATTTCCAATAACATCTCCATGCCCATTGTTGGAAACACTAGGATATGAAGTGTGTTGCATAGCTTGAGGAACAGCAATTAGTTTGTTCAAATTGGTTAGAATATACTATCGGAGGAACCCACCCCTGATAATTCAATGTGGGTCCTTTTCTATTTTCCCTAAGTGTCAGCCAGTCTGAGAAATAAAGGGAAAGAGTATAAAAGAGAGAAATTTTAAAGCTGGGTGTCTGGGTGAGACATCACATGTTGGCAGGTTTCATCATGGCCCCAAGCCACAAAACCAGCAAGTTTTTATTAGTGATTTTCAAAGGGGAGGGAGTGTACAAATAGGGTGTGGGTCACAGAGATCACATGCTTCACAAGGTAATAAAATATCACAAGGCAAATGGAGGCAGGGCAAGATCACAGGACCTGGGCAAAATTAAAATTGCTAATGAAGTTTCAGGCATGCATTGTCATTGACAACATCTTATCAGGAGACAGGGTTTGAGAGCAGACAACAGGCCTGACCAAAATTTATTAGTTGGGAATTTCCTCATCCTAATAAGCCTGGGAGTGCTATGGGAGACCAAGGCTTATTTCATTCCTTATCTACAACTGTAAAAGACAGACATTCCCAGAGCAGCCATTTCAGAGACCTCCCCCTAGGAATACATTCGCTTTCTCAGGGCTGTTCCTTGCTAAGAAAAAAATTCAGTGATATTTCTCCTATTTGCTTTTGAAAGAAGAGAAATATGGCTCTGTTCCACCCAGCTCTCAGGCACCTAGACCTAATGGTTATCTCCCTTGTTCCCTGAGCATCACTGTTATCCTGTTCTTTTTTCAAGATGCCCAGATTTCATATTGTTTAAACAATTTGTGCAATTAACACAATCATCACAGGGTCCTCAGGTGACATATATCCTCAGCTTACGAAGATGATGGGATTAAGAGATTAAAGTAAAGATAGGCATAGGAAATCACAGGAATATTGATTGGGGAAGTGATAAATGTCCATGAAATCTTCACAATGTATGTTCAGAGATTTTAGTAAAGACAGGCATAAGAAATTATAAAAGTATTAATTTGGGAAACTAGTAAATGTCCATGAAATCTTCATAATTTATGTTCTTCTGCCATGTCTTCAGCCAGTCCCTCCATTCGGGGTCTCTGACTTCCTGCAACATCTCTCCCTTTCTTTTTATATAAATGTGCTATGGTGATGAAGGCTTGGTTGTTCTCTCAATTTTGATGCAGGATTCTTTGACTGTTCTGGCACACTAAAGACAGACCAATTAAACAGAGAAACATAATTCCAAAATTTACTACAGTGCAGCCCTCAGTAGACTTAATGCAAGTCATGAGGTTTAGTCCAGAAAGATTTTCTGTCACCTGATCTAATACCTCAGCTCCAGGCACAATGGATAAACGAGCTTGAGGCTTCAAAAATTTGTTTCTTTAATTTAGTTAGGTCTGATGATAAATTATCTTCCCTACCTAAAAGGTGTCCTTTGACCATTTCCCATGAATGATCAGTCTCACTGTAGGGATACAGGGTGACACAGATATCTGTAGTATTCCAATCTCACTGCATATGCATGCAATGTTCGAGACTCACTACTTGATCTCCAAGCCAAATAACAGACTGCCTTACCTCATTAATTTGATTAGCCAATTGTTGATCAATTCCTTGTTGAGAATTCCACATTTGGGTGGAATTGGTTTGTCAATCATTAACAAAATGAGCCATTTGACTAGATTGATAGACTGCCATTCTGGCAGTGGTGGCCAGTGCAGTGACTGTAATTAGGCCCACGATCACAGCAATTAGAGTGAAAACCAATCCCTTAGATCTTTTTAGAATTGGCTGTAACTCTTCATTAATTAAATGTATTGAGAGGGAGGGTTCCCAAGGTGTGGGCATAGTTACCAGAATCCAGATTCCTTCTCGAGCTTGAACCAACATTACACTTTTCCTAGAGTCAAAATAGGAGTTAATACAAATGTATAAGTGACAATTAATGCATTGGACAGTTTAATTATTCATCCAAATTTTGATACTTCCCACTAACAGCACGTAAGGAGGCTTAACACAACTCTGTATGGGAATAGTCAAGTTGGAGGTAAGCAAAGCAGAATTTCTGCATCTACACTGATACTGAGAGAGGGGGACAGTGGGGGGACAACAGACAGAATAGTTTCCCCTTCCTATACTCACAGTCCAGACATGGCAATAGCTAATTTTCAAAGTTCTGGGTGCTCTGGGCTCAGAAGGGAGTATCATATGAGGCCTCGGTGGGGTGGGGGTGAGGATAACACTTTTATCTTCCCATTTTAAGGGAAAGAATAATCTGAACCTCCTATGCAATGTAGAATGATGATTTTCATTCTCCCAATAAGAAATAAAATAAGCAGACTCCAGGGATTCCCTTCCACCAGAGGAGCAGTTGTTTTCGAAATAGCCCTTTGGAGCCCAGTCTATTACTAAACAATATGAGTCATTTTTCAATATTACCACATGTGAGTTAACACAGTCTTCCCAAATTTAGATTTTAGATGGGCCCTCAAAATTTTTAGGGCATGGTTTTCCTGCATGTTTATGTTGAAAGTATGGGGTATCTCTCATTGCTCCACCTTTCATTTGTTTTAAAGGAGAAAGGGAGAGGCTGGAGACCAAATGTCCTGGTTCCTCTGTAACTGATCTGTCCAGAAGATAATTAGCCCAGACTTGAGTTTCTAGATGGATACAACCAGGTGCATGTCCGAGGCACAGAAGTGGGTATTTATAACCCATGGTAACATAAAATGCATTGCCTTATTCCCTTGGTTGAGTGGAGCAATGGTCATCTGTAGCTCCAGGCATCCATACACTATCCTTAGTGTAGATTTCTGCAGGAGCATCCATCCAGGTGAGAGATCAAATAAGTGAAGGAAAAGACACATAAGCCCAATAAGAATAATTTTGTGTAGCTGGTAAATCAGTGTGAAAGGAAACTGGTGAGACAGAAAGTATGAGGAGAAACATTAAATAAATCCTAGTGTAAGCAAGATTAAGTGATGAAAGAGGAAAAGAAGAACAGAGGGATGTTATTTTCAGGCTAATAGAAATGGCGAGATTTTCAGGTTTGTAAGGAGAAAAAGAAAGGTAATCAGGAGAAGCATAATTAGTTAGATGGGTCTCTATTACAATCAGAGAGGATTGAATCAGACCGATTGTGATTTGGTGTGCCAAATTTTAAGGAGTTGGCACAGATTTCGCCATGTCTGAGGGCAGTCTCTACATGGACATCTTTTCTCTGTGGTTTTTGTTTGATGATCTCCTGGTGAAGCACAAGCATATCCTCTTTCCCACGTTAAGTAGAATCAGAGATAATATTTAAAGGTTTGGCGAAATCCTGTAAGGCAGTAATTACAGCAGTTCACTCTGTCTTTTGAGCAGAGGTATAACAGGTAGAAATAAGCTTGTCTTTATGACCTACATAACCAGCATTGTCATTACTGGAGCCATCAGTGAACACTGTAACAGCCTCAGCAATGGGCTGATCTTTGGTTAATCGTGGGACCACCCAAGACATCATTTTTATAAAATCAAACAATTTGTTCTTTGGATAATTATTGTGAATAATGCCATAAATTCAGCCGAGTGAATTTGCCACAATACGGAATGTTGAAAGGCAGCTTGAACTCCGAGCCAATTTAAAGAAACTACAATTAAATTTGGATCAAATCCAGAAATTTTAAGTATCCTGTGCCAAGTCTGTCCAATTAAGGTGGCTATTTTGTCCAGATAAACAGACAAAGTTTTTGACGCAGAATGAGGCAGAAAACACCACTCTGCTAAATCATTATGTTGAACTATTAGTCCAGTAGAGGAGTGTAAAGAAGCAAAACCCAGAAGTTGAAAAGGCAGAAATGGCTGTATTCTAGATAACCAGACAGTCTGGATTCTTTCCTCTGCAAATTTCCATTCTAGTAAAGCCTCAGAGGTCAAAGTCCTGAGACTGTGGAGATTGGAATCTCCCTGCAGCATAGAAAACAAGTTAGACAGTGCATAGATCAGAATATCTAAAGTAGGTCTTAAATAATTCATGTTACTCAAAAGTTTTTGGAAGTCATTTAAAGTTTTTAAAGAATCTCTCCTAATTTGAACTTTTGAGATTGAATACGTCGTCTGTAGACCATTCCTAAATATTGAACAGGAGTGATCGGTTGAATTTTATCCTCAGCAATGTGTAATCCTGTCAACCACAATTCCTAAATATTGAACAGGTGTGGTCTGTTGAATTTTATCCTGAGTGTTGTGTAATCCAGCCTCTGTAACACTGTGGCTTAAGCTTTGATAACAGTCAATTAATTGTTTATCAGTTGGGGCAGCAATTATAATATCATCAATATAATGAAGAATATAGGCCTGGAGAAATTGGGCTCGAACTGGTTAAAGCACTTGCCCAACATAAAGCTGGCAGATTGTAGGGCTATTTAGCATTCCCTGAGGAAGTACTTTCCAATGATAATGAGTTGCAGGCTCCTGATTATTGATAGATGGTACAGTGAAAGCAAATTTTTCAGAATCCGATTTATGTAAAGGTATATGAAAAAAACAACCTTTAAGATCAATAACTATGACAGGTGAATTTTTAGGTATTAAAGCAGGGGCAGGCATGCCAGGTTGGATGGCCCCCATAGGTTTAATTACAGCATTAATAGCCCTTAAATCAGTTACCATCTGCCACTTGCCTGATTTCTTTTTTACTAGAAACACAGGAGAATTCCAGGGGGAAAGAGACTGTTCCACATTTCCAAGTTGTAACTGTTCCAAAACCAAGTGGGTTAAAGCCACCAGTTTTTCTTTAGAGAGCAGCCACTGCTGAATCCAAATAGGTGTGTCAGATTTCCATTGTAAAGGGATAGGATCAGGAGGGATGGCAGTGGCCATCACTATAAAGGTTAACCTAAACCCACTCTGTTTTCTTTTACAGTAACTGGGGGAGGTTTAGTAATCCCTTCATGCTTTGGACCAAGACCAAGCCCAGGAACAAACCCCATGTTTTCCATCATATGCTGACTGGGAGCACTATAAGAGTTATGTAGAATATTAATTTCAGCCCCTGTATGTACTAGGCCCTCAAGCTTCTTTCCTTGAATGTGTATGGTGTAGGTGGGCCATTGTTTAGAAATTACATTAATTCAATAAGTGGCCTTTTCACTGCCAGAGTCCATCCCAGGGCCACATGTCTTATCTCCTTTGTTTAAAATGATATTAGGTAGTAAAAAAAATTGAGCTTGTTTAACAGTAGTAAAATAAACAGGAGCTTAGCCTGGGGAATGTAATTTATCTCAAGTTCTCATACACATCTTTGTTACTTGTTCTGTGATAAGAGCATCAAAATTTAATTGAGTATAAGTATCAGAGAAACTATCAGAGCCTGTGAGCTGAGCCTGAGTAATTAGAATGTCATTAGTCTGGTTTAGCTGAGCCTGCAAATGGTCCTCCTGTGCCCTCCAGGCTGAGATGGGTTAGAATAGCTTTTTGCCAAAAGGTCCCAGTCTAAAGGAAGCACAGTAACCTCCATACAAAAAATTTGCAATATCATTTTAAAATAAGGAAAAGTAGGACGATAGTGAGTACAAGCATCCTTAAATTCTTTTTAAAAAGTAAGATTGAGTGGCACATATTGATGCAGACTGGTATGAGAGTGTGAGAAAGGCACACTGGAGGAGTAGAAGAGGCATAGGTATACTGGTGATTACTGGCGTCCATGTGTGAAGAAGGGTACAGAGAAGCAGGCTGGGTGGATGGCAAAGTGACAGTCGAGGAACCAAAATGACAGGAGGGTGAGGGGTTTACCTGAAGAATTACAGGTAAATTATAGTTTGGCCCTGGATCCATTAGGTGACACCCAGAGGCAAATGCTGCAAAGGTTTGAAGATGAAAGAATTAGCCTATCTATGGTCCTGGGCTGTGTGAGTCCAGCCACAGGAGCTTCAAGTACTGGCTCTTCGTGAAAAGAAATAAGGTCTTCAGGGAGTAATGTTAAGCCAAAGTCACCAGAGTTAGACATTGAATTATCAGCATCAGCTGGTGGGGGAGGAGTAGCTGAAGGGAGAGGCTGATCAGATAATGAAGACTTTGTAGGAGAGGATGGTTGAGGAGGTATTAGAATCACCCCAAACACTGATAGGAACATAATTACCTGTTGAGACCAGTTCCCAGAATGTTGTACCAACATGATCCCATACTTTTACATATATGGTTCCCTTTTTAGGAAACCAAGGACAGTATTTTTCTACTGCCCTGAATAGAGTGACTGTATTTTCCATGGTTACTCGGACTCTTCCCTGTTTTCACATGTCTACATCTAAAGTTTCTTTTTCAGGAAAACAAGGACAGAATTTTACCACTGCCCTGAATACAGTGGCCATATTTTCCATAGGCACTCAATCTCTTTTATGTTTTAACCAGAGTTTAATATAGAAGAGATAAGTGTAATTTTTATACTTTGTGTGACCCATAGTTTACCCAGATCATACACAGACTATGCACCAGTCATCAGGGAGTTGAACATGCACCTCTGTGGACCAAAGCGATGACGTTTCTCCACACTTACCAAAGGGTTCCCACATGCACTTGGGAAAAAGAAAAACCATGTTGGCACCAGATATTGGGGGAACCTGCCCCTGATAATTCAACATGGGTCCTTTTCTATATTACTTAAGTGTCAGTCACTCTGAGAAATAAACAGAAAGAGTACAAAAGAGAGAAATATTAAAGCTGGGTGTCCGAGGGAGACATCACGTCGGCAGGTTCCATGATGCTCCCCAAGCCACAAAACCAGCACATTTTTATTAGTGATTTTCAAAGGGTAGGGAGTGTATGAATAGGATGTGTGTCACAGAGATCACATGCTTCACAAGGTAATAAAATATTACAAGGCAAAGGGAGACAAGGTGAATCACAGGACCAGGATGAAATTAAAATTGCTAATGAAGTTTCAGGCATGCATAGTCATTGATAACATCTTATCAGGAGACAGGGTTTGAGAGCAGACAACAGGTCTGACCAAAATTTATTAGTTGGGAATTTCCTCAAACTAATAAGCCTGGGAGTGCTACAGGAGACCAGGGCTTATTTCATCCCTTATCTGCAACTGTAAAAGACACATTCCCAGAGCAGTCATTTCGGAGACTTCCCCCTAGGAACACATTCTCTTTCTCAGGGCTATTCCTTGCTGGGAAAAATAATTCAGCAATATTTTTCCTATTTGCTTTTGAAAGAAGAGAAATATGGTTCTGTTCCACCTGGCTCTCTGGCAGCCAGACCTAATGGTTATCTCCCTTGTTCTCTGAATGTCACTATTATCCTGTTCTTTTTTCAGGGTGCCCAGATTTCATATTGTTTAAACAATTTGTGCATTTAATGCAATCATCACTGGGTCCTGAGGCAACATACATCCCCAGCTTACAAAGGTGACAAGATTAAGAGATTAAAGTAAAGACAGGCATACAAAATCACAAGAATATTGACTGGGGAAGTTATAGATGTCCATGAAATCTTCACAATTTATGTTCAGAGATTGCAGTAAAGACAGGCATAAGAAATTATAAAAGTATTAATTTGGGGAACTAATAAACATCCATGAAATCTTCACAATTTATATTCTTCTGCCATGGCTTCAGCTGGTCCCTCCATTCAGGGTCCCTGACTTCTCACAACAATATACTATGTTTTTTATATTTTTATAGTATATAAGCATTAGCATCAACCACTGTGAATGCAAAATGCTGTCTACATTAGTCAAGACCTATAAATACACTATCAGGTACTGGTACATTGTAATACAACTATGTTTTGGGCCTTCCTATTTGGCCTATTGTTATTTGCCATCTAAGTTTCTGTTCTAGCCTAGACTTAGATTTTGGAATTTCTGTTCCTTAGAGAGTACAAGTGAAATATGTGTAGATTAATCCTATCTCTGCATTACTGCTGCACCTCTATAAGTCTGCCACCTCAAGTCAATTTATCATGTTGTCCTGTTTCTAGTCACCTCCCAATCATGCTGGAGAGGATTCTTCAAATGGAAATCAGCATTTCCTTCTTTAATGTACCCCTTAAATTTTTACTATTAAGCAAATGCCAGGATGTGACTCAGCCCACTGAAAGTACATGTGTCACATACTGGCATCTACTTGAAACTCCAGTTTTCTATTGTTCATGTGGCCAGTACATTGATTACTATTTACTACTCATGCATTCAAATAAAATAATGGTTTAATGTTTTTAATCCTTCTTTTAAAAAAAAACAGCATGCAGTTCAATCATTGAGCTAATTTTCTCATTCCATCTTCACTTGGTCTTTTTATTTCTGGTTTCTATGAAAGCCTGACAACAGGACATTTGTCATCCACCTTGAAACTGCCATTCGTCAACTAAGCAGGTTGTTCTTGTCAATAAGGAGTTCTTCAAAGGGCATTGCCCATGTGAGAGTTGGATCCAGTCATTCCTGAGCTGTTTCCAAACTTGATGCAGAAAATACTAGACTACTTGCCTTGAACAGGATGAGCACCTCCTTGCACTTCCCTGGTAATATTTTACTCTATAAAGCCATGTTTATGTTATTTTGGAAGTCTTCTGAGCACTCCCTCGTTAGGCCGTTTCTGTAATTTGCCCAACAGATTATAAGTGTTGCAAGTTTTATAATTATTATGGTCTTTAGTCAAAGAAGCACTCTCAACACCAAGACCAGATGAGCTAGTAATTATCTTTCCAATGGCACATATTGTTTCATGGCATCCAGGAGTGCCCTGGACCACAATTTCCAGCTTATGCTGAAGAGGGGCATGTGTGGGTTTCTGTGATGGCCTCAGTCTGCCCAAGAACATGTTGAAAGTACTTCTAAAATCAGAGTTTGGAACACAAAGTCCTAATGTATAGAGAGAAAGAGCATTTTACCATTCAGAAATGACCAGCTTTAGTGAAATTTCTCATTTAAATAGACCACCATTTATTGTTTTTTAAATTGGTGCATTATAATTTTACATATTTACAAAGTAGAAATATTATTTTGATACATGTATGCAATGAGCAATGACCAGATTTTTAAATGGCATATTGGTAATTGGGATATTGGTCATTTCAGACATATATGACATATTTGTTTAAAGAACTTTCCAAATCTAAATTTCTAGTTATTTTGAAATCTATAATAAATTATTCATACCTATAATATCCCTCCTATACAATCAAACTTTAGAATCTTTTCCTTCTAACTGTATTTTTTACCCATTAACTAATTCACTTATTTGTTTGCTCAATGTCTTTCACAGCCTATAATAATCTGTCATTCTATTCTCTACCTCTATGAGATCAACTTTGTTACTTCTCACATGTGAATAAAAACATACAATCCTTGTCCTTTATATTTCCTGGCTAATTTCACTTAATATAATGTCCCTTATAGAAGCCTTTTTCTGAGCAATGTTTAGTTAATGTGTTGAGGTTTTTATAAAACTTAAATAATCACTCACTTAAAATTTACCTTAACTGTTAACCAAAATTCTTTAGGTACATAGGAGTGTAGTTTGAAAATAGCTAAATGAATAAAGATGTCTTGAAGGTGTCTTAGGACACTAATGTTGTACTCTTTTCTATCTCCTGTCTTACTTAAGTGTGGTTTGTCTTCAAATTAATGAAAATATTCTGGTAAATTTTCTTGGGGATTAACATTAAATACCAAAGGAAATCAGTAATGCACTAATTTAGCTTTATAAATATAAGTAAAGAAGTTGCAAGAAATGCCAAAAGTTACTGAGTAAAATGACATATTTTTTTATACTCCAGATTTTCAAAGCACTTAATTTATTTTTTAATTTTTAGTATTATTGCTTATTTCAAACATGGGCTAGTATAACAGTTCACAGAAAAGTTATTATAGATAAGTTCCTTAGTCTTTCTAGGATTTAGTATCTTCTTTTGAGAATAATGCATTTTCCAAATTAAATAAGAATATTTACATGATGAAATCAGAATTATTAACACTCAGTAAGTATACCTATTAACTGTAGTTGTGGAAGGAAGGGGAGCATAGACAGAAGCTACAATAGTCAAAACATGATTGTAGCCATAGAGCAAAATGCAGTTGTTTTACAAGTATCTAGACGTTTCTGCATGGTTTTCCTTGTGTCTTAGATTTGCAATGAAGAAATAAACCATACCCAGTTCCTGCCTTGGAGAAGCTGATTGCATAGAAAAAGGAGCAAGGCAGCTATACGTGCCACAGTAGAGTGATGAGACAAAATAAAGCACAAGCAACCAAGTACGAAAATAAGATACCTAATTTGAAATTTTATATTCTGTCTGTTTCATTTGTTTCCTTCTGGTATGGTTAACCATCTCTATATGTGTTAAACTCAACACCCTAGGGGTCATAAGGGCTATATTACCAGAACTTACATTCCAATTTTTCTTCCAATAGTGGCTGTTAACCAAGTATTGGTGAACATCCCATATGAAGATTCTACTAAAAGTGAAAGAAAGTGTGTGTTTTGTAATCTCTATAAATGATAAGTGTTGAGGCACCAGCAGCTGAAAGACAAAACTATTTATGCCCACTGAAAGGAAAAAGATGAAAAAGGTGTAGGAAAACCATTTACTACAGTTAAAATATTCTAATTTTTAAATTTAGTTTCTATCAGCATCTCTATAGAAAAGTAAAAATATAATAACAATAATAAAGTGATTGAGTATAAACATTAGCAAAATATAGGTATTCCATATTCACTTATTTGGAGGTATATCCTAAACAGGTGATCTAACACTATAACCTAACTGTTTTACTGCTTTCTTTTCAAATGAATACTTTTCACAGGCAGTTTGATGATAATTCTTAACAAATTTTTTTTACAAGTTTACATAGAATAATTTGAAGAACAAATTTGTTTCTTTAACAACAAAAGCTCTCATTTGAGAAAAATATATAATTTTAAAAATAAGCACAGCTTATGATACACAGATAATATAAATATGTCAGTCATAGTATCTCAGAGATTTTAGCCATATTGTGAAAAGGCACTTCCTGCATAATTCTCTTAATGTAAAATAATTTCAGAGATAAAACAGCAGCTGCTATCAGAATCTTCAAAGTAATAGTAATTAATAATTAGAATTTACCTCACTGTTCTGCTTCTCGTCTTCAAA
Organism: Pongo abelii; assembly: GCF_028885655.2. Lineage (NCBI taxonomy): Eukaryota > Metazoa > Chordata > Mammalia > Primates > Hominidae > Pongo > Pongo abelii. The sequence goes on along the minus strand of NC_072009.2, from coordinate 45,072,616 downwards.
AAATCATTTTCTATATTTTTACCTATGCATTCAATTGCAAGAATACTGTTTCTGGTGGAATGTGTGTGTGTGTGTGTGTGTGTGTGTGTGTGTGTGTGTGTATCTGGCTGCTGGATCACAGAAATCATGTGATAAGTAGTACCAGGATTTTTGAGTCCCACAAGTTTTTCTGGTGGGTGAGATCTAACAGGGAGCAGATATTCCTTCCCATTCAAAAAGTGCTTCACAACCTGAGATAAGAAGAAAAATAATGCTTGTACTATGAAAATAATAATTCTTCCCACTCTTCTTTCCATAAACTGACAAATTAATATTAACAACAACTCATTTATCAACACAGCCATTTTGAAAGATTACTTTAAATTTTCATATTAACAACAAATAGAGTGACCATACAGATTTTTAACTACATACCCCTTAGGTCCATATTTTAATGACATTACATCTGTTTGTTAAAAAAGTGTTTGTTTAAAAAAATCTCTTTTGAATATATATAAACTATGTCAATTCAGTTGTTAAATAAATTAACAAAAAATGTGTTTTTAAAAAGGAAACACTTCTCTCTTCATAGATCTCAGAAGACAAACAAAGATCTGACCTTTTAAAGAGTGAGTTTATCCAGAGAATCCTACAATGTGGTAGAAAATATACTCACCCAGAGTAAAACATAAACAAATATAATTTCACATTTTCCAGTTAAAGATCTGTACAGAATACTATTGTTAATTGTATTCTTAACCCTCAGTTTTCTCTTCAAATAAACTAAATTTTGTTATCATTTTTTGATTTACCTATATTACCTCCCACCCTGAGTTTCAGTTCTGTGTAAGATTTGAACATTGCTACTTAATTTTTAGCCTGACGTAGACATTTAGAAGTAATAAAATGCACTCAAAAGTTCTCTTCTCACATTATGATATTTAAAGCCATACCTCTCTTAGAATTTAACTAAAATAACATTAAGCAAATTCAAGACTTGGGTTATGAAAATCTTTTTCATGCGTACATTTCAAATATAAACATTTTGTACCATTTACTTTGGCTTCTCGTTACTCTAAGGTTTCAGTATTTTTTAACATGATTCAATAAAACCCACTTTGGTTACCAACGTCAAGTATAGAGGAGCACTTAAGAAAAACATATTTTTTTTAATTTAATATTGTCTGATGTAAATGGTTTTAAATATATATGTGATGGCTACAAAATGTTAAACTAGTTGATCAAAAACAAACAAAAAAATCATGAGTTAATTTTTTTCCAAATGAAAATAGACTTTCAAAGTAAAGTATTATTAATGAACAAAAACAGCTTTATAATTTAAAAACTCACTAGGTATTGCTTTGTCTATGTAATATATTGTATTCAAAGTCAGGAGTTTGAGACCGGCCTAGCCAACATGGTAAAACCCATGTGTACTAAAAATGTAAAAACAAAACAAAACAAAAAAAAACTGCCAGTTGGTCTGGTGGGCACCTGTTGTCCAGGCTACTCAGGAGGCTGACACAGGAGAATTGCCTGAACCTGAGAGGCAGAGGTTGCAGTGAACTGAGATCCTGCCACTCCAGGTTGAGTAACAGAACAAGATTTAATCACACCCCACCTGCATGCCAAAACCAAAAAATAAATAAATAAGAAAAAGGGTCAAATTAACTGCAAATATATCAGGTATTGTTTACGCCAGTTCACCTGACAAAAGACAAAAATCCATGTACTGGTGGAACTTACATTTTGGCTTTAGTGGAAAGTAGTGACAACATCTACTGATTTTATTTTTAACTAAGAAGGAGAAGGATGGTGGGTTCATTTATAAGCAGGCGAATAGTATAAGCCCAAAGGAAATTTGAGCAAACTTCTTGAAACAACAAGGAGAGCAGAACCTCTGAAGACATAGTGTATACTGAGGCTCAGAACAAGAAAGAGGATGGTAGAAGAAGATATGCAAAACATAATAAGAAGAAAATAATATGCAGTTGTTTGTTATATTATAAAGACTATGGTTTAAGCTTAGGAAAAAGCAAAGGTGAGATTGAATGCTAATAGGTAGAGTTACTTCTTAAGGTAAGGACAACATTCTATATTTAAATAATAGTGATGGTTGCATAACGTTGGGCATATCCTGAAAATCACTGAATGTGTACTTTAAAATGGTTAATTTTATAGTATCTGAGATATAACTCATATAGCTGTAATAGTGGTAATAGTGTATTAGTTATAATAGCAGAATACAAATAGAAGGTAGGAGATCACTAAAGTGGCTGAGTTAATCAGATGAGAAATGTAGATAACTTGCATCTGGGTGACAGCAGGAGAAATACAGAAAAGTGTTTAGATTCTGGACCTGTTTTAAAATGAAAACATGCAGAATTTGAGGATTAATATAAATGATTAGATGAAAAGAAAAGCATGGAGGATGACCTTCCAGTTTCAGGCCTTTACACCAGGATCTGATTACTATCAGGTGAAATGGGAAACACTTGGGGAAAGTAGTTTTGAAGGAGCATCAGAATTCAGTGTGTAGCCTTGAGATCAGATTGCCTGTTAAACATGAGTATGTGCAATATAGTCATATATGATTTGGGCTTTGGTAAGAGACTGGCTGGAGATAACAATTTGGGACTCATGGTACCATTCAGAAATCCATCATACAGGAAGAGATAACTGGGAGATTGAGATTAAATTCATCAGGAATAATTCAATTAAGAGAGTGACTAAGAAGTAACTGTTATATTTGGCCAGGCCTGGTGGCTCACACCTCCAATGGCAGCACTTTGGGAGCCTGAAGCAGGTAGATGGCTTGATCCCAGGAACTCGAGATCAGCCTGGGATACATGGAGAGGCCCTGTTTCTACCAAAATTAGCTAGTCTGGGTGGCCTGTAGTCACAGTCACCTGGGAGACTGACATTGACAGATTGCTTTAGCACTGGAGTTTGAGGCTGCAGTGAGTTATTGATTGCACCACTGCACTCCAGCATGGACAACAGAAACAGACCCTGTCTCAATAAACAGACAGCAAAGACAAGAAATTTAAAAAAACTATTATTATATTTGTCAAATAAGTTTATAATTTTAAGTATAGTACACATTTGTAGACTGTTGGGGATGAAAGCCTCACTGATAAAGGTAAGTAGAATTTTCAAATGAGAGCATATTATCAATGATAAAAATATTCACCTGAAATTCAAGGTAACATTTTAAATTTAGCAATTAGGATGTCACTGATTACCTTTGAGAAAGGATGGTGACTTCACTGTTGTGGGACAAAACCTGAGACAATAACTGATTGAAAGAAAATAGATAATAGAAATTCTCTGTGGAAATTAAAAGCAGAGAAAAAGGGTAGTGCCAAAAGAGACAGTTTTTGTTGTGGATTATAAAATTTGGAGTTTTTTATACATGTGTAATAAGGAAATCAGAGCAGTGAAGAAGATAATATTTTGTATTCCTTTCCAAATCAGAAATATCTGCTAGATTGTTTTCTTAGCGTCATCATGGTTAGACTTGGCTTAGACCATGTGCTGTTTTGTTTTAGTTGACGTTAGCCACAGACATTGGCTGACTAACACAGAAAGAAAACTTATGAGAAATATACACCTTGTTTCATACTACTTGAAGACAGGACTATCATCTGGGTGTTAAGGGGTAGTTAGTGCCTCATAGAAGTTTTATTGTCTATTTTCTTAAAACAATGTTTGCTGAATAAATAATATGTCGTTATTTGACATATTGACTAAATTATGTCAAATAGTTTAATTGCTTTAATTGACTCAATTATGTCAGATGGTGGTTCAATATTTCCTAAACCAGACATAGATTTTTTTATTGTGATTAGTGATCCATATTTACCTTTCTACATTTTCCATGAATAGTGAATTATACAGAATCTTGTTTTCTTCTGTTTGGATTTGGTGCCAAACTATACTGGATTCTCTGCCAAGAAGAGTTTGAATTAGCAGCATGCTAATGGCACAGTGTTTGAAAAGACTGATAAAGAAAGTACAGGAGGACTTTTATATTTGGAAGAAGAAATGGCCCTTGGGCACAAACCCCATATGAGCTTTCCTTTCAGCATTCTCTGCTCAACTGTTCTCTGCTGTGGTGAGGCCATCTATGATTTGTATATGTTTGAAATTAACTGAAAAGTTAGTGATGGATTCTGATGACATTTGCCATGAACTTTATTATCATGGAGGTAATTTTGGATCAAATTACTCTAATGTTTTTCAACAAAGACTTGAGGAGAAATAAAGCTACATTACTTTTTTTGGCTCATTTTTCCTTTAGGACCTATAATGAGGTAAGTGACACAAATATCTGATTCTCTGCTTCCAAGAAGTAAATAGAAAATAAGTAGTTCTCTATCAAGATTAAAGATGTGATAATCATCATTCCTCTGACTGAAATGCATCCTGGTTTAGTTTTATTTAGTTTTCACAATTTTGAAAATTTTCCTGTGCAATTTTTATCAGTCATAGGTAATGATAGTTTTTAAAAAGTGCAAATGGGATTAAGTCAGTCGTTTTTTCTGTTCTTTTAATATTATTCTCATTCAGTCTATGGACATTCTAAATAGTTATGAGGGATAGAAATATAACCTTAAATTAAGGACTGAGCATAGAGTGAGGGCAAAGAGAGTGTGGCTCAAAAATAATCTCATAAATTTTATTTGTCAATTGACGTGATTTAACATCTCAGTGGTAGATTTTCTAGACATCTTTAAATTTGTAGCTGTGACTTGGAATATCAAAACATAGCTAAGAAATTCATTTCCATATGACTCCTGTCTGTTACTATGCTGATTTGCATGAGTACTATGAATTTTGTAAGAACTAATTTCATTCAGATCTGCATTTAGAATTCCAAGATAGCAAAATGTATAAAAAATTACATACATTTTATAGAATTAAGAGTCACTGGGGAAAACTGTTACCTTTCATTAAAACAGTAAGTGCAGAATTTTATAAACACATGCAAAAGTGTGCAACCTCATGATTTAACCTTCTATGCAAATAAAAATGAGTAATAGCAAGGGCAATTAGTAACACTCACAGGGCAATAAACACTCCTGCAAAGCCAGAGTTAATCCCAGTGACAATGCATGAAGTGATTTTGGGCCATACTCTTGAGCTAATTTAAGTTTAATTGACTGAATCTCCTGAAAGAAAATGAAGTAGGCAGAAACAACAAAAAATGAACAACACATTAGCCAGAAAACTCAACAAATAAATAAAACTCCTGATAACATTAGAACCAATAAATCTCTGTGCAGTAAAAACATACCTAATTTTGTTGCTGTTGTTTGGAGAGAGTATCTCACTCTGTCACCCAGGCTGGAGTGCAGTGGCATGATCTCAGCTCCCTGCAACCTCCAACTCCCACATTCAAGGGATTCTCCTGCCTTAGCCTCCTGAGTAGCTGGGACTACAGGTGCACACAACCACACCCAGCTAATTTTTGCGTTTTTAGTAGAGATGGGGTTTCACTATATTGGCCCAGCTGGTCTCAAGCTTCTGACCTCATGATCAACCCAGCTTGGCCTCCCAAAGTGTTGGGATTACAGGTGTGTGCCATTGTGCCTGGCCAACTTTTTCTTTTTTACAAGGTTAATTTAAGAAATTTATAAAATGTCTTAATTTAAGAAATTCTTAATTTCTTAATTTAAGAAATTTATAAAATTTCTTAAATTTCTTGGCAATAGGCCGAGCATGGTGGCTCACACCTCTAATTTCAGCACTTTGAAGGGCTGAGGCCGGCAGATCACCTGAGGTCGGCAGTTAGAGGCCAGCTTAGCTAACATGGTGAAACCCTATCTCTACTAAAAATACAAAACTAGCTGGGCACGCATCTCTAATGCATGCCGGGCATCTCTAATGCATCTCTAGCTGGGCATGCATCTCTGGTGGCACGCATCTCTAATCCCAGCTACTTAGGGGCTTAGGGGGTTGCGGCAGAGAATCCCTTGAGGTAGAGGTTATAATTCTGTGATGATGAGAAATGTTGAGATTTATATATATATATACACACACACACACACACACACACACATGCACAGCCACAGTCACACACGCACACACACACACATGCACACACCGGTAGCTGTGTATATATATTCTTTTGAAAACAGAAGATACTTATTTTTAATTGGGTTATTATTTTCATGTTCTTTTGAATCTGTTTTTAGTTCCTTGTATATTTTGATTGACCCCTTGTCTGATGTACAGTTTGCAAATATTTGCTCTCATTCTATTACTCTGATGATTTATTTTATTTTATTTTTATTTTTTGTTTTATGCAAGTTTTCTAGTATGCTGTACCTCATTTTTCTGTTTATGTGTTTTTTGCTTGTGTTTTTGAAGTCTTATCCAATAAATATTCTTGCCCAGGCCACGGTCGTTAAATATGTTTTGTGATTTATTCTACTAGTTTGACAGTTTGGTGGTGTCATTACATCTTTATTTTTAAATGTTTTTAAAAATATATTCTTATAGGTGAGGTCTCACTATATTATCTAGTGTGGAGGGCAGTGGCATAAGTGTTTCATGCTACAGCTTCGAACACCTAGGCTCAGGTGATCCTCCCATCTGAGCCCAAAGTAGCTGAAACTATAGGTGCAACACCACTCCACTAGGCTTTTTAATCCATTTGAGTTCGTTTTTGTATTTGGTGATAGATAATGTTCTAGTTACATTCTTCTGCATATAGCTCTCTTGTTGTCCCAGCACTACATATTGAAGAGACTGACACTTCTTCATTTTGTGTTCTTGGCACCTCTGCAGAATATCAGTTGGCTATACAGGTATAAATTTATTTTTGCTCACTGTATTCTATTGTATTGGTTTGTAGCATTGTGACATCTCCAGGTCTGTGAATTCACTCCCCAACCCCACTGCCATCTTCATGATTGCTTTGGCTATTCAGGGTTTGTGTGTGTGTGTTTGTGTGGTTTCATATTAATTTAGGATATTTTTCAATTTCTGTGAAAAATGCCATTGGTGCTTTGATGGAGATTGCATTCAAGCGGTGCACTGCTTTGGATCATATAAACATTTTAACCATATTACTTTTCCTAGTCAATGAACTAGATATCTTTCCATTTATTTATGCCATTTTAACATTTTATTGATGTTTCATAGTTTCCCGAATGCAGATTTTTTTAACTCCTTGGTTAAATTTACTCCTTTTTATTCCCATACCTATTGTAAATGAGATTGTTTTCTTAGGTTTTTTTTTTTTTTGATACTTTGCTATTAGTATATGGAAATGCTACAGAATTGTATGTTTATTTTATAAACTGAAACTTCACTGATTTCTCTGAATTAGTTCTAAGTACTTTTTAGTGGTGTGTTTAAGGATTTCCATATTATGTAATTAGCAGCATATATGGACAATTTTACTTTTTCCTTTCCAATTTGGATACCTTTCTTACTTTCTCTTGTCTGATTACTCTGGCTAAGGACTTTTACTATTATGTTAATAGAAGTAGTGAAAGTGAACATCCAGGTCTTCTTTCAGATCTTCACAGAAAAGCTTTCAACTTTTAACTCCCATTGAGTGTGATATTTGCTAAGGGTTTGTATTTATAGCATTATCTGGTTATTTGGGTCTATGTCATTTGTTGTGTTGAGTTACAGTTATTCTACACATAATTTGTTAAGAGATTTTATTGTGAAAAAATGTTCAACTTTGTCAAATTTTTTTTCACTTATTGACTGCATAGACTTTGTTCTTTATTTTGTTATGTAATTTATGGCATTTAATGATTGTGTATTAAACCATTCCTGCATCCCTGTAATCTCACTTGATTATGGTGAATGATTATGGTGAATGATTTTCTAAATGTACATTTTAAGTCATTTCCCATTATTTTGTTGAGGATTTTTACATTATGTTTATAAGATATATTGGCCCATGGTTTTCTCTTTTTTCTTATACCCTTGTTTTGTAATCAGCGTAACGCTGTCCCAATGGAATGAGTTGGAACAGTTGCCATATCTTCCTTTTTTGTTTAATGTTTTTTGTTTTTGTTTTGACTAGGTTAAAAATAAGTGTCAGTAGTTTGTTTTTTACAGTAGATAGAATGTGGCAGTGAATACATCAGGTCCTGGGCTTTTCTTTAACAGGTGACTTTTTATCGCTGGTTTGATTTCTGACCATTTATTTGTTTCTTTGTATCAGTTATCATATGTCTTTTTTGACTCTTTCTTTATTAGGGACTTTGCTTTTTTTTACTTTTGAGTTTAGCTTTTTGTTGTTCTAATTCCTTGATTGAAACGTCAAGTTATGTATTTGATATCTTCTTTTAGTTGAAGGCATTTATTGCCATAACTTCAATCTTAAAACTGCTTTGGTTGTATCCCATAGGTTTTGGTGTGTTGTGTTTCTATTTTTGTGTCAAGAAATATGGTGCTTTCTCTTTAATGTCTTCATTGACTCATTGGCTGTTAAGGATTATGTTGTTTAATTTTGATGTACTTATGAATTTGTGATTTCAGAAGAGATAATTGATATGACTTTGATCTTTTCAAATTCGTTAAGATGTGTTTTGTTTTGTTTTTTTTGTTTTTTTTTTTTTGCCTAATGTATGATATATCCTGGGAGATGTTTCATATATGCAGTGGAGAAGAATGTTTATTCTATAGTTCTTGGATGGATGGTTCAGTAACTGTTTTTAGCGTTTGCCCTACAGGGCATTTTAATCTAATATTTACTTATTAAATTATGTCTGCATTATATATTCATTGCTGAAAAGTAAGCTGCTGAAGTTTTCTAGTATCATCTTGCACTTTTTTCTTCCTTTGGATCTATTAAAATTTGTATCATAAGTATGCATATATTACTTATATAGATGTATTCCTGGTATAATATTTTATTTATTTTTCTCCTCCTTAAATCTGTATTCTCTTTTTGTCTTTGATATTTGGTGATTTGGTTATATTAAGTCATAGGATATTTTTATTGAAATTCAATATGATTGGAAGCCTTTGATATTCCTGTAGCAGAATATTAATATTTTATTTAAGTTTGGAAAGGTTTCTGTTATTATTTCTCTTAATAAGCTGTCTAATTTTTTTTATACTTCCTTTTTGAGATGGAGGTTTGCTCTTGTCTCTCAAGTTGGAGTGCAATGGTGTGATTGTGGTTCACTGCAACCTGCACATCCTGAGTTCCAGTGATTCTCCTGACTCAGCCTTCTGAGTAGCTGGGATTTCAGATGTCCACCAATATACTTGGCTATTTTTTGTATTTTAAAAGAGAAACAGTTTCACCATGTTGTCCAGGCTGATCTCAAGCTCCTGATAACATATGATCCACCTGCCTTGGCCTCCCAAAGTGCTGGGGCTACAGGCATGAGCCATCCTGCCCACTTGTACCACACTCTTGAATGCCAGTGTCTGATACCTTTGCTCTTTGGATGTTATCCCATTAATCTCATGAATCTCATTTATGTTTTCCCCTCTGACTGTATATTTTCAATTGACCTGTCTTTGAGTTTTGCTGCTTGACTACTTCCATTGTCACTGCTGTTGATTGCATTTTTTATTTTGTTGTGTTTTATTCTTCAAGATTTCTGTTTGTTTTTTCCTCCCACTATTTTAATCTCTTGGGTAAGTTTCTGATAAATTTTGGAATTCTTTGTGTTTTCCTGAAGTCTACTGCATTGTTGTAAAATAACTGTTTTGAATTCCTTGTCAGGCCATGTGTCCATGCCCATCTCTTTGGGTCAGTCACCACTAGACCTTATTTTGACCACCTGATGCCATCATGTTTCTCTCATCTATCCTAATCCTTGTAATTATGCATGGATGTCTGCGCAGTGATGTAGGTGCCTAATTCAGTGTTTATGGTTTGGCTTTGTTTGGACGCTTTCTTCCACGGTAAGCCTGTCCAGAGATTCAGGGCAATTTAGAGAAAAAGGAAATTACGGTATTTAAGCCTGTGATATCTTCCACCCTGCTAGCACTAGGGAAAAGACTAATGAGCAGATTTTCATGGCTGGAGTAATTTGACTGCCAAAGGTAACTCAGTGCCAGGTTGCTCCTGTAGCACATGGTTGAGCACTGGGTGCACTCAAGGTCTGTATCTTCCATGGTCTGCCCTCTGACCTTTATTCAGGGCCTGAAGTTACTATAGTCAATCAGCAGGAATATTGACTGGAACTCAAGTCCATTCTGCTGAGGTCATAGTTTCTAGTCTCTTGCCAAGGTTGGTCTACTAGATTATTCCTGGATATCAGCCTCCCAAAGTGCTGGGCTCAGGGGACAGGCAAATCAAAGTCCCAAGGCAAAAAAGTACTATGCCTACTTCCTTTGCCCAAGCAATCCTCTCACCACTGCCTTCTGAATAGTTGAGACCACAGGCATATGGCACTATGCCTGGCTAACATTTTTTGTGTTTTCTTTTTTGTTGTTGTTGTTTTTGTTGTTGGGCTCAAGTGATCTACTCACCTCAGCTTCCTAAAGTGCTAGAATTAAGGGTATAAGTCACTACACTCAGCTAAAATTTACTTTCTAAAATTTAATTTTTAGGTCATTTATTTTTATTCAGTCTTATTTCTCATAAATGCAGTTAAGAATGTTATTGCTTTTGAGTTTCTCTTTGGGTATTCCTGAAGTAATAAATGGACTCTTGATATTCATTTTCTAAATGGTGTTAGAAAATGAATAATTACCTTATATTAGTAATGACTATTTGGCCTCTCTTTGTTTTCAGGCTTCATTTCATTGTATATGAGAAATGTATTTTTTTAACCCGCCTGTATATAGGCAATGATTTTTTACTTTTTCAATTGAATGTGGTACAATATTGTTTAAACTGCTTATTCAATACTTCATAATTTTGGTTTTCTTCCTTTTGCGTGTTAGTCTAATTATTGGGAGAACAATGTAAAAATTAAATTAATTTGCTTATAAAGAACTTTCTGATAAAATTACATAAATACACATAAACAAAAACACACATACTCATACCACTTAATTTCTAAATCTTTTAATTTTTCTGCTTCTCTAGTACCTTGTATTCCATCACTCAGCAAAATCTGTCAGCCCCACTTCCAGGATTTACTTTAATTCCACAGCTTATTTCCTATTTCCTGTTACACAGGTTTATATTACATTCACCTCCTACTTTACATTGTAATTTCCTACTTTACAATCTAGCTTTCTATAAAAAAGTAACTACCTTTTCAAGAGCTAATTCAGGTAACATTATTTTTTCTTAATTGAGACTTCTTTCTATGTGTTGTCACACCTTATAGCATCAGATATGAATGTCTGTACCCAGTTTCATACGTCCCAGTTATTTTTTGGGGGGCAATGTGTATATACATTTATAAATGTGGGTATGTATGTATTCAGTTATTATTTGTTTTTCCTAGGTATAATATAGGTTTTGCAGGCATAAATCCCTCATAATGTAAAGTTAACAATAACTTTTTTCTTTTTCTTAAGTAAATTATTTTCTGAAGAAAGTGGGTAGGGAGGAACATATCTTAACATGGTAAGTTTAAAAGAGAAAGTGGCCATTACTAATGAAAATTATTCTCTAACATTTTGATGTTTAATAGTATTGCTGATGACGTGTTTCCTCTTACCAGTTGTGTATGGGGCCATTCACTGCAATATACTGGCCATCCACACCAGCAACAACTTTGCTGACATTAAGCTACAGGCAATAAAATTCATCTATGTCATGATATGGTATTCCTTGGTGATTATCTCATGTGTAGTGACTCTGGCACTTTTCCCTGCATCTCTGTGATAGAGGAGCTTACCCTTACTATTAATCATATATTCTGTATTATTGTTGGCACCATGGCTGGAGTTTTGGAAAAGTGGAGCTCATCTTCCTAGCAACACAGAAAATAATTCCAGCATGGTTGGTACAGTACAGATGTTTATCTTTATCATGCTAGTATTCGCTGCCATCAACTTCTCCTGCTGGTCGGCAGTAAAACTGCAGCTGTCAAATGAGGAAATAATTGACAAGAGACAGAGGTGGGCCATAGAATCCTACACTGTAGCTTTCAGTTTTTAGAAAATGTGATAATAATATTTGTATTTAGGTTCTTTGGAGGGAAAATTTTACTGAAGTCTTGTGACTCATTAATTGCCATGTAGCTCATCATAATCTACCTATTAGCCATTGGGTTTATGCTCCTCTTCTGTCAGTATCTGCAACCAAGGTGGTCAGGCAAAGTGTTGCCAGGACATACTGAAAATCATCCAGAAGTACTGCGATATTGTGTAAACATCTGGAGAATATTTACACAAAACATAAAAAATAAAAATAAGTAGCTGAGGAATTACTATCACTCATGGAGAAGTGTTGGATATTTTCAACAAAAAAGTATGCAATATCCATAAAATATCCATATATACTTTCACAGAACAAAGAGTAAAGAGGCTGAATGTGACTCTATAAACATACTCATAAAAATTATAAACAGCAAAGTCTTGGAAGTAGTTTCCAATAAGATTGATCTTTCTCCTGTGACTATGCATTAGTAATTTTTGTTTTCTTAAATATAATTGTACAACTTATTAAACAAAACAAAATCAAAAATCCATCTGGGTCCAAAAACTGAGCAGAAAAAATAATCATAGTGCATTTTTCACCTAGTACATTTTTGGTACCTATGCCTTTAATTTAACAAGTGTTTGTAATCTAGTATATACATTATCAGTGAACATTTTCTTTTCAGAAATAGTACTTACCACAGTTTTCATTCTGTACTTAAGAAGAACCTGAAACAGAAGTCTTATGAGCATGATCCTATTTATATGAATTTAAGGTTAACTAAAGTGTTTCTCATTAAACTTTGACCAACAGAAAACAACTCATGCTAATGCATCTTAAAGCACAAAACCTGTCCTATTAAAAGAAATCCTCAGGTTAATAATTTAAAATAGAAATTTACATTCCTACCAACAGTGCACAAGGATTCTCTGTGCTCTACATTCTCAAAAACACTTGTCATCTTTCATCTTGATAATAAAAGCCATTCCAATATGTGTGAGAGGAGGGCTCATTGTTGTTTTTAATTTGTATTTCCCTGATGATTGGTGGTATTGAGCATCTTTAAATATACAGTTGTTCAGAAATTAGCCAGGCAAAGTAGCTACTTGTAATCCCAACCACTAAGGAGGCTGAGGCAGAACTGCTGGAAACCAGTGGGTGGAAGACTCAGTGAGCTGAGATCACACCACTGCACTCCAGCTTGGATGACAGAGTGAGAATCTATCTGAAATCAATCAGTCAGTAAATCAATATTAAATATAGAGTTGTTGGCTAGTTGTATGTCTTCCTTTGAGAAATGTAAGTTCAGGTCATTTGACCATATGTAATAGGCTTAATTTTTTGTTCTTGTTGTTAAACGGCTTGAGTTCCTTTTATGTATTTATTATTCACCCTTTATCATATATATGGTTTGCAGATAATTTCTCCAAGTGTTTGGGTTGTCTCTTCACACTAATATTTGTTTCCCTTTTTCCTTTTCTGTGCAGAAACATTTTAGTTTGATGTAATGTGATCCACTTGTTTTCTGTTGTGCTTTTGTAGCCTGTGCTTTGGGGTCATAGAATTGAGGTTTCAAAAATTAAATTAAATTAAAAATAGAATTACCACATGATCCAGCTACTCAACTTCAGAATATGTACTCAAGGGATATAAAATTAGCATGTCAAAAAGATATCTACACTCCTATATTCATCTCAGCGTTATTCATAATAGCCAAATACGGTAACACAACCCAAGTGCTCATCAACAGATCAACATATAAATTGTGGCACATATACACAATGAGTTATACAAGACAGCCTTAAAAAAGGAGGAAGTTCTGTTATTTATCTGTGACCAAATGAATGGAATTGGAAGACATTATGTTCAGTGTAATAAGAGAGGCACAGAATGACAAGTATAGAATGATCACAATTATATGTAAAATCAAAAAAGTTGAACTCCTTCAAACAGTGAATATGCCAGATGTGGTTCATGCCTGTATCTCCAGCACTTTGGGAGGATGTGGTGGTTGGATCACTTGAGGTCAGAAGTTTGAGGCCACAGTGAGCCACAGCTGTGCCACTGTACTCCAGCCTGGGCAATGCAGCAAGGCCCTGACTCTGTATAAAAACACACAAAAAGTAGTCAGAGATTGGAGTATGGGGTGGTGATTGGAGTGGGTGGAGAAATGGGAGGTGTTTGTCAAAGGGTAACAAATTTCAGTGAGATAGGAAAAAGTTCTGGTGATCCATTGCACAGAATGGTGAAGTTCTGGTGATCCATTGCACAGAATGGTGACCACAGTTAGTAAATGTCAACTTCAAAATTGCTTAACAGAAAAAAAAGGGCAGGCATGGTGGCTCATGTCTGAAATCCCAGCACTTTTGGTGGCCATGGTGGGAGGATCACTAGAGGCCAGGAGTTCGAGACCAGCCTGGCCAAAACAATTAAACACCATCTCTACTGAAAATATAAGAAATAGCCAGGTTTGGTGGTATGTGCATGTCGTCCCAGCTACTAGAGTGGCTGAGGCAAGAGAATAACTTGAACTCAGGCGGTGGTTGAAATGAACTGAGGTTGCACCACTGTGCTGAAGTCTGGGGAAAAAGAGCAAAACCCTATCTCAAAAAAAGGATTGTTTAAATGGTAGAATTCATATATTCTTATCACAAAGAAAGAAATGATAACTATGTGAGGTGATGGATGTGGTAACTAGCCCAATTTAATTATTTTGCAATATATACATGCATTATAAAATAACTTTGTGTCCCATAAATATTTACATTTGTGACTTTAAAATAAAAATGTTAAAAGAACGAATTATAGTTAAAATAAACTTGGCTTAATAGATATAGACAGTAATATATGCAAATGTTTTCTTCTATTTTGACTATTTGGCTTCTGTTATTTCTTGGGGAAACAAACACCATGGGAAGGGATGAAGGACACTAAAGCTTAATATTATGTAATTTCCATTATTTCGTTGTTGTTGTTGTTTCTTCTCCTTTTTTTTCTACCAAAGCAGTGGTGACAACTTTCTTAGTCACACTTTCTTTTGTGTTTATTTCTCATCAGAAATCACCACCAAAAATAAAGCTCATGTAGATTTGAGAATATTTTTTCCACTCCTATGGATGACCCTCTTCACCTTTGCTTTGGATTTCACAGCTTCTTAAAACAATGATTTACTTATTATTTATTGTCTGCTTGTACTATTACTTATTCACTCTACGTGCAGGATCATTTTCTTTTCTTTGTCTTTTATTTTAGTTGATTTTTTTTGAGCTGGAGTCTCTGGCACAATCTCAGCTCACTGCAACCTTGGACTCCCAGATTCAAGTGATTCTCCTGCCTCAGTCGGCTGAATATCTGACATTACAGGCATGCACTACCACACTTGGCTAATTTTAGAATTTTTAATTGTGATGGGGTTCCACCATGTTGCCAAGGCTGGTCTCGAACTGACCTCAAGTGATCTGTCCCGTCAGCCTCCCAAAGTGCTGGAATTACATTTGTGAGACAACACACCTGGCTTGATAATTTTCTTTACTAGATCTACATGCTGCTTGTCTTAGTCCTAGATATGGCACTGTCAACTCAATTGTTTATTTTCCATGATAGCAAGACTCATGGAAAGAGTTTGCCATGACAAGGTTTAATTTTACTTCTCTTAACCCTCCTTTCTTCAGGCATTTACCCTGTTTTTTAGAATCATATATTATACTTGTCACTAAAATCCCATATTTCACTTATCTGTTGCATATTACTCATACAGTCATTTGTATCTGTAAAATTGATTCACACCCTCATTCCTGAAATACTTTGTTTCTTTGGATTACGTGACTCAACTTTCCTCTGATTTCTCTATTTCATTGTCAATGCCTTTTATTGCATTTTATCTCATACATGTCTGTTCATTAGACCACTAATGTAACTATACAGAATACCTCTTTCTTCTTCCCTTTCTTCTTTCCCTTTTCCCTTCCCTTTTTCCTTTCTTTCCTTTTTTTAAGAAAGTGTTCTGCCACCCAGCCTGGAGTGCAGTAGTGAGACCTTGACCGACTACAGCCTCAAATTCCTGGGCTCAAGTAATTTTCCTGCATTGGTCTCCTCAGTAGCTGAGAACACAGATGCACACCACCACACCTGGCTTTTTATTGATGTTGTTTTGAGACAAAAGCCTCTAACGTTTTAAACCTGAAGTTCTAAGGAATTCAACTGGTGATATGACCTCTGGATTCCCATATTGTGCTTTTTTTTCTTATGAGCACCCCAAGATTAAGATAGCAAAATTGAAAACTTCCCCTGAACTTCTTTACACTTTCTACATGCCTCTCTCTTCCATCTTTTTTTTGTCTAAAAATACATCATCTATGTAACATAAAAATATTCCAAATACATTATTTTCACTTGTATCTTTCATATTTTATCTATAATAACTTTTTTATTATCTCCCACTTACAAATTTTTTTTCTTGTTGCTGTTCATACATTCCAGTTGAGGTCATCATTCATTGTTCCCTAAATGATAGTATCAACATCATAATTTACTTCCTGCTTCTGTGTTACCATATTCAATTTATTTTTAATTCAAGTTCTAGAACTATTCTTCTTTTCAACAAATGAAACACATCTCTTTTCTTTTTCTTTCTATTCTTCCTTTGTGCTTTACAATTAACTGTTACTTTATGAAGTGAGGAGCCATTTCACTGTTATTTACTGTTATATCCACCATTTTAAGCTAAAATTCTGAGATATAATTACCTCTCTATAAGTGTTTAATATTATAATAAATAATACAACTTTGTAATTTCAGTAGTAAATTTTTGAATACTAAGTTTTTAGATTAGTTATGAAACAAGATTTTAGTTGTGTGGCAGATAAGCTTATGTTATTTTTTTACTCCTTCCATTTCTGTCCATCCTAGCTATAAGACATTTAGAGGTGTGAAAGTCCCTATTCTCTCCTATACTTGAGAGCCTGTTGAAGTTATATAAATAAAGAAATGTACACTGACCATTTAATTCATATAAATAAATATAATGGTTAATATTTAAAATTTGTTTAAATAGTTTTATTACTTAAATTTATTATTACAGTTATTTAGATGTTTTATTATTTAAAACTCAATACAGGAAACAAATGTGGGAAAATCTCAAGTTATTCATTATTTATCATTCTTTTTATCATAGAAGATACAAGCCATCTCCTTATTGGCTAAGGCTATATTTCCAAAACAGTCATAACATTTCACTTTTCATTTCCCAATGAAATCTGAGGAGTATGTTTTGAACTCCCTGGTGATATGCCTACACCTACCCAGTGTAATTCTGTCTTCTTAGGAGGGCATAACTCTACAAGATGAATATGATAGTGTCGTAAAATATCACCCTTACATTTAGTTATGTGAAACACCACTAATGTAATAATAATATATGAGCTGTACATTACGTAGTCTAATTATAGAGTTAATTTTTACACTCAAATACTTTAGTTAGAGACTGTGAGATTAAACTGGCCCAAGATGGAACTTAATTATTTGTAACAACTCTTATACTGTGGTGAAATGAATTAACTGAACTCTTAATAATTTGTAAAATAATAGTTATATCACTTAAAAGTTCTAACAAATATGTATATTTATCAACTATTTCTTATTATATGAAAGACAGAATGGATCTCATGATAATGATGGAAGCAGCCTCAAATGAAATCTTAAAAATCAGTCTGGGCATGATGGCTCATGCCTGTAATCCCAGCACTTTGGGAGGCTGAGGCAGGTGGATGACTTGAGGTCAAGAATTTGACACCAGCCTGGCCAACATGGTGAAACCCCTCTTTGCTAAAAATGAGAATGTTAGGCAGGCATGGGGGTGCATTCCTGTAATCCCAGCTACTCAGGAGGCTGAGACAAGAGACTCCCTTGAACCTGGAAGGCAGAGGCTGCAGGGAGCCGGGATCCCACCACTGCAGTCTAGCCTGGGTAAGAGAGTGAAACTCCATCTCAAAAAAACCTCTCTGAACATTAACAAGCAAGGTAAATTTAACCAACTTTCTATTTTATGTTGTCATTAAAGTTCATTAGGTTAAAAGTGAAGAGATATAAGGATGAGAAAAAAAGCCTCAGACTTGATTTTTGGAGCTCTGGAATCTAATGTAACTATGAGGAGTGTTAATGAAGAAAGACCTAACCTCTAAGTTTGGGCAAGACAGTATGTGGCATTGTAACTGACCATCATCACCCACTCCATGGCTTCATGGCAACTGTGAAGAAGATTAAATTCTAGATGCAGATTTTGATTCATGTGGGGAAAATAGACAGCTTATCTCAAATAATTGTGGTTGTGTGATTTAAAATGTCTGAGGTTCCCTTGGAGATTATTAGCTCAGAGGCTTTCCTTTAGCCCACCTCAGAGCTTTCTTGTGGGCAGAAGGTGACTCCCAGGAGGCATTTGTGGACAGGAAATATACTAGTCAGAGCCACCTGTAGCAAGGAATAAGAGTCAGGTCAAGCAGTACACAGATAAAATGACTGCAAGGAAGAGGGTTGGGAAGAAAATTGATGTGCAAAATCAGCTTTGGAAAAACTCTGTTTTTTGTTGCTCATTTGGGATTGTGTTTTCAATAGAGACAGAGCTTGCCCTGTGGCCCACGTTGGAGTCCTGTGGCATGATCATGGTCCACTGCAGCCTCAACCTCCTTGGGTTCAAATGATCTTGCCACCTCAGCCTCCTGAGCATTTCACCTCTCTGGACTCCACCTATCCTTCCACTTCAGCGTCTCACAGTACAGGCTTGGGCCACCACAACCAGCTTATTTTTGTATTTTTTTTTTTTTTTTTTTATAGAAGAGATCTTGCCAAGTGCTTTGTTCTCCTAAGCCTTCCAATTTGGTGGGATTACGGATATGAACCAACATTCCCAGACTCCTACTGGTATATTTAGAAGGATATAAGTATGTCCATTTTTGGATGCATGCACAGAGAAGACCCCAAAGCTTTTCACTTTTCCCTGACTTTGGGCTAAACACTAGAGTTCCTCAGAGTCCATATGCAAAGTCTGGGCGGTTTATCTTTTCTTTTCTTTATTTTCCTCCTTTTTTTCTGTTTAAAATTTGTCAAGGACAGTAAGTGACCAGAAGGGCGACAGAA
This sequence comes from Pongo abelii, assembly GCF_028885655.2. NCBI lineage: Eukaryota > Metazoa > Chordata > Mammalia > Primates > Hominidae > Pongo > Pongo abelii. The sequence continues at coordinate 45,053,472 of NC_072009.2, read as the reverse complement.
CAAAGGTTAAGTGGCCATACATGATAAAGAATACAGACCACAAAAAATAGTTTTAGAGGGTTGCTAAACAAGTAAACAACCCACAAACTAAGCAATTGTGGAGGTCTGTAATTTGTTATCCAACTATGCTGAATAATATCTAAAGTGTTCAGTGTTCAACAATAAACTGAAAGGCATTCAAAGGAAAACAAAGGCACACTCAAAGAAAACATAATTAAATGAAACTCTTTCAGGAAGCCTAGTCATGGTACTACCTAGGGAAATATTTCAATTCACTTCATTTTAATGTTCTCAAAGACCTAAGGAACCCATGAAAACAGTGATTCAAAATTGAAAATACCAATAAAAACATAAATTATTTTAAAAAACAATATCAATAATCTCTAACTAGCAGGATTGAACAGCATGTGTGAGCATGCAGAAAGCATAATTAGGTAACTTTACGATGTATTGTTTGATATTATTCAGTGTAAGGAACAAGAAGAGAAATAAGAATAATGAACAAAACTAAGGTTGCATGGGACACCATCAAGAATATCAACATATTCATAATAGGAGTACCACTGGAAAAGGAAAGGTAGGGAAAAAAATAATATTTAAATGAACAGTGGCTGAAACTTCCTAAATATGTTGATAGATGCAAATCCACTGATCAAGTATCTCCAAAGAACAAAATACTCCAGGAAGAATACTCAAAGGTATCCGCACTGAAACACATGCACTGAAATTGACAGAAGACAAATAAATGGACAACTTTAAAAGACGCAAGACGGAAGTAACTGATCACATGCAAGTTATCCTCCATGACATTAACAGCCAATTTCTCATTAAAAATTACGGTGGAAAGAAGTCACTGTTATGAGATCTTTAAAGTGCTGAAATAAAAAAAACAAAGTCAATCATAAGCTCAATATCTGGCCAAACCAAAATTTAAATTTATGAGCAAATAAGGCATTTCCAAACAAACTATTTAACAGAGTATATTACTACTAGATCAGCCTTACAAAACATGATAAAAACAAGCAAGGAATGAAAGAAAAATAGTATCTCATGTGCAAATAAAGAAATAAAGAATATCAATAAAGTAATTACACCACGAAATAGAAAAGCCAATATTATTGTATTTGTGGTTTCTATGACTTTATTTTTCTATTGGATTTAAATGACAAGAAGTAAGGCACAGTATCTCACAACTGCAATCCCAACAAAGTAGGGGGATTTCCTTGAGCCCAGGAGTTTGAGAACAGCCAGGGCAACAAAGTGTGACCCTATCTATACAGAAAATAAACAAAATTATCCAGCTGTGGTGGCAGGCACTTCTGTCCCAGGTACATAGTGGGTGCAGGTGGAAAGATCCCTTGAGCCTAGGAGCTTGAGGCTATAGTGAACCATGTTTAGCCTCTGTGACTGAAACCCTGTCTCAATGACATAAAATAAAATACAATGCAATGGTAAAATAAAAAAAAAGACAAAGAATAAAACAATAATTGCATATCTGGGTTGTTAGCCCATATTGTATAACACACTATTTTTGACAGAAAAAAGGAAGGTGGGGAGAGCAGTATGGGAAAATGATTTTTGTATAATCTTAACACTCGGTTGTTATAATTCACACTAGGGGGGCAGCCAAGATGGCTGAATAGGAACAGCTCCAGTCTACAGCTCCCAGAGTGAGTGACACAGAAGACGGGTGATTTCTGCATTTCCATCTGAGGTACTGGGTTCATCTCACTAGGGAGTACCAGACAGTGGCTGCAGGACAGTGGGTGCAGCACACCATGTACAAGCCAAAGCAGGGCAAGGCATTGCCTCACTCGGGAAGCACAAGGGGTCAGGGAGTTCACGTTCCTAGTCAAAGAAAGGGGTGACAGATGGCTCCTGGAAAATTGGGTCACTCCCGCCCCAATAATGTGCTTTTCTGAAGGGCTTAAAAAACAGTGCACCAGGAGATTATATCCCACACCTGGCTCCGAGGGTCCTACGCCCACGGAGTCTTGCTGATTGCTAGCATAGCATCTGAGATCAAACTGCAAGGCGGCAGAGAGGGTGGGGGAGAGGTGCCTGCCATTGCCTAGGCTTTCTTAGATAAACAAAGCAGCCAGGAAGTTCAAAATGGGTGGAGCCCACCACAGCTCAAGGAGGCCTGCCTGCCTCTATAGGCTTCACCTCTGGGGACAGGGAACAGACAAACAAAAAGACAGCAATAACCTCTGCAGACTTAAATGTCCCTGTCTGACAGCTTTGAAGAGGGCAGTGGTTCTCCCAGCATGCAGCTGGAGATCTGAGAATGGGCAGACTGCCTCCTCAAATGGGTCCCTGACCCCGACCCCCAAACAGCCTAACTGGGTGGCACCCCCCAGTAGGGGCAGACTGACACATCACATGGCCGGGTACTCCTCTGAGACAAAACTTCCAGAGGAACGATCAGACAACAGTATTCACGGTTCATGAAAATCCGCTGTTCTGCAGCCACCACTGCTGTTACCCAGGCAAACAGGGCCTGGAGTGGACCTCTAGCAAACTCCAACAGACTTGCAGCTGAGGGTCCTATCTGTTAGAAGGAAAACTAACAAACAGAAAAGACATTCACAACAAAAAGCCACCTGTACCTCACCATCATCAAAGACCAAAAGTAGATAAAACCACAAAGATGGGGAAAAAACAGAGCAGAAAAACTGGAAACTCTAAAAAGCAGAGCACCTCTCCTCCTCCAAAGGAACACAGTTCCTCACCAGCAACGGAACAAAGCTGGATGGAGAATGACTTTGACAAGTTGAGAGAAGAAGACGTCAGACAATCAAACTACTCCAAGCTACAGGAGGAAGTTCAAACCAAAGGCAAAGAAGTTAAATACTTTGAAAAAAATTTAGATGAATGTATAACTAGAATAACCAATACAGAGAAGCACTTAAAGGAGCTGATGGAGCTGAAAGCCAAGGCTCGAGAACTACGTGAAAAATGCAGAAGCCTCAGGAGCTGATGCGATCAACTGGAGGAAAGGTTATCAGTGATGGAAGATGAAATGAATGAAATGAAGTGAGAAGGGAAGTTTAGAGGAAAAAGAATGAAAAGAAATGAACAAAGCCTCCAAGAAATATGAGACTATGTGAAAAGACCAAATCTCCGTCTGATTGGTGTACCTGAAAGTGATGGGGAGAATGGAACCAAGTTGGAAAACACTCTGCAGGATATTATCCAGGAGAACTTCCCCAATCTAGCAAGGCTGGCCAACATTCAGATTCAGGAAATGCAAGGAATGCCACAAAGATACTCCTCAAGAAGAGCAACTCCAAGACACATAATTGTCAGATTCACCAAAGTTGAAATGAAGGAAAAAATGTTAAGGGCAGCCAGAGAGAAACGTCAGGTTACCCACAAAGGGAAGCCCATCAGACTAATAGCAGATCTCTCGGCAGAAGCTCTACAAACCAGAAGAGAGTGGGGACCAATATTCAACATTATTAAAGAAAAGAATTTTTAACCCAGTATTTCATATCCAGCCAAACTAAGCTTCATATGTGAAGGACAAATAAAACACTTTACAGACAAGCAAATGCTGAGAGATTTTGTCACCACCAGGCCTGCCCTACAAGAGCTCCTGAAGGAAGCACTAAACATGGAAAGGAACAACCTGTACCAGCCACTGCAAAATTGTGCCAAATTGTAAAGACCATTGAGGCTAGGAAGAAATTGCATCAACTAATGAGCAAAATAACCAGCTAACATCATAATGACAGGATCAAATTCACACATAAAAATATTAACCTTAAATGACAATGGACTAAATTCTCCAATTAAAAGACACAGACTGGCAAATTGGATAAAGTGTCAAGACCCATCAGTGTGCTGTATTCAGTAAACCCATCTCATGTGCAGACACACACATAGGCTCAAAATAAAAGGATGGAGGAAGATCTACCAAGCAAATGGAAAACAAAAAAAAGCAGGGCTTGCAATCCTAGTCTCTGATAAAACAGACTTTAAACCAACAAAGATCAAAAGAGACAAAGAAGGCCATTACATAATGGTAAAGGGATCAATTCAACAAGAAGAGTTAACTATCATAAATATATATGCACCCAATGAAGTAGCACTCAAATTCATAAAGCTAGTCCTGAGTGACCTACAAAGAGACTTAGACTCCCACACAATAATAATGGGAGAGTTTAACACCCCACTGTCAACATTAGAAAGATGACTGAGACAGAAAGTTAACAAGGATACCCAGGAATTGAACTCAGCTCTGCACCAAGCAGACCTAATAGACATCTACAGAACTCTCCACCCCAAGTCAACAGAACATACATTTTTTTCAGCACCACACCACACCTATTCCAAAATTGACCACATAGTTGGAAGTAAAGCTCTCCCCAGCAAATGTAAAAGAAAAGAAATTATAACAAACGGTCTCTCAGACCACAGTGCATTCAAACTAGAACTCAGGATTAAGAAACTCACTCAAAACCGTTCAACTACATGGAAACTGAACAACCTGCTCCTAAATGACTACTAGGTACATAACAAAATGAAGGCAGAAATAAAGATGTTCTTTGAAACTAATGAGAACAAAGACCCAACATGGCAGAATCTCTGGGACACATTCAAAGCTGTGTGTAAAGGAAAATTTATAGCACTAAATGCCCACAAGAGAAAGCAGGAAAGATCCAAAATTGACACCCTAACATCATAATTAAAAGAACTAGAAAAGTGAGAGCACACACATTCAAAAGCTAACAGAAGGCAAGAAATAACTAAAATCAGAGCAGAACGGAAGGAAATAGAGACACAAAAAGCCCTTCAAAAATTAATGAATCCAGGAGCTTGTTTTTTGAAAGGATCAACAAAATTGATGCACTGCCAGCAAGACTAATAAAGAAGAAAAGAGAGAAGAATCAAATAGACACAATAAAAAATGATAAAGGGGATATCACCACTGATCCCACAGAAATATAAACTACCATCAGAGAATAATACAAACACCTCTATGCAAATAAACTCGTAAATCTAGAATAAATGAATAAATTCCTCAACACATATACCCTCCCAAGACTAAACCAGGAAGAAGTTGAATCCCTGAATAGACTAATAACAGGCTCTGAAATTGTGGCAATAATCAATAGCTTACCAACCAAAAAGAGTCCAGGACCAGATGGATTCACAGCCAAATTCTACCAGAGGTACAAGGAGGAACTGGTACCATTCCTTCTGAAACTATTCCAATCAATAGAAAAAGAGGGAATCCTCCCTAACTCATTTTATGAGGCCAGCATCATCCTGATACCAAAGCCGGGCAGAGACACAACAAAAAAAGAGAATTTTAGACCAATATCCTTGATGAACACTGATGCAAAAATCCTCAATAAAATACTGGCAAACTGAATCCAGCAGCACATCAAAAAGCCTATCCTCTATGATCAAGTGGGTTTCATCCCGGGGGTGCAAGGCTGGTTCAATACACTCAAATCAATAAATGTAATCCAGCATATAAACAGAACCAAAGACAAAAACCACATGATTATCTCAACAGATACAGAAAAGGCCTTTGACAAAATTCAACATCCCTTCATGCTAAAAACTCTCAATAAATTAGGTTCTGATGGGACGTATCTCAAAATAATAAGAGCTGTCCATGACAAACTCACAGCGAATATCATACTGAATAGACAGAAACTGGAAGTATTCCCTTTGAAAACTGGCACAAGACAGGGATGCCCTCTCTCACCACTCCTTTTCAACATAGTGTTGAAGTTCTGGCCAGGGCAATTAGGCAGGGGAAGGAAATAAAGAGTATTCAATTAGGAAAAGAAGAAACCAAATTGTCCCTGTTTGCAGATGACATGATTTTATATCTAGAAAATGCCATTGTCTCAGCCCAAAATCTCCTTAAGCTGATAAGCAACTTCAGCAAAGTCTCAAGATACAAAATCAATGTAAAAAATCAAAGCATTCTTATACACCAATAACTGACAAACAGAGAGCCAAATCATGAGTGAACTCCCATTCACAATTGCTTCAAAGAGAATAAAATACCTAGGAATCTAACTTACAAGGGATGTGAAGGACCTCTTGAAGGAGAACTACAAACCACTGCTCAATGAAATAAAAGAGGATACAAAGAAATGGAAGAACATTCCATGCTCATGGGTAGGAAAGATCAATATCTTGAAAATGGCCATACTGCCCAAGGTAATTTATAGATTCAATGCCATACCATCAAGCTACCAATGACTTTCTTCACAGAATTGGAAAAAGCTACTTTAAAGTTCATGTGGAGCCAAAAAAGAGCCTGCATCACCAAGTCAATGTTAGCCAAAAGAACAAAGCTGGAGGCGTCACGCTACCTGACTTCAAACTATACTACAAGGCTACAGTAACCAAAACAGCATGGTACTGGTACCAAAACAGAGATATAGATCAATGGAACAGAACAGAGCCCTCAGAAATAATTCTGCATATCTACAACTATCTGATCTTTCACAAACCTGAGAAAAACAAGCAATGGGGAAAGGATTCCCTATTTAATAAATGGTGCTGGCAAAACTGGCTAGCCATATGTAGAAAGCTGAAACTGGATCCCTTCCTTACACCTTGTACAAAAATCAATTCAAGATGGATTAAAGACTTAAACATTAGACCTAAAACCATAAAAACCCTAGAGGAAAACATAGGCATTACCATTCAGGACATAGGCATGGGCAAGGACTTCATGTCTAAAACACCAAAAGCAATGGCAACAAAAGCCAAAATTGACAAACCAGATCTAATTAAACTAAAGAGCTTCTGCACAGCAAAAGAAAATAACATCAAAGTGAACAGGCAACCTACAAAATGGGAGAAAATTTTTGCAACCTACTCATCTGACAAAGGTCTAATATCCAGAATCTACAATGAACTCCAACAAACTTACAAGAAAAAAACAACCCCATCAAAAAGTGTGCAAAGGACATGAACAGACACTTCTCAAAAGAAGACATTTATGCAGCCAAAAAACACATGAAAAAATGCTCACCATCACTGGCCGTCAGAGAAATGCAAATCAAAACCACAATGAGATACCATCTCCCTCCAGTTAGAATGGTGATCATTAAAAAGTCAGGAAACAACAGGTGCTGGGGAGGATGTGGAGAAATAGGAACATTTTACACTGTTGGTGGGACCGTAAACTAGTTCAACCATTGTGGAAGTCAGTGTGGCGATTCCTCAAGGATCTAGAACTAGAAATACCATTTGACCCAGCCATCCCATTACTGGGTATATACCCAAAGGACTATAAATCATGCTGCTATAAAGACACATGCACACGTATGTTTGTTGCACCACTACTCACAATATCAAAGACTTGGAACCAACCCAAATGTCCAACAATGATAGACTGGATTAAGAAAATGTGGCACATGTACACCATGGAATACTATGCAGCCATAAAAATGATGAGTTCATGTTCTTTGTAGGGACATGGATGAAATTGGAAATCATCATTCTTAGTAAACTATGACAAGGACAAAATACCAAACACCACACGTTCTCACTCATAGGTAGAAATTGAATAATGAGAACAGATGGACACAGGAAGGGGAACATCACACTCTGGGGACTGTTATGGGGTGGGGGGAGGGGGGAGGGATAGCATTGGGAGATACACCTAATGCTAAATAACGAGTTAATGGGTGCAGCACACCAGCATGGCACATGTATACATATGTAACTAACCTGCACGTTGTGCACATGTACCCTAAAACTTAAAGTATAATAATAATTAAATAAATAGAAAATAATAATTCACACTATATTATTATAAATTTAAGATATTAATTATACTACCATTAATGACCACTTAGAAAATAACTTTTCAAATATACTGAAGAGAAATGAGGGAATCAAAATTGTACCCTAGAAAAACAAATGCAAAAGTCAGCAGTTTTGGAGGAATGAAGAATAACAACAACAACAACAAAACCTGTAGAAAAAAAGTACAAAAAATAGAAAAGTAATTTCTTGTCAACAATTAGTGTCAGTCCAAATAAACTAAACTCCAGTTAAAAGTCAAAGATTGGCAGAATAACTTTTTAAATATTCTAAAAGGGAGGGAAAAATAATGCAAATGGTAACCAAAATAGAGCTAGAAGAACTATACAATTATCAAAATTGTTTAATTCATCAAGAAGATATAATACTTACATATATACCTAATAACAGATCCTAAGGATATATGAAACAACAATGAATAGATTCGAGGTAATAGACAGTTCTGCAATAATAATAATAGTTGGAGATTTCAACTGCCCACTTTCAAGAATGTGTGAAATGGCCAAACTGAAGTTCAATAAGAAAACGAAGGTCTTGAAAAGCGGTATAAACAAATAAGTCTCTTGGACATATACAAAACACCCCACTCCACAAGCTGACAACATATTCTTCTAAAGTGCCTATGGGTTATTCTCTGTGCTGTCTTCAGAATAGACTTTATGGTAGGCCACAAATGAAGTCTTATTATATTTAATATTATTGAAATCACACATAATGCTTTCTCCAACTACAATGGAATAAAACTAGAAACCCATTTTCTCTCCTTCCTTCCTCTATTTCTCTCTCTCTTTTTTTTTTTTTTTTTTTTTTTTTTTTGAGGGGGAGTCTTGCTCTGTCTCCCAGGCTGGAGTGCAATGGCGCAATCTTGGCTCACTGTAAGCTCCACCCCCTGGGTTCATGCCATTCCACCATTCCCCTTCCTCAGCCTCCCACAGACTACAGACACCTGCCACCACGCAGCTGATTTTTTTTGTATTTTTAGTAGAGACTAGGTTTCACCGTGTTGGCCAGGATGGTCTCAATCCCCTGACCTCGTGATCCACCTGCCTCAGCCTCCCAAAGTGCTGGGATTACAGGCTTGAGCCACCATGCCCCGCCTCCTTCCCCTCTCTTCCTTCCTTCCTTTTTCTCTTTCCTTCTTTCTTTTTTTTTACATAAGATGGACTCTCATTCTGTCACCCAGCCTGGAATTCAGTGGTGTGAACTCAGCTCACTACAATCTCTGCCTTTCATGTTCAAGTGATTCTCCTGCCTCAGCCTCCTGAGTAGCTGGGACTACAGGCACACACCACCACACCAGGCTAATTTTTGTAGTTTTAGTGGAGACCAAGTTTCACTGTATTGATGAGGCTGGTGTCAAACTCCTGGCCTCAGGTGATCCACCCACCTTGGCCTCTCAAAGTGCTAGGATTACATGCATGAGCCACCGTGCCTGACTGACATTCATTTTCTAAAAACTGAAAAATATATAATGTCTGGAAACTAAGAAATACACTCTTCAACAACCTATGATTAACTGAAAAATCTCAAGGAATTGCATAATTTTCACAAATAAATGAAAAATTAAAACCTACTAAAACTTCCAAAATGCAGCTAAATCAATGTTGAGAAATATATATGTGTAAAAATATAGATAAAAAATAAGAAATGTAAAATATATAACATAAATTTACACACAAGAAAGCAGGAAAAGTGCAAACTGGAGGAGAGTACTTTTATAAAAAAAAAAAAATGGCATAGTAAAGGGAGCTGCCATCACATGCCCCCAACCCTAACCCCCCAAGAACACACACAGAAAAAACAAAATCAAGTATACAGTGCAACATTATCAACAGCAATAAAGCAGAGCTCAAATATCAGAATGAGGCTGCTCCTAGCAGATGACAGAGAAGTGAAGAAACTAGGCAGATGTCAAGAAAGTTTGCCTTTTATATTTATGACACTCTTCCCCTAGTCTGCTGACAACCAAGTGTGAAAAAAAAAGAAAAAAAATACTCCTCTGACTCATGGTTACTACACTGGATAAAATAAAGTTGAAGTAGATGATCAGCTTCCCCATCTCTTTGGATTTCCTGGCAGGAGGACTATTCCTGCCTTAACCCATGGAAGCCTTGTGACTGCCTGTAAAGAGAAAAAAATCTCAGGACAAGCAGGGATGAAGCAGAAAGACAGGACTACCATTTCCAGCCTGGATATCACAGTCACAGGAGATGCCAAACCTAAGTGCCTATGCAGCATTATCATGAGGTAGGAGTTATATTTCATAATTTCCTTGATCATCAACCTACAGACAGCCTTCCCACACTGTTAGGATATCCACTTCCACATCTCTCAGATAGGAGACTGACAGTGTTTCAAAGTTTGTTAGAGTTGAGGCAAACTTGGGCTTAAGGCACCATTTACTCCCAAAACAGAGGCACTGACGTAGCCAAAAGGAAGCAAACAAAACCCACACAATACTTAGGTCTTAAAGAAAACTCAAAGCAATCTTATACAACAAAATGCAAAATAAGACAGAAAAAACAATAAACCAAATAACTAGTCCTTCAGTAAAAAGATATAGATGTATAACCACAAGAAGTAACACCAAACAGGAAATTATAATCTCCCTAAATGGGCAAAGCAATAAATCATTGACCAGTGTTAATTAATAAGATGGCTATCAGTGATTATTGGATTAAGAATTCAAAATATCAGTTTTCAGGAAACTCAGATATCTAAAACAACACAGAAAAGGAACTGATATACTTCTGAAAGAAATTTTTAGAAAATGGAGTGAAATAATTTAAAAATAAAAAAATCCTGGAAATGAGAAATACATTGGCTAAAGTGAAAAATTCAAAAGGATCTCAAAAGCAGAATAGATCAAACAGAATAAACAATCAGTGAGCTCTAAAATGAGTTATTAGGTCCAGGTGTGCAGGCTTATGCCTGTAATCACAGCAATTTGGGAAGCTACGATGGGTTGATCACTTGAGGTTGGCAGTTCAAGATGAGTCTGGACATCATCGTGAAACCCTATTTCTATTAAGAGTACAAACAATTATCTGGGCATAGTTGTGCATACCTATAATACCAGCTATTCAAGAGGCTGAGAAGGGAGAATCACTTGAAACTGGGAAGCGAGGTTCCAGTGAGTCAATATCTTTCCATTGAACTGCAGCCTGGGCAACACAGTGAGACTTTGTCTCAAAAAAAAAAAAAAAAGAAAGAAAGAAAAGAAAATTAACACACGTTATTAGGAAATGCACAAAGAACAAAACAGAAAAGCAATAAAAAACAATGAAGACCATTTACAAGATATACAAAATTACCTAAAATAAGCAAATCTAAGATTTAGCAATATTCATGAAAGAGCTCAGCAAGAGGAAGTTATATACAACATATTCAAATGGATAATAACAACTTTCAAAAATTTGTGAAAGATATAAATATACAGATTCAGAAAGATCAGAGACTGCAAAAAAGATTAATACCCCATAAAACTACCCCACAACAAATAAGAATCAAACTCTCAAATGCTGAGAAAAAAAGAAAATTCTAAAAGCACTAAAGGAAAATAAAGGAAAAATGGAGGAGCCTGAAATCATTTGGCAAAAGACTTGTCAACAATAGGTTTTTCAAGAAGGCACAGTATTAAAAGATATAAATTGTCATGTCAAAAACATAATTGGAAGAGAGGATAAAAGTCTAGAGTTTTTATGTGACAAAAGTTTTCAGCTTAAACTAGTTGATTATTAACTATAAGATGTTTTATCTGAGCCTTTGATGACCATCAAAAACTACAACAGTAACACCAACGATAAAAACAAAGGAATCAAAGCTTATCACTAATGAAAATATTTAAATGCTAAACATTTAAATGGAGGCATGGGAGGAAGAAAGGAAAAAATGAGGTATGACTCAATCAGAAAACAACAAACAAGATAACAGTAGTAAGAACTTGCTTATCAATAATTATGTTGAATGTAAATGAATTAAATTATGCTTTTGAAAGATGTAGAGTGACCGAATCGATTTTAAAAATGAGATTCAACTACATGTTACCTACGAGACCCACATAATCTTTAAGGACAAACATAGGCTGAAAGTGAAGGATTAGAACAAGATAATGACATGCAAATGGTAATAAAAATTAGGGTGGCTATACTTATATCTGATAAAAGAGATTTCAGTCAAAACCTGTCATAAGACCAAGAAAGTCATCATTTTATAATAAAGGAATCAATTTATCAAAAGAATATAACAATTATATATATACATATGCACTCAGCGTTGGAGCACCTAAATATTTAAAGCAAATGTAAATAGAAATGAAGAAAAAAAGACAATAAAATAATAGCAGAAAATTTCAGTACCTTAATTACAACAAGGAATAGAGAAACTCGACAGAAAATTAATAAGAAAATGCCAGACTTGAATTGTAGTTTTAACTAAGTGGACCCAACAGATATGTACAGAACTTTTCGTCCTGTAGCAGAATGTATATTTTGTTGTAACACGCATGGAAGATTCTCTAAGACAGACCATATGCTAGGCCATAATACAAGTCTTAGCAAAAGTAAGATGGCTAAAATCATATTTGATATTGTTTCATATCGTCACGGTAGCAAACGAAAAATCAGAAATGGAGAAATCTTGAAAAAAATCGCGAATACATAAAAAGAAAAATAAAAAGTAAAATTCATAAATATCTTGAGACAAATAGTGGAAACACAACATACCTCAACCTATGGTGTGCAATAAAGCAGCATTATGATTGAAGATTATAGCAATAAATGCATACATTAAAAAATAAAGATTCCAATAAAAATTTCATTGTACTTAAGAAACTAGAAGAAAAAACAACTAAATTGAAATTTAGCACAATGAATAAAATAATAATAATCAAAAGAGAAACAAATCAAATAGGGACCATAAACATCTGACAAGAAAAAAAAAAAGGCAGCCAAATTATAAATCAATGAGTACAATTATCTCTCTTTGCTGATGACAAACTCCTATAGGTAAAAACATTATCAAATAATTCAGATATCAAATAGCTCAAATATTCTGTTTAAGAAACTGTTCGAGCTAATGAATAAATTTAGTAAACTCATTGTAAAAATAATTACCTAACTGAAAAAAAATCAAGAACTCATCTCACTTATAAGCATATCAAAGAAATTAAATACTTAAGAAAAATGTTAACCAAAAAGCAAAAGATCTCTCCACTGAAAATTTTGAAACATTGATAAAAGCAATTGAAGAAGACACAAATAAATGGAAAGGTGGTCTATGCTTATGGTTTGGGAGAGTTAATATTGTTAAAATGTTTATAGCATCCAAAGCAATACACAGATTAAATGCTATTCAATCAAAATTTCAATGGCATTTTTCACAGAATAGAAAACAAATTATAAAATTTTTATAGCAAAATAGAAGGCCATAAATTGTCAAAACAATTCTTGAGAAAGAAAAACGAAGCAGGAAGAATCATACTACCTTATTTGAAATTGGCATGAACACAGAAACATGGTCAAATAAACAGAACAGGGAATCCAGAAATAAATCCAACTGTATATAGTCAATTAGTTTTTGAAATGTGCAGCGAAATGATATCATAAGAAGAGGATCATCTTTTCAATGAGTAGTGCTGGGAAAACTAGATTTCCACATGCAAAAGAACAAAATTGGATCCACATTTTACATCATATACAAAAATCAACTGAAGATGAGCTGAAAAATCCTAAATGTAAGACTGCAACCTCTGAAACACCTAGAAGAGAATATAGAAAAAAGCTCATGAACGATGGCCCTGGTAATAATTATTTTGAATACCATATTAAAAACTCAGTCCACAAAAACAAAAACAAATGAGCAAGACTACATCAAAAGAAAAAAGCTTTTGCACAGTAAAGGAACCAATCAACAAAATACTGTAGGCTAAATATTGGGAAAAATATTTTCAAGCTATATATCTGATGATGAGTTAAGATCTAAAATTTATGAGGAACTTGTATGTGAGAAAGAGAGTTTCTGGAGTGCCAGTTGACTTGGTCTGCCCTGTGTGAGACACTCATGGGGAGCCATGGGTGGCATCTGAGGAGAAAAGTCTCCTTATTGCCTTCTTGTCTTTATGCTCTGAGAGTATAACCATTCAGTGGCACTCCACAGGTTACTCAAGGAGATAACTTTCCCTTGAAGCAGTGGCATATAATCAAACATCATGGCTCCTCCCAAAACCTGCTCCCACCCATTTAAGTCCTGATAAGTAAAAGATCTTAAGTAGTTTAGACACACGCCTTTGCCCAACGAAATTCACAGAAAAAAACAGTGCTATACATCTTATTGAATGACTCATGAATTCTCCTTCACTGCTTAATCCTTTTCCTCATTCCTTCCTCCCACCTCCCACCTACCCTAAGAACAAAGAGCTTGTAAACCACTAAATTAGGCAGAGCCTGAGAGCTCTGGGCCATGAGCAAGCCTCTGATACTCTGGTTCCCTGGATCCAACTTTTAAACATTTGTTCTGTCTCTTTCTAACTCCTTTGTCTCCTCCAGACTTGGGGTACCCACCGGTTGTTGTGAGGCTGGTTTCTCTGACATTGTACAACTCAATAGTAGCAAAACAAATGAACATATTAAAAACTGAGCAAAAGCTCTGAATTGACATTTCTCCAAGGAACACATAAAAATGGGAAACAGGTATTTGAAACATATTGAACATCATTAATCATCAGAATAATTTAAATCGAAGGTACTTTGAGACATTGTGTAACTCACGTCGGGATGGCTATTATCAAAACTCAAAGATCACAAAGGTTGGCTAGGATGTATGAAAAATAAAATTCTTGTAGAGTGTTGTTGGTAATGTATAGTCATTATGAAAGTTGGTATGGAAGTTTCTGGGAAATTAAACATAAAACTACCTTATGCCTCAACAACTCTTCCTTTAGACATATAACCAAAGGAAATCACTACCTCATAGAGATATCTGCACTCCCATGTTCATTGCAGCATTATTAACAATAGCTAGGATATGGAGACAACCTTATTGCCAAGCAAAATGAAATATCATTTAGCCCTAAACAAGATTGAGATCTTACCATTTGTGAAAACATGGAGCAGCTTGGAGGAAACTATGCTAAGTGAAATAAACCAGACACCGAAAGCAAAATATTGTGTGATCTCACATACATGCAAAAGAAGGGAGGGTGGTGCCAGGCTTTTTTTTTTTTTAATGAGTTCTCAAAAGCTAATAGAATAAGAACTCCCTCCTCATCACAAGAATGACACCAAGCTCTTCATAAGGGATCCACCCCCATGACCCGAGCATCTCCAACTCAACCTCACCTCCAACACTGGGGATCAAATTTCAGCATATTTGTAAAGGCAAATATCCAAACTATAGTAGTAACTATGTGAGATTACAAATATGTGAATTTGCTTCAGTATACTAGCCTTTGAAATATCCCATAGCATCATGTCTTACACATGAAATGCACATAATAGCATGCATTTTTATTTATTTATTTATTTTTAAATCCTTATTATGCTTTAAGTCCTAGGGTACATGTGTACAACTTGCAGGTTTCATACAAAGGTATTCATGTGCCATGATGGTTTGCTGCACCCATCAACTCATCATTTACATTAGGTATTTATCCTAATGATATCCCTTACCCAGTCACCTACCTCCCACTCTCCAACAGTCCCTGGTGTGTGATGTTCCCCACCATGTGTCCAAGTGATCTCATTTTTCAATTTCCACCCATGAGTGAGAACATGCGGTGTTTGGTTTTCTGTTCTTGTGATAGTTTGCTGAGAATGATAGTTTCTAGCTTCATTCATGTCCCTGCAAAGGACGTGAGCTCATCCTTTTTTATGTCTGCATAGTATTCCACGGTGTACATGTGCCACATTTTCTTAATCCAGTCTATCATTGATGGACATTTGGGTGGGTTTCAAGTCTTTGCTATTGTGAATTGTGCCACAATAAACATACATGTGCATGTGTCTTTATAGTGGCATGATTTATAATCCTTTGGGTATATACCCAATAATTGGATTGCTGGGTCAAATGGTAATTCTAATTTTAGGTCCTTGTGGAATCACCATATGGTCTTCCACAATGATTGAACTAATTTACACTCCGACAAACAGTGTAAAAGCCTTCCTATTTCTCCACATCCACTCGAGCTTCTGTCATTTCCTGACTTTTTAATGATCACCATTCTAAGTGGTGTGAGATGATGTCTAATTCTGGTTTTGGTTTGCATTTCCCTGATGACTAGTGATGATGAGCATTTTTTCATGTGTCTGTGGGCTGCATAGATGTCTTCTTTTGAGAAGTGTCTGTTCATATCCTTTGCCCACCTTTTGATGAGGTTTTTTTATGTAAATTTGTTTGTGTTCTTTGTAGATTCTGATATTAGTCCTTTGTCAAATGGATAGATTGCAAAAATTTTCTCCCATTCTTTAGGTTAACTGTTCACACTGATGGTAGTTTCTTTTGCTGTGCAGAAGTTCTTTAGTTTAACTAGATCCCATTTGTCTATTTTGGCTTCGTTGCCATTACTTTTGGTGTTTTAGTCATGAAGGGCTTGCTCATGCCTATTTCCTGAATGGTATTTCCTAGGTTCTCTTCTGGGATTTCTATGGTATTAGGTTTAATATTTAAGTCTTTAATCCATTTTGAATTAACTTTTGTGTAAGGTGTAAGGAAAGGATCCAGTTTCCACTTTCTAAAAATGGCTAGCCACTTTTCCCAGCACCATTTACTAAATAGAGAATCCTTTCCCCATTTCTTCTTTCTGTCAGATTTGTCAGAGATAAGATGATTGCAGATGCATGGTATTATTTCTGAGGCCTCTTTTCTGTTCCATTGTTCAATATATCTCTTTTGGTACAAGTACCATGCTGTTTTGGTTACTGTAGCCTTGTAGTATTATTTGAAGTCAGGTAGTGTGATGCCTCCTTCTTTTTGCTTGGGATTGTTTTGGCAATACAACCTGGTTTTTGGTTCCACATGAACTGTAAGTGGTTTTTTTTTTTTTTTTTTTTTTTTTTTTTCCAGTTCTCTGAAGAAAGTCATTGGTAGCTTGATGAGAATGGCATTGCATGTATAAATTATTTTGGACACTATGGTCATTTTCAAGTTATTGATTCTTTGTATCCATGATCATAGATTATTCTTCCATTTGTTTCTGTCCTTTTTTATTTCATTGAGAAGTGTTTTGTAGTTCTTCTTGAAGAGATCCTTCACATCCCTTGCAGAGTTGGATTCCTAGGTATTTTATTCTCTTTATAGCAATTTTGAATGGGAGTTCACTCATGATTGGGCTCTCTGTTTGTCTGTTAATGGTGTATAGGAATGCTGTGATTTTTGCACACTGATTTTGTATCCTGAGAATTTGCTAAATTTGCTTATCAGCTTAAGTAGATTTTGGGCTGAGACAATGGGGTTTTCTAAATATACAATCATGTCATCTGAAAGCAGGGACAATTTGACTTCCTCATTACCTAATTGAGTACCTTTTATTTCTTTCTCTTGCCTGATTGCCCTGGGCAGAAGTTCCAACACTATGTTGAATAGGAGTGGTGAGAGAGGGCTTCCTTGTCTTGTGCCAGTTTTCAAAGGGAATGCTTCCAGTTTTTGCCCACTCAGTAGGATATTGGCTGTGGGTTTGTCATAGATAGCTCTTATTATTTTGAGATACATTCCATGAATACCTACTTTATTGAGAGTTTTTAGCATGAAGGCTATTGAATTCTGTCAAGGGCCTTTCATGCATCTATTGAGATAATCATGTGGTTTTTGTCATTGGTTCTGTTTATGCAATGGATTATGTTTATTGATTTGCATAAGTTAAACCACATTTTCATCCCAGGGATGAAGCTGACATGATAGTGATGGATAAGCTTTTTGATGTCCTGCTGGGTTCAGTTTGCCAGTATTTTATTGAGGATATTCACATCGATGTTCATCAGGGATATTGGTCTAAAATTCTCTTTTTTTTGTTTTGTCTTTGCCAGGCCTTGGTATCAGGATGATGTTGGCTTCATAAAGTGAGTTAGGGAGGATTGCCTCCTTTTTATATTGATTGGAATAGTTTCAGAAGGAATGGTACTAGCTCCTCTTTGTGCCTCTGGTAGAATTCAGCTGTGAATCCGTCTGGTCCTGGACTTTTTTTTGGTTAGTAGGCTATTAATTATTTCCTCAATTTCAGAGACGGTTATTGGTCTATTCAGGGATTCAACTTCTTCCTGGTTTAGTTTTTGGAGGGTGTGTTTGTCCAGGAGTTTATCCATTTATTCTAGCATTTCCAGTTTATTTGCATAGGGGTGTTTATAGTATTCTCTGATGGTCATTTGTACTTCTGTGGGATCGGTGGTGATATCTGCTTTATCATTTATTTATTGCTTCTATTACATTCTTCTCTCTTTTCTTCTTTGTTAGTCTTGCTAGGGGTCTATCAATTTTATTGATGTTTTAAAAAAACAGTGCCTTGATTTATTGATATTTTGAAGGGTTTTTTGTGTCTCTATCTCTTTCAGTTATGCTGTGATCTTAGTTGTTTGTTGCCTTTTGCTACTTGTTGAATTTGTTTGCTCTTGCTTCTCTATTTCTTTTAATAGTGATATTAGAGACACAAAATAGTCTTGCTAGGGGTCTATTAATTTTGTTGATCTTTAAAAAAACAGTTCCTGGATTTATTCATATTTTGAAGGGTTTTTTGTGTCTCTATCTCTTTCAGTTCTCCTTTGATCTTAGTTATTTCTTGCCTTCTGCTACTTTTTGAATTAGTTTGCTCTTCCTTCTCTATTTCTTTTAATAGTAATGTTGGGGTGTCAATTTTAGATATTTCCTGCTTTCTCTTGTGGATTTAGTGCTGTAAGTTTCCCCCTGCCCATTTATTTAAATATGTTTCAGAGATTGTGGTATGTTGTGTCTTTGTTCTCCTTGGTTTCAAGGAATGTCTGTATATCTGCCTTCATTTGGTTATTTACCCAGCAGTCATTCAGGAGCAAGTTGTTCAGTTGCCATGCAGTTGTGCATTTTTTTTTTGTTTTTTTGTTTTGTTTTGTTTTGTTTTGTTTTTAATATATCAGCTTGTTATTTTATTTATTTTTATTTTTTTATTTTTATTTTTTATACTTTAGGCTCTATGGTACATGTGCGCAACATGCAGGTAAGTTACATATGTAAGTTGTGCAGTTTTGAGTGAGTTTCTTAATGCTGAGTTCTAATTTGATTGTGCTGTGGTCTGAGAGATAGTTTGTTGTGATTTCTGTTATTTTACATTTGCTGAGGAGTGCTTTACTTCCAGTTTTGTGGTCAATTTTAAAATAAGTGTGATATGGTGCTGAGAAGAATGTATATGCTGTTGATTTAGGGTGGAGATCTCTGTAGATGTCTATTAGTCCTGCTTGTTGCAAAGCTGAGTTCAGTTCCTGGATATCCTTGTTAACCTTCTGTCTTGTTGATCTGTCTAATATTGACAGTGGGGTGTTAAAATCTCCCATTATTATGGTATGGGAGTCTAAGTCTCTTTATAAGTCTCTAAGGACTTGCTTTATGAATCTGGGTGCTCCTGTATTGGGTGCCTACTTATTTATGATACTTATCTCTTCTTTGTGAATTGATCCCTTTGCCATTATGTAATGGCCTAGTCTCTTTTGATCTTTATTGGTTAAAATTCTGTTTTATCAGAGACTAGGATTGCAACTCCTGCTTCTTTTTTCCATTTGCCCATGCTTATGTCGTTAATGGTATTGCCAAGGTTTTGTTCTAAAGTTTTTATGGTTTTAGGTCTAACATTTAAGTCTTCAATCCATCTTGAGTTAATTTTTGTATAAGGTGTAAGGAAGGGATTCAGTTTCAGCTTCCTACATATGGCTAGACAGTTTTGCCAGCACCATTTGTTAAATAGGGAATCTTTTCCCCATTGCTTATTTTTCTCATATTTGTCAAACATCAGATAGTTGTAGGTAAGCAGCATTATTTCTGAGGGTCCTGTTCTGTTCAATTGGTTTATATCTGTTTTGGTACCAGTATCATGCTGTTATGGTTACTGTAGCCTTGTAGTATAGTTTGAAGTCAAGTAACGTGAGGCCTCCAGCTTTGTTCTTTTGGCTTAGGATTGACTTGGCGATGCGGGCTCTTTTTTGGTTGCATATGAACTTTAAAGTAGTTGTTTCCAATTCTGGGAAGAAAGTCATTGGTAGCTTGATGGGGATGGCATTGAATCCATAAATTACCTTAGGCAGTATGGCCATTTTCATGATATTGATTCTTCCTACCCATGAGCATGGAATGTTCTTCCATTTATTTGTATCCTCTTTTATTTCATTGAGCAGTGGTTTGCAGTTCTCCTTGAAGACGTCCTTCACATCTCTTGTAAGCTGGATTCTTAGGTATTTTAATTTCTTTGAAGCAATTGTGAATGGGAGTTCACTCATGATTTGGCTCTTTGTTTGTCTGTTATTGGCATATAAGAATGCTTGTGATTTTTGTACATTGATTTTGTATCCAGAGATTTTGCTGAATTTGCTTATCAGCTTGAGGAGATTTTGGGCTGAGACTATGAGGTTTTCTAGATATACAATCATGTCATCTGCAAACAGGGACAATTTGACTTCCTCTTTTCCTAATTGAATACCCTTTATTTCCTTCTCCTGCCTGATTGCCCTCACCAGAACTTCCAACACTATGTTGAATAGGAGTGGTGAGAGAGGGCATCCCTGTCTTGTGCCCATTTGCAAGGGGAAAGCTTCCAGTTTTTGCCCATTCAGTATCCATTTGCTTGGCAGATTTATTCCAACACTTTATTTTGAGCCCATGTGCATCTTTGCATGTGAGATGGGTCCTCTGAATGCAGCACACTGATGGGTCTTGACTCTATCGAATTTGCCGTCTGTGCCTTTTAATTGGGGCATTTAAACTATTTACATTTAAGGTTAATATTGTTATGTGTGAATTTGTTCCTGTCATTATGACATTCACTGGGTAGTTTGCCTGTTAATTGATGCAGTATCTTCATAGCATCGATG
The DNA here is from genome assembly GCF_028885655.2 of Pongo abelii. NCBI lineage: Eukaryota > Metazoa > Chordata > Mammalia > Primates > Hominidae > Pongo > Pongo abelii. The sequence goes on along the minus strand of NC_072009.2, from coordinate 45,032,629 downwards.
GTCTTTACAATTTGGCATGTTTTTGCAGTGGCTGGTACCAGTTGTTTCTTTCCATGTTTAGTGCTTCCTTCAGAAGCTCTTGTGAGGCAGGCCTGGTGATCACCAAATCTCTCAGCATTTGTTTATCTTTGAAGGATTTTAATTCTCCTTCACGTATAAAGCTTAGTTTGGCAGAATATGAAATTCTGGGTTGAAAATTCTTTCCTTTAAGAATGTTGAATATTGGCCCCCACTCCCTTGTGGCTTGTAGGGTTTCTGCCAAGAAATCCATTGTTAGTCTGATGGGCTTCCCTTTGTGGGTAACTCAGCCTTTCTTTCTGGCTGTCCTTAACACTTTTTCCTTCATTTCACTCTTGGTGAACCTGACAATTATGTGATTTGGGGTTACTTCTCTTGGGGAGCATATTTGTGGTGTTCTCTGTTTCCTGAATTTGAATGTTGGCCTGCCTTGCTAGGTTGGGGAAGTTCTCCTGAATAATATCCTGAAAAGTGTTTCCCAAGTTGGTTCAATTCTTTCCATCACTTTCAGGTACACCAATTAAACATAGATTTGATCTTTTCACTTAGTCTCATATTTCTTAGAGGCTTTGTTTCTTTTTACTCTTTTTTTCTCTAACCTTGTCTCCTCACTTTGTTTTATTAATATGATCTTCAATCACTGATACAGATTGTTCCACTTGATTGAGTTAGCTATTGAAGCTTGTGCATGCATCCTGAAGTTCTCATGCCATGGCTTTGAGCTCCATCAGGTCATTTAAGATCCCCTCTACACTGTTTATTCTATTTAGCCATTCATCTAATCTTTTTTCAAGGTTTTTAGCTTCCTTGTGATGTGTTTGAACATGAGACTTTAGCTCAAAGAGGTTTGTTATTACCAGCCTTCTGAAGCCTACTTCTGTCAACTCATCAAAGTCATTCTCCATCTAGTTTTGTTCCAATGATTGTGAGGAGCTGTGATCCTTTATAGAAGAGTTGCTCTAATTTTTAGAATTTTCAGCTTTTCTGCTATGGTTTCTCCCCCTTTGTGGTTTTATCTACCTTGGGTCTTTGATGTTTTTGGTCTACAGTTGGGGTTTTTGTGTAAATGACCTTTTTGCTGATGTAGATGCTATTCCTTTCTGTTTGTTAGTTTTCTTTCTAACAGTCAAGTCCCTCAGCTGCAGGCCTTTTGGAATTTGGTGTAGTTCCACTCCAGATTGTGTTTGCCTGGCTATCATCAGCAGAGGATAAAGAACAGCAAATATTGCAGAATAGGAAATATTGCTGCCCGATCCTTCCTCTGGAGGCTTCGTCACAGAGGGGAAGCTTCCTATATGAGGTGTCTGTTGGCCCTTACTGAGAGATGTCTCCCAGGGACAGATATGAAGAGGCAGTCTGTCCATTCTCAGAGCTCAAATGGCATGCTAGGAGAACCACTGCTCTCTTCAGAGTGTCAGACAGGGACGTTTAAGTCTGCTGAAGTTATCTGCTGCCTTTTTTTCAGCTATGCCCTGCCCACAGAGCTGGAGTCTAGAGACAGTAGGCCTTGTTGAGCTGTGGTGGGCTCCACCCTATTCGAGCTTCCTGGGTGCTTTGTTTACATACTCAAGCCTTAGCAATTGTGGATGCTCCTCTACCAGCCAGGTTGGCAACTTAGAGCTTGATCTCAGACTGCCGCATTTGCAGTGAGCAAGGCTCTGTGGGCATGGGACCCACCAAGCCAGGCATGGGATAGAATTACTTTGTCTGCCAGATGATTAAACTTTGCAAAAAGTGCAGTATTTGGGCAGGAGTGCTCCATTTTTCCAGGTAGTCTGTCACAGCTTCCCTTGGCTATGAAAGGAAAATCCCCCAACCCCTTGCATTTCCCAGGAGAGGCGATGCCCTGCCCTGCTTCTGCTCCCCCTCTGTGGGCTGAACTCACTGTCCATCCAGTCTCAATGAGATGAATGAGGTACCTCAGTGGGAAATGCAGAAATCACTGATCTTCTGCATTAACCATGCTGGGAGCTTCACACTGAAGCCATTCCTATTTGGCCATCTTGGAACACCCCCAGAAAAAAATAGGATGCATTTTTAAAGGTAATTTTTTTTTAGATGGAGTCTCATTCTGTCACCCAGGCCGGAGTGCAGTGGTGTGGAGAGTGCTTCCTCCACACACTTTCCTGTCCCTTTCAATCAGCTGGCTGTGATCTCACAGCCAGTGTGAGATCACTGACACTGGAAATCTGAGGCTCAGGACAGGCCCAAGTGGGGTGGTGGCTGCCCCTCTGCATTTCAATGTCACTGTGTGGCAGAGTGAGATCTTTGGCAGCAGAAAAAGACAGTGTGTTGCCAGAGGAGGGCTTGGTGAGTTGATTTGAGAGACAACACAAGCACCAAGATTTGGAATGTCCCAGGTTAATGTTGCGGAAACCAGCCCCACCACACCCAGTGGGTACCTTGAGTCTGGAGGAGACAAAAGAGTTAGACAGAGACATAATAAGCATTTAAAATGTTGGTCCAGGGGACCAGAGCATCGGAGGCTTGCTCATGGCAAAAACCTCTCCTCTCATGCACTACCCAATTTATTGGTTTACAAGCTCTTTGTTCTTAAGGCAGATGGGAGGGAGAGGAAGGAATGAGTGAAAGGATTAATCAGTGAAGGAGAACTCGTGAGCCATTGAATAACATGTATAGCACTGGCAGTTTCTGTGACTTTCCTTGAGCAAAGGTATGTGTCTAAACTACCTATGATCTTTAACTTATTGGGACTGAATCTGGTGGTAGTGAGTTTCAGGAGGAGCCAAGAAATTTGATTATACTCCACAGCTTCAAGGGAGTGTTATCTCCCTGATCAACATGTGAAATGATGCTGAGTGGTTATGCTCTCAGGGCATAAAGACATGAAGGCAATAAGGAGACTTTTCTCATCAGAAGTCATCCATGGCTCCCCATGTGTGTCTAACACAGGGGAGACCAAATAAACTGGGACCCCAGAAACCCTCTTTCCCACAGTTAGTAATTATGGGTTGTTGGTTTAGATGAAAGGCAGGACAAGAGATAAAGAATATTGGGGTGGCCCTGTGGTGACAGCATTTTCCAGCCAGCAGGCCTGCCTTACCTGCTGGGAAGAAGGCTGGGCCTCAGAGTCCCACAAAACCTCTTCTCCCATCTGATCTGTTTTAGAGAGACATGAATAAAATGGGCCTCTATAGTCCCAAGAGCCCATTCAAGGACCATGAGAGCCACTGGGCTTGGCCTTCTACTTTCCTGCAGACAAGACAATTTGAATGTCCCTTACTGCTAGGTACTGTCATCCCATGGGCCCTGATACCATCTCACCTGCTCAGTTCCCCTCTACTTTTTAGTGGGGACTAGGGCATGGAATGGGTGTACGGATGACAGGACCTGTCACTGGGATCAGGATAGACTCCAGGGAAGGGGAAGCTGCCACCAAGGAGCCCAGGTCAGGGGCCAGGTTTGGGGAGCAGTTTCCTCTGACCCTACACTTGCTCCTTCAGCCAGACTCATCACCAAAAGTTATGTCTATTTTGGAGAATGGAGCAAACAGACTTAGAAAAACACACTTGCAGGCCTGCCACCTAAAGACCAACCCAGCTGTCATTGTGGTGTGTTTATTTTTAATATTTTGTTGGTTTTGCTTTTCTCATGTTTCTGCTATGTATCAGTGCTTTTTTGAGCACTCTCCCTGCACTCTGTGATCTTTCCTTGTTGAGGAGGATCCTTTAAGGATAAGAAAAGTGCAGGCTTGCCAGCTGTGGATCTGGTCTACCTGTGGGGTTGGCCTATGTCTTGTCTTGTCTTCACACCATGTGCACATTTGCTCCTCCTTTCCACATACCATTAGGACATTAGCATCTTTCTTGACACCTCTTGTGCCTGCTTATATTTAGATCCTGCACTGCCCAGGTGTGTGACCCTAGGTGAGTTCATGTGACCTTTCACCTTCAAAATAGGGATGTTGCCATGACCTGCCATGGGGATTGTTGCACAGGTTAAGTGGGGGTGGTTATCAAAAGCCTAAGAGTACCGTTGAGACACAGTGAGCATTCATGAAATACCAATTCTTTATTATCAAGTGCTGCCTAATAGTTCTTTAGGATCAACCATCATTTATTCACATAACTATTAAGCTCTTGTTAATTGTTTTCCTATTTTCAATACTGGAGAACAATACTTCATTGAAGATCATTATAAATAAAGTGCTAATGTATTATCAGTTTTCAGTAAGAAGCTTAAGTGCCTCAAGGGGCTAGGTCAATCATAGCCTGACCCAAGTTTTTGCAGTTACAGGGAAAATGGTAAAAGCATTGCAATCTGTGATATCCTTGGGCCTACAGCCACCAGTGGCCAAAGTGAAACAGGAACTCACATTCCTGAGCTTGGCTTCAGCTTGTTTCCAGGTCCTACTGCTATGGCCTGAGAGAGCCTCTGCCCACCAAAATATATTGTTCTTTGTGTCCCCCAGGCCACTGCAGGGTGGTGACATGTACCAGTAGGGGCCGGACTATGATGTTGCCACCCTCCCCCTCATCTTTCCTGCTCATTTCCTCTGCCCTCTGGCAGCTTGCAGTAACATGCTGGACCCCTCTATGGCTGTACCTGAGTCAGGGCTGATGCCTCTAGCACTGGCATCCTCCAAGAAAATGTCCTTTCAGACTGGGCAGTTGGTCTACTGTTAGGGGCTGGATTTCATGATGCCAACTGGAGACACCTCTGTGGCTCTGTCTATTTATACCCTTGCTGATGCTTACGTGTGGATCTGCTTTGGACAGATCTTGAGGTTTTGAGCTGGATGTGAAGATTACTTGGCTCTTGTTTGAGGGAGTGGAAGTATGGATAGAGCCAGGATTTTCTGCTGGAATCTGTGATGTTTAATGAGACGTTGGAACCAGTACAGCTGGAACAGAGAGCCTTCCTAGAGTCTCTGACACCACAGATTATTTCTCATATATTTTATTTTGAAAATAAAAATATATGCGCATGACGGAAAAATACCGAGATGAGGCAAGAGTTACACAGAAGGAGCTGTCACCATATACACCTCACCATAGTCCCCTGAATTACCTGTTAACACCAGGTACAACAGAAGAAGGCTGAGTTTCTTAGACTCCTGACCTTTCCTCCACCCTCAGCCATTGAGAGGATTATCATGATTTTAGTTTCTTTCTTAGTTATCATTGAAGTTGTAAGTAACTGTAGAGTATATATATATATATATATATATATATATATATATATATATATATATTTGATCCAATACGATAAAATCTTGTGACTTTCCTCTTGTGGGAAGTATATTGACACTTTGAATTCACCTATATTTCTTGGTATTCTATGGGTATATACATATTTTTTCCTTAGCTTTCTGTTTTCTTGGAGTTTCTAATTGCCTGTTCTTCTTTATTTCCATTTAAGATTAAATTGTCTCCTTCTATCACATCCTTAATATCTTCCCTCATTTCTAACCTCCCATCTGAAGTCACTGCTGGATGCCTTCCATTATCCTGTTCCCATCCAACCAACATCTCTCTAGGCCTGGAGAGGAACTATCATTCCCAGAGCTTTTATAACTGCCTCCCTTTACATGTCAAATGCTATTTCACTTCTGCAACTCTGGGATGAATCTCCCAGAGAACTAACCACTTTTCTTATTTTTTTTAATTGTATGTGGTTTTGAAATATTTTTTAGATTGTCTTCCTTTTTTTGAGAGTTATACATTTTAAGAGAATTTCAAGCTGCTTTCCTAATCTCTGATTTTTCCTATTATCGTCCTAAATTTTGCTACTTTCTATGGATGCCACATTTTATACTTTTCTGATACTATAGGAAGCATGTGTTCTGAACTTTCCTTGAACAGAAGTCATGGGGCCAGAAGGAAGAAAGAACTTAAAGACTCATTTCTCTGGAGGTGAGTTGTCTGTTGGATCATATTTGTCTTTTTTTTTTTTTTTTTTTTTGCATTTGTAAAACTGTTGGACACTCCTGTTTGCCTGTGCAATTAGTAATCAGGCTGAAATGGGGATGGTCACAGGCTCATTTCACATTGGGACAAGAGGAACTGGCCTTCAAACCATGGGCCTACACATGGGAAGGGTGATTTCCTCTGGGAATCCCTAAGCTTCCTTGTTCCTCTGCAGAAACCTTCACCTTCAGTGGTCCTGCTGCTGACTTGGCATGGTCATGCTCTTCCTCCACTGGCAACCTAACTGCACAACTGTGGACATTGTGCTCATGGCTTTTCCCTTCTCTTTGTCTTGAAAAGAGATGATGCAACCCATTTCTCTACTATGATGGAACCAGAATGTCCATATAAGAACTTTAATATTATTTCCTCTACATCAGAGGGCATGTAAGCTTCTCCATGAAACAGGAAATAGCAGAAAACAGAAAGATGGATAGGAAGGTTTCTTTGACCTATAAAGGTCTTGAGGGGCAGCTGGGTACTGTTTTAGGTGGTCACTCTTCTATGCAGACGGAAGGACTGTGTGAGCCTTTCTGTCAGACCTGATGTGTTTCTGAGCTCAGGGCCAACAGAATTCTCATTGCACAGCCTCCTGCATTGAGAAAAGAACCTACCTTCTCAGGCCTCCTGCCCATCCCTATTCTTAGCTCCGGATTGTGATTCCTTATTTAAAAACAGCTTCATTGACATGTAATCAGTATATGGTAAACTGCACATGGGTAGATAGAAGAACTGATGATTTTCTCCATGTGAGTATTCCATTCATCACAAGGCTACAAATGTGATGCAGGTCATGAAAATGTATCTTACTCCCAGCAATAATGATCTCTCACTGACCACCCTATGACCAACTACCTTCTTCTTTCACTGAAAATTAGTGGTATTTATAGAATTACATGTAAATACAATATATACTTCGGTCTTTCTGAATTGTTCTGATCTGGCTTCTTTTATTCAGCAGAACTACTTTAAGAGCCACACAGTTCTGAGTGCATCAACAGTCCATTCCTTTTCATGCTGAGCAACATGCCATGGTGTGGATATGCCACAGCTTGTTCACCTTTCTTCTGTGTATGGGCATTTGGGGGCTCCTGGTTTGGGACCATTATGTGTAAGTATGTCATGAATATTTCTTTATGTATGTGTCCTGTGAACTTGTCTTCATTTCTCATGGTTCATTCCCAGGAGTGCATTGGCCACATCATGTGATGGTAGGTATGTATTGACCTTGCTAAGGGACCAGTGATCCTTGTCCTAAGAGTTTGATCCATTTCCTGCTTTCTCTCTTGCTCTGCTTTCTCTCTTGCTCCCTATGATTTAGTCATACTAACCTCTTGTCTCCTTCACCTCCAGGGCGATAACTTCTTAGCACATCACCCTTCCTTTACATTTGGAACCACCAGCTCCTTCTCCATGTACTGGCTCTGATGCTCTCATTAAAGTTGCGTTCTGTGACCCATGTGTAACACATTCCCCTTGAAACACTCTATGTATGAGAGGGTTTTGGGATAAGAGACTGTTCCTGATGAGTATAAAATACCTACAATGACTCTGAATGGGAGAAAGATGACTGGGTAGGTCTTGTCACCCATTGTCCTTGGAGCTCATCTTGGTTGATAGAAAGAAGACTGGGTGTGGCATGGACATATTTTCAAGTGACTGATAAACTTTTTCTAAGTGACAACTGGAGAACTGGCTGTGGGCTGAAACCTGAGTATGAAGTTATTTGGAAGCTGAGTGATTGTAAGTGAGTCACTCAATTACCTGATCCTTTTCCTCTACATGTGGGACTACTGTTACCTTGCAGTGTTTCCTTGAGTTCACCTGAGCAAGACACCTGCACGTGGTGGTGTTAGTTTCCCTTTATTGAAATAGAATAACCCATGGATATTATGTGCTGAGGTCTGGATTACAATTGAGCAAGATGCAGAAGACCTTGTAAACCCCATGGAGGCTTCACTGATCACTGGGTGTCTGGAAAGGCAGCAGAGAAAAAGTGACCTAGAGCTGGAAATGGCCAGTGGGTCTTTTACAGGTAGTTAAACAGGCATGAATGGGGCAGGAGAGGATTCTCTCCATCCACCTACCAGGAATGTCACCCATGATGTGATGGTTGGACAGTTGTCATATTGCTTCACTAAAAATAGTAATTTAGCAGCTGGAGCCAGTGATAGACAAGTTCCTACTGATTCACAACAGGTGGTAACATTAAAGTGTTAATTAAACTCACATGCCAGGGAGGAAAAAGGGTTCCCAGTAAAATCTCAGATATTGGGTGAGTGAACCCAGGCATGCACATTAAGAGACAAAATGGCAGAGTATGAGTTTCTGGGGTCACTCCACCAAAAAAAGGGAGGAAGCCTCAGACAGGCATACATATAACTGCTTAAACACACTGCCTATACTCACTTCCCAAGGGTAAGGAGGGAACTGTGCCTATGGGCAGCCCACGCTAAGGGAAGAATCATGGAAAAGAGTGCACCAGATGCTGGAGGTAGGCCAGTCTGAAAAGTCTCAGAATAAATGTTAATGGCCAAACTTGTTCTTCAAGTCACACATTTGGATCTCTTCCAAGTGCATTTTTCATTTTCTCCTGCTCTAAACCTTTTTAATAAACGTCCACTCCGGCTGTGAAACTTGCTTCAGGTTTTTTTTTTCTTCTTCTTCTTTATGCCCATCAGTTGAATTCTTTCACCTGAGAGGCAAGAATTGTCATTGCTAAAGACCCGGATGTATTTGCTTCCAGTAACACAGATACCTTCTACTGGTAAGAGGTCTAGGAGCTGGTGGACATAGAGGCTGGAGTATGTGTCCAGAATGTGCCTGCCCTAAACCCAGGATGTTATGGACTCTGGAGGGACTTGAACCCCAGGTTAAGGGGACACCATAGAAACAGAGCCCAGCCTGCTGTTGGAATACTGGGGATAGGATTTTTTTACTGAGGTAAAATGCCCGAAATATTTTAACTGATTTTTAACATATAATTCAGTGACACGTGAATATACATGTTCTGCCACCACTTAATTCCAAATTATTTTCTTTATCCCAAATGGAAATCCCCTACCTATTATAGAACTACTACCCAATTTGTCCTCTTTCTGACAACTGACAATTAGCAATCTGCTTTCTTTCCCTATGAAATTACTTATTCTGGACATTTTTATACAAATAAAATCATACAGTGTGTGACTTTTATGCTTAGCTTCTTTAAACACAATGGTTTTGCACTATCTTCACATTGTAGTATGAGTGTCTCAATCCTTTTTATGGCTAAATATTATGCCACTGTATGGATATACTACATTTTGTTTTTCTATTGTTTGTTGGTGGACATTTGCTTTCTTTCCATGTTTTAGTTATTGTGAATAATTCTGCTATGAATATATGTTTACAAGTTTTTGTTTGAATACCTGCTTTATATTTTTTTGTGTATACACCTGGGGAGGATTTGCTGTTTTCTATGAAAATTCTATGTTTTGATTTTTGCAGAAACACAAAACTTATTTTCCACAGCAGATGAACTATTTTACCTTTGTGTTTCTCCATTTCAATGTCAACTTTTTTAGTTTATGGTTTTTAAATAATAATAATTATAATGGGTGAAAAGTGGTGTCTTATTGTGGCTTTGATTTGCATTTCCCTGAGGTGAGTGATGTTGAGCTACTTTTTATGTGTGTTTTTTTGTATATATTTGGAAAAAATATTTTCAATTTCTCTATTCATTTTTTTAAAAATTGTGTTGTTTGTCTTTTTGTTCTTGAATTGTAAGAATTTCTCCTATACGCTGGACACTAGGCTCTTACCTTTATATATGACTCCAAATATTTTGTCCTATGCTGTTGGTTTTCTATTGACTATCCCGATAGTGTCCTTTGAAGCATGAAAGATTTTAGTTTTAAAGAAGGTTAAATTATCTATTTTTTCTTTTGTTTTCTGTGCATTCTCTGTCATACCCAGGAAACTATTGATGGATTCAATGCCAATAAGCACTTAAAAATATGTTTGACATCACTAGCCATTAGGTAAATGAATATCTAAACCACAATGATATTACCACTTTTTACCCACTAGAAAGTGATTTTTTTTTTTTTTTTTTTTGGAAAAGGGAAAGTTGGAGAGTATGTGGAGAAAATGGAACTCTTGTGCATTGCTGGTGAGAATGTGAAATGGTGGTGATGGTTGCACAATAACACAAACATACTTAATGCCACTTGCCTATACACCTACAAATGTTTAGATTGGTATATTTTATGTTATGTTTCTTTTACTACATACAACAAATTCTTCCTGAGAACTGGTCCTGAAATAGTTCCATGTGAATGAAAGAAGACCCATCTCTCCCAGAAGGAGTAGAAGCTTTTATTTATTTATTTACTTTGAAATAGAGTCTTGCTCTGTGGCTCAGGCTGGAGGAAAGTGCTGCGGTCTCTGCCCACTGCAAGCTCCACCTCCCATGTTCATACCATTCTCTTACATCAGCCTCCTGAGTAGCTGGGACTAAAGGCGCCCACCACCATACCTGGCTAATTTTTTTGTATTTTTTAGAAGAGACGGGATGTCACCCTGTTAGCCATGATGGTCTCGATCTCCAGACCTAATGATCCACCCACCTTGGCCTCCCAAAGTGCTGGGAATAGAGGCTTGAGCCACCACACCTGGCTAAGTAGGAGCCTTTTAATTCATGCTGGTACTACACACTCCTGGCTCTTCCACACACAAAGCATGACCTCACCAATCACAAGCAGTCCAATTCTAACTGGTCTATTTGTACCCCTTTCCAACATCCTATTCTCCCATTCAACTTATTCTCTGCCCCCCTACAAGCCACTGTACATCACAGATTCACTTACCTTCTCTGTAGACTTTTCTATAATGTCATAGAAATGCGATCATACAATATGTGATCTCTTCAGACTGGTGCTTTTTGTTATTAATGTTTTCTTGTTATTCCATAATTGCTGCCAAAATAAGCATGCATGTCTTGTGCCACAGAAAACCAATCACACACTAAGCTCTACTTAGTAAAAACTAAAAAAAAATGCTAGTACATATTGTCACATTTATACTGTTATTTTTTAATTCATGATTTCTACAATGAATAAATGGATGAATAAAGTAAACTGACACACAAATATTCTGCTTTGCCAGTCCAGCTGAGCATCGGGCTGCTTACAGACTCCAGGAAGAGTGCTGTAAACAGTTTTGACTTTGGCCCTTACCAGCTAGTGAGACTCACATTTATTAAGTAAAGATTAATTGACCAAGGCTTAAGTCAACACCACTAAAGTGTAAATAACAGTGTGGACTTCCCAATTAGAAAGCAATTAATCACTGTGGTAAGTCAAAGACTAGTCTTAGGACCACATGAGTAAGCAAGCTAGTTAGATAAACACCCCACATTCCTTTGTTTCTACTCTAACTTATTTAACTGAACAGAAAAGGCTGCCTTTAGCCAAGTTTATTAACGGAGCTTATGCCAACCCCCAAAGCCTTCCAAGAAGGTTTGCATCTGATAATTTTCCCCACCATCCTTACTGAATCCACACAGATGTCAAAGCAGCAACAAGAATTTCTGGAGTACAAATTAGTTTCTGTGGGAATTGAAAAAGCCATTGATTTCAATTTCAGTACATATTTTGATTGCTTAATACTTGATACAGATTAGAACTTTGGAGGTTTACTTTCTTAAATCTGCTTGTCAAAAATAAGACAAAGTGTAAAATCACATGCACTGGTCTGTTAGTTTTTCTTCACGTTTCACAACATGGCACTTCTTTTGATTGATATTTGAAGACAGAGACTAATTTATGAAAATATTTTTCACTGTTCTTTCCCTTGTTGCTTTTACACATTACAAGTGAAATTTCTGGAAACTTCAACAGTGCACACTTTAAATAAGAATAAAAGTCAGCGGGCATCTGGCAAGATGGTTGAAAAAGAAAAGCTCTGGTCTGCAGCTCCCAGTGAGATCAACACAAAACACAGCGATTTCAGCATTTCCACCTGAGGTACCCAGTTCATCTCACTGGAACTGGTTAGACATTGAGTGAGGCCCACAGAAGGCAAGCAGAAGCAGGGTGATTTTTGCCTCACCCAAGAAGTGCAAGGGGCTGGAAACTTCCTCTCATAGCCAAGGAAAACCATCAGGGGCTGTGCTATCAAGCCCATATCCTGCACTTTTCACATGGTTTTTGCAACCCACACACACACCAGGAGATTCCCTAGTGTGCCTACACAACAACAACCCTGGGTTTCAAGCACAAAACTGGGTGGCTGCTTTGGCACATAGTGAGCTAGATGCAAAAGATTTTTTGTACCCCAGTGGCACCTGGAACTCTACTGGGACAAAACCTTTCACACCCCTGGAAAGGGGTCTGAAGCCAGGGAACCAAGTGGTCTCACTCATCAGGTCCCACTTACATCAAACATAGCAAGCTGAGATCTACTGGTTTCAAATTCTCACTACCTGCATAGAAGCCTGAAGTCAACCATGAATGGTCAAGCTTGGTGGGGAGAGGGTCGATCACCATTACTGAGACTTACTTATAAGGGTTTCCCCTAACAGTGTTAAGAAAACTGCCAGGAAGTTTGCAGAAGCATGCAAAGCAGCTGTGGCCAGACTGGCTCTCTAGATTCCACGCCGCTGGTTATGTCATTTCTGAAAGAATGGCAGCAGCCCCAGTCAGGGGCTTATACTTAAAACTCCCATCTCCCTGGGACAAACCACATGGGAAAAGGGATGGCTGTGAGTGAAACTGCAGCAGACTTAAACATTCCTGCCTGCCTGTTCTGAAGAGAGCAGTGTATCTCCAAGAATAGTGTTCAAGCCCTGCTCAGGGACAGATTTCTTTTTCAAGTGTGCCCCTTACCCCTGGGCCTCCTGACTAGGGAACACATCCCAGCATGTTTCAACAGACACTTCATACAGAAGAGCTCTGGCTGGCACCAGTCAGGTCCCACTCAAGGCAAAATATCCCACTTATTGCTGTTCTGAAACTTCAGATGGTCATACCCAGTAAAACAGCATCTGAAGTAGACCTCTTGCAAACTCCAGCAGACCTGCAGAAGAGATGCCTGACTGATCAACATCAACATCAACAAAAAGGACACTTATACAAAAACCCAATCCAAAGACCATCAGCATAAAATATCCCAGGTAGATAAATCTGTGAAAAATAGGAATCACCATCACAAAAGTGCTGAAAATTCAGAAAATTAGAATACTTCTTCTCCTCAAAATGATTGCAACTCCTCTCCAGCAAGGGCACAAAAGTGGATGGAGAATGAGGTTGATGAGTTGGCAGAAGTAGGCTTCAGATGGTCCATAATAACAAAATTCTCTGTGGTAAAGGAGTACATTCTAACCCAATGCAAGGAAGCTAAGAACCTTGATAAAATGTTACAGGAACTGCTAACTAAAACAATCAGTTTAGAGAAGAACATGTATGACCTAATGGAGCTCATAAACACAGTGTAAGAAACATTATGAAGCAAAAACAATTATCATTGGCTGAATCAATGAAAAAGAAGAAAGATATCACAGATTATAGATCAACTTAATGAAATTGTGGGGAAAAGAAAGAGAAATCAGACTGTTACTGTGTCTATGTAGAAAGAAGTAGACATAAGAGACTCCATTTTGTTCTGTACTAAGAGAAATTCTTCTGCCTTGAGATGCTGTTAATCTGTAACCCTAGCCCCAACACTGTGCTCACAGAGACATGTGCTGTGTTGACTCAAGGTTTAACGGATTTAGGGCTATGCAGGATGTGCTTTGTTAAACAAGTGCTTGAAGGCAGTATGCTTGTTAAAAGTCATCACCATTCTCTAATCTCAAGTACCCAGGGACACAATACACTGTGGAAGTCCACAAGGACCTCTGCCTAGGAAAACTAGGTATCAACCAACATTTCTCACCAAGTGAAGCCTGAGATATAGCCCCATGGGAAGGGAAAGACCTGATCATCCTCCAGCCCGACACCCATAAGGAGTCTGTGCTGAGGGGGATTAGTAAAAAAGGAAGGCCTCTTTGCAGTTGTGATAAGAGGAAGGCATCTATCTCCTGCTCATCCCTACAATCCCCCTCTCGAGCTGGTAGAGATAATGATTAATAAATACTGAGGGAACTCAGAGAGCAGTGTTGGCACGGGCCTTCCATATGCTGAGCGCTGGTCACCTGGACCCACTTTTCTTTCTCTATACTTTGTCTTTGTGCCTTATTTCTTTTCTCTGTCTCTCATTCCACCTAACGAGAAACACCCACAAGTGTGGACTGGCAGTCCACCCCTTCAGAAATAAAGCATGAAGACAAGATTGGAGTAAAATGATTGAAAAGGAACAAACAAAGCCTCCAAGAAATATGGGACTATGTCAAAGACAAAACCTACAACTGATTGGTGTATCTGAAGTGAGGGGGAAAATGGAACCAAGTTTGAAACTACACTTCAAGGCATTATCCAGGAGAAGTTCCCCAACCTAACAAGACAGACCAACATTCAAATTCAGGAGATAGAGATAACACCACTAAGATACTCTTCGAGAAGAGCAACATCAAGACACAAACTATCAGATTCTCCAAGTTTGAACAAAAAGAAAAAAAACGTTAAAGACAACCAGAGAGAAAGATGAGGTTACCTAGAAAGAGAAGCCCATCAGACTAAAAGTGGATCTTTCTGCAGAAACCCTACAAGCCAGAAGAGAATGGGGCCAACATTCAACATCCTTAAGAAAAAAAAAAATTCAACCTAGAATTGTATATTCAGCCAAACAAATCTTCCTAAGCAAAAGAAAAATAAAATTGTTACACACAACCAATTATAGATGGTTTATGTCACCACCATGTCTGCTTTAGAAGAACTCCTGAAGTAAGCACTAAATATGGAAAGAAAAAACTGTACTCACCACTGAAAAAAATAGCAAAATATAAAGACCAACAACACCATGAAGAAAGTGGATCAACTAATATACAAAATAACCAGCTAACATTGCCAATGCAGGGTCAGATTTACACATGACAATATTAACCTTAAATGTAAATGAACTAAATTTGTCAAAGTACACAGACTAGCAAATTGGATAAAGGGTCAAGACCCTCTGGTGTGCTACATTCAGGAGACCCATCTCATGGATGAAGACACACATACACCCAAAATAAGTAGAAAGTCAAAAATAAAAAATAAAAAAAACAGGGGTTGCAATACTAGTCTATCCTAAGACAAACTTTAAACCAATATAGATCAAAAAAGACAAAGAAGGGAATTACATAATGATAAAGGGATCAATGCAACAAGAAGAACTAATGATCCTAAAAATATATGAACCTAATACAGGAGCACTCAGATTTATAAAGCAAATACTTAGAGACCTACATAGACTTAGACTGTTACCCAATCATAACAGGATATTTTAACAGTCAGATATATTATGCAGATAAATGAGACAGAATATTAACAAGAATACTCAGGACTTGAACTCAGCTTTTGACTAAGCAGAGCTAATAGACATCTACAGAACTCTCCACTCCAAATCAACAGAATATACATTCTTCTCAGCACCACATAGCACTTATTCTAAAATCAACCACATAATTGGGGGTAAAACACTCTTCAGCAAGTTCAAAGAACAGAAATCAAAACAGTCCCTTATGCCAAAGTGGAATAAGATTAGAACTCAGGATTCACAATCTCATTAAAAACTGCACAACTACAAGAAAACTGTAAAACCTGCTCCTGAATGACCACTGGATAAATAAGAAAATTAGGAAAGAAAGAAATAAGTTGTTTGAAATCAATGAGAACAAAGACACAACCTACTGGAATCTCTAGGACACAGCTAAAGAAGTGTTAAGAGGGAAATTGATAGCACAAAATGTTCATATCAAAAAGTGGGAAGGACCTAAAATCCACACCCTAAAATCACAATGAAAAGAACAAGAGGGATGGACATGGTGGCTCTTGCCTCATATTTCAGCACTTTCAGAAGGTGGGCCAGGAAGGTCACCTGAGTTCAAGAGTTCAAGGGCAACCTGGCCAACCAACATGGTAAAACTCTCTCTCTACAGAAAATACAAACAAAACAAAACAAAACAAAACAAAACCTGGCCTGGTGGCACATCCCAGATACTTGGGAGGCTGAAATGGGATAATTTCTTGAACCCAAAAGATAAATGTCACAGTGAACTGAGTTCACACAACTCCCCTCCAGCATGGGTGACAGAGAAAGTCACCTTCTCAGAAAAAAAAAAAAGAAAGAGGGAAAGAAAAAGAACTAGAGAAGCAAGAACAAACAAATTCAAATGGTGACACAAAAAAGAAATAACTGAGATTAGACAATAATTGAAGGTGATAGAGTCAGAAAAATCCTTCAAAAATCCATGAATCCAGGAGCTTTCTTATTTTTTTGTAAAGTTTAACAAAATAGAGTGCTAGTCAGAACAATAAAGAAAAAAAGAGAGAAGAATCAATTAGACACGGTAAAAAAGGATAATGGGGATATAACCACTGATTCCACAGAAATAAAAGCTACCAGAATACTGTAAACACCTCTATGCAAATAAACTAAAAAAATCTAGAAGAAATAAATAACTTCCTGGACACGTACACCTTTCCAAGACTAAACCAAGAAAAAGCAGAAGCCCTGAAGAGACCAACAAATTCTAAAATTGAGGAAGTAATTAGTAGCCTACCAAACAGAAATGCCCAGACCAGACAGATTCACAGCTGACTTCCACCAGTTGTTCAAAGAAAAACTGGTGCCATTTTCTTCTGAAACTGTTCCAAACTATGCAAAAAGAGGGACCTCTCCTGAACTTATTTTATGAGGCTAGCATCATCTTAATACCAAAGCCTGTCAGAGACCACCCCCCAAAAAATTAGGCCAATATCCCTGATGAATATCGCTGTGAATGTCCACAATAATGTACTGGCAAACTGAATGTAGCAACATATCAAAATCTTATCCATCACAATCAAGTCAGCTCCATCCTTGGGTTGCAAGGCTGGTTTCAACATATGCAAATCAATAAATGTAATCCATCACATAAAGAGAACCAATGGCAAAAACCACATAATTATCTCTATCGATGCAGAAAAGGCCTTTGATAAAATTCAACATCCCTTCCTTCTAAAACCCCCAATAAACTAGGTATTGATGAGATGTATCAGAAACTTACGAGAATTATTTTTGACAAACCCATAGGCAATATTATACTGAATGGGCAAAAGCTGGAAACATTCCCTTTGAAAACACAAAACACAAGGCACAAGTCTAGGATGGCCTCTCTCACTACTCCATAGTATTCACCATAGTATTGAAAGCTCTGCCCAGGACAATCAGGCAAGAGAAAGAAATAAAAGGTATTCAAATAAAAATAAAGGAAATCAAATTGTCCCTGTTTGGAGATGACATAGTTGTATATTTTGAATACCCCATTGTCTCAGCTCTAAAACTTCTTAAAAATAGACAAGAAACTTGTCTTTTGTATAAGTTTGCTTAAGCTTATAAGCAACTCTAGCAATCTCAGGCTACAAAATCAATGTGCAAAAATTACAAGTATTTCTATAGACAAATAATAGATGAACAGATAGCCAAATCATGAGTGAACTCAAATTCACAATTGCTCCAAAGAAAGTAAAATAACTAAGAATACAACTTACAAGGCATGTTAAGAACTTCTTTATGGAGAACTACAAATCACTGCTCAAGGAAATAAAAGAGGACACAAAATATGGAAAAAATTCATGTTCATGGTTAAAAAGAGTCAATAGCATGAAAATGACCATATTGCTTAAAGTAATTCACACATCTACAACAATCTGATCTTCAACAAGCCTGACAGAACCAAGCAACTGGGGAAGGATTCCTTGGTACTGGGAAAACTGGCTACCCATATGCAGAAATCTGAAACCAGATCCCTTTCTTACATCACTTACAAAAATTAACTCAAGATGAATTAAAAGACTTAAACATAAAACCTAAAATCATAAAAACCCTAGAAGAAAACCTAGACAATACCATTCGGGATATAGACATGGGAAAGACATAATGACAAAAACACCAAAAACAATAGGAACAAAATCCAAAATTAATGTATGGGACCCAATTAATCTAAAGAGCTTCTCCACAGCAAAAGAAACTATCATCAGAGTGAACAGGCAACATACAGAATGTGAGAAAATTTTTTTACCCTATCTATCTGACAAAGGTCTAATATCCCAAATCTACAAGTAACATTAAAAAAATTTACCAGGAAATGAAATACCCCATCAAAAAGTGGGCAAAGGATATGAACAGACACTTCTCAAAAGGAGACATTAAATCAGCTAAGAAACATATGTAAAAAAAGATCAGCATCACTGTTCATTGGAGAAATGCACATCAAAACCACAATGAGATACCATCTCCATGATATCTGTGTGTCAGAATGGTGACCATTAAAAAGTCAGGAAATGATAGATGCTGGCAAGATGTGGAGAAATAGGAATGCTCTATACTGCTGGTGGGAGTGTAAATTAGTTCAATCATTGTGGAAGAAAGTGTGGTGATTCCCCAAGGATCTATAACCAGAAATACCATTTGAACCAGGAATCACATTACGTGGTATATACCCAGAGGATTATAAATCATTCTACTATAAGGAAACATGCACATGTATATTTATTACAGCACTATTCACATACAAAAAAGACATGGAACAAACCCAAATTCCCATCAATGATAGAGTGGATAAAGAAAATGTGGCACATATACACCATGGAATACTATGCAGCCTTTAAAAAGAATAAGTTGTAATATAAATACACACGCACATGTCCTTGTGATAGAATGACTCATTTTTTTGGGGGGGGTGCTATATACACAGTAATGAAATTGCTGAGTCCAAAGGTATTTCTCATTCTAGACACTTGATGAAATGCCACACACTTTTCCACATAGTCTGTACCAATTTATATTCTGAACAACAATGTGAAAACAATTGTATTACTGCACTATTTCGCTACCATCTGTTGTTTCATGGGTTTTTAGTAATCACCATTTCCACTGGCCTAAGACGGTATCTCATTGCCATTTAGATTTCCTTTTCCTTCACAATTAGTGCTGTTGAGCTTTTTGACATGAAGAAGGAAGACCAGTAACTCTTTTCTTACCCCAATTTGGCCTTTTTATATCAGCTCTTCAACACCCATTTCACCTGTGTTTTTAACACTATCCTGAAAAAGGAAAAGTATTATGGGCTTAACATACATGATAAAGATAGCCATCAACTTTGTTTCCACAAGACAGAAACATATTTGGATATTGCTTCCATGGAAAAAGGAGTTTACAATTGCACTTAATGGAAGAGGCTAGAAATGCTGCACATCATCCTACAAGGCACAGTGAAAGCTCCTCACAAAAAGAAATTATATGAGTACAAAATGTCAAAGTCCAGGGATCAGAAATTCTGTTCCATTAGTAAGCTTTATAATCTACTGGAAGAATGCTAACCTGAAGCCCAATGCTATGAGTTACAGAATTATATTCTCACAGAATATATGTCTGTGTAAGTAAGTGGGATAGGGTGGTTCAATGCAAATACCAACCTTTCAACTTTAATTTCTAAAAGATTTTGAAACAAAATGATTTTCAAATAAGGATTAAAAATGCCAAATTGTAGGAGACTCAATTTTAACTATTTCAAGATCCAATAGAAGTAATGCATTTAAACACAACTAGCTATGCTCCTTTTTTCATGGGATTTTGGGAGAGTCACCTTGACAGTTGAAAACCTCTGTGGCCAGTGGTGCCTTTGCCTGAGTTTTGTTCATGCCTGCTAAGCTTGCTCTACCCACTCTGCCAGACAGGCTACACTCAGCTTGCGTTATGGGCCAGGATTTCACACCTGCCAAGGGCAAACATGAGGTAGAGTGGCAAGTGGGGTGTGATCAAGTGTGGGGTCCAGCCGATATACACAGCCAGGCCTGCCAGCAGTGGCAAAGCAGGAAATTTTAGGTGCCAACAGAAGTGCCATCTCACTGAGACACAGCAGCTAGACCAGGCATACTGCAAGCAGCTTCCACAGCTGATATTGGGGAATGTAGAGGTTCCCAGAAGTTTCAGGATGCCAAAAACAGCAAAGCCCTAAAAAGGGTGTCACAGCCCTGTCTTTGAGAGACCCTAGGTCTGTGCATCCTGAAGGGCCACAGCTGTCCTCTTATTTTTGTCTTTCAGAATGTGATGATCAAGAGACATCTTTTTATCCCAATTTTTGTTACAGTTCTTTCAGCTCCACCATTCAGCGATTCTCAAATAGTTGTTCTGCATCCAGGAAGAATGAGGTAGACGAACACGTGGAGGGTGAGAAATGTATAGATAAGATTTACTCAGGAACAGAACTCAAAACAGATCCCCATTGGGTAACTCCTCTCCACAGGCTGGATGTTCTGATGAGTGTCCAGCTCTCAGCAGAGAGATGGCTTAGGGCAGGCAGCTCCTTTCCACAGGCAAGGTGTCAAGGATTAGTGTCCAGCTCTCAACAGGAAAGAAACCCTGGACTTGGCAGCTTCTCCATCCAGCTGATCATCTTATGAGGTGTTAAGCTCTCCACAGAGAGAAGACTTTGGAGTGGGTAGGTCCTCTTCACACCTGGTGGTCCTAACATTGGCTAAGACTTCAGCCAATAGAAGACCTTCGAGTGAGTATCTCCCTTCTCTAGCTGGTCATCCCATTATCTCTCCAGCAGAGACTGTGGTGGGTAGCTCCATCCCACCACTGACAGTCCTGACGTCTCCTCAGCTCACAACAAAGAGATGGCACTTGAGTGGGTAGCTCCTCTCCACAGTCGGTGGTCTGAAAAGTCCTCAAATCTTGCTGAGTCCAGGAATATTATGTGCTTCAAAGGAAACAAAGTGCTTGCTGATTGGATTATTTGGCAACAATGCGTGCATTTCAAAATGCACCATTGGTTCCCATTATTGTCCATCAGCCTGAGACCCAGACTTCAGGCCATCACTGGCTTGAAGGTGGAGCCCCAGTGGGGCCTCTTTGGGGGCCAGCAAGTTTATTGTCATGAGCCTGTGATGGCTAATACTGAGTGTCAACTTAACTGGATTGAGATATACAGAGTATTAATTTGGCATGTGTCTGAGTGTTGCCTAAAAGAGATTAACACTTGGGTCAGTGGGCTGGAGAAGGCAGAACCACCCTTAATCTTGTGGGCATAATTCATTAACTTCCAGTGAATATAAAACAGGCAGAAAAACATGAATAGATGAGATGGGCTTAGCCTTGCAGCCTATATCTTTGCCCTGTGCTGCATGCTCTCTGCCCCACATGTTGGACTCCAAGTTGTTCAGTTTTGGGACTTGGACTGGATCTTGTTGCTCCTCAGCTTTCTGACAGTCTATTATGTGACACTGCAATGGTGTAAGTTAGTACTTAATAAACTCTGCTAAAGTACTGTTCCTGTTAGAGAATCCTGAGTAAATACAGATTTTGGTACCAGAAGTGGTTCTAGAAAAACAGAATATTGAAAAGGAAGTTGTTTCATTGGTTTTGGAGTTTCTGGGGTTGCCTGCTATGTATAATTTGATGCAAAAATGCTAAGGATTCTACTTCTAATTGTATGGAGAACACTGATAATCCTTGGTGGAAACCGTTCATAGAGTCATGCAAAGTAAATGCATTTGACACTCCTGATTCACCAGTTGTGAGAGGCAAGGAGTTTTGTTTACTCACTGTATAATAATTTTGACTATATGTGGAGAACCAAGAATCACAATGAAGCTGCTTGGTAGCTCTTAAGTTCAGTAGACACAATGATCAGAGGTAATGATGTATTCAGAAACTCTGTCTCCCAGCTTCAGAAGCCCCAAATCTGCTAATTTTGTACAGAGTGAGAGTCTTATCACCTGTAGAGAAAGAGCCAAAATTACAGGTTTTAAACATGTAAGTGACTGACCTTCAATGAAAGATGCATGCACATCCTCAAAAGTGTCTACTGTTATAGTGAGGGATTGATTGAATAGAATGGGACCCTGCAACTGTGAAAGGATGTGTCGGAGGACCCTGATGAAGCTGGGGATACTGAGTGTGTAAACTCTGATGAAGCTTTTTGCCAAAAAGAAAAGCTTTCTCATCTCCAGAGGGGTCAACATCATCTTTCTGATCCATGCTGCCATCAGTCTTTCCAACTCAGTCTGAGATAAACCCTGCACTGGCCGAGGCAACAGTTATGGCCTTCCCTGAGACAGTTGCCAGGAAAGATAATATTGATTCTTCTCAGAAGCCATCCTGAACACCTCTTTATTTCTAAACCAGGCTAGAATGCTGTGGTGGGCTCCTAGAGGTGAGGTAGAGTGTGACCCATCAGGTAGTGTACTAGACACACACACACACACACACACACACAAATAAACTGTTGAGTTATCTCATTTATATGAACATAAATCTGGAGAACAGGCATGGGGATGGATATTAATTGTATGGGATTATGGTGTAAGGAACATAGAGTTTTATCATGCTGAATTTACTGATTAGGGCCATCAATGTAGTGACTTTGTGTTTAATATGGCAGCTTGGGGAGTTAAAAAGAAAAAAAAACTTCCAATAGTTTACGCACTTAGTTAGCTGAAATGTGGATTAAAAGATGGCCTGCTGCGAGTGAGCTGGAAATGCCTGGCCTACATTTGTTTAATGGAGAGGAGAAGATCCAAAAGCTTCAGGAGATTGGGATTTTGAAGTAGACTCATCCTTTAGACTTACTCATCCAGTCTGTGAGGGTCCAGAACACATATCCTTGACCAATGCCTTGTGAAATAGATTGGGTGGTCAGCACCTGCATCTTTGAATAGCCCCGTAATTGCTTTTCTTTTCTGTCAGATCTAACGGGGGAAACCACAATGACTCAACTATAAAATTTAAATATGATGAGAAAAATTGGATCCCGATGTGACAGGGGCCAAGCAGTAGCACTCAACCATCAAAGGCAATGTGGGCACAGCCAAGGATGGTGGCAGTCAGAATAATGTGACTCCTGTAGAGCTCTATCATTGGTTAACTAATCATGGTGTTCATGGAACTGATATTGATGGAAAGCTATTGCATTCATACTTAGGTTATACTTACAAAAATCTTTTGGTCAAAAGTACAAAAGACTATTTTGAACGATGAAAACAGAGAAGTGCAGCCCCTCCATGAATTTCCAGATGAGAGCCAGTTTAAAGACCCAGAACCCATAGAATGAAGGGGAAGCTGGGTTCCCTGGACCAAGAAACCCACTACATAACTATTTATACAGTGAATCTTTACACCATCTTTCCCCAAGGAGACCTTCAGGTTTTCATCAAGGTGACTGTGCATTAGGGAAAGGGAAATAATCAGACTTTTCAGAAACTACTGGACACTAGCTCTGTGATGATATGGGTTTCAAGGACCCAAAACGTTATCGTGGTCCTACAGTTGAAGTAGGAGCTCAGGGAGGTCAGGTAGTTAACAGAGCTTTAGCTTATTAGGTCAGATTTACACAGTGTTTAGTGAGTCCCTAGAGTCATTCCATGGCATTTTCCCAGTGCTAAAATGTATAAATGGCATAGACATACTTGGCACCTGGCAGAATCCCACATTTCCCTGACTTGTAGGGTGAGGGATACTCCAATACGAAATGTCAAATGGAAGCCACTAGAGCTGCCCCTACTTAGAAAAATAGTAAATAAGAAAAAAATACCAAAACCCTGAGAAGATTGTGAAGATGGGTACCACCGCAAAGTATTTCAAAGTTGCTGGGGTGATAATTACCAGCACATCCTCATTCAACTCTCTTATTTGGCCTGTGCAGAACACAGGTGGATCTTGGAGAATTACATTGGAGTATCATAACTTAACTGAGTTGTCAGTCAACTTGCAGCTGATGTACTAGATGTGGTTTATTGTTTGAGCAAATTAATACATCTCCTGGTAAGTGGTATGCAGCCATTCACTTGGCCAATGCCCTTTTCTTTATTACTGTCTATATGGATCGCCAGAGGCAATTTGCCTTCAACTGGCAAGGCCATCAATTCACATTCACTATCCTCACTCAGGAATATACTAACTCTCTGGCTTCCTGTTATAATCTTATTGAGAGAGATCTTGATTTCTTTTCATTTCTATAAGATAGAACATAGGTCCATCACACTGATGATATTAGGCTAATTTAATGAGTGAGCAAGAAGTAGCAAGCACACTTGAATTATTGGTGAGACATTTATGTACCAGAGGATAGAAAATTAATATCACTAAAATTCAGAGACTTTCTACCTCCATAATATTCATAGGGGTCCAGTATTGTGAAGCCTGTCAAAATATCTTTTGTAGGGTAAAGAACAAGTTGTTGTATAACCCTCTTATAACCAAGAAAGAGGCACAATACCAACTAAGCCTATTCGGATTTTTGAGACAGCATATTTTTCATTTGAATACATCACCCTGGCCCACTTATTGAGTGACCTGAAGGGCTGTATTTATCTTAAGTATTTCCTCCTTCTTTTGTTAAAAAAAAAAAAAAAAGTTTGTGCAGATATACACATATACTAAGAAACTATCTTCTTCTTTTATTTTCCTTTATCATATTACATAAGATTTACTGAGTTCTTATCAAAATTCGTGTATTGTAAACTTCATGAAATAGAGGTTGATTTGGGGATTGTTGCATTCCTGGTTGTAAGAGGATAATTGTATTATGTTAGGTTTAATTGTATTATGTTAGGTATAATTAGGACCTCATTTTTGTCTGCATTTGAAGATTATGTATTATAGCAGGAGATGTGTATTGATTCAAGTTGAAAAGGGGTGGACTTTGATGGTTAATACTGAGTGTCTCATTCATTGGATTGAGTGATACAGAGTATGAATCCTGGGGGTGTTTCTTGGGTGTTTCCCAAAAAAAAGATTAACATTTGACTCAATGGGAAGATCTATATTAATCTGTTGGGCACAATCTAATAAGCTTCTAGCAAATATCAAGCAGACAGAAACACATCCAAAAGTAAGATGGGCATAGCTTCCAAAGCTTGTACCTGTCTCCCACGCTGGATACTTCTTGCTCTTGACCACCAGACTCCAAGTTCTTCAGTTTTGGGACTCCAACTTACTCTCCTTGTTCTCCAGCTTGCAGGCAGCCTATTGTGATCATGTATGTAAGTATATATTTTTATATACATATATATACACACACATACATATATATGTGTATATATATAAATATATAAAGGGATGGCAAATTAAATAGTTTGTAAGTATTCTCAAAAAGCGTTCTTTGAATAAATACTGTAACTGTAAACCTTCTTTTATTAAGTCAGCTTATTTGATGGTGATATCATAAACTAATACCATACAAAAAATCCTGACATACATATACGTGTGAGTGTGTGTTTCAGTGACCCATACAGATCTCTGTAAAACAAACAGTTTTAAAGTACTTATTTTTCTATTCACTTACTGCCAAGGCTCTAGAACATAAATCAAAGTAGTTACTTAATAAATGACTACAAATTAGTAAATACTCTATCTTTTAAAATAAAAGTGTATTACGTCTTCTTAGAAAATGACAATTTAAACTTTCACAAAGACTTAGTAAATACTGGTTCTATATTGTAAAATGTAGCCATTAAAATCAGGTTTAAATTTAAGTAATCTATAAAGCCTAACTACCTCAGTGAAAAAGCTTTTACAAGTAATGACAATAGTAATAATATAAAGCAGTGCCAGCACTTTGAAAAATCAGGAGGCTAATCACAGACTTCCATAAATATTGCACTTTCACTACAAGACTGGCCTGAACAACTTGGTTTCTACAAATAATGCCAGCTTCTGTAGACTGCTTAATATCTGCCAATGCCTTGACTTCACACTCTGCATTCTTCCAAGAATGTGTCTAAACTGCAGAGCTCTCTCTCAGCATATTAAGTAAAAACAACAACAACAACAACAACAACAAAACTTGCCTTTTCATTTTAGGTATTGAATGGCATTTGGAGAAAATGCAAGCCCTGTATGGGTAGGAGTTCTGCCTTGTAGACAAGGCTCTACCATCAAGAACAGAGCTTACAGGTTAGGCGCTAAGTGGGAACAAAGTATGCAGTGTAAGTATGGATAACTACCATGTTGCTGCTACTTGCTAAAGTTCTGAAACAAATTTTTGATTCAAACTAAAAGGATTTTACATCACAGAAATTCAACTACTTTTGGATTTATCTTAACATTTTCAAATATTTTTTCCTATTACATCAATTTCCTCATTCATTGATCTTTATTTTCTCTTATTGTCTAATATGTATTTTTGTTCATGCACTTTTTATTATGTTGGAACAAGAGGCAAAGCACAAATAATTCTGATCAAAGATGCCCACTATGCAAACTTCTATCAAATATTTTTTTAAACAGTAGAAGTTACTTGAGCATTAGTTCTACTCAACAACTTCAGCAAAAGTGAAAATCCTTAACCCCAGCTATAGTCCTTGAAAACTTGGTTTTCATTTAGCATGCTTATTGTAATATCCTAGGAACTTTCATGTCATAAGACATGCTGAATGCACAATGTGTATCCATAATATAGTGTTCCAATGCACATGTGTGCATGTGTATTATTTATGACTTTCACCTCTAGCCAATACTAGCTCTATCCCAAATGCCACAGATTGAGTTTTCTCCCTTGGTACCTCCAAAATTGAGGCTGACTAGGGCTTTATTTTTTGATATTAATGTTTTGCAAAAAGATTGAAAAAGTAATAGGAAGGAAAAGCAGAAAAATAGAAAATATATCGTTTAGTTTCTAATCATTGATTAAATTAACTGACCTTACTTTACTAACGCTTACCCTAAGTTGAATCAATTCAATTTTACACAGGCTTTTTCAAATCCTTCTGCTTTATGGAAAACAAAGTTGGAGTTAAGAAATCTTCAAAATATAATATCAAAGAATTCTAAGTGTGTGTTTTTTAAAATAATTTTCTCCAGAAATGGTTCAACACTGTTACTTTCTCAAAGGCGCCTGAGACTCAAGATTTTAGGATATTTAGCAGCATTTCTAACCCCTCAGCAATAGATACTAGTAATGTAACAGCCTCAAAACTTTGACTTCCAATCATGAACCAAGCTTAGGATGACATTTAAAGTAAAATCTACAAACCCATAAAAACCCTAGCCAATCACATGGACTGTTGGTTACTTCTATGAGCTCATTCACTATAATTGTTTCCCTTCTACTGTCTGCTGCAGCCACAGGTAGCTAGCTTTTTAAAAACAATTTAAACAGTCTTCCACCAGGAATCATGCCAGTTGTTGACTTTGCTGCATGCTTACATAATTTTTTTATTGTTTTATTTAGATATTTACTTGAAAGTCACTTTTTAAGCCACCTATTGTATATTTGTTTTACATAAAACCAAAATGAATTTTATAACAGAGAATCTTGCCTCATACATTTTATATGAAATTGACCATTTCAATTAATTTAAAAAACCAAAAAATTTATAACATAAAAACTAAAACAAAAGCCTAACATTTGGGATTCCAAATTGGAAGTGTAACATTCAATTTAAGTATTTTAAACAAGAGAGAAAACATAAATCTCATAAATAAAAATAATCTCTCAAATTAGAAAACACTCAGTGCTTCATAGATAAAAATAAAAGCAAAACTGCAGGGCTGGTAGTTTCAAATCATTCCAAAGAAAAAAAAAAAATCAAAAACAGCCTGGACCTGAAAATCAATAGTTTATATCAACCAAGTAAACATTTAATCAAGAAAAACAATTATAAAAGTGCAAAGTTTTTTAGTTTTTTTTTTTTTTTTCTTTGTGGATTGCCATATCACCTCCAAGTCATGGATGAAGCCTTCAGAATTGAAATCCACATTGTCAAAGTGAAGACCTGGTTCCTGCTTCTGGAAAAAGCAAAGAAACTCTTATGTGCTAAATTATTGTGTTTTTTTCCCAGGATTTCTGGAGGATACATGAAATTTTATAAAATAATTATGTATTTCTCTTTTGCCTAACTCAAAAATCGCTCTCTGTTGGAAATGACAGGAACTTGTCAAAAATATTTAAGTTTTGGAGAATAAAAAATATAGTTATTTTACACAATAGGCAAACATAAACAGGAAGAAATGTTGGAGAGATTTGTATTTGCAAATATCTGAATATTCAAAAGTGGTTTAATACACTGAAGCACTTGAAAAATCATGCATATGCTTACTATGGAAACATCCTAAAAAAAAAGTAAAACACTATGTGTTAACCCCCAAGTTTATCTATAGCTCAAAGTGAGAAGAAACCGAAGGATAAGACCGAATTAGCAAAAATCCCCCTGAGAGTTAAAGGAGAGTGTTAATACATACCCAGTGTTTAAAAGTGATAGTTTTTACATTGCTCTTATTCATTTTAATAACTAACAAAACACTTTGCTTTTCAGAAATAAAGAAAAGCATTCAGAGTTAGCATGCTATGACAGTTCAAATATAGAGTTAGCATTCAGTGTTAGCACATTATAACATTTAAAATATAGTTTTCTGAAAAGCAAAAACACAAAAACCAAGAGAAAATTATGACCAATGTAAACTAAATGCAGGAATTAAATGTGTCCCAAATTTTAAAGACAAATAAAACAGCAGTTTTAAGTAACGCTAAATAGAAATGACTGACAAATGATGAAAGAACAACATGAGAGCATCAGTGAGACAAATTATAAAAGAAACCATAAAAAAATGGAGATAATGACTGAAATAAAGTCGACCATAAAGGTGTTTAAAATCAGATTTGAGCAGGTAAATATTCAGTCAATCTGAAGGAATAAAAACTGAAATAACCCACTTTGAGAAGTAAAATAAAAAAAATTAACTGAAAAAAAACTAAAGAGTAAATAGAACACCATGAGGTATACTGGTGCATGCAATATGGGCATCTGATAAAAGAAGAAAAACAGAGGCCAAAAAATTTTAAGGCAAAAATAGCTGTACATTTCCTGAACTTAAAAATCTGTATCTAAAATTTGAAAGAGAACAAAAATCTTTAACCACAGTATAGTTAATGATAGCCACATCAGAAAACATTATAGGCAATCAGGAGCCAATACACAGAAAATTGTAAAAACAGAAAGGGAACAGCATCTTGCTATGTGCAAGAAGGTCTTGATTAAAATTAACAGGTGATGGTTCAGTAGTAACCACGGAAGTCAGAAGGTGGTGTGATATACAAATTTTAGCAGAAAAAAAAAAATGCTATCAAGCCTGAAATATATAGCTGGTAAAATGACATTCAAGCAAAAATATCTAGATAAAGAAAAACTAAAGGAAACTATGACTAATGCTTCTCTAAAAGAAAATGATATTACTATTAAACCCTGGCAAACAACTATTAATGAACACTCAGTGTGCATAGATATAATCAGAGACAATAATATAAATTGAGAAGGATGGAAAACTACAAGAGGAGCATATTTTTATATTGTTGACCTTAAACATTAGATTATTCACACAAGTTAGTATTGTTCATACTAGGTTATTTTAAGTTTTCAATAATAATTGAAGTCCCAAATATAGCTAATTGTAATATAAAAAATACAATGAAGGTTTTAAAAAATTAACCAAATATTTTAAATGAGCAAAAAAAATTGAGGATCAAGTAAGAGAAAGACATATGGAAAACAAGTAAGTCAATGTCAGAGTATGTAATATTTTACTTGTAACAACTTTAAATGTGAGCTCTTTCTTAAAAAGTCACACACTGGTGACAGCGTACCCTTAAATGAAGGAGTCACTCGGTGACTTCTATGCAAGGCATAATTTAGGTGCAAAGACAAATAGGCCAAAGTAAGATGATAGTAGATTCTGGGAAAGTGTTGCAACATACTGCGGAGTATTCTATATCCGTCTCTTCAACTATACAATAGGTGCAGTGGCAGGATTAATATGATGCAGTTACTGTAGAATTTGAGAGTCTACCTGAAGTTTACAGCTTCCAAAAAAATTTGTATAGTAAACAAAGATTAAATTTTATCAATTTTATAGCACAGATCAATAGCAGCTACTTATTCTTTATTAACTTTATTCTTTATTAACTTCTTTATTAACTTTATTCTTTATTAACTACCACTGAGGGATGCTTCCTAGCAAATATTTCTGGAGCAGCTTACAAGAGCCATGGTAAACAGAAAGGACCCTGTCCTCCAAATTGCAGGAGGACTTGTTCACCAATTGCTGCTTCTGCTTATGGACATCCCAACAGTGGTGAATAGTCATTGTTTTATACCCCAAACATTATTCTGTCTCTTTGTCCCTCTACACAACAAACTTTCAAAAGATTAAAAAGTCGGAACATGTTTTCCTAATTGTTCTTCTTTTTCTCTTAAGAGGTTAGACATTTGCGGACAAAAATATTCAAAACTAAACACACACACACACACACAAACACACACACACATATATGCATGTGTGTATATATATATATATATGTAGAATGAATTGTGGTTTTAACAATATGTGCCCCAAAACAATGAGGCTCAAAAGAGATCCAAGAAGAATCTCAGTAAGGCTGATTTACAGGAGAGAAAAAGCCTATAAAAGAATAAACAAAACCTTACCAAACCATAAAAGAAGAAAATGTTATTTTCAGTGTTACAGCACTTTAAAATTTAAATTTTCTGTTTCAGCACCAGCAAAATCACAAATGACAGAGTGAAATGGAGAAGTATGGTTCATTTTAAGAACATAAAAAAATTACAAAAAAAAAGTTTTTTAGACAGCCCAAATGGCAGTCTTACTAAAACATAATAGTTAACAATTAAGCTTCATATTAAGATAATATAATAAATGAAGCTGAAAAAATATGAAGAAAAATTATTAATAAAAACAGCAAAGCTATTTTATAACCTAAAAATGTCTAGAGATAAAAGTAAAAAAATAAAAATTCACTACAGATATTTAAAAGCAGATATGAGCAAGGGGAAGAATAAAATATCAGCATAGTAAAGAAAGGGCAGTTAACATTATTTATTAAGTTATGAAAGGAAAGAAAAAAATAAAGAAATGAGAACACAGCCTAGAATGCTGTGGGACACTATCAAGCAGCCATATTTACACACAATGGAAGTGCAAAGGATGAGACAAAGAATCAGGGAGACTATTTAGAAACAACAGTGGCAAAGAATGCCAAGATCAAAAAACTCCAAGTAAGAGAAACTCAAAGAAACAAACTCAAATTCTATGATAACTAAACTCTCTAAAAGAAAGACAGAGAAAATCTTGAAAGCAGCAAGAGAAGTGGCTAGCCATGTTCAAACAACCCTCAACAATAATCAGTATATTTCTTATCTGAAAACTCAGAAGACAGAAAGCAATAGATTAACATATACCAAATGATGTAAGAAAAAACTTTTGAAGAGAAATCTTATGTTCAAAAAATTGTCATTCACAAGTGAGGGAGAAATTATGACATTTCCAGATAAAAGCTCACACTTTTACCAGTAGATTACCTTTTAAAAAATGCCTTATGAGGTCCTTCATGGTAAAATGAACAGACATTAAACAGTAGCAAAAATGAATATATATTAAAGTAAATATAAATACATTAACAATTACAAAACATAAAAAATTAACAATGTGCGCCTCCACAATTTGTTTTCCATATAATTTAAAACACTAATATATTTAAGAAATAAGTTGTGTTTTTGATATACAATGCCTAAAGGTATGATTTTGAGAACTCAATAAGTGAAATATTTGGGGTAAAGCTATACAGAGGTAAGGGATTTGTATGTTATTGAAGGTAAGCCAGCATAACATTAAAAGTGGAATAACTTTAGAATATTCAATGTACTCATACTATCAATGACAATTAAAAAAAGAGAAGGAGTAAAAGGCAAGTAGAAAGCTTTCTTTACTACAACAGAGAGCAGGAGCTGAGGCTACTGAGCCACCTATCATGGCACCATGAAACAGAGCCCAAGCTGTCACATCAGGGAGTAAGTGTGGAGACTTTCAGGCAGAGAGCACAGCTCCTATTTTACACAACTTTCGCTACACCAGTGGCAACAAGGTGGAAGGGGCTCATCCATACACAGAAACTGGTGAAGCACTGGAGGCAGAAACAAGTAGCTATGTGGAGACAACTCAAACAAAGTTGGCACAGCAACTGCTCCAATTCTGTGTCTTTCTTCACGGCTTCCCAGGAGTTTGAGTTTGAAACTATTGTTGACACAAAACAATACACAAATGGGAATACAGAGAACTGGAAATGTCCAAGCTATGTATTTAAATTATCAAAACATTTTTAAGCACTGTAACTTTAAAATAAGTAATAAAACAGCTTCATTACCTAAATGTGATTATTTTATTCATACACAAGCCCAAATATAAAAGCAGACTGGTGAGCACTAAACTGTTCTTGCAAGATCTACATTTTATCTATGTCTACTATAATATATAAGATGAGAATTGTGTTTTATTAGACTTGGATGACAGAAATTTGTGTAATAATAATTGTTTTTCTTATTTATTTTTACCCTAGAATGCAGAGGCTCCTGGGATATGAGGCAGCCTCTACTCCCTCCCACAAAAAAAAAAAAAAAGAAACAGAATTATCACTGATGGGGCCTTTGACTTTATAGTGGCACATGTAACTCAGAGAAACAAAATTCTAAACTAAAAGACTTTTCTTTTAGGATAAATATTTCTGACACAAAATTCACTGATGATCATTATCCTAAACTAAACATATGGTTAGAATTTATGTTGAGATACAACTTTTATTTTATTTTGTAAATGTCTAGTTCTTACTCAGTTAACATGAAGAAAACTTTATCTCTCTAAAGTAAAACATGTTGCACTCTATTAGTGAATTATGGAATCATTTTTGTGGAAATATACTTGTTTTAATGTTTATCCTTTGCAGATATAGATTAACATAGAGTATGTTCTAGTTAACGAGTTAAAATTCTGGACACATTATTAAAGACAGAAACTTCTTTCAAAATAAAGAAAAGACTCCTACACTCAGCATGATGTTTAAAATTATTGGTGTCTGTTTTTATGTACACACAATTTTCTAGAATACTCTACATGTTCAGCTACCAGAAGCTTTCTGAATCCTTTCCTGTTGATTTCTATGGAAGATCCATTATGTAGGCATAATTGAATAATCCACTGGCCACTGGTGATGAATGAAATTTGTCACAGGATCTCTAGGGTATCGCTTCACCAGCCAAGAAACTGTGGATGATGGCACATTTGCACAATGTCAGAGTGGGCACTGGGAGCTTGGCGAAGCCAGGCAATGGGAGCAGGAACTTCAGGGAATTTGTTGGAAGGATGGCTTCCCAAGCCTCAGAAAGCAGATACACGCTTGAGTCTACAGCTGTGGTGGGGCAGCTGCCACTGTTCCTGAGTAGGTGGGGCTCCTTATAATTCAACTTGGATGTGCGTGTGGTTTCTGCCTTTTCTTGGTTCCCATGAGTTTCACAGAGTACACAGCCCTGGCTTCACCTCCCTCATTGCACCTGAAATCTTTGCAGCAGCCTCTCTAAATGGGCTGCTGCTGCCATTACCTGCAGCATCTCTCCCATTTCAGAATGATGCAGAGTGCATCTGAGAGTTCCTACCATAAATCATGCCTTTGTCTTTTCATTGAAAAGCCCCAGCATGCAGCTCTACATCAACATTATCATATTAAAAGACAGCACTTTGGAGATTCCAAAGGTTTGAGGAGTTTTATAGCAGAAAGCAGACAAACGTCAAAGATATTTTACAAACTTACAGCTACTAAAAAGAAAACCCAGGACTAGAGTTTCAAATTTTGAATTCTAGGAATTAAAACAATGTATTCCTTTACTAAAAACCTTTATTTTAAAAGAAGAAAGTACAGATTGAACATGGCTAACACAAAAATTTCAAATGTACTCTAATATGAACTTTGATAGATTCCATAACAAAAGTGAAAAACTGCACAGAAAAGCCCTTAACATAAATGTTGTTTAATCTACAAAATATACAAAATTACCTTCATGAAGTGTGAGAGAAAAAAGAAGTGTGGAAGCTAGAAGCAGTTTTTGGAAAAACTCTTTCATACAGAGGAACAGCCTGAAAACTTAGGATGCAGACACTGATAAAAAAAAATTGAAGAGGATGATAGCCTAAACATATATCCACAACTGCACTAATAAGACAACAAGGCAGAATATGAAAATGACTTTGTCATTTTTGCTTAAAATATATTCACAGCTATACAGATAAGGGAACAAGGCCAAATGAATAAATGCCTTTGTCATTCATATAATCAGCAGACTTCAAGAAAATACACACTCCTCCATTTGTGAGCATGACACATGGTAGGCTCCAGTGGGCTCTGATGTAATATCTTTTCTTTCTATTTTGGACATGTGAGCCAAGCATTTATGAATTATCCCTTCAGCTTCTGCTTTTTCTTGGCCCAATGTTCCAGACAAAGCTTTTACTTTAGCCTCTCATTTTTCCCAGGCCAGGTACTGAAACTAGCTAAGTGGTGCTTTATTCAAGACAGGCCACAGACACCTCAGAACATTTTGTTCTTTCCAGTTCATAGAAAGCCCTGACCCAGCTTTATAGTTGGAAGTTCTCTCAAATACCCTCTTCACTGTCAAAAGCTTTCTTCTTTTGCTTGTTAATCTTTTGTTCCTAATTGAACTTTGCATCATGCAGTCTCCTTAATTATTGTGGCCATGAGACATTACTTCAGCCTGTGATTGGTCCCAAGCCAAGGACTCAGGCCAAGCTGTCACTTCCTTCTTGGTCCAGGGCCAAGTTCCAAGGCTGAGCCTAGTAGCTTCTATAAATCATAACTTCAGTTCCAGATGAATCCAAGAAAAATGTTCAGAGCCAAGCCAAATAACACTCCAAGACCACTAAGCACATGATTTTACTTCCCTGTCTTTAGAAACTAAAAAGCCCAGTCTCATAGTAGGTAAACCACTTGCATTCCACCTCTACTGTGAAGAGTTTTTACTTTCACTTAGAAAAGTTTTTTGTTTTTTTTTTGTTTTTTTTTTTGAGACAATGCTTTATTGGATTCATTTCTTTTTTTCCAACTATTTTGTCTGGAAAGATGGGATTTTTTATTATTATTATTATTATTATTATTATTATTATTATTATTATTATACTTTAGGCTCTATGGTACATGTGCGCAACGTCCAGGTAAGTTACATATGTATACCTGTGCCATGCTGGTGCGCTGCACCCACCAACTCGTCATCTAGCATTAGGGGTATCTCCCAATGCTATCCCTCCCCCCTCCCCCCCACCCCACAACAGTCCCCGAAGTGTGATGTTCCCCTTCCTGTGTCCATGTGTTCTCATTGTTCAATTCCCACCTATGAGTGAGAATATGCAGTGTTAGAAAAGTTTTGCTTCAACCTGTTTGCATCCATTCTCCTTAATTTTCTTGGCCATGAGACAAATAGTTCTGTGCAATACCTCACAATTAGAGACTGCTACATTGGGGTGCATTAGTGAGACTGCAATGATTGAAGTATTAGAATTCAGCTCTGGGATGCCTTAGCCTTGCAACACTGTAATACACACCCTTGGGGGCCGTCAACCATGTACTGGTTACCAATACAGGCTGGAAAGGGTCAATGTAGCTTCATGCAGCCTAGAAACCTGAGGGACACCATCAAGCAGCCATACTTAATGCAATTTGGAAATTCAAACGAATAGGCAAAGAATCAAGCAGATTATTTAACAAAATAGTCATAAAGAAGGTAACAATTTAAGACAATAAATAAGCACCCAAGAATCCCAACAAATTCCAAGTAACAGAAACTCAAAGAAACAAACTCAAACTTACCTGATAATTGAACTGTCTAAAACAAATACAAAGAGAAACTTGAGGATTTTCAAGGGAAGCAAGGGAAGTGGCTAGTCATGTAAAAGGGACCCTCAAAAATAACCAGTGGATTTCTTATCTGAATAACCACTGAATAACCAGTGGATTTCTTTTCTGAAAACTAAGATGATAGAAAACAGTAGCTAATATATTCCAAGTGATGTCAGAAAAAACTGTCAAACCTAAACCTTATGATCCAATAAATTGTCCATCAAATATGTGGGACAAATTATAACATTCCCAGATAAAAGCTGACACTTTCAACCAGTAAACTACACTTCAAGAAAACACTAATATATTTAATTAAAAAAAACTACCACATTGGGGGAACCACCACTGATAATTCAATGTAGTTTCTTTTCTATTTTCCCTAAGTGTCGGCCAGTCTGACAAATAAAGGGAAAGAGTACAAAAGAGAGAAATTTTAAAGCAGAATGTCTGGGGAAGACATCACATGTCGGCAGGTTCTGTAATCCTCCTCAAGCTGCAAAACCAGCAAGTTTTTATTAGTGATTTTCAAATGGGAGGGAGTGTAAAAATAGGGTGTGGGTCGCAGAGATCACATGTTTCGCAAGGCAATAAAATATCACAAGGCTAATGGGGGCAGAGTACTGGGGCAGAATTAAAATTGCTAATGAAGTTTTGGGCACACATTGTTATGGATAACGTCTTATCAGGAGACAGGGTTTGAGAGCAGACAACCGGTATGACTAAAATTTACTAGGCAGGAATTTCCTCATCCTAATAGTCCTGGGAGCACTATGGCCAACTGGGGTTTATTTCATCCCTTATCTGCAACCATATAAGACAGACATTCCCAGAACAGCCATTTCAGAGTCCTCCCCTTAGGAACACATTGTCTTTCTTAGGGCTGTTCCTTGCTGAGAAAAAAAAAAAAAAAAAAATCAGTGATATTTCTCCTATTTGCTTTTGTAAGGAGAGAAACATGGCTATGTTCTGCCTGGCTCTCAGACAGTCAGATCTGATGGTTATCTCCCTTGTTCCCTGAACATCGCTCTTATCCTGTTCTTTTTTCAAGGTGCCCAGATTTCATATTGTTTAAACACAAATGCTTTACAAACACTTTGTGCAGTTAATGAAATCCTCACAGGGTTTTGAGGCAACATAGATCCTCAGCTTACAAAGATGATGAGATTAAGAGATTAAAGTAAAGACAAGCATAAGAAATCACAAGAGTATTGATAAGGGAAGTGATAAATGTCCATGAAATCTTCACAATTTATGTTCAGAGGTTGCAGTAAAGACAGGTGTAAGAAATTATAAAAGTATTAATTTGGGGAATTAACAAATATCCATGAAATCTTCACAATATATGTTTTTCTGCCATAGCTGCAGCCAGTCCCACCGTTCGGGGTCCCTGACTTCCCACAACACTACCACTAATTTGTGTTTTTGACATACAATGCATCAAGGTATGATTTTGAGAACTCAATAACTGAAATAATGGAGTTAAGCTATACAGGAGTAAAGGTTTTGTATGTTACTAAAGGTAAGCTAGTGTAGCTTTAAAAATGTTATAACATTAGAATGTTCAATATAATCATCATAGCAACCACAACTAGACAAAACAAGCAAACAAACAAACACAAAAGAGTAACAGGCAGGAAGAAGGCTTTCTGTACTACACCAGAGAGTAGGGGCTGTGGATTTAGCTACTGTTTTCTGAGGTTACTGAGTCAGCTATCATGAACCATGAGATAAGGCCCTAGCTGTCCCACCAGGGAGAAAGTGCGAAGAGCATAGGGCACATAGCATAGCTGCTATTTCACACAATTTTCACTATGCCAGTGGCAACGAAGTAGAAGAGGCTCATCCATACTCAGAACCTGATGAAGCACTGGAGGCAGAAAGAAGTGGCTACTAGAGACGCAACAGAAATAAAGCTGTCACAGCACCTGCTCCAATCCTGTGTCTTTCTTCATGGCTTCCCAGGAGTTTGAGGTTGAAACTATTGTTGACAAAAGACAAGGAAAAAATGTGAATATAGCGTATTTGGTTAAATGGAAAGGTTATGACAAACAGGATGACACTTGGGAACCAAAGCAGCACCTCATGAACTGTGAAAAACATATGATTTTAACAGATAACAGACTGAAAAACAGAAAAAAAATACATGGACAAGAGCAAGTAGAATTTTTTCAAACAATGCTACAGGAACTTCCAGATCTACCAACCCCAAGTTTTCTAAGAACTCTCCTAAAATGCTAGTGGCTGGCAAACACCACAAATCCAAAAACAGCCAGTTATTTGCTGCCAGCAAGAACGTTAGGAGAAAGACAGCTTCACTTCTCTTTGACACAAGAATATGGAGCCAGTAAACTCAACTGTGAAGATGTTTGCACCTCACAGCCCCTTTAACAACAGAAAACTGTGAGTGGCTTTCAGGAGCTTGAGAAACTGGAAGCTTTTATGGTAGATCTACAGGACACCGTGGTCTTCAAGGTGACAGAAGGGAAGCTCATCAGGAATTTATCAGGCTCTGGTGCAGAACAGGCTGGAATAGAAAACAGGATCCAGATACACCCACTAATGTCTCAGATGTCTGGCTCACTTAACTGCTCTTTGGCCACAGGCTCAGCTACCAAAAAAGGTATAGTGGCATTAATAGACCCATTATCAGCCAATAGAACAACAGACATGCATACATCAGTTCCAAGAGTGAAATTAGGGCAAATAAATGTTACTGATGATGGCAGAGACCAGCCTTTTATCAAGAAGATGTACTTCACCATAAGGCTGACAGAAAATGCCAGCACATACAGACACATTCTAGTGAAGAAAGAGGATGGATTCACCCAAATATCACTATCAACTCAATCGACAGAAAAAAGTGCAGTGAATACAGAAGTAATTAAAGCAATGGTTAATGCTCTGAGTAGGGATGTTGTGGATGCCAGCAAGCTTGTGCTGTTCAGTGCAGCTGGAAATTTTTTTTTGCTGTGGCCTTGATTTGGGGTACTTTGCGAAGTACTTAAGGAATAACAGAAAGAGAGCAAGGCTTGAGATTGTGGACACCATCAAGAATTTTGTGAATACTTTTATTCAATTTAAAAAGCCTATTGTTGTATCAGTCAATGGCCCTTCCATTGGACTAGGTGAATCCATACTGCCTCTTTGTGATCTTGTGTGGGCTAATGAAATGGCTTGGTTCCAAACCCCTTATACAGCCTTTGGACAGAGTCCAGATGGCTGTTCTACTGCTATGTTTCCAAAAATGATGGGTGAAGCATCTGCCAATGAAATGTTAATTGCTGGGCAAAAGCTGACAGCATGGGAGGCACGTACCAAAGGGCTGGTCTCTCACGTGTTTTTGACTGGAACTTTAACCCAAGGGGTTGTGATTCAAATTAAGGAGCTTGCCTCATATAATCGAGATGCACTAGAAGAATGTAAGACCCTTGTTCACTGTAACATTAAGATGGAGTTGGAGGTGCTGAGGAAGATATGGGGCTCGGCACAAGGGATGGGATCCATGTTAAAGTGGCTGGGCATGGTGACTCATGCCTGTAATCCCTGCATTTTGGGAGGCCGAGGTGGGTGGATCATGAGGTCAGGAGATCGAGACCATCCTGGCTAACACTGTGAAACCCCGCCTCCATTTTTTTGTATATTTTGTATACAATATTTTTTGTATATTTTGTATATAAAAATATACAAAAAAACTAGCTGGGCATGGTAGTGGGAGCCTGTAGTCCCTGCTACT
Source organism: Pongo abelii (assembly GCF_028885655.2). NCBI lineage: Eukaryota > Metazoa > Chordata > Mammalia > Primates > Hominidae > Pongo > Pongo abelii. The sequence continues at coordinate 44,993,091 of NC_072009.2, read as the reverse complement.
TGGGAGGCTAAGGCAGGAGAATGGCATGAACCTGGGAGGCAGAGCTTGCAGTGAGCCGAGATCGCACCACTGCACTCCAGTCTGGGTGACACTGGGTGACAGAATGAGACTCCATCTCAAAAAAAAAGAATTCTTGTTTAAGTATGTGCAGAATAAAATTGATGAGTTTTAATTGTCAGTCTGTCTGCTCAGGTCACAAGAACTAAGCTGAACCAAATGCATAATGATTTGCTATCTTCATTGCCCAAAACAATTTCAATCATAGCTAAGGCTTAGAAAGAGAATTGGAAAGATCCAAGCTATGTATTTAAATTATCAAGGCCTTTTTAAGCACTGTAACATTAAATAAGTAATAAAACAGCTTATTTGCCCATATGTGATTATTTTATGCACACGTAAGACCAAATACAAAAGCAGACTGGTGGGTACTAGACTGCCCTAATTTGTATCTATGGCTACTACTATATATATAACCAGAATTGTGTTTTATTAGAAGTGGATGACAGAGAATTCTGTAATAATGTTTATTTTTCTTATTTTTGTATCCTAGAATACAGAGTCTACTGGGGTATGAGGCAGCCTCAGCTTCCCTCCCACAAAGAAAGGCACAGAACTATCAGAGATTGTGCCTTTGACTTTATAGTAGCACAAATACTTCAGAGACACAAAATCATAAATTAAAAAACTTATCTTTTAGAATAAATATTTTTGACACAAAATTCACTGATCATTCTCCTAAACTGAACATATGATTAGAATTTTTGTTGAGATATCGCTTGATTTTCTTTTCTATTATAAATGTCTAGTTGTTACCCAGTTGACAAAAGAATATTTATCTCCCTAAAATAAAACTTGTACCCTATTAGTGAATTATGGAATCATTTTTGTGGAAATATCCAAGTTCTAAAGTTTATAATGTGCAGATTTAGATTTAGGTTAACTTAGAGTATGTTCTAGCAAACAAGTTAAAATTATGGACACATTACTAAGGCAGAAACTTCTTTCAAAACAAATAAAAGCCCCCTACACTCTATGAAATTTAAAATTATCATTATCTGTTGTAATGTGCATCCAATTTTCTAGAATACTGTATGTGTTCAGCTACCCAGAAGCACTCTGAATCCTGTCCTGTAAGTTTTTATGGAGGCTCCATTTACATAGGCATAATTGAATAATCCAATGGCCACTGCTGATGAATGTCATCCTTGTCGCAGGATCTCTAGGGTGTCACTTCACCAGTCAAGAATCTCTGTGGATCATGGCACCTTTGCGCAAGTTTCTCTTGAGCCTGCTTTCTAATTTTACATACCCATCTTGCAGGCTGCACTCAGCTCGAACTATGCGCTTAGTTTTCATTTCACTATAGATGTGCCTGGCACAGAATGGAGGCAGACGTATGAGTGAGTGATGGTTGAGTCCAGCCACTTCACACAGCTAAGCACATTACCTGGGATAGGGTAAGCAGGTCAGGTGCTGGTACCGGTGGCAGCTCCCTGCAAATTTTTAGGTGAATCAGCCATACCACAAGCTTTCTTTTCTGCAGGCAGTGGAATCCAGATATGTAGAAATGACAGAAACTGCAGAGATCCAAAGATGTTGTCACAGCCTTGGCTTGGGAAAGGTATAGATCTGGGCTCTTTTAAGGGCCAAAGCCCTGCTTTCTTCTTTCTTTTTTTTTTTTTTTTTTTTTTTTTCACTTATCTATGGAATCACTAGGGCTCAAATTAAGGTTTTCAAAGGGCTCTGTGTTGCTACTGGAAATTAGGATCTTGTCTTTTCTTCCCTCATTCTCTCTTTGACTGCTTTGCATTTATTATGACAGGCTATAGAACAAATACTGTTTGCCATAGCATATTTCTGTTGCCTGCAGGGCTATTTCACAGAAGCAGTAAGATTTTGGCTTAGGAATAACGTAACATCTTCCTATGGAAGATGAAAAAAAAAAGCTAGATATTAGAATGTCTCTATATATAAATTGAGGTATCAGAAAATTTCCTCAGGTCTTACTTTATTTGTTTAAGGTAATGTAATGAGAAAGAAACTTGCACTTTACTGGCACCTCATTCATTGAGCATTTCCTATAGGGGTAGTAATGGACTTGGAGGGTTGGATGTTAAAATTGGAAGAGTTGATGATGATGTGACTAAAAGATTCTCTAGATCAAGAATATGAGAAAAGGTGGGGCAGCAAAATTTGCTTTTGAGAGTTTCCAGGGAGAATGTTTCTCCGATGTTTGGTAGTTGTTTACTGTGGGCTTTTCTGATATAACTGCTAAGAAGGCATGAACAATTTTACAATAGTTACAAAAATGTGGGTTGTTTCACAGGGCAAAAATGCTTTGCACATAGGAAACTTCAAACAATTTGCCTTCCCACCCTCAGAAAATATCTAGGTCTTCAATAGTATTGAGAAGGAAAAGCTACGTAATTGTGGATTACTGGTAAAATTTTGACAAGCAGAGAAACAGCCTGAAAAAGCAGGCTGCAGACACAAATTTAAGAATCCTGCACAATCCTGTGGCCCATGCAAATAAATAAAAAAAATCCAACTTTGTGTGTGTGTGTGTGTGCTTAAGACATGCCCACAGCTACTCAGATTAAAAAAAAATAATAATAAAAATAAAACATGACCCTACATTAAAAATGCTATGTTTTTTGTATAACCACAGGGCTTCCAGGAAATACCCTCTCTCTCTTCCCGGACATGTACACATTGGCCTCTAGTGTGTTACAAAGGGTACCTTATATTAGTAAACATGCTTTAGACTCTGAGCCAAGTTTCTTTAAATTATCAATTTAACCTCTGGTCCTAGGCCAAGGTCTCAGCCATGCTTTCGCTTTACCTCTTGTGTGGCTCAGGGCCAAGTTCCTGACCCATGCTGATTCATTATTTCAGCTCTTAATAGTTCCAGGCTCAAGGTCTCAGAAAAGATGAGTAGTGCTTTCTTCAAGACTAGTTAGTTCATTTTCTTTCTTCCATAAAGATATCAGACTCTTCGTCAAAGTGGGCAACTAAACCTACTCTGCCAGAAGTTAATGTATTAAACTTTCCTATAATCTCACCTTTTGCATTCATATTTTTTAATTTTGTTGAGGTTAAAAAAAATTCTGTGTGACACCTCAAAATGAGAGACTGATACATTGTGGTGCATTAGGGGACTGCAAGATTTGTTTTTGGTTCATGGACCCAGAAAAGGTTTAATTAAAAATGTCAGTAGGGGATGGGCATGTGGACTCATGCCTGTAATCCCAGCACTTTGGGAGGTCAAGGTGGGCAAATTAAGAGGAGATCAAGATCCAGATCATCCTTTCTAACATGGTGAAACCCCATGTCTACTAATAATACAAAAAATTAGCCAGGTGTAGTGGTGGGCAACTGTAGTCCCAGCTACTCTGTAGGCTAAGGCAGGAGAATGGCATAAACCCAGGAGGCAGAGCTTGCAGTTAGCCAAGATCACGCCAGGGGAGACATGTTGGCAGTCTCTTTTCACCCTCCGCTGTTGAAAGTGTTGCCTCTTTTCTAACTGTTTTCTTTTACAGAGGATCTAAGCATCACGTGGGACTGAAAGGATATCTAAGGTAACTGAAGGTTTCTGGTTAAGACTGCGTTATGGTGTTATGTGAAGGCCCAAAAGTAACTCCAATTTCTGACAGCCCATCAGAGTGGTGACATCAAAAACTCCAGACTTTGCTGTTGCATTTCTTTTTTGTCATTGTGTGCCTAGTGTGTCTCCTATTTCTTCTTTGTATACAATGTTGCAACCTGGAGATATAATCTTACTGGGAAAGGTCAATGGATGTCATAGTAATTAGAAATGTAATTCAAACAGTTGCAAAACAAGAGGAATCCAAAATTGTAGTTTAAAAATTTTTATTTGGTAAGGGTCTTTTTGTCCCCTGGTGATAGATATTCACGCACTGTATGGAACGGCATACATTTAAATAAAATTTCTCTTTTTGGGTGCTTATTTCTCTTCAAAAAGCTCAGCACTGCTGTATGTATCTAAAAAGATTCTTTTTGAGACACATCATTTTTTTCTGCACAGACATACACTGTGGGACAGGCAATAGAGTGTTAACTTTCTTTTTCTAACTTTTGACTATATAAACCTAGGATTCATCATTTTCATGTAATGTTTTAGATCTTAAAATGCAACCTAGTGAGATGAGGTTTTTCTCTGTGGGAAGCCTTGTCAGTACTTTGCACAAAACTTTTGATTTTTTAATTCCTCTCTCTCCTATGTCTTTCTAACAGTAATAAGACTCTCTGCCCTATCTGAAAACAGAAAACTTCCACTTTCAATAATTGGAAAGAAGGTGCCTTTTAGAGACATAATCTAGCTAAGTGCTGTCTTATGAAAGCCAGCCATACTAGCTTTACATGTTTTGAGTCACACCTTCTTCCAGCAGCACTGACATTTAAACTAAAAGAGATTTTTATGTTTCAAAGTCAATCGATCTTATTTCCTGGAATTTCAATGTTTTTCTGGGGCCATATCAAAAGAAGCCAGAAATAGTATTAAAAGTCTTACTCTATATAATGGTCTTGCTCAAATCCAGTAACTGTATAGTCTTTTTTTAGGTTCCCAAGTTACTTTGGGAATCTTCTGGGTTGAGTAGGCTTAGGAAACCAACAAAGAGTCACCAGTGGAGGGCTTTAGTAATGAAGGTAAACATTACTCGTCCTGCTGTATAGCTCCTCTTGAACTGTGGGCAAGGGTTTGGCTTGCCTCCATGGGGGACACCTATGTCAGTCACCAGACTCAGGAAAGACAAGAGGAATGCAAAATCAAGGAACATCCTTTCTATCTTTTTATTCAGTCAAGGCTACTTCAAAAGGGGGAAAAAGGAGTATGGGATGCTTTCTCTATATATTTCTTTAGAAAATTCACAAACAATCTGCATTGTGCACCTCTCTAGATTACATTCTAGAATACAGACATTTAATTGACTCTGAGACTCTGAAAAAGAAAGTGGCTTATGTATTTATTTGTTTATTTATTGCTGAAGGGCATGACAATCTTACCAGCTCCAGGACAGACAGGCCTAGCTTTCTGAAGGAAGTATTCATTTTAGTACTATTCAACAGTTACATCTTTTCTTCACATAGCGAAGAAAAGAGTTTGATTTTTTTTTTTTTTTACAAGCTTACTTTGACTTGGGAGAAAATCCAGATCTTTATGAGCATTGTAAAACTGACTCTGCCCTCTTGGCAGTCATATCAGGCAAGTTTCAAAGAGATAATTCATTAAAGTCAGAGACAAACCCCTGACAAACACTCAAATATAACTTCCAAACACCCTAACTACAACCCTTATTTAAAACCTCCAATAGCAATTTTATCAGCTTGTCTTATTTTGCCACTGAAGAAACCCCCAACTTTGCTGTGGCCCCTGCAGGAAATACTCCATAGATGTGATACTAGTAGAGTAAAAGTTTTCCACTCATTGCAGAGACTTAGAAAAATAATGGAAAACCTAAGCAAGTGTCCTCTGATGAACCTGATTGATATACAGAGGCATTTCAAAATCTAACTCAAGTGTTTAATCATATCTGAAGAGATGATACATTACTCCTAAACTAAACCATAACCATTGCCCTAAAGCAGGCAGCTTTACAGAGAGTAGAATTATCCATGGATGACCCACATGTCTTTTTTAAAATCTTGAAAAATGGAGAGTGTAAAGGAAAAAAAAAATGTTGAACCAGTAACAGAATACTTATTCCTAATAGGGAAGAATGCATTGCTGAAAACTTGACTGGAAACTTAGTGATCCAACAGAGGAGTTTATATAGAGAGCATACATGAAGGCTTATGAAGAAACAGAACAAAACTTCTTAATTACTCTAAACTACTCATAATATGTTGAAACCACATAAAAATTAGCCATTTCAAAAATCCTGAGAGATGCTCTAGTGAAACACATTTTTCTGTCTCCCTATTGGTTAAGACAGAGTTAATCTTAAGAGAAAAATTTATTACTCAAGCAGACCCTGATATCAAAAGAAAGCTGCAAAAACATGTCATAGGTTCAGATAATATTGTGGTTTTAACAATGCATCAAGATGTAACAGCCTTTCTTTCATTTGAGATAACACCATAAGTCTTTTATTTTACATTTAAGATAAATGACTGTAAACACAGGAAAGTGTTTGGAGCAAAAGTTTAAATAAGAGGCAAAATAAGCTCTCTGTCAGCAGAGCTATAAGCTTGAATAAGTTATCTACTGGAGTGTAAGGTTTTTGTGGCCTAAAAAATAAAGATATATGCTTAGTTTGCAAGTTATCTTGGAGAATGTGTGACTTAACTTTGCCCAGGCCCAGGACCTGTTAGCTTAGCCCAGGAACTTTGCCTGGGAGCTGTCTGAAGTGATAATTTGTAATGACTGCTTAGCTTGGCCCAGGTCCTATCATGAGATAAAGTAAAACCTTGGCCTGGGATGCTGGCTTAGGACCAATCAGGGACAGAAGTGATGATTCATATGGGTTGAGTAAACAGTCAAAAACAAAAAGAAAGAATCCAGCTGGTACCCACTAGATCCCACTGGATTTATGTCCACAGGAAAAAAAAAAAAAGAAACTTTATTGTTTGGAAGCCCTCTGAGTATACAGAGAACAGCATTTCTCTGCCAGGCATTGTTTCCCCAACTGAGTGAGTGGGAGTTTTGTAAAAGCTTTTATCTGAACGGATGGCAGGTTCTACTTTCTGTGTCACTGCAGCCATGTTATCAGGCATAACCTTCTGTGTTAGATCTGTTACTGGTGCCCACACCTTTTTTTTTTTGGTCTGATTATAATGTTATATTGGAATCAGGCCCTTACCTGTGGACTTGGGGTCTTCCAGGGACCCTTTCCTTGCTCTTTACACAGGAAAAGCTAGCTAAGTTGTCTTTGTCCTCCCACAGAAATGAAAACTCTAACTGCTCTTAGGAGATTGGGCATTGGTCTTTCTGGCTACTTGCTGCTGGAGAAGAGTATCGTGTAGAAAACAGTAGGTAGGATTCTACTGACAGTTGGTTTAAGTGTTTGTAGAAGAAAGGCATGTTAATGCATCATTTTATTTGCATTACATATTAAAGCGTGATAGACTTTAGGCTAAAAAGCAGTTTGGATTATTAGAAAACACATCACAACCAGACAAGGAGAGTGAGAATACCTTAAATACCTCAAGGCTGCTGATGTGCTTGGATAACAGGTGGCTATATTTATACTTGTTAAGATTTGGTTACGTGAGACTTGGGTTTACTTACCTTTCTTGACTTTATTTTTCAAAACAAAAATTCTCTGTTAGAGGTATCCTATTTTTTTAATTACCTGAAAATATTTGTGGAATGCTTGCATGCTTGCACAAAATTAGAATATTGTTCTAGATTTCTCTATTACGCATATCTTTCTGTTTTCCAAGAACTGTAGCTGGACATCACCAGCTGGCTCAAAGAAAAAAAAAGCTTCATTAAAATTGTAAGATGAGATGAGAAGTTAGTGACAGAGGTGTGATAGACTGTGAAACATATATATTTCTTCTCTGATTTTTGTTAAAAATGAATCATGATAAAAGGGAGTTGTTTGCAAAACAGACTTATCTTACACTTAGCCAGACTATTTTTGTATAGTGGTGCAAGAAATAACTTTAGATGCGCTTTCCTCATTGGCTTTCTATGAAACTCTATTTTACAAGGAATCTTAAATAAGATATTATAAAGCTGAGCCCACCCATAGGTTTGTACGCTTGGATACATATTATTTGGGTAAACTCCCCTATTTTTTGAGGCTCCAAGCACATGAAGTTCCTGGGCCTGAAACAAAGTGGCTTTTTTTTTTTTTTTTTTACTTACAAAGTGATTGGAAAACCTGTATTGGGATTGTGTAAACAAAGTATAAGGCTAGATTTCCCAAGGGGCTTTTATTGTTTCTGGAGGTCAAATTTGATTCATTAAAGAATACACCCTCTTCCAGTCAAAGCCTTAGAAAATCAACCAGATTTTCCTATTGGGTTTGTTGCAAATGAAAATACATTTTTGGTTGCACTGATTCAAACAATTATATTGTTGTAAGTTAAGAATAATCACACATAGTTTCCGAATTTTAGAGGAACCAGACACAGAGAAAAAAAAGCATGTTCCAAGTTTTGTTAGCAAGAGTATATCAAATCATAGTGTTAAAAACTGTAGCTAGTTTAAAAGAAAGTGTTCTTGAATTTAAAAAACAAAACAACAATCAGAAATTTTCCAAACAAAAGGTAGAGATTGCTTCATTCTCTGTTGCTTTAGTCTATTTTAACATTTGTCCTGCTTGACATTTATAAACAGTTTAGCTATTCCTAAGTTCTGTTCATTTTTCTGTTATAAAAAACCTGTAGTTGAGAAGACCTGGAAAAGTTCTATAGCTAATTATAAACTGTTATTCTTGATAGAGATTAAATGTCTGTAAATGACAACATATCTAGGGTGGTTAGAAACAGAATAGACAAGGCATTTGGTTATTTCTGTGGTTTACAATAGCTTAACATAATAATTTTAATTAAAATTGATAGCACATATTCAGAGATTAAGAACATTAAGAACACCATGTGGTTTTGAGACTTGTGTTAATATGACTCACTGAAATATATGCTGAAAAATAAAATATTACTGTCAAAATCACATGTATTTAAATATATTTTATAAATCTGTTTAACTTTTTCTTTTATGCTCCAGGGGCTCTCTGAAGCACTGAAAATATAGGTTTCAGAAAATTCATCCTTGAAGTTAAAATTTTATTCTGGGAAGCCTGCCAAATATTTTAGAGGATTAAGACACTTAATATTATGAAACACAATTCCAGATTTCCTTAAGTCATTTGTTTTGCCAAAATACAATAGGGAGAAATGTTTGAAAGGGCAGAAACATTTTATCAGCCTTCACTATTATGTAATAAACTCTTTCAGAAAGACAAATTTTACTCTTGAATTAGTCTCCTCCTAATATTAACCCTAAGCTCAATGAAACCATATGTAAAATTATATTTCACCTTAGAAAGTTTGAGCATGAAGTGAGATTTTCACAAAGTTATTACAACATTTTAACAACCTTTTCCAAATTTGCTAAAGAAGGATTAGTGTTTCCAGAAATACCCTAAGCTCAATGAAACCATATGTAAAATTATATTTCACCTTAGAAAGTTTGAGCATGAAGTGAGATTTTCACAAAGTTATTACAACATTTTAACAACCTTTTCCAAATTTGCTAAAGAAAGATTAGTGTTTCCAGAAATTTTTGTTGTGTTTTCATTTCAGTGCTTAATTGAAGAAATAAACATAATACCCTTTTGAATCTAGTTACTAGGTTACAGAGTTTTCTTTGGCAATATCAAATTTTTTACAGTTTTTTTCCACAACTTGTGTAAACATTTAGATTTATTTTAGTAAATTAAAGGAAATCCTTTAACTCTAGGCAAAATGTACATTTCCATGCCTTTCTATAATTTATTTTTACTACAAACACATTTTACTCTTCTACCATACCTAGTGATTAAATTTATATTCCATATTCTCAATTACACAGTATAATAATACTTTTTAACAATAATAACTGAATGTAAAACCTTGTGAACTTATACAATTATGGGCTGGGTGCAGATAAATTCTGATTTATTACAGCATTGTTAAGGGAGTGTTTATTTTTATACATCTTCAGGCCTTAGCTGGTTTTTGATTTTCATAAGTTAAAATCACTTGAACTGAAAAGCACAAAAGCCTTTATTTTCTGGTTCAGCAAAATATTTAGTTCAAGTACATATTCTTCACTAAGTTAATTAATCAGATTAAAAAAATACACATAACACATACATAACAATACAGAGAAACAGAAGTTCCAGGAGTTATAAAATTTTATTTTATCAGTTTTCCAATTGGATTATTGACCTCTTGCTGAGGCCCTTTAAGAACTGCGCTATGAATAGTTTCCAGGGCCTAATAAAAAAGCCTTGCTGAGGCCAGACATGGTGGCTCTCACCTGTAATCCCAGCACTTTAGGAAGCCCAGGTTGGGGGATCAGGAGGTCAAGACATTGAGACAACCCCCTGACCAACACGGTTAAACCCCATCTCTACTAAAAATATGGAAATTAGCTGGGCATGATTGTGTGCAATTTTCAGTCTCAGATACTTGGGAGGCTGAGACAGGAGTATCATTTGAACCCAGGAGGCAGGGGTTGCAATGATACAAGGTTGTACCAGCCTGGTGACAGAGTGAGACTTCTAAAAAAAAAAAAAAGAAAGAAACAAAGAAAAGAGAAAGCATAGCTCGAAAAAAGAGACAGATAAGAGAGAGATTTTGAGAGGTATTATTCACTTCTGATTCCAAGGGCTACATAAGAAATATAGATTTCTCATAAAAGATGATATGTGGTGCTTTTTCTGTTAGCCTCAAGAAGTCCCTGGCCACCTTCTTTTATCCAAGAACCTTTTATGCATGCACCAAAAATGTCAAGATAGAGTGGAGAAAGGTAATTTAGTGGACTGAGAGAAAAAACTTTTTCAAGTAAGCAAGATTTATGAGGAGAAAAATATAAATGTCTTTTGAATATACCTATAGCATAAATCTCCACTTTTAATTATGCTGGTTGCTTTTTAATATTTTTTATTAATTTTACTTTACAGAGAATATAAACCATGATGTGTATAATTTATTTCACGGGTTTATTCCACTACCTGTTCACAATCATGTTCATCTTCTCAAGTTTCCCCAATAGAAAGTCGCTGGGTTCAGGCAAGGACAGGCTTTCAAATGGGCTGCAGATCTCTTTAGCAGCAAAGCTTGATATTTGAGTAGGTGATTGTCAGTTCACAAGAGAGTTTTTAAGGAAACAGCAGTCCTGCTATGCAGTGTGGTGTGCAAACAGGTATGTTATTTTCATAGATAAACTGGTGACTTCTGACACCAAAAATGTCACTGATGCAACTGCTGAGAGGTAGGCTGTCCATTTTTTTAGAAACCAAGCTAAATTTCTTGCTTAGGTAAACTACTGGCTGTTGAGCTGGACCTCGGGCCTCATCTCAGATTTCAAGGTCTATTTTCTCTCTTCCTGATACATGGAGATTATATGCCTTTACTATGGAAAAACCGAGGGCTTGCGCTTTAAGTAAGGTTTGTTTAGCTGGTTAAATTTTTTTGAGTACCAGGTTCTTAAGTTAAGCACTGAATTTTATTTGCTTTAGTTTCTTCTATGACATGGTATAAAAGATAGCTACTTCTCTGTACCGAAGTACCTGCCATCTGAAAAATCAGGTAATGTCCAAGAATCTTCTTAACTGTCAAGAAAAATGGGATGGATTCCTGACCTTGTGCGTTGGTCTCTTCTAATAAGACTAGACTCAGGTACTGTACTGAAGTCTGAGAGAGCTGAGCATTAGATTTTGAGCATCAATGTTTTGTCTTTTTTTTTTTAATTTTTGCCAGATAGTTTAGCAGAGCATTAGTGTGTTCCCAGGAATCCCATCACAATCTTGCAATTGTTGTTATTTCACCAGTGCACAAACACATAACAGTCTCTACTTATCTAAGTTAATACCGGGGGTTTCTTTTCTATGTTTTAGAAGAATAAGAATCACAGACACGTTTTAGAAGACTAAAGAGCACGAAGGTTGAAGAGAAAGTTTAATAAGCAAAAGAAAACAGCTCAATGACAGCAGTGATGTGGTCAAAATGGGTTAACCAATATGTAACTTGGGTTCAGGGTTTTTGTGTGTTGTGAGTCATAAGAAATGGACTTAGTCTGTAGGCTCTCTTAAAAAATGTGTGACTTAGTTCTGCCTGGGGCCTTAGATCCCAGCCCAATCAGAAAGCTTAGCCTGAGACCTTAGCTCAGTACCTATTAGTGGCAAAAGTCAATATTCGTAGAGGCTACTCCACTTAGCGAGCAACTCTTCAGAAGCTGAAGTGAAACCATGGCCCAGGATTTTGTCCAGAACTAATCTGAAGCTGAAGTAATGATTCAGAGAAGTGGGGCTCACAATCCAAGAAGAAAAGAAAAGTGTTCCCCGGAAGGCACTTGCTCCCACTCTCCCCCTCAGTTTGTGTTCACAAAAGGAAAAGAAACATTTCTGGAAGCCCACTGATTATAAAATAGACAAAGCCATTTCTATTGCAGGCCTTGTTTTCCCATTTGAGTAAGCTTGAAGTTTCTGCAAGTTTCTGAGTGAGCTGTAGTTTCTTCTATCTGTGCAGCTGCGGGCATGTCTTCAGACACAACTCTCTGTTCCAGTTCATTTATTGGTGCCTGCAGCTTGAATGTTTTTTTTCCAGGCTGCTTGTTATCTTATGTGGAAATGAGACACTGACCAGTGGGCTCAGAAGTTTCTGGGGACACTTCTATTTCTGTCTATAGAAGGCAATCTAGGTAACACTTTTCACTGTTGGAGGAGGAGAGCCCTGGGTTGGAAAGAAGAGAGAAAAAGGCTCTAGAATTTAGAAAAATGTTGTTGTACTTTTTGCGGTTGTTGTGTTTAATTTCCATTTTGCCTCAGGAATTACTTGAATCCTCTAGGTCACAATGGCTGGTCGAGCTTGGGACCCATTATTCCTGCTGAACAATCTGGGATACACATGCTGGACCTGGTGACCTATGTCTCTGGGGACATTTCTACTTTCACTTATCTCCCTCACAGACTGAACAACATTAAGGTATATTCTTTTTCTGCCTGGGCAATTCCTTTTAAAGTGCCCTGGCTTGTCACACTAGTAGAAATCAGCAGGTGTTGGGATTCTGGCTCTTGTAGGCCTGTGAAATGGCAAGTAATGCCTTTTTCATTCTCTTGTGTCTTCTCTCTACTTCCTAGGTCTCCTTTTTCCAGTTCTTGTTTTAAAAGATCAAAAAGCCACTCCAGGAGGTTTCCAAAGTGCTATCGGATCCCAAGGCCTACTTCTGTAGTTTTTTCTGATATTAGCGGATGGCTGAGAAATAAACTAGTATTTTAACATTGTCTAACTCTTGATTGAGTTAGAAGATAGAGAGATATGTTTTGCTAAAGCTTCTTTCAGCCTTTCCAAAGAGCCTGAGAGATTTTTTTCTGGTTTGTGGTTCAACAAGGACAGTTTAGAGTAATTAACAAGTTTTATTCTCGTTCATTGGAAGTCTGCTAATATGCACAGTAGAAAGTGTTCTCTTTTCCATTGATCTATGCATTTACTAAGGCTTCAATTAGGATTGTCAAACAGCAGTGTTTTTATTTCTATTGAAAATACTAATTCTGTCTTTTTTAATCCATTTTCATCTTTCAAATGTGTTTATTTTTGATTGACTATGGGATGTCGGTTGTTCATATTCAAACTCCTTTGTTGCCTATAATGCTGCCTGTGGTGCTGCCTGTTTTTCAGCAGTAGTTAAAATGTGGCTTAAAAGTTGCACTGCATTTCTGCAGAGAAGATGAAAAATGTGGTTTAAATTATGGAAAGCCTGTGTATGTCTATAAGGGAACTGTCCTAAGTCTAGCTTTATGTGTACATTTACTGCAATGAGATGGAAATTTAAACCTTAGTAGCACAGTGTTCATTGCACATTTGTTATATGGGCAACAGCAAAGTTGGAGGCTTCCTGAGAATGTACAACCATAGGGATTATTATACGGCTATTCTGAGTCTCAGTTAAAGGAGGCAGATTGGGTGCTCAGAAATTGCATTTGACAGTTCTCTAGAGATTTGGCTTTTTAACTTTGGTTGACTTACCTTGCATGGTTCCCAAAGTGGCAGGGGAAATTTTACAATGTTTACAAAATCTAGGTTTTATTTTTGAAGAGCAAAAAGACCTAGTTGTTAGATATTATTGAAATTATGCTTCTTTGGGAAGGCCAGGCCTCCTGTCAGGAATATGGCCACCTTGTTGTCAATTGATTATTATTATTATTGTTTTTAAATTTAGAGACTCAGGGTCAATGGAGTCCCAGTGCTTCCAAGTGCACGCACGGGGAGTGCAGTCTACAGATGCTTTGTTGCCATCTAGAAACAGAGAGGAACAAGGCATCACTCAGATGCCTTCCTCCTTTTGGTGTTACCCAGCATAAATAGAAAGAATTAAGGTATACTTTTACATCTTTTTCCTCTCTCATTGGTGCCCCCAAATGGTCACAGGTGCTGCCCATAAATGGAAGTATAGCCTTTACTCATAAATCTGGAGGAGCTTGTCAGCAGCACTAGTGACACTCACCTGTGCAAATCCCTGCTTTTCTGCCATGCTTCTGCCCTAGACCCACTGAGACCCAAAGGCTTGCAATTCACCCCAGAGGCCTTGGAGATGTTACATAGTAGTAAAACCTGTTCAAGTTATTTTAATAGAGGAAGTGTCTTCCTACTAACTTTGGTTTTTCTAACTATGTTCTCAGTGAAACATCAGAATCTCAGAGAATGAGAGATATTGACTTTCAAACATTTTAAATCCAAAATTAGTGCAACACAGAACAGGTGGCTCAAAACGGTAGAAACTGAACGGCTGAATGGTCCTTCATTAGGTAGAGAGAGCAAAGAAGCTAAAATATGCCCTGTAACATTGTCTTTCTCCCAACAATTAATAGTGGAGTCTGCCTGTTTACACATAGGACATGGGGCCTAACCACTGATAGCAGAATATAAATGGGAAAATAATTTGAAACATGTAAGTTTTGGACAATGAATTGCCAAGGCTCCAGGTAGACAAGAAATCTCATTTCACTAGGGGACAATGTAAGGTTCGAAATGCTAGGTTAAGAATTCTGAGTCAAAATTCTTTTTATTCATAAGTTAGGAAGAGAGATTTGAGTTTTGATACCTTGTCTCTACTGCATGCCTCCCAACAGGCAAAAATTAACTTGTCTCATGATGGAACTTTTATGTGGAGGAAAACAATATAATTGTAAAAATTCCTAATAAAGGAAAAGGTACTTACTTGGGGTTAAATTCCTCTCATACAGCGCCATGAATGTCTATTATTGAGGGACAAAAAGGCCATTCATACGTAAAAATTTATACTGAAATCTTGAGTTCCACTTGTTTCAGGGAAATCACAAAAATAAACCTTTTCAAATTACATTCATAATTACTAACACACGGAGTGAGTGTAGTAAGCAAGTCTGTATACAACTAGGCTGGAAATGTGCCAACAGCATTGCATACAAAAAAATATGAAAGGCTTTATAGCTGTGCAAAGCAAAATTGTAAATTTAATAGATAAAAATGGGAAGTCCTTGAGCCAAAGGCCTGATGAGCGGTCACAGACCAGAATTAGTCTAAGGGCAATCAGGTAACACTGAGATGTAGCCTCAAGCTGAAACTTCAGTTTCCCTAGGATCTCCTTTAAATATCATGTGACTGCCAGGCTCTTTATGAAAAAAAAAAAAAAAAGTTGAAACAAAGAAGACATTTTTGAAATATTTTTGAAATGAATGTGAAAGTTTAAATTCTATTTTTACCCTTCTGATGAATTATTTTCTTCTCAGCCCATGCATTAATACATGTTATAAGCTCACAAATGCAACAAGATGTAAAGGTATCCCTTTGTCTGTGATTATATCCAAAGATCTTTGTCTTACTTCAAAAAAAAAAAAATTAAGAAGCTCAGAAACAAAGTTGAGATTAAAGCAAAAAAAAATAAATAAGCACAAGAAGAAAGCTCTCTGCCAGTGAAAACAAGGGCACAAATCTGTTTCTCACTATGAGGTTGGGGGTTCAGTGTTATTACGAACTAGCAAGAGAAAGAAATGTTTTAAGTCAATGCACTGTTCTGAAGACCATGTGATTCAGCTGGGCCCAGGGTCTTGGCCTGAGAATAATGGAAAGCTTAACCCAAGAAATTTCCCTAGAAATAATCAGGAGGTTTAGTCATAATTTATAGAAGCTGCTGAGCTCATCCCATGACCTACTAGGGGCTTGTGTAAAAGCTTGGCTCAAGAATTTGGCTCCAATTTAATCAGGAACTAAAATAGTAATTTATAAAGGACAGGCTCACTGTCCAAAAGAAAAAAAAATGTACTAACCAGAACCCACCAGGACCCACTGTGTTTATGCCAAAAAATGGACAAGAAACTACTTCCTGGGAGCCAAATGATTATGCAAAAGACAAGGGTATTTTTGTGCCAGGGTTGGTTTTCTTATCACAGCGAGCCAGAGTTTTCTTCAAGATTTTTACCTGAATTGACTGAAGGTTCTTCTGTCTGTGAAGATATGAATCTCAAGATACAACCCCCTTTGTTAGTTATCTCATTGGTGTCTGCAACGTGATTTTTTTTTTTCAGGCTCTTTATGTGTTATGCATAAATGAGACACAAACATGTAGACTGTTGGGTTTCCAGGGACACTTGCCTTGCTGTCTCCCTAAGTCAAGCTAGCTTTATCATCTCAGTAACACCCTAAAGAAGGTCCTGAATGTGTCTACTTCAGATTTTACTGTAGGAAACATGAGGAGGCATAAAAGAAGAAGAGTAAAGACAAGAAAAGAACAGAGACTCTAGCTAACACAATACAGTTTTCTAAAAATGCAGGTCTCAGGGTGGCACCTGCTAACTGCTATCTGTGTGGCAAGACAGGACTCTTTAGCAAGACATGCTGAGACAACAATAGGAAGCCACCTCAACACTGCCTAACTTATGGTGGTGACCACTGAAGGGTGTGCTAATTTAAGAGGCATACATCACTAAGCCCAGGACCAGTCTCACAAAGGGTCCAGCAGGACTGACAGTTCCTGGAGATCAATTCTCCAGCTCTAACATCTGTCATACTCTTCAGATTCCATACTCTTCAAAATCCTTGGGTGATTCTGGAGGTGGAAGGGAGGAAAGTAGACTTCCTTCTGGAAACTGGAGCAGGTCTGTTTGTTCTGCTTTCCAATCTAGGCTTTCCCTCTTCCTATAATGTGACAATGAGGGATGTGTCAGCAAAGATCTTTATATAATATTTTCTCAGCCCATTAGTTATGGTTGAAATAGCCTTCTATTTGGTCATATCAATTTAATAATTCCTGAAATTTCCACTTTATTACTAGGTAGAGATATTTTAGCCCATATAGAAGCATCCATCTGAATGGCTGCATGACAAACTCTTTGTCTCCTGTAAGTGGAAACCAGTATTAAATAACAAGCGTGGGATGTTGACAAAAATGTTGCTGGGCTACAAGCACTGTATGCATCCATATTTACTTTAAGGATTTCACTATTTTTTTCTATCCAGAGGCAGTATTTCCCAAAGCCAGAAGGTGGGAAAGGGCTAGAAGTCATTATAAATAAGCTATAAAAGAGAGGCCTTTTTAGGCCCTGCAACAGTCTTTAGAAAACTCCAAATACCAAAGAAGGTCACTTTTTAACATGCCCAGAAATCCCATTTTTTTTTTTTTTTTTGGACTTCAAGATGTGAAAAGGTTACCCAACTCATAGCTATTTGGAAGTAAAACCCATGGTTGTGCTTGGCTTTAAGAGGTCTTATCAGAGGTTCCTCATGAAAAAGAGTTTCATCAAAGCCAATGTACAAAGGCTATTTAAGAATAATTATTTGGCCTGCATTTTATGCCAATAATTAATTTAACTATTACATTATAGACTATTTTGCTATCAACTCAGGCCTATTATATTTGTTTTTTATAGAAATGAACAAGGAAAAGAGAAAATTTTATCTCAAATCTTACGTTGGCCATTATCTTCTAGTCTCATTAGTTGTCTTTAGAATTTGCCTATATTTTATACTATCCCTGTTAATTCCTGTGATCCACTCAGAAATCTCCAGCTGCAGCTAAGTAGAAAACATAAAAACATTAATATTGTGAAACATGTAACAATACTTTTGTTGTAGGCAATTATTCTACAAATTTTGCCAGGTAAAGAGAGTACACTGTGGACTCATAATCAAGGGGTGTTTGTGTTTGTGGGGTTAAGAATAAGGAAGTTAAGCAAAGCAAAGTCCCATGAACTCACAACTTCTCTGGCATAACTATAGCCCTCAGTTATCAGGACATGTCCACAGCCTCAGAATTTTTAAGGTGTTTATTACCTCAGCTAATCTCATTTTAACACATATATTTTGATAACCCAAATTTTTTCTTCTGACGTAGAGAAAATCAAACTCCAAATGGTACTGCAAATGAAACCACTTATGAAAACATCCTGTTTCTGGAAATATTATCCTGACCTCAGGTGGAGTTCCAGCTGTTGTATTTCATTGTACAACCCCCCTCCCTAAAGGTAAGTAGCTGGAAAGATCAATTCTCCCTAACAGCAGTGAGTTAGGTATTTAGGGTGGGCCTCCCTAACAGCAGTTAGTTAGGTACTTAGGGTGGACCTCTCCCTAACAGCAGAGAATAGTTAGGTAGTTAGAAGGGGCCATTGGTATAACTTCTAGAAACAAAGATCCAGCTTGCAAAAAAAATCCTACAGACACATATTAGTAAACTTGCACAAACCTTCAGCCCACTGATATGAAGAAACGCAGTCCGACATAAACATATCTTTGTTCTTTGTGCACAAAGATATGCTCACAAAGAAACTAACTGAAAAACAGCAGCAACATCAAAACACCCTGGTCTTTTGTATAAGCAATGGACTACCAAATATAGTCGCTTTTTTTTCGGGTGGGGGAAGTACACGGTGGGGGACAATAAGTTTTAGTGGGCCGTTTTCTTTCCTGGACATGCTTTGGAATACAACCGGAACTGGTATAAATTATCATGTCAGTCTCTGATTCGTCATGGGTCAATGTCGTGGGCCAAGCTTTTATATTAGCACTTGTTAGTTGTGGGTCAAGGTCATGGGCCAAGCTGAGTAAGGCTTTTTCCAGATCAGTCATCACACTCTTCCATTTCCCCATACATGAGGACCCCAAACACCAGCATCACAGTGGGCAACTAATTTTGGTTTCCACTGTGGAGAGCTATTTTAATTTCCTTCTTACACTTTGTTTCTAACTTCAATTTGTGTGCACCTTCCTCAAGTTTTCAGCCATGAGACAAATAACTCTTTGTGATATCTCACAATAAGAATTTGCTACACGTGGTTCATTGGTGAGAATACAAAAAATGAAATCTGAATTGAGCCCTGGGACACATAAGTCTTAATGGATCATCTAAAATCTGGCCTTGGAAAGCAATCTATGTCTCTGCAGACATTTCACCTTCTAGTTGTCGCCACCACTGGCTGGACAGGGTTGAGGTGGCATCCTTTTGTTTTCTCTGCAGTTCTTCCTGAAGAGTCCTGGATGGCCAAACTTGACGAAGTTAGAAGGTCCAGCTCAAAACTCCTGAATTTTGTAGACCTGTAATTCAGTCACTAGTGCTTTGTCTGACTCCTGTTTTTTTCCTCCTTTCCTGGGCCTCTTTGTGGTCCCTGCTGTAAAAGACCGGGAATGCCACTCCACAATTTTTCTATGTGGTATCCCACAACATAGCCTGCATTTGAAGTTACCTTCTGATGTAAAGGTTGAGTAATAAACTCTTCTTTTAAGATTATCTGTATTTTATTTAAATCAGGAGATAGGATTGTTTCACAAAATCCACAGAATCCTCTCTCAGCCTTTCAGCCTTTTCATGAAGTCTGAAATATTTTGATTTTCTTTTTATTTCAATATGGCCAGTTTAGATTAATTGAGAGATGTGATTCCAGTTTCTTGAAAGCTTTTTAATATGTACATCGGAAAGTCTTTGTTTCTACTCATCCATTAAATCAGTAGGCCTTTAGTTAGGGTTTTTAAGAGCAATGTCTCCCTTCTTATTGGAAATGGGGCTTCTGTCTCTTTTCCACTTTTTTTGGGGGGGACAGGTTTTCTTCTTTGCATGGCTATATGAAATATGTCATTTGTCTCTGAAACTCTCTGTTGCCTGTGGGGCTTCCTGTTTCTCAGCAGTACTTAAGATTTGGCTTAGGAATGACAACATATTGCCATGCAAAATCAAAAACTTGGATAACATTTTGGAAAGCCTCTCTGTATTCATCCGGGTTATCAAAGTACTTTTCTCTGTCCCAATCTATTTGTTCAAAGTCTTGTAATTAAAGGAGAACCAGGAATTTAGAAGTACCATGTTTATTGGGCATTTTCTTTAGGGGTAGCAATTTAATGGAGGGTTGTTTGGGAGAATTGGAGAAGCTGAGGATGATAAAGTGACTAGAGGAGCCTCTGAATAGGGGATAGAAGAAAAGCTGGAACATCTGGAAGTTTCTTCTGAGGCTTTCCTGGGCGTTTGTTTCTCTGACTTTTGAGAAATGTTCACTATAGACAAGTCTGATGTGCTAAGACGTCATGATCAACATTACAATGCTTACAAATATCTGGGTTGTTTGCAGGACAAAGAAAGTACCTCAGACAATTTGCCTTCTCACTTGCAGAGAATATCTAGATGTTAGATAGTGTTGAGAGAAAAAGGTTATGTAGATAGGATGGATTCTTGCTAAAACTACTTTAAACAAAGAAACAGACTAAAATACCAGGCTGCAGGCAGATTTTTTAAAAACCTGCTCAAACCTGCTGTCTACTGATATAAAGGAACAGAGCTTAACAAGTAAATATTTTCGTAGTTTTTTTTTTTTTTTTTGCCTAAAGTGTACCAACAGATAATCTGATAAAAGAAGAAGAGTCTGCATAAAAACATTTTTCTTTTTTAAATAAATCACATACTTCCAGAAAATAGTCTCTATTCCTTTTACCCAGTGGGCTTCAGTGTCCTCTGTTGAATAGTTTTATTTTTTCTTCTTTTTTTTTTTCTGGATATGCTTTCCACTTTATTATAGAAATAAAAATTTCTATAAATTTTTATTTCAGCTACCTTTCAGTCCAGGTCAAGGTTCTCAGCCAAGCCAACTAGTACTTTTTCAGGACTAGTAAGCATACTGTTTTCTTAATTCATAAAAACATCAGAAACTGCCCCATGGTGAAAAACCCATTCTGTCTCCTATCTGTGGTGTGAATAATTTTTTGCTTAAGCTGTCAATCAGATTTCACTTTTAGCATGTACAGTCATAATTATTATTATTATTATTATTTGCAGTGAGAGGAAAAACTCTGATGATACCTCACAATAGCAGACATATATATAGTGGTGAATCCACATGACTGCAAAAGTGTTCATCAGAACACACTGAAGCCCTCTGGGTAGAAGAAATAGAGATTTTTTGTGGAAGAGAAATGTTTTTATGCAGAATCTTCTTCATCTTTTATCAGAAAACTGTAGGCATGTTTTAGGCCAAAAAAATACAAAAGGGTTTCTTTGATAGGCTTTGTTCCTTTATATGAGTGGACTGCAGGTTTGTGCAGGTTTTTTTAAAAATCTGCCTGCAGCCTGGTATTTCAGTCTGTTTCTTTGCTTAAAGTAGTTTTAACAAGAATCCATCCTAACTACATAATTTCTCTCTGAATATTATCCAATATCTAGATGTTGTCTGCAAGTGAGAAGGCAAATTGTCTGAGGTACAATATGTGCCAGCTTTCTTTGTCCTGCAAACTGTTGTAACTGAGCAAGTTAGAGAGAAATCACCACACTTTGAGATGGATTCAAGACTCCTTTATCAGCCAGCAATCAAGAGATGGATAATGCATGAAATTCTCTCGGCCCCAAAGAAGGGGTTAGATTTTCTTTTATACTTCAGTTTAGAGAGAGGAGTGGGGATTCTAGCTGCAACAATCTTACAGAAGAAAAAACAGACAAAAAAGTTAAAAAGACAAATGGTTACAGGAAAACAAACAGTTCCAGGTGCAGGGGCTTTAAATTCACCAGAAGGTGATAGGTGAGGGGGCCCTGGGCGTTATCTACCGGACAAACGTGGGGGCCTTATTGTACCATCTCTGAGCAAATTGCTGGGGACTGCAGACATCGCTTGCCTCAGCACCTTATCAGTTAATTGCACTCTTTGATACATTGAGAATCTTGCATAAGTTAAAGTCCTTGAGGAAAAGGGGTGGGTAAGGAGCCCTTGATGTCTTGTAAATGAAGGAGCCAAATGGCATTCATCCGCTTTTCTCAGCTAAGGGTGAGTCTATTCATATTAAAAACAAGGTTAGGTGTTACATTCCCCACTTGTGTTTTTGGGGAGTCAAATCATTGATTCCTCATTTATACAAGGGGGTCGGTCATATTGGGTTTTAAGTTACATAAGTTTGACAGAAGCTATCTATTGCTTTACAAAGTTAAGAAACCAGTTTAATATACATGGCCTGAATATTAAGCCTAACAGCAGGAGGAGAAGAGTCCAGCTAACCCAGCGACTAGAGTAGTTAGCCGTGGATTCCAATTAAACATGCTTTGATACCAGGGGATGTTATTTTCTCATTCTTGTTGATATCTATCTAGATTTTCTTGAACCCTTTGGAGAATATCCTTTATGACCCCAGACTGATTGGCATAGGAGAAACAACTTTCTCCAAGAGCTGTGCATAAACCTTCTTGGGAGAGGAATGGCAGATCTAAGCCTTGGCGATTTTGAAGAACTACTTCAGCCAGAGACTGTATCTGGTATGCAGTATATCTATGGCTGACTGGAGGTTGCTTAAATCAGCATCTACCTGTTGAGACAGGGACACTAGTCCAGTTTCTCCCTTAAGCAGGGCAGCCATGGCAATGGCTGCTGATCCGGCTACGCTAAGGCTAGCCAGGAGGGGTACTAGGAGCAGGAGGCCTCAGTGAAACCTGGGAGGCAATTCAGGGGAAGCGATGAGAAGTTGTCCTTCTGGCCCACTGTACACGTATATCTAGGGAAGCACATGAACTAACACACACAGGAGAGGTCCTGGTTCAGTCCCATTGACGCAGTGAGTGAGACCTGAAGTGCAGGCTAACCAGGTATTATTAGGTGCCTGGTAGGGGACTGAGGTACTTTAGGAAGTAAGCAGGGACTGATTACAAGTAGCCTGAAATGGAGAAGCAGATAAGTTATATCTGGTACTAATTAGGCAAGAAATGTTCCCAGACATATCTCCTAGTGTGAGGGCACAGGGTCGTGCATGTCAAGAAAGAGAGCCACTTTTAAGCATGACTTCTACTCCTAATCCCACATAATAAGGGGGTTTGGCCTTTAGACATAGCCAACAATCTTGAGCTAGTTTAGGCTGGCTGAGATTAAGGAGGTGATGTACCCTGCCTAGAATGGACATCAGGCTGGGTTGGAGATGTTGTCATTGCAGCTGGGGTTTAGGAACTAGGAATGGTGGCAGAACAGTTAAATCGACCTTGTCTTGGTGTTTTTGGTACATAGGGTCACCTAGATCAGTTAAAAGCCCCATTGGCTTAGGAGGGCTCCATGAGACCAGGATTTTCTTCTGGATGGTGAACATAGTTCCAACATCAAATCCCGGGATATAAAGCCTAAATCCCCATGACATGCCATAATACCACTGAGCTGAATTAGGGTTATGGGCGGTCATAGTTAGAGTATTACAATTTTTTTCTGGTACACAGTCTAGGATGGGAAACATGAGCTATGGAAAGAGTTGAAGATCAGGTTGATTCCCCAGAGTAAGTGGCTAAAGTTACACATGTACAGTCAGGGCAGAAAAACTGGTAAGTATCTCGACAACTAGAGTCAGGATGATTTCCAGGAGAGAAGTAAAAGTGTACCTTTGGAGCTCCCACATCCAGTCTGGCTCCTGGAGTGTCCAAAATCCTGCAGCAAGGTCGACGTTCTCTGCTCCCATGACTGGCAGCTTGCATTTTTCCTCATGGGTAGGGCAGGTTCTGGGAACAAAGCACATAAATCAACTGCAAAAGAGACCTCCTTGGAAGTTCCTGCCTTCCAAGTAATGTTTGCAAATATATGTCCTGGCATGAAAGAAGTGAGAAGAAAGGAATAGGAAGGTGCAGAGGGCATAACAGGTGGAAACAAACAGGAGAGGTAAAAAAAAAAAGAATTAATCTAATAACTTCACTCGACTTAGACACAGTTTTAAGGGGCATGGCCCAGGCTTGGGGACGCACATTTCCTGCTGCGTTTTGTTGGTCTTTTTGAAGCTGGAGTGATGAATCCAAGCAGGAATGCTGTCCACCTTCAGAGCCGTTGGCATGGTGACTACAGTATGAGTCCTTTCCAAGCAGAAGTGAGTCCTACTTTTTGGAACTTCTTAACACACACCAGGTCACTGGCTGGAATGAGTGGTAGGGCCCCATCTGGTCATGAACTGGATTGGGATGAACTCCCCAGACAAGTGGCTGGATGATATCTCATATCTGTTGGAGAGACTGCAGGAGTAATAAATTAGCTTGTGATATTTCTTCTAAATGCGTATCCCTTAGCTTAGGCAAGATAGGTGGCGCCCTCCCATACATGATTTCAAAAGGTGAAAAACCAGCCCAGTAAGGAGTGCATCTTACTCTAAGAAAGGCTAAAGGAAGGAGTCTTACCCAATTCTCACCTGTCTCTAAGATCAATTTCATAAGAGTACTTTTTAGGGTGTCGTTCATGCATTCTACCTGCCCAGAGCTCTGGGGTCAATAGGCACAATGGAGTTTCCATTGAATGTTTAATGCATTACTGAATGAGCAATAGACGAGGTGAAGGCCAGTTCATTATCAGACCCTATGGCAGCAGGCAACCCGTGTTGAGGGATGATTTCACTGAGTAAAAACCTAACTGCCATTGTGGCAGTCTCGTTTTCTGTGGCAAATGCCTCAGTCCATCTGGAGAAAATGTCTGCTAGTATCAGAAGGTATTTGTACTCAGCCCAGTGTGGTTTTATTTCTGTAAAGTCAATTTCTCACTTTTTTCCTGATGAGTTTCTCCAGAGGCAGTGGCCTGAGCTGGGTTTAGGACCTTGCCTGGTGTTTACCTGAGCACAAGCCATACACCAGAGAGCTGCTTGATCCACTAAGTTCTGGAGGTGAGGGATCTTGAAATAGCTCCTCAGGAGCTGGGCCAGTTTTGCATCTCTCAAATGGGTGGTAGAATGTAGACGACTGATTAAATGTTTCCCGAGAGCTCAGGCTACAAAGATTCTAGAGTCAGGAAGAATCCACCAATCTTCCTGGTTTTTATTGGCCTAGAGATCTGAAGCTAGTTTTACTTCTTCTGCTGAGTATACAGTATGATTGCATAAGTCAGGCTGTGGAAAGGACACTTCAGGCAGTAAGGTTAAAGACATGGCTGGAAGCCATCCAGCTTCCACGGCCAAAGAGTCCAATCTCTGATTACCACAGGCAATGGCCGTGTCTTCTCTTTGATGTCCTTTGCAATGAATTACGGCCACTTGCTGAGGGAGCCATGTGGATTCAAGCAGGGCTAGAATTTCTTCTTTGTTTTTGATCATCTTTCCTGCTGAGGTGAGTAGCCTGCACTCTTGATAGATGGCTCCAGGCACATATACAGTAGCAAAAGCTTATCTACTGTTAGTGTAAATGTTAATACATTTGTCCTTACCTAATCGGAGAGCCTGTGTGAGGGCAACTAACTCAGCTCTCTGAGCTGAGGTGCCAGCTGGTAGAGCTTGGGCCCACAGAATATCCATCTCCATGGTGATGGCCGCACCAGTCTTTTGAACTCCCTGCTCAAGGAGGCTGCTACTGTCTGTAACCATGGTGTTGTCTGCCTCCTTTAAGAGCACATCTTGGAGATCAGGTCAGCCGGTTTCTGTGGTCTCTAACAGTTGTGGGCAGTCATGGACATGTTTGGTGAAGTCTGGATCTGCGAGTAAAGTTAGTGGATTTAAACACTTTGTGGGAGAGAAAGTTAAACAAGGCTGATCTAATAGTAAGCTCTGATACTGTCAAATATGAGCATTTGACATCCATTTGCCAGAAGCACTTTGCAGCAAAGTTTCTATGGCATGAGGAGCTGTAAGGGTTAAGTTTTGACCTAAAGTCAGTTTATCAGCCTCCTGAAGTAGGCTTGCTGTGGCTGCTATGTCTCCCAGGCCACTGGGCCACACGGAGGTCACGGGGTCTATTCTCTTGGACAAATAGGTAACTGGACATCACTATGGCCCCACGATCTGAGTGAGTATCCCTTTAGCAACTCCCTAGTTTTCATGGACAAAAAGATGAAATGGCTTTGAGATATTTGGAAGGGCTAGAGCAGGGGCCTCAGTTAATGCCTTTTTCAGGTTTTAAAGAGCTTGTTCCTCTCTGTCAGTCCAAATTAGTGGGCCATTCCCTCCTGTAGGAGTTTACAGGTGCTTGGCAGTCTCCATGAACCCTAATATCCATAGGTGACAGTATTCCATGGCCCCCAGGAACTCATGTACCTGTCTCTTGGTGGTGGGAGTGGGGATTCATAGGATAGCTTCCTTCTGGGCACTGGTGAGTGCTCTTTTTCCTTGGTTTATCTTGTAACTCAGGTAGGACACTCTAGGAAGACAAAGCTGGACATTCCTTGCAGACCCGATGTCCGAGTTCCTGAAGGAGGTAAAGTAGGTCCCTACTATGTTGCAGGCAGCTGTCAGCAGGTTCAGTAGCTAATAACAGATCATCTATGTACAGTTGGGTGACTGGCTCAGAATGGTATAAAATCCTGCTGGAAAGCTTCCCCAAAAAGAGTGGGAGAAATTTTAAAACATTGAGGCAACCAAGTCCAGGTCAATTGGGTGGTGTCTCCCAAGCCAGGATCTGTCCATTCAAAAGCAAAGATTGGTAGGCTCTTGGGGCCAGAGGAATAGCAAAGAAGGCATCCTTTAGGTCAAGGACAGTGTATACTGTATGTTCTGGCAGCAGCAGGCTGAGTAGAGTATAAGGATTAGGTACAGTTGGATGGATGGTAACTGTACATTTGTTAACTTCCCTTAAGTCCTGTACTGGCCGGTAATCATTTTTTCTGGGTTTCTGGACTGGCAAAAATGGAGTATTCCAGGCCGACTGACATGGTGTGAGTATGCCATCTTGTAACAGTCACTGAATATTGGGATTGATCCCCTGTCTAGCCCACTGACTCACAGGATATTGCTCTTCCTAGACCAGAAAGGTGGTGATCAGGAGTTCTACAACCACTGGCAGATGCTGCTTAGCCAGTCCTGGGGCGTTTGACTCAGTCCAGACTCAGGGAAAGAGTGTCTGTAAGGATGAGTCTATTCATATTAAAAACAATGTTAGGTATCTAAGGGAGAGTCTAGTCATATTAAAAACAAGGTTAGGTATTATAAAACAACCCAGATATTTGTAAACATTGTAATGTTGACCATGCCCTCTAAGCACATCAGACTTGTGTCTAGTGATCAATTCTCAAAAGTCAGAGAAACAAACCCCTGGGAAACCCTCAGAAGAAACTTCCAGATGCTCCAGCTCTTTTTATGTCCCATATCCAGTGACTCTTCCAGTCACTTTATAATCCTCAGCTTCTTCAATTCTCCCATCCAAGCCTCCATTAAACCACTACCACTAAAGAAAATGCCCAATAAAAATTGTGCCTTTAAGTTCCTGGTTCTCTTTTAATTACAAGACTTTAGACAAATAGATTGGGACCTAGAAAAGTATTCTGATAACCCAGTTGAATATAAAGAAGCTTTCCAAAATCTTACCCAAATTTTGATTTTGCATGGCAACATGTTATGTCATTCCTAAGCCAAACGTTAAGTACTGCTGAGCAACAGGAAGCCCCACAGGCAACAGAGAGATTCAGAGACAAATAGCATGTTTCATATGTCCAGGCAAAGCAGAAAATCAGTCCACAAAAAAAAATGAGTGGGAAAGAGACCAAAGCCCCATTTTCAATTTATATATATTTGGTACATGGTCTGAGAAAGCAATATATTGAAGAGTGAGTAGGAGTATAGGAGCACTTCTTCAAATTCTTTCCTTTACTTTTGTTTTTGAGGATTTGGTCCTAATTTTTTTCTTTTTTGTACTCAAGAGCAAACAACACTGAGACTCGGTCAGCCAGTTCAAATCAATAGGATGGCTTCCAGCCTTATAAGACTCAGGTGACAGCCTGGCGGGAGAAAACTGACAATCCCCCAACACCATCAGTTGATGAAAAGGTTGCTTCTGTTCCAACTCATTATTCTTCACGAAGCAGCTTATGCATGAAGAGACTTGGAAGCTATCTTAAGGCAATTGAAAGTTTCTGGCCAAGGCTACATCTCAGTGTTACCTAAAGCCTTCTTAAGTTAGGCCAGTCAATGACAGTCCCTCAGGGTGTTGGCATCAGGAATTCCAGAATTTTCTATTTAATTTTCTTGGTTTTCTTTTTATGTCAATCATGTCTCTTATTTCTTCTTAGTATGCAATGTTGCAACCTGGAGATATAATCTTATTGGGTGAAGTCAGTTGGTGATTTAGTAATCAGGAATATTACTAAATATTGCTGTTTTGGTGGTGTCTTGGAAACAAACAAAATTGAAGATATTAGTCTAAATTTTAAGCTGGTGAAAACCTTTTTGGCAATCAATGACAGACGTTTATAACACTGTAAGAAAAGTTATTTTACCCCAAGTGAATACATTCTCCTGCATGTCTTCTTTTTCTTCTTCTTCTTCTTGTTCCTTCTTCTTCTTCTTCTTCTCCTTCTTCTTCTTCTTCTTCTTCTTCTTCTTCTCCTTCTCCTTCTCCTTCTCCTTCTCCTTCTTCTTCTTCTTCTTCTTCTTCTTCTTCTTCTTCTTCTTCTTCTTCTTCTTCTTTCTCTACTGTCTTATTAATTTAAGAGGCATACTGTGGGAAATTTTTATCAAGCCTTAACCCTCCTTTTCTAACTTTTGACAAAAAAGTGTTTGGAATCAGTGTTTTCACTTAATATTTCAGATTCTACGGTTCCACCTAGTAAAATGGAATTTTTCTCTGTGTAGAGCTGTGTCAGCACTTTGCCTAAAACGTATAGTTTCCAACTTTCTCTTCCACATCTTGCTCTTAGTTGTAAGACTCTCACTTTCAACAGTCAAAAGAATCTGCTCTTGAGAGACAAATTATAACCTCAGGGCTGATGCTTTTATAAAAGAAGGAAAGGCATTGATTTTTTTTTTTTTTGAGGCACCAGCTACATTGATATGTTAACAAGAAGAGAATGTTACATTTCCAAGTCAATCCATTTTATTCTCAGCGATGCCAATGTTTTGTTGGACCACAGTAAGGGAAGCCAGAGAGAGTATAAAGACTCAAACTCTATTAAAGACTCTTTCTTCAATCCAGCTACTGTATAATCTCTCACAGGCTTCCCAGGTACCTGGAAGTTCTTTTGGTTGAATGGGCTTAGGAGACAAACAAGGAATCAGCAATGGAGAGCTAGGGTTGTACACCAGTAAACAGGCCTACGCCTGCCAGCTACCTTCCCTGAAAACATAGGTGAAGCTTATTTTGGCATCCCTGAAGGGCACCTATGTTGTTCACCTGACACAAAGGAGTTGGGAGGTAAGAAATAACAAGGAAGACACTTTGTATCTTTTTCCCCACCCAGGGTCAAACTGACAAAAAATAAATAAGGCACATTTCATCTTTCTTATTTTTCATTTGGTAGCAAACTCTCTTCAGTCTGCACTTTCTCCAGTGCATTCTGAAACGCTGGAATTTCTTTGCCTTCAAGACTCAGAGGGAAAAAACAAGGCTCATATTATACTGCACAAAGATATGGAAATTACACTAGCTCTAAGACAAAAACTCCTGGCCTTCTGAGATAAAATTTTATCTGAAAGTATCTAATTATCAGATGTTTTCTTCAGATGAAATATCCATTAGTATGAGTTTCTGATGTACAAGCTTTGTTTACCTTGGGAGATAACCCAGACCACTGTAAGCATTGTAAAATTGATTCTGGCCTTTTGGTAGTCATGTCAAGCAAGGCTACAGAAGATAATTTCCCAAAATCAGAGAGACAAACCTCTGGGTAGCCGTTAAATGCAACTTCTAAATACCCTACCTGTCCTTCTTTTACACACTTTCCAATAGCTCTATCATCAGTTTCGCTCCCTGTGCCACCCAGTAACCCCGCACCTTCACTGTAGGCCCTGCAGAAAATGTCAAATAAACGTGGTACTACTAAGTTTCAGGTTTACTTTTTATTGCAAGATTTTGAAAGAAAAACCAATTTATATCTAGTCAATTTCTCTGATTACTCTGATAGATATATAGAGGCATTCCAAAATCTAACAGAGGTGTTTCATTTTATGTGGAAAGATGCTGCATTACTCCTAAACCCAATTCTATATTTGTCAGAAAATTTGGCAGCTTTTCAGGCAACAGAACGATTTGAAGATGAACAATGTGTTTACTACAACCAGTCTAAAAATATTAAGTGAAAAAAATCTAGAAAAAGGGAGGGTAAAAGACAAAGTAAGGTAAACAGATAGTAGAATCTTTATTCCCAACAGGAAGACAGACATGGCTCTTTGAAAACTTAGTTGGAATACACACACAAAAATACTTAATTTAAAAGATTAAGTAGTGGGAACACAAGTGAAAAGTTTCAGCAAACCTTTAGTATACAGAGAAGAGATCATTTTCCCAGCAAATCACTACATGATTTGAGAGCAACTAATGCACAGATTAAATAAATGGGTGCATTACAACAAGGTCTCCCATTCCTGACAGCCATTCCAAGGGACTGGCCTCTCATAGCAGTAGATCTTAAAAATTCTTTCCTTACTATACTCTTACATGAGATGGATAAGCCTTGATTTGTTTTCTCTGTGCCTTCTAGCAATCAAAAAGAGCCTCTCTCATTACCAGTGAGAGAGTTTTACCCCAAAGCATGCTCATCATTCCTATGCTACGTCAGCATTTTGTAGGACAGTCATTAAAGGAGCCTCATAATATATTTCCTACTGCCTTCATCATTCTTTATATGGATGACATTCTTTTGGGTGCTCCTATGGAACAATTACACCAATTGTTCAGAGAAAAAATCAGGGTTTGCCTAAATGGAATCTCAAAATAGCTCAAGAAAGGTATAAACGACCTCCCAATACTAATACTTAGGCACTATTGTTACTGAAATAAAGGTTTGACCTCAGAAACTAGTCCTCCCCTGGGAGAGATTACAAATCATGAATGATTTCCAAAAATTATTAGGGGACATAAATTGTCTGTGTCCAGTATGAGGTATTGATACTTATCAACTCAAACACTCAGACACTCCATGGAGATTATTCATTATATTCTCCTTGGCAACTGACTAAGGAGACAGAAGTTGAGTTACAGCTTGTAGAGCAAATGTTTCAGCAAACACATGCCTCCTTGCTACAGCCACAAAATCTTTGGTTCTCTTTATTCTTTCTACCCCCATTCTCCAACAGGACTTTTATGCCAGTTCATAGAAAAATCTGTAATTGTAATAGACAGCTTTAAAAAAAGAAATCAATCAGACAGTAAAAGTGTCTGCAAGTTTATCTTTCTTTAATTACTCAACTTATAACAATGGGTAGGCATACATGCAAAATGCTTAAGAGATATGATCTAGAAAAAAATATTTTTCTCTTTAGAGCAAGTCTAAAACTATGAAGGGAAAAAACTGGATTCCCAACAACAGGCTGCAGCGTGGGAAATGTTGACTGTGTGGCAAATTGCTCTTGCAGATTTTGTAGGAATAATAGATAAACATTATCCATCAGACAAAATTTTGCAATTTTAAAAGTTCAACCTTTCATCCTCCCTGTGATTACTCATCACAAACACATTTCAAACCGCCAGACCTGTTTTACTGATGGCTCTTCCAAAGGTTGCACCACTACTTATGGGCCTAAGCCTACTCAAAGAATAAAAATTCCTGGAGTTTCAGCTCAATGCTCAAAACTAATGGCAGTTATTCCGGTTTTACAGCTCACTGCTTCATCTCCTATTAACACTGTCTGTGATTCAGCTTATGTTGTAATGTAGCCAGTCACATTACGATTGCCACTATTTAAAGCATCCTCGAATAACAGCTGTTTAACTTGTTCCTAAGACTTCAACAAGCCCTTTGCTCTTGTGCTGCTCCTTTTTATATTTCTCATATTTGATTTCCCACACAACTCTCTACACTACTGTTTCTAGGTAATCATAGAGCAGATAGATTGATTTGTTCTGTATTTCAACAAGCTCAAGCTTCTCATGCATTACTGCTTCAAACCTCCTCTGCCTTTATTTGTGTATTTCATTTGCCTCACAGCCAGGCTACAGCCTGTATAAGCCTGTCCTACCTTCCAGCAAGTACCTGGAGTTGCACCCATAGAAGGTTGTAACCCATGAGGCTTAGCTCCAAATGAAATCTGACAGATGGATGTTACTCATGAAGCTGCCATTGGCAAGCTCTCCTTTGTTCATGTGATTATAGACACTTATTCTCATTTGCTGAATGCTACCTGCAAAACAGGTCAGAGAGATGGTCATGTATAATGACATTGTCTCTCATCATTTGCTCATATAGGGTCCCTAAACAAATAAAATAAAAAACTGACAATGGATCCACTTATGTTAGTTATCATTTTTTAAAAAAATTATAGCTATGTTCAATCACTCATAAATCAGGAATTCCTTACACTCCTCAAGGATAAGGAATTATACAGTGGGCAAATCAAACATTACAACATGTGCTGGAAAAACAGAAAGCAAAAATAAGAGACCAGATACCACCTCAAACAAAATTACATTTACTTTTACTTATTTACTTTAATTTTTTTAAACTTATTTACTTTAATTTTTTGACTTTTGTCACCGATAGTAAGACTGCAGCAGAAGGACACTGGTAAATGTTAGAGGGAAAAAGGAAAGTATACCAAAAGTTATTATGAAAATACCCAGAAGAAGGATGATGAAAAGGCTCAGTAGATTTACTGATGTAAGGACGAGGGTATGCTTGTGGTTTTTCAGGAGATGGATAAAATGTGTGGGTGCCCTCAAGGTGTTTGTGACCATGGAAAGGGAGACTGGAGAGAACCATTTATCCCAACTATGGATGCAGCTCCTCCATTACAAGCTGTGAGTCAGTTGAAAGTGCTGGAGCACCAGGTTCAGGTAAAAACCCCTGCCTTCACGTTTATGGCCATGCTACCTGTAACACCCTGTGTGGTTTGTTTTCCCTGTGCAGAGACAAAAACATATTGGACATATGTTTCCAATCCCTAAGTATTATGGACTGTAATTTGGATTGACAGTCCCCCTGTGATTTATCATGATCATGGAGTGTGGGCACCGGAACACCTAACTCCCCGACACAGAGCAATTAGATTCTCAGAACAATGATTATCAATTATGCTGCTCCATTGCAGGGACTTCTTTATGCCTCACCCAGGGCACATCAGTCAACTGCAGTGGCCTTGCAATTTAATCCCAAGCATGATTGAGTTACTATGGAAAAATTATGTACTTATTACGCCTTAGCTCTATTAACATTACTGGTATAGCTACTAATCACTCCCAGCCCCATCACTCAAGTTTTATTAATTATGCAGAATGGGCTTCCTTTGATAATTCTTACCCCCATCCTTGGACCCAGTGTCTTGGCCTCCTAGCTAGACATCAGTCCATGCTAATGGGAGACATTATTGACTGGGGACCCTGTGGTCATTTAGATGGGAGA
The DNA here is from genome assembly GCF_028885655.2 of Pongo abelii. Taxonomy (NCBI): domain Eukaryota; kingdom Metazoa; phylum Chordata; class Mammalia; order Primates; family Hominidae; genus Pongo; species Pongo abelii. The sequence goes on along the minus strand of NC_072009.2, from coordinate 44,959,720 downwards.
GATGAAAATCCTACCTCATTGTATAAACTTCGATGACACTGGTGAAGAAACTTTAGCATCTCTTCACTACATCACCCTGGAATTCAGTCCCAATCTGCAGCACAGCTTGCTTGGCATGGAAAAGGCTTGAGCTCATCTTTCATCTTTGCCTCAACGGCATTATCAAGGAAAGAGAGTTCCAATTCAGGGGTCAATAGGGAGGGCAGCACTCCCTTTATGAGTGGCAGTATTTGTGTCAGAACACTATTTAATTATATTAATTGTGCTGAACACAGTTTTAATGTTACTTTGGTAGAAAATATTACCACTCAATTTACACTTTGTGTTTTTAAAACATGTTTTTCAAGCAGAAAAAAAAAAAAACTCCAGGTAAACAATGCCAAATTGACTTATGATTCATCTCAGCTGTATCATTCCATTAATCATAGCACAACACAAACATACAGCATATACCCCTCTAATAATGCTAGGTCACCATTCCAGATTATGGATTCCTGTAAATCTGTCTGAGACTTGGGTAGCCACCTCTGGTTTACATTTTGTAAACATTTTTCTTACTCAGCTTATGCATTGTGCTTGTAGAGCCTTAGGCATGATAATTTTTGTGAAAGTCTTCTTAGGTACATTAATAACATCTGTTGTGTGGTCCTTAGTAGCAATGCACAGTTCCATTCAAGCAGCTCAATATGTAGAAAATTGGATGTGTACAGCTGACTGGGCATAAAACTAAACTTAGCAGTGAGATACAAACGGAAGTATCAATGTTAAAGACTACAGTTCTGTGGCTCCGAAAACAAGTACAAAGCTTGTAGTTACATCAGCAATTGTATTGTAATTTTAACCAAAATCATATTTGTGTAACCAATTTGGAATAAAACCAAAGGGAATATCCATGGAATCTTGTAAAGGCCCATTTACAGGGGTTTTCACACCCAATGTTGCTTTTGATATTAACGATTTACAAAGTGAAATCCTTAAGTTGAATAAGCATACTGAAACATTTTAGCCATCTTTAAAATCTTGGGCAGAATTCCAGCAAGATTTAGAGAGCCTTAACGTTTGGACCTCCTTGAAACAGCACCTCAATATCTTTTTTGTGATTATCAGAGTAATGTTATTATGTCTGTTTTATGTTGATTGTCTGTAAAATCAGCTTGACCACCAAACAGCAATTGAGATCTGCATAGCCTGCAATTACCTTTATTCAACTAATGCAAAAACAAAAAGGAAAAAATATTGGAGGCCAAAAGAATGAGGGTCATGACCAACTCAGTAACGACTGGAGGGGCTGTAAGCAGGCAGTAAACTTCTCGTGAAAGCAAGATGTTGGCAAACTGACACACCACGTCTGGTACCAGAAGGAATGCTGAGGTCAGTCATTCCCCAAGTGCAGTAGTCCTTGTTGTTACATATAGGAACATTTGAAGCCTGTAGTATAAAGAAAGCAAATATGTGAGCCTGTGATAAATGAAGCAGCTGAACAACAATTGCCTTTCTTCCCTGTTGATTCTGACTAATAATTACAAAGGCCTGTAGAAGCTCAGGGTCTTTGCTCACTAGAAGCAATAAGCCTCCTGACTCATCTTTTAAAACAGATCTTTTTTGTCTTTGTCTTCATTTCTGAATTTATCCCCCTTCGTTTCATCCCATAGTAACCGACTGCCACACTGTCACTACTAGAAATACAAAACAAAACAAAAAAAGTGGGCTTGTTTGTAGGCTCATGCAATCCAAGCTACTCAGGAAGCTGAGACAGAAGACTCCCTTGAACCCAGGAGGCATAAGTTGCAGTGGGCCAAAATCACACCTTTGCATCACAGCCTGGGTGACATTGAGACTTCATCTCAAAAAAAGCAAAAAAAGAAAAAAGTAAAAAAGAAAAAAAAAATATGGTCAGGTTAAGAGAACAAAAATACAAGCCACAGGCAGAGAAAAATTTAGGAAACACATCTGAAAAGTGAATTTCATGCACAATATACAAAGAATTAAGATGACCCAATTAATTGGTAAAGACCTGAAAACATACCTCACCAAAGAAGATATGGAGATGGAAAACAGGCACACAAAATACTGCTTGCTGAGCCCCTGTTACTTCTGCTGAAGCCTGAGGCTCCAAGACATTTCCTGAGGAGCAAAAGTGGCTGCCATAGTGGCAATTCCTCCAAAGACTATTTACCCCAGCTCTACCCTTCCTGCAGGGTCCAAGTGTTCCCCAGACATTGGGCATGATCTCCAGGAAAAAGCCAGAAGCTGGATGTTTTATTTCTCAGCTTTTCTTAAAATTCTGAATGTCAATAAGTATCCTTTGATTGGAAGTTTTATTTTTATCCTAACAATTTTGAGGCACTGATAAGTATTAGAAAAGATGGTTTTCAACCTACACTTGTCTCCATAAAGAGATGAAATAATTAACTTGGCCAGGCATGGTGGCTCACACCTGTAATCCCAGCACTTTGGGAGGCTAAGCCAGGTGGTTGTCCTTAGGTCAGGTATTTTAGACCATCCTGGTCAACATGGTGAAAAAACCTCTCTAATAAAAATATGAAAAATTAACCAGGAGTGGTGGTGGGCTCCTGTAATCCCAGATACTCAGGAGGCTGAGACAGGATAATTGTGTGAGCCCGGGAAGCTGAGGTTACCAGAGTTGAGATCATAACACTCCAGCCGTGGGAACAGAGTGAGACTCCATAAAAAAAAAAAAAAAAAAAAGGATTCAATTGCTTTTTTTTGGCAGTTATTTTGGAATGCTTGGTACAATGCATTATTATTTTGATCTTCTCAAGACAGATAACACAGTAACAGTAGTAAGAAAAACCAAATAGCAAGTTATTATAAATTCATGGAATTAATTTCATCTGTCTTTCTTTCTGGCTTTTATTTTTTAAAATGCATACCACTGAAATTATCAGACATTTTACTTGTGATTTCTAAATGCAAAAAGGAATAACAGTAAACTGTTATTGAATGAATCCCAGTCTTCAAATTTGATTCTGATGTAGTGGAATGTTTTGTGAAAGATGAAAACTAACCGACCAAACACATGGAATTTCAAATTTTGGCTTACTTTTCAGAAGCAGATTTAAGAACCAGAATCTTTGTAGTTCTAATCTTTGTCAATGATTCAGCATTGCAAGATATGTACTGAAATTGAAATCAGAGCTTTTTGTGAATTCCAACAGAAACAGTTTGTACTCTAGAAATTCCTGTTGCTCCCTTGACATCCATGAAGAAATCACTTGATTGAAAGGAATCTCTACACAGCAAAGCGTCAAACTAATACACCACAATGTCTTATTAGCTACAGTTCACTATTTTATTGTAGTAACTATAAGATTAGAAAAAATAGCAGGATAAATGACTTTGAGGACCAGCATAATTTTCTTAGTTTTTACCGAGTAGAGCTTACAGTACGTTTTTTACAATTGGTTTCCTGTGGCACAATACATGCATGCTTTTCGGCAGCAATCATAGATTAATGAACAAACAATAACTACAAAATGATGTTCAAGAACACTTGTCATCCAGGGAAGGCAAATTAAAATAAGTATGAGAGCACTAAACAGCTATACTGTGTCTGAATTTCTTTTTAAATACAGTCAAAACTGCATCAGAATATCTCATTCATTGCTGATGGAATGCATAACTGTACACCAACATTAAAATATGATTGTTTTCCTCTGCCAGCTTGGCAGCTTTTTTCCAAAGGTAAACATGCTCTCATCATATAGGCTAACAATTGTACCCTTAGGTATTTAGACAACTGATTTAGAAACTCACCCCTAAACAATAACCACAGGCATTTATGTATAACTGCTCTCTTGACAATGGCCAAATACTTTAAGGAATCAGGATGCCCTTCAATATTAACCAAGCCAGGAAAATTCATAAAAGGAAATACTATTCATCAAAAGAAAGGAGTGCTTTATGAAGTCATGCAAAGCCATGGATGTATCAGGCATACATAAAGCTAAGTGATAAAAGCTAGTCTGAAGAGATGATATATTGTATGATTTCAGTTCTATTACATTACAGAGAAGAAATGTCTACAGAGATGGTAAACAGACCTGCAATTTACAGTGGTTTGTAGTGGGTAGATAGTGAGTTGATTAGCAGAATGCAATGATGGAAAGAAGCGCAAATGGGCCAGGTGAGAAGGGACTCATTCTGCTTGATGAGATCATGCTGTTCGTGTAGAAGAGCTAGGAGTGTGTATACCACCATGAATAAATAAATAGCCTCCTACTCATAACAGAGAATTCTCTTCTTTCATCACACATGTAACTATTTTAGGATGACTTCTGAGGAAGCTTTTGTTGCATGTGGTAAAACAAACATAAACAAATTTACCATTTCAAACATTATTGAGTGTATAGTTCAGTAGCATTAACTATGCTCACATTGTGCAACCATCACCACCATTTCACAATCTCTTCAGCAATGGATAAGGGTTCCAGTTTCTCCACAGTCTCAAACTTTTCCTTAAAAAAAAAAAATAGACATTCTAATGGGGATAAAGTGGTAATCTCATTGTGGTTTAGATATTCATGTATTAAGTGGCTAGTGATTTTGAATATCTTTTCTTGTGCTTATTGGCTGTGGATTTGTAAATGATTTCTCAGCTATATTGATGAATGAACACAAAAGAAAAAAATAGATCAATTGAACTTCATCAAAACTAAACGCTTTTGTGCATCAAAGGACACAGTACAGTGGAAAGAAATCTAACAGCATGGGACAAAATATTTGCAAGTCATATATATATAGTATATATTCAAGTCACTCATTCGGATCTCTTCCAAGTGCACTTTCCATTTTTTCTAACTAAAAATTTTAAATAAACATCCATGTTTGCTGTGAAATCTTTCTCAGCCTCTTTTGCTACTTTATTCCCCTCAGTCACATTCTTTCTTGTGAGGAGGCAAGAGTTGAGGTTACTGCAGACCATGATAGATTTGATGCCAGTAACGAAGATACCTTCTACTAGTAACAAGTCAAGGAGCTGGTGGACAGTGTGACTGGAGTACGTGCTAGTGTGTGGCTGTCCTAGCCGAGGCAGTTCTGGACTGTGGAGGGACCAGAACCCCATGCTAAGAGCATTCTGTGGAAAGAGAGCTCAAATTACTGAGAGAATGCTGAAGAAGAAATTTTGTCTTTTTAGTGAGGTGAAATTCCTTCACATAATATAAAATTGACTGTTTCTTAATGAATTATTTAGTGATCCTTAGTACATGCACATTTCTGTGCAACTATCACCTTTTAGTTCCAAATTATTTTCATTATCCCAAAAAGAAATATCCTACCTATTAAGTAGCTAATATCCAATCTGTCCTGTTTCTGATACCTAGCAACCAGTAATCTACTTTTTGCCTCTATGGATTTACTTATTCCAAATATTTATATAAATAAAATCATGCAGTATGTGAGTTTTGTGTTCAGCTTCTTAAACCAAAATGATTTTGAATTTTCTTCACATTGTAGCATTAATATTGTAATCCTTTTTACAGCTGAGTATTATGCCATTGTATGGACATACTATATTTTGCTTCTTATTTTTTGTTGGTGGACATTTATTTGGTTTGTTTCCATATTTTAGTTACTGTGCATGCTGCTATGAACATACATATACATGTTTTTGTTTGAATATCTGTTTTACATTTTGTGTATGTAGCTTGGAGTGGATTTTGTGGGTTCTATGGTAATTATATATTTAGCTTTTGATGAACTACCAAACTATTTTCCACAGCAGCTGCAGCATTTTACTTTCATATTTTCCCACTTCCATTTGAAACATTTCAATTGTTACCTTTTCGTCTGTTTGTTTTTTGCAATTATAATGGATGTGAAGTGGTACCTTACTGTGGTTTTGACTTGCATTTCACTGAGGTTAAAATGGGCAGGAGGCATAAGAGTTGGAGGAGCAAGAGAAAGGGTCAGGATAGCCATGTGGAGAGGACAGGTAAGTGCCAGGGGACATAGTGGCTGTGGCAGCCTCTGCCCGGTCTCAACTCCAGTGGTGAAAGGAAAAGTGAGCCCATGTTTGTAATGTGGATTTTTTCACAATCTAGCTGTTTCAGCAAGGAGAGCTGATTTGTGATTTGGGGGACTGTGCCCTGTCTTCTCATAGGTCCCCTATAATTCAGTCCTTACTGGGCACCTGCCTGGAGCCAACCTGGTCTCAGCTCCCAGACACAGGAGAACTTCATAGCCTGGGAGCCTGATCCTGTTGGCCCCTAATGGTCACAGGCCTGGAAGGAGGAGCACAGCTGATATGTGTTACAACAAAGAATGTAAAGTACAGAAGTGGACACAACATTTAGTCCAGTCATCTCAAGCCACATGAACCAGGCTCACCACTTACAGGCCTCAGTCTCCCTGTTTGAGAAAGGAACTGCCACAACCATCAATCTCAATAGCCCTTCCAGGATTTAATAGGCCAAACAACTTGGAATTCAGCTGATTTTAAATTCTGCTGTCATTCCAGATCTCACACAACCCCTGCACCAGAGACTGGAGTCAGAGTCTGCAAGGTGCTTTTTCTTGCTGGTGCAGGAGAATGTGCCAACTTAGTCTCCACTTGTGGCTGGTACACACAGTGCTTGGCCACCAGCATTTAATTATTTCCACTATTTCCTCTAAGGTTTACCAAAATGTTTCTCTGGTGTAAGCTGTCACTATGTTCCCTTCCTTTGGGCTTTGCAGAGACTACATTGAAACATTTGTCACTCTCAAAAACAAGCTACTGTGGATTTGGTCAGCTCTTGGTCAATATTTAGAAAAGCTGTGACCTCAGAAGGCAGCTTCCTTCCTGCTCCAAATCTACTAGACTGTACAATGAGCAATTAAGATGGCCCTGAACTCAGACCCAATAAGTTCTGGGTACAACGTTCAGTCCTCCCTTCTGCAAACCACAGTGATGACATAATATAGTACCTAGCTGCCCAGTGCCTTCCCTAACCTTATACTTAATCATCACATTAACTTTAATTCAGCCCCTCTCCCTAATCCTAACCCAGAATCCCTAACACTAACAGCAAACCTAAGCCACAAACTTGATGCCAACATCAACCCTACACCTAACTACTCACTAAAACCAAAACCCCAAATCAAATCCCAACTCAAAATCTCACTCTAACAGCGAAACATGAATTTTACTCTGACCTTGATAATAACCCTAACACAAAGGTACCCCAAACATTACATAAACCTGAACTTAAACCCTAAGTCTAAAACCCTAATCCCAAAACCCTAACCGTAAGACAAAAACACTAACCATAAACAAAAACCATATCTCTAAACTTTAAAAGTCTCTAACACTAACCACAACCCCTATCACATAATCCTAACTTCTAGCTCCTAAACTTGCCTTCTGAACATGAACATAACACTCACATTAAGTCTAATACTAATCTCTAACCTGAACCCTAAAAATCTTATTACAACCCTAACCCTACACCTACCCCAAACCTAAACCTAGCTGTTACGTAAAACCCAAACCCTAATCCTAACATTAATCTTTAGCCCAAACCTAACCCTACACCTAACCCTAACCCTTAACCCTAAGCCTAATTACTAACATAAACTCTAACCCTATTGTGTTACCCCAATCTGTACCCTAATGCCAATCCTAACACTAATTCTAACCAATAATTGTAACCCTGACTGTAATCATAATACTAAACATAAACTTAACCTTAACTGCTTAATATGAATTCAAACACTAACCACAACTATAACCCTAAAGCTTAACCTACACTTACCCTAACCCTAACAATAACATTAAACAATAATTCTAAACTTAATCCTAATTCTAACACTGTGCCCTATCTATAACACCAACAGACCTACAACCAAAAGCCCAATGAAAACACGAACACTAACACTAAACTCTAACTCTAACACTAACACTAACCCCTAACACTAATTCTATATCCTGAGGCTAACCCTAACCCTGAATTTTAACCCATACCCTATAATTCTAAACCTAAAACTTACTCTATCTGATAACCTAAATTTAATCCTTACCCTAAATACTAACCTTAACACTTAACCCTAAAACTAACCTTGAAATCTTAACCTTAACCTTAACCCAAAGCCAATCTCTTATTTTTATAAGTAATCCTAATCCTAACAATGAAACACTGAAAAAGTGAATCTAACCATAAGCTCAACACATAACCCTATCAATAACAATAATCCTAATTATAAAAGCATAAAACTTGAACTTTAACACTAAAACTAACCTAACTCTAAACCCATCGCTAAAAATAAGCCTAAATGATAACTGTAAACTTAAAGCCTAAAACCTAAACATAATCCTAATCCTAAACTATAAACTCTAATCATAACCCATAACCCTAACCATAAGCCAAGACCCTAACCCTAAAAGCTAAACTAAACCTTAGTCCCTAACTGTAACACTAACGCCGATGCTAATCCCTAACATTAATCCTAAACCCTAACACTAACTGAAACCCTATGCCTAATCCCTATCCCAAATTCTAACCCTAACTTCAACCATAACACCAAACCCAAATGTATGCCCTACCAGTAAGCCTAACCCTAACCCTGACACTAAACATAACCCTTACCACTAATCCTAAACATTTTGCCCTTAACTTAACCCTACCCCTACACGAACACCAAACATAAACATAAACCTTACCTTACATTAAACAGAGAATTCTAAGCCCAAATCCCAACCCTAATTATAACACTAACCCTAAACAATACCCCAAACATTAGCCAAACCGTAAACCCTAACTCTAACACTAACACCTAATCCCAAGCCCTGCTCTAACCCTAACACTAACCCTAATCCTAATTTTTAGACAAACAATTTAAACATCATTTTAACCCTAACTGAACCACAAGCAGGTACCCAGTGTTAAACCATAAATGAACACTAAACCCTAACCCTAAATTTTAACACTAAACCAAACCTTTTAATCATAACCCTAACACTGAACATAACACTTACCCTACTTTTCACCCTCATCCTGAATCCTAAACCTGACCCTAAACCAAACCCTAATGCAAACCCTTACACTACCACATAAACCTAATCCTAATTCTAACTATAAAACCCTAATTCCCAAAAACACTGAAGGTAATTTTAACTACATTCCATAACTCTAACACTCACATTAAACACTAACCCTAATGCCCTTATCCTAACAGTAAAGCTAACATAATTCTAATATAATCTTAACCTTGGCACTAAACCTAAAAATAACTCTTACCCTAAACACTGAACCTAATCATAACCTTAACCCTAAGTCATAAACCCTAAACCTTAACACTAACCCTAGCCCTAAACCAAAACTTGTAATCCTAATTAAACCTAAACACTATACCTAAACCTAATCTTAGCCCCTAACTATTGAAAAATCTTAATACTAATGCTAATAACCCTAATCATGACCACCAAGCTCAACCTCAATACAAACCCAGCCCTAACAGTCATGCTAAACCTAAATACAAAGCTCTAACTGTACGCCCAACACTAACACTAACATCTAACCATAAATGTTGAACACTAACCTTAACAGTAACCCTAAACCCTAACCCTGAACCCTGAAGCCTAACGCTAAACATAACCCAAAGCCCTATCCTGATGCTAAACACTAACCCAAACACAGAAACCCAACACTAATGCTCTAACCTTTACCCTCAAGCTAACCCTTAGAACTAACCCTAACCCTGGTCAAGACCCTATTTCCTAACTTAAACGTAAGCCTATCTTTTTACCCTAAACCTAAGCATAATGTAACCCCAAACCTAAACTATAACCCTGATTATGAACCCTAACCCTAAACTCAACCCTAACCCTAACCTATAACCCTAATCATAACTGTAACTCCAACCCTAATCCTACCACAGCATTAAATCTTATCTCAAGTCCAACCCTAACCCTCAATCTAATCCTGAACTTTTCTGCAATTGTAAACCGTATCATAATCTTCCGTTTCTATCCTATCCTTAAGGTTACACCATTATGCTTAAAAAATTGTAAATACATCCTCTATGACACTAATCTCAAACCCCTTATACCCATAAAAGTACAAGAAGTCATACCCATTTCTAACCCTAAATGAGTATTGAATTAAACTTATGATATCACTAGGACAAAAAATTAATGTTACTAAATCTGATAACTATAGACATCATAATATTTAATCAAATAACAGTACATGGAATCTGTTACATAGCGAAGACATTATACACCACAATGTTTAAGATCTTTTCTCAGAAAAGCGATGGTTTTTTCCCATTCTAATGCCATCCCTTTTCAATATATTATGTAAATCAAATGATGGAATACACCATGTTTGTCTCAACTTTTACCAAAAGTACTTAAAGATAGTCAACATATTTAACATGTTTAACAATTAAAACATATTTAACAATTAAAAATCCAATAAACTGTGGTTCACATTTTTTTCACATGATAAAATGTCTTTATGAAAAACTCATAACAATCATTATCTAAATTTATGGGAACCAAAGCTTTAAGATGAGGAACACATCACTGACGCTCGACTGTATTAAACCCTGTACTAGAAGTTCCAGTGGAACAATTATATATGTACACACACACACACACACACACACACACACAGCCATTCATATGTAAAAGAGAAAAGTAAAACTACCGACAGATCTCATACACAGAAAACCATGAGGAACCAACCAGAAATTATGAAATCTAGCAAACAAATTAAGCAAAATAACAGGACAAAATATCAACACAAAAAATCTTATATTTTTGATGGCATTTTGCTCTTGTTGCCTATGCTGGAATACAATGGCACTATCTCGGCTCACCACAAACTCTATCTCCTGGGTTTGAGTGGTTCTCTCACATCAGCCTCCTGAGTATCTGGGATTCAGACAGGCCCCACCACGCCCGGCTAATTTTGTATTTCTACTAGAGACTGGATTTCTCCATGCTGTCAGGCTGGTCTCGAACTCCTGACCTTAGATGATGTGCCCACCTTGGCTTCCTAAAGTGTTGAGATTACAGGCATAAGCCATTGCACCTGGCCACAAAATCTATTTCTATTCACTAGCAATAAACCATATAAAAATGAAGTTAAGACAACAATTTCATTTCTCAAAAAAACAGGAAGGTGAAACATTTCCTCTGCCCTGGGAAGCCATAGATGCAGGCAGCTGGGGGAGGGACAGCCTTGGAGTTGAGGCTGTGCTGCTACGTTGGGACCTAGCTTTAGTGGCTGTGGGGCTAAAAAGAAACTCTTCAAGTTTCTGAGAAATCAAAGTAGAATTACTTTAAAACATAATGGATGAAGAGAAAACCTCCAGTGGTTTTGAAAGCCCTAACCCCATGATGTCAAGTAAATATCCTTTGAGTCATAAATCTTTTATAAAAGAACATGCATAAATATCAGCAATAATGAAACCCTTGTTGAGTGGCCCAAGTCATTTTGCTGAGAAGAAAACCATTGAGGTCAATGTGAGAGACATCCCTTCAAAAGTACTGCGAAGAGAGTGCACATATTTTACCTACACATATTAGTACATCTACAGCTCCATAGGGATTTTTAAATTCCCATTTCACCTGAAACTGCACTAGAACTTCTGATGGCTGTAAACTTTCTAGATTGTATGTAAATACAGTGGATTGTTTATAAATACAATAGACTGATATAATAAAATAAATTAAAACCAACTGGCAACTCTTTTGAGTGTTTAAGACCAGTAGTTGAGTTTGTAGTTTTTAATGGATAGCACATTCCTTGTATGCAATGTAACTATAAAATTAATTGCTAACAAGGTTGTCTTCTGTTTTTTCATAACAGAGTTGAAATTCGTTTGCAATGTCAACAAATTAAGGATATTTTCACAAACTGAGAAATAAACAAATACGGTAATTCATAGGTGCTTTTCGTTATCCTATGGATATGACTTTTAAAATGAACAATGATCTAGAAAATGCTGAAAACTAGAAAAAATAAACATGTTTTACAATTAAACAATTGGGCTAAGAGTTTTTATGTATTTGGTTGTTTGTTAATGAAACTATTTTGATGTTGTAGCTGCCCATAGCATTACCGGAGTTATGCAAATAATTGCATTATATGTAGGTTCAAAACTTTGCCAAAACATTGGTTTACTCTTACTGACTCTAACACAATAAATGTTTTATTAATGCCTATAATTCAAGGCAGGCACATCACTTGAGCCCAGAGGTTTGAGATGAGCCCAGGCAACATGGCAAATCATTGTCTCCAAAAAAAAAAAAAAAAAAATTTGCCAGGTATTCTGGCTGAGGCTAAGGCAGAAAGATCAAAGGAGCCCAGGATTGAGAGGCTGCAGACTGCAGTGAGCCATGATAGAACAATTGCAGTCCACCTTCGACAAAAAATGAGACACCGTCAAGAAAGAAAGAAAGAAAGAGAGAGAGAGAAGGAAAGAAAGAAAGAAAAAGAAAGAAAGAAAAAGAAAGAGAGAGAAAAAAATATTCGTTGAAATGTCTTAAGTCCTTTGATAAACTTCCAGTATTGCTTAAATGTGTCTTGTCATTTTTTTATTGTTACAATTTAAGAAGTTTATTTAAAGATGATTTTAGAAGATTACCAGGTACAATTTCTTAAGAAGTAATTGAACTTTACCAAGATGGTCAGTAAGTCAACTATGCAAATTAGAGTTCTTGTGCATTATGCCTTTTGGGAAATTCAAAGTACTATATTTTCATTGATTATAAAGTAAATCATCTTTTTCAACTTTCGAAACAAAAAGAAAAAAGACAAAAAAACAGGCTGAGTGTGGTGACTTACAAGTCTAATTCTAGCACTTTGGGAGGCCAAGGCGGGATGATTGCTCAAGCCAAACTATTTGAAGCTGCAGTGAGGTATATGATTGCACAACCACATTCCCAGCTGGGCAACAGAAAAGCAACAACAAAAAATCAATGATCATATTGTTTTCAAGACTAAATTTAACCAAGGTGGAAGAATTAGACATGAAAAATTACAAAATACTGCTGAAATAAATTCCAGAAACCCTAAATAAATGTAAAGACACTCAATGTTTCTGGATTAGAAGATGATTTTTTATGTAACAATACTGCACAAAGCAATCTACAAATTCATTGTGATTCCTATGAAAACACCAAAGTCCTTTTGGTAGAAATGGGCAAGACAATTCTAACATTCATATAAATTTCATGAGATCCTGAATAGCCAAATTGTTCTTGAAAACAAAAACCAACTTGGAGGCTCACATTTCTCAATTTCAAATATTACTGCTAAGCAGCAGTAATCAAAACAGCATAATACTGGAATAAGGACACACACAGAGGTCAATGGAACAGAATTTTAAATCCAACAATACCTCTATGGGCAATTGATTTTTGACATGTAGCCAAAATCAGTAAATTGAACAAATTGTGTTATACAACTGACTACCACAAACAAAGAAATTGTTCTATTTTCTCACAACACAAAAGAAAATTAACTCAAAATGGTTCAAAGCCTACATATTAGAGGTAAAAACATAAACTGTAGAAGAAAACATAGGGATAATTCTTCATAACCTTCGATTTAGCAGTGGTTTCTTAGATCTGATACCAAAAGCGCAGGCAACTAAAGAATTTTCTCAAAATTAACATATTTGTGTATCAAAAGATACTATCAAGAAAGTGAAATGACATGTTACAGAAAGGAAGGTTTGTATGTTATGTATGTAACAACAGACTGTTATCCACAATATATGAAGACTGTTATCCACAATATATGTTATCCACAATACATGCAACACAATATATGTTGCATACTTATGCAACAATAAAAGACAAACAATCCAATTACAAAATGGAGAAATAGTTGAACACACACTTCAGCAGAAAGACATGCATATGGAAAACAAGCACAGCACATAAAAAGATGAACAGTAAAATATATCAGTTTTGCTCCATCAAGTGTTTCATAGATTAGCTTTTCTCATAGCCATGTTATTCTGTGTGGTAAAATTAGTCCTGTCCAGCTCCACCTGAGGAGCAGCTAAGTAGCATACTCCTGAAGTTTCCTTAGATGAGAAAAGAAACTATCTGACAGGCAATAATATTCTGAAATGAAAACTTTCCTGCTGGACTAGAGTTTCCAATAAAGGTAACAGTTTGTCCCTCAGCCTCCATGGGCCCAAAATTTATCATCCAGCAGGAAGTAATAAGGGAAGTCATTAAGTTAATGGGGTACATGGATAAACAAATGCCCCAAGTCACATACCAAAACTGTGACATAATTACATACCTTCACAGCATTTCAATATTTAAACATTAATAAATCATCTGCTTAAATATCTAAGCTTACTTTATTTACTTTACACTGTACCACTAAGGAGATTTACAAATATTTATATGAATTGTCATGATGTGTGCTAGGACTTTTTTGTCATTTAAATGTACTGATGGACTACATAACATGTAAGTATTTAAACCTAACAAAACTTGGAACTAATAACACACAGGAAAGATATCAAGGTAATAGTCTGTCTAATAAATTCTTCTGTAATTTCAAAAATTGTGTCATTTGTCTTCAGCGCTGAGATTTTTTCATTTCTTATGATCACAAACACAGACTTTCCTTTCATTAACCATTATTTCCTTGATTTATAAATTGATAGTGATCTTATCAATTATCTAACAAACAATGAAATTCTTTTTATCTTTAGAAACAGCACATTATTAGCTTTTCTATAGTTAGATAGCACAAGCTGTGACTTTAAAGTCTTAGCTGGACAAAGCCTTGGAAAATTAGATAAGGATGGGCACTGGGTGAATAGATTGAGAGATTACACATAAAATTCCTGAGACACCCAAGAGTCTGTGTCCCCACAATTGAAAGCAGACAAAAGTGCATCAGTTATTCTTTTACTTTATGATAATAGCCATTCTGATAGGTATGAGATGGTATCTCATTTTTCTTTTGATTGGCATTTCTTTAATAATCAATAATATTGAGCTTTTAAAAAAAAGTTTGTTGGCCACCTGTATGTCTGTTCATGCTTCTCAAAATAAGTCATTTATGCAGCCAAGAGACATATGAAAAAAGGCCCATCATCACTGGTCATTAGAGAAATGCAAATGACCATGCCACAGTGGTGTGCTACACCCATCAACTCATTACCTAAATTTTTCCTAATGTTATCTCTACACTATCCCACCACCTGCCACCATGTGATGTTTTTCTCCCTGTGTCCATATGTTCTCATTGTTCAACTCCCACTTAAAAATGAGAACATGCGGTGTTTGATTTTCTATTTCTGTGACAGTTTGCTGAGAATGATGGTTTCCAGCTTCATTCACGTCCCTGCAAAAGACATGAACTCATCCATTTTTATGGCTGCATACTATTCCGTGGAGTATATGTGCCACATTTTCTTTATCCAGTCTATCACTGATGCACATTTGGGTTCGTCCCAAGTCCTTGCTACTGTGAATAGAGCTGTGATAAACATACACGTGTGTGTGTCCATATAGTAGAATGATTTATAGTACTTTGGTTATATGCCCAGTAATGGGACTGCTGGGTCCAGTGGTTTTTCTAGTTCTGGCTCCTTGAAAAATCGCCACACTGTCTTCCACAATGGTTAAATAACTAACACTCCCAGCCACACTGTGAAAGCATCCTATTTCTCTATGTCCTCTTCAGCATCTGCTGTTTTCTGAATTTGTACTGATTGCCATTCTAACTGGTATGAGATGGTATCTCACTTTGGTTTTGATTTGTATTTCTCTAATAACGAGGGATGATGAGCATTTGTTCACATGTTTGTTGCCTGCATCAAAGTCTTCCTTTGAGAAGTGTCTGTTCGTATCTTTTGCCCGCTGTTGGATGAGGTTTTTTTCTTTTTTCTTCTAAACTTGTTTAATTTCCTTGTAGATTCTGAACATTAGCCTTGTTTCAGATAGACAGATTGCAAGAATTTTCACCCATTCTGTAGGTTGTCTGTTCACACTGATGATAGTTTATTTTGCTGTGCAGAAGCTCTTTAGTTTAATTAGGTCCTATTAGTCAATTTTGGCTTTTATTGCCATGGCTTTTGGTGTTTAAACATGAAGTCTTTGCACATGCCTGTGTCCTGAATGGTATTGCCGAGGTTTTTGTCTAGGAATTTTATGATTTTAATTCTTACATTTAAGTCTTTAATCCATCTTTAGTTGATTTTACATAAGGTGTACGGAAGGGGTCTAGTTTCAGTTATCTGCATATGGCTAGCGTGTTTTCCCAATACAATTTATTAAAGGGAAAATCTTTTCCCCATTTCTTGCTTGTTTCAGGATTGTCAAAGATCAGATGGTAGTAGATTGTGTGGTACTATTTCTGAGGCTACTGTTATGTTTCATTGGTCTATATCTGTTTTGGTACAAGTACCATGCTGTTTTGCTTACTGTAGCCTTGTGATATTGTTTGAAGACAGGTAGCGTGATGCCTCCAGATTTATTCCTTTTGCTTAAGATTGTCTTGTCTATGCAGGCTCTTTTTTGGTTCCATATGAACTTCAAAGTAGCTTTTTTTCCAATTCTGTGAAGAAAATTAATGATAACTTGATGATGATAGCATTGAATCTATAAATTACTTTGGGCGGTATGGCCATTTTTCCAATATTGATTCTTCCTATCCATGAGCATGGAAGCTTTTTTTCATTTCTTTGTATCCTCTCTTATTTCCTTGAGCTGTGGTTTGAAGTTCTCCTTGAAGATGTTCTTCACTTCCCTTGTTAGTTTTATTCCAAGGTATTTTATTCTCTTAGTAGTAATTGTGAATGGGAGTTTACTCATGATTTGTCTTTCTGTTCTCTGTTATTGTGTGTAGGAATGCTTGTGATTTTTGCACATCGATTTTGAACCTGAGGCTTAGCTGAAGTTGCTTACCAGCTTAAGGAGATTTTATGCTGAGATGATGGGTTTTCTAAGTAAACAATCATGTCATCTGCAAACAGACAATTTGACTTCCTCTCTTGTGATTTCAATGCCTTTTATTTCTTTTTCTTCCCAATTACCCTGGTTAGAAGCTTCAATACTAGGTTGAATAAGAGTGGAGAGAGAGTGCATCCTTATCTTGTACCAGTTTTCAAAGGGAATTCTTCCGGTTTTTGCCCATCAGTATATTGGCAGTGGGTTTGGCATAAATCGCTCTTATTATTTTGAGATATGTTCCATACATTTCTACTTTATTGAGAGTTTTTACCATAAAGAGGTGTTGAATTTTGACGAATGCCTTTTCTGCATCTATTGACATAATCGTGTGGTTTTTGTCATTGGTTCTGTTTATGTGATGCATTATGTTTATTGATTTGCATATGTTGAAACAGCTTTGCATCCCAGGGGTAAAGCTGATATGGTCATGGTGGATAAGCTTTATGATGTGCTGCTGGATTGAGTTTGCCAGTATTTTATTGAGGATTTTCACATCAATGTTCTTCAGGGATATTGGTCTGAAATTTCCTCTTTTTGGTGTGTCTCTGCCAGGTTTTAGTATCAGGATGATGCTGGCCTCATAAAATGATTTATGAAGGATTTCCGCTTTTTGTATTGTTTGTAATAATATTAGAAGGAATGGTACTAGTGCCTCTTGGTATGTCTGATAAAATTTAGCTATGAATCTGTCTGGTCCTGGATTTTCTTTGTTGATAGGCTATCAGTTACTGCCTGAATTTCAGAACTGTTAATAGACTATTCATGGATTTAACTTCCTCCTGGTTTAAACTTGGGAGGGTGTGTTTAAAGAAACACATAAAGAAAAGGAATTTATCCATTTCTTTTAGATTTCCTAGTGTATTTGCATAGAGCTGTTTATAGTATTATCTGATGATCAGCAGTGATATTCCCTATATCATTTTTTATTGCATCTATTTGATTTTTCTCTTTTCTTATTTGTTAGTTTGGCTAGTGGTCTATCTATATTGTTGATCTTTTCAAAACACCAGCTTACAGATTTATTGATTTTTGAAAGGTTTTTGTGTCTCTGTCTCTTTCAGTTCTGCTCTGATCTTAGTTATTCTATATCTTCTGCTAGGTTTTGAATTCATTTGTTGTTGCTAAACTAGTTCTTTTAATTTTGATGTTAGGGTGTCAATTTTAGACCTTTCCTGCTTTCTCTTTTGGGCATTTAGTGCTATCAATTTTTCTGTAAACACTGCTTTAAATATGTCCCAGAGTTTGTGACACATTGTGTCTTCATTCTCATTGGTTTCAAAGAATATCTTTATCTTTACCTTATTTTGTTATTTACCCAGCAATGATTTGCAGCCTGCTCCTAAGTGTTCAGTTTCTATGTAGTTGTGCATGTTTGGGTGAGTTTCTGAATCCTGGGTTCTAATTTCATTGCACTGTGGTCTGGGAGGCTCTTTGTTATAATTTCCATTCTTTTGCATTTGCTGAGGAGTGTTGTACTTCCAATTATGTGGTCAATTTTTGAATACGTATTATGTGGCACTGAGAAGAATGTATATTCTGTTGATTTGGGGGTGGATAGTTCTGTAGATATCTATTAGGTTTACTTAGTCCACAGCTGAGTTCAAGTCCTGAATATTCTTGTTAATTTTCTGTCTCATTGATTGCTGTCTATTCTTTCTCTGGAAGCTTCATCCCCAAGGGGCATCTGTCAGATGCCAGCCAGTGCATCTGGCTGTACAAGGTGTCTGTCGGCCCCTGCCAGGAGATGTCTCCCAGTCAGGATACACAGAGGTCAGGGATACACTTGAGAAGGCAGTCTGACCATTAGCAGAGCTGGTACCCTGTGATGGGAGGTGAGCTGCTCCTTCAGAGCCATCAGGCACGGATGTTGAAGTTTGCTGAAGCTGTGTCCATGACTTCCTTTTCCCCCAGGTGCTCTGTCCCGGGGAGATGGGGGTTTTATTTATAAGCCCCTGACTGGGGCTACTGTCATTTGTTTCAAAAATGCCCTACCCAGAGAGGAGAAATCTGGCAGTCTGGCCACATCAGTCTTGCTGAGCTGCAGTTCAAACTTCCCTGAGGCTTTGTTTACACCATGAGGGTAAATCAGCCTACTCAAGCCTCAGCCATGGCATATGCCCATCCCCCCACCAAGCTCCAGTGTCCCAGGTAGATCTCAGAATGCTGCTGCGCTGGCAGTGAGAATTTCGATCTGGTGAACCTTAGTTGGATTGCCACCGTCGGGGGTGGCACCTGCCGAGCCAAACCACTTGGCTTCTTGGCCTTAGCACCCCCTTTCAGATGAGTGAACAGTTCTGTCTCCTTGGCATTCCAGGCAGCACTGGGGTATTAAAAACAATGACAACAACAACAATACACTCCTATAACTAGTTCAGTGTTTTTTCTAACAACCACCCAGTTTTGTGCTTGAAAGCCATGGCCCTCATGGGGTAGGTACCAAAGGGAATCTCCTGGTCTGCAGGTTGTCAAGACCATGGGAGAAGCACATATTAGTAACCGGGTGCATGGTTCCTCAGGCTAAGTCCCTCACAACTTCCCTTGGGTAAATAAGAAGATTTCCTGACCCCTTGGGCTTCCCGGGAGAGGTGATGACCTACCCTGCTTCAGCTCGCACTCCATGGGCTGCAGGCACTGTCCAACCAGTCCCTATGAGATGAACGGTGTACCTCAGTTGGAAATGCAGGAATCCCTCACCTTCTGTGTCGATCTCCCTGGGAGCTGCAGTCTGGAGCTGTTTTTCTTCAGCCATCTTGCCAGCAATTCCCCCTCTCCTCTTTTTTTTTTTTTTTTCCTATGGTGAAGAAGCCATTAACTGGAAATGTAAAACTATGCAAATTCTAGAAGAAAGTACAGAAAGAAATTTATGTGATCTCAGTTTTTGTCATAAGCTTTAACAAATGACACCAAAGCTGATCAGTAATGGTAAAAAAAAATTAATAATTTTAGTTTTCTTATATTAATACTTTGTACTCTGAGCAAAATCTTGTTCAGGAAATAGAAAGATAAGCAACAGACTGAAAAGAAATATCTGCAAAATACAGATCTAATCAAGAACTTGCACTGAAAATACACAAATCTTGAAACTGAAAAATAAGATATATTACCCAATTAACAATGAGTAAAGAGCTGAACACACCAATGAAAATACACTGATAGAAAGCAAACAAAAAGATGCTCAAACTCATATATCTTTAAGGGACTGAAAATTACAACAGTGAGATAGCATGGCCCATCTATATTTGCTGGAATGGCTAAACCACTTTTAAAACATGACAAATGATTTGTTGGAGGGAAAACAGGAATTCATTCATTGCTTGTGGAATGCACAATGGTAGAGAAAAAAAGAACTCACATTCTCAAATTAATCTGAAAGCCTGTTTCTCACCTCTACCATACACAGAAGGAGCTATCTGGTCTACCTTTCGATGACAGACTCGAGATTCAATGTAATCTGTGCATCTGTCAGCAGCAGTTGGGATCCAGGCAGAAACTGATGGGCCCCACAATCAAAGTCATCTAAGAACTTTTTAATAAAGAGTGACTTATTCAGTGTACTCACAAAAGATGGCAGAGTTCCTATGGATAGTAGCAAGACCGCACTCTTAGCACTCCTTGGGAATGGAGAATTAAAGGAGGGAGAAATTATCAGCAATGGAGAGAGGCGGATGGTGCAGAGAACTTGAAAGATGTCATTGCAGGAATTATGACATCACTTGGCCTTGAGAAAAAGCAGCAAGTCCAGCGCTACTGTATGTGTAGGCTGGTGTCCCCACTGGCCAAACCCAATCAGCAGGTAGAGGGCAAAAAATGTCTTGATACCACCTAGAGGTAGGTTAGCAGAGTTTAATCCAGAAATTGTAATTTTATAAATCTTCCCAATCTAAGCCTGCCCTTACAAGGACAAAGCATAGTTTTATAATACCGATGCAGTATGAATCACTAAAACATGCAAGCCATGCACAGTGGATTGCACTTGTAATCCCGGCAATTTGTGAGGTCGAGGCTAGTGGATCATTTTGGCCAAAAGATTGAGACCAGCTTGGCCAATATGGTGAAACCCTGTCTCTATTAAGTACACAAAAATATGCTGGGTGTGGGTGGTGCATTCCTGTAGTCTGAGCTACTTGGGAGGCAAAGGCAGGAGAATTGCTTGAACCTAGCAGGTGGACATATGGTTTAAGAGATGTATGTTTTCATTTTTATTCTCTTCCAATTTTTCTTCTTTTAGTAGTAAATAATCACTCATCTCTTGAACATTTTCATTCAGCATATATTTGTTTTGTTATTGCCAAAGACTGCTTTGACAGACATTAAGTCAACCTGAAATTTAAAAAGGAAATTTTACAATTGAATGATGACTTCATAGTGCTGCAAAAGTAAAAGCTTGCAGGCTCCTTTAGGCATAATGTCACAATTTAACTAAGGTCACTAAACAGATGCCTGAATCTCTGCAAAAATGGCCAAACTGCAGTAACAGAAATTGTCTTCTGCCCTAAAATTGGGGCAGAGGAAGTTTTATGGACCACATCGCATGAAGCAGGTCCTTCTAAGATTATCACCCCATTTTTCAGAAGCAGCGAAGAACCTAACAACAATCACTCATAATAGCAATATAGCTTTGTTTTAAATATGAAAAGGTAAGGTAAAAATGGCCAGGCATGGTGGGTCCCGCCTGTAACTCCAGCACTTTGGGAAGCCAAGATGAGAGGATTGCTTGAACTCAGAAGTTACAGAACACCATGTACAACATGGAAAAACCCCATCTCTACTAAAAATACAGCAGGGCACTACTGAGGCTCAGACATGTAATCTCAGCAGACTGTGAGACCATGATGGGTAGATCACTTGAGGTCAAAAATTTGAGACCCGCGTAGCCAACATGTTGAAACCCCATCTCTACTAAAACAACAAATATTAGTTGGGCATGGCAGCAGGTGTCTGTAATACCAACTACCCAGGAGGCTGAAGCAAGAGAATCATCTGAACCCCAAGGCAGTGGTTGCAGTGAGCCCAGTTCACATCATTACACTCAAGCTTGGGTAACAGACTGAGACTCCATCTTAAAAAATAAAAAAGAAAGAAAGTAAAAAAAGAAATACATCATTTGCTTGGTGTGGTGGGGCATGGCTATAATCCCAGCTTTTTGGGAGGTGAAGACACAAGAATTGCTTATGCCTGGGAGGTGATGATTGCAGTGAGCTGAGATCACACCAGTGCACTCTAGGCTGAATGACAGAATGAGACTGAGTCTCAAAAACCAAAGAACAAACAAAAATAACATTTTGCGTAGTGCTTTTCTTTTCTTAGCATACTATATCTCATATTTGCATATGAAGGCCTACAAAGTTCTCATGTAAGTTGAACTTGCAAAATAAACTTTATATTTAAAATGTTTTAAGTGCCTAAAGTTCCAGCTTCTTCTTCAGACAGCAAGCACAAGAATAAACAGAAAACTAAGGAAACAATGGGGTGTGATAAATGCAATGCATTTCGTTTTAATCTGTGAGATAACACTGTAACGACAGACATTTTTAGCTGCTGCTGATGGAAAGAGAGAAAAAGGTTGATGTAGTAACAGACCGATAATAATATTGGCCACCTGCTATGAACTAGGCTCACTGAATTCCCTCAACAACCCTATAGTGTGGAAAATATCCTAGAGTTTACAGCTGAGGAATATGCAGTCAAAGGACCTGCCCAAAGGCACACAAGAAATTAGATGCACAAATAGGATGCAAGAAGGACTCTAAGAATCAAAGCAGTATCTACACTTTCCTATATGGTGTTGATTGAAGTTAAGAACTATTGAATTAACTTTAGTCATCCCCTTCTTTGCCATAGAAATGGCAGTTTAAACATCAAGAGGAAGACTTTGGATAAATTATGTATGACTAGAATTTTATATATTGTCTAAAATCTATTTCAAAAAATATGCTGAACAATGACCTCAAGTTCTTACATAAAATTTACAGATTCATTGAGTTCCTCCTTTTTGAATTAGTAACTGTGTTCTCCTCTTGCAAGTAAACAGGTTTTCCTGAAAGAAAGAGCCCTTTAAACACCATAATGTTTTCCTAGTGAATACCAAAGCTATGTAATATCTATGGCCAGTATGTCAGACCTAATGACCATTATTTTATATTGTGAAATAGCCTGTGTAGGGGACAAAACTTTCACAGGCAAGTAAGAAATAAGCCCTGTTACCTAACAGGTGATGTGAAGCTATAACTGTCATCTATGTGTTGAAATTCCACCATCTACACATGCTAATCAGAGAGACTTTAACTTCCTTGAAGTTGAAGATCTATTTGTTACTATATTGCAAAAGATAATATAGTTACTGTATTGTAGGTATTATTGTGTCATTTTCATTGTATTTAACTTGAATCTATGTAGATGTATTATCAAAGCATAATTTGTTACATAGATGATGGTACTAATGTATAAAAGAAGTGTAAGTCTCCACAAGATAGTAATAAAAGGGGAAGCCACACACTGGGTGTCTGGACAACATCAAATAACCACCCTTGGTATACTCCCAACAGTCTAATTGAAAAGTCCACCAAAACGTCACCTCTCATTACAGGCAATTTCCTAGGATTATATTGAAATATAAAATATCTGAAGACTGAGAAATCACTCACCTTCCAGTCTCAAGGGCAATATATACAAGATTTCAGGAGGTTATATATACAGTAAAAATATTATAAATAAAGAAATACATTAGAAGCCAACAAAATAAGAAGCTATGTCACAGGAGACAGAGAAGTTAAAATTTTTCTAGGTGAAAAAGAATGTATCTCAAGGGTAAAAGTAATAGGTATCAGAGGCAATAAGTTGCTGCCAACTTCTTGATAATTACAGATTTATCAAAATATATTCAAATAAAGTTTAATAAAATATACAGAAAAAAATCACTGGCCTTTCTGATTATATAAAATATTAAAGATAATTCTTTCTCAAAAGTCAGTGAAAACAATTTTTTTTTAATTTTTACATAATTAAAATTACAAAAAAAATGAACTATTGAAGAGACAATGAAGTGTAGTGTATTTTTTTTTAGAATATAAAACAGACCCAAACTGGGAAGCTAATAACCTGTATCACAACTGAAAACTACAGCTTCTTACCCCATCCAAACATTACTTTTATTCTTCCTTTTATCTTCAATCAGTCCATTAGTTCTAATGATGCGGTCATCCGTTAGTTCAAGTTGCTACCTGAGAATCAGAATGATTAAATATAAGTTTCTGAGTTATCTTTCCAGAAAGATGAATATCAATATACGAGCTTATCTATGGTACAAGTGCACCTGAGGGCACTGAACACGACATTGTGTGAACATCAAAGTCCCTCAGTAGTAAAGCCAGGGACATGAATGTCAAACATAAAATGTCCAGTAAAATCCTGCCTTGATATTGTAAAGCATAATCATACAAAATGGAGGGTTGTGTTGTCATCAGGTTACTGAAAGCATCACTTCCCAGTTGGTGTCAACTGACCCGAAAAGTGAGGAAGAAAATTAAAGTTACACAGCACACAACAGACTCAATCCCAAATGATAATTAGCCACTTTCAACCCACCTGTACTATCTGCCCACCTGTACTATCTGCCCAGCCCAAACAAACGTAAGGAATTTTGTGCCCAGGGACCAAGCACAGTCCGGGGAAGCAGGTGCTAAGAGCATTATATCTGAATTAGCGATACCCAAAGGCACATTTTCACAGTTTTACTCTTCTTTTCCTGCTTTTATAAGCTGTCTTTTGATTCCAAAAGGATGAAGAAACACTCCTGTTGTGAACAGTCCCCAGACTCCAACTCTTGCCAAAGTCATACGAGAATTCCCAATGCCAGAAAGACACCACGCAGGCCATGGAAGCTGTCACAATGATACCAAATAGTTCACTAGCTCCACAACTCTATAAAATTAACAAACGTACTTTAATACATGTATTCCTAAAAATTCAGTAACTACAGAAACTTCGTTAGCTATTTTAACATAGAAACCGACAAAAAAATTGGGTAAAATACATCATTTTCACATGTAAAAAATAAAGTTTCTCATGGTTAGTAGTAACATGTACCAGAGGCAATAAGCTGCTGCCAACTTCTTGACAACTACAGATTTATCAAAATATATTGAGAATATATTGGGAATTCAGAATCTATAAAAAAACTATTCAATTTTTAAAAAATATAACTTGTTTATAGAATAACCTCAAGAAACCTTTGCAAGTTCTGTGTAATGGAGTATCAATGATCAATTATAAGGAAGGCAATAAAAAGAGGCCAATAAATTGCCCAGAACACTTGAGTTGAGTCATTTCCTCCTGACACATTAACAGCAAATATTAACTGAGCATGTTTTATGTGTAAGATGCTTTTGAATGCACTGAAAATTTACCACATGAACATAGTGTCTTAGCACAGGGGTATTACTTACTGATACACAAGGTCAAAGTAAAGAAAAGCCAAAGTAACCATACTTGTGCATGTTTCCCTTTCCCTATCAATTACATAGTTAATTTTAGCTCTTTTCTTTTGATTCTGGCTTTGCAGAATCATCAAGGAATACAAGGCACATGTTCACTGACAAACAGTCAGACCACTAAGTTTAATTTATACATTGTTAGATATCCCCATCTTTGTGGCAGTATGAGTGGGGCAGAGGAAAAGCAATGATAATTCAAACTTTACAGCTTATCAACTATGCAACCTGAGCAAGTCACAACGTAGCGTGAAATTTAAAGCAAATCACAACCCTCGATACATGTTTGAGAAGCCATGAGTAAGAACAACAGAGGATGTGCTTTTCTATACCTTATCTTTTAAAAACGACCCTAACTCAAATGCAGGAAAGTATTGGCTATTGATAAACATATGTATTTTTTCAAACACTAAAGTTTGCATAAGATGTTAATCAGAGACTACTTCCGTAGCTTTTGTTATGTTTCTACCAAAGAAATTTAAACATATTACTTCCACAAATGTGCCAAGCAATTACTTAAGAAGTTTGTTCTTCAGCTTTCAGTCATAGGTCCCCTCAAGACACTTTGTATTCTGTTTCCGTCTCCTAAATCCTCAGTCATGCTTTTATGTTTTTCTTCCTGGAGTTTCTGGGTTCTGAAATCAGTAAAAAACATAAAGTAAATAAACTATAAAAGCTGAGTTAACAAATTTAGGAAAAACATCACATGACATGTTTTTAGTTCAACCAACTAAAACTGCTACATGACAGTTACTACTGGGAAGTAGAAGAAAACAGCCAGAAGTCCTCAGTGTATTTTATGAACTGACCTAGTTGCAGTGTGTTGAAACTAGCAGAAGCAGGGGGCTGTGACATATGAGTGAGAAGAGTGGGAGGGTCTCTTACTGAGGGGAGTGGGAGAGTCTCAAGGAAGAAGTGGTTTCTCATAGAAGATAATTAACACTTAAACAATAGTTAAATGTGATAAATGGTCCAAATCAATGCTGGGATGAAAGAATGATACTATTAGTTACAAAGTAATAAAACTGCACTTATGGGCTGGGAGCTGTGTGGCTCATGCCTGTAATCCCAGCACTTTGGGAGGCCAAGGCAGGTGGATCACCTAATGATAGGAGTTCAAGAACAGCCTGGACAACAGGGTGAAACCCCATCTTTACTAAAAATACAAAATTAGCCAGGCACGTTGTCACATGCCTATAATCCCAGCTACTCAAGAGACTGAGGAAGGAGAATCGCTTGAACTCGGGAGGCAGATTTCGCAGTGAAGTGAGATTGCACCATTGCACTCAGCAACAATACCAAATCTCCATCTCGAAAAAAAAGTGTACTTATGTATCTGAATCTTTTATAATGCTGTTTGTAACTCTGGAATTTAATTAATAATCTCATAGATATTTAAGGTACAATATTTGTTTTTCTTGCTTAATCATCTATCAGCTTTAGCTAAGTTTGGTGGCCTTCAACTATAATCCTAGCTTTGCAGAATGCTGAGGCAAGAGAATCACTTGAGCCCAAGAGTATCAGACCAGCCTGGACAACACAGCAAGACTCTGTCTCTTAAAACCAAAACAACAACACCACCACCACCACCAACAACAAAACTTACAAAGAAAACAAACAGAAAAAAACCAAACAAACAACAATTCATTGAATACTCATCAAGTTCCCAAAGAGAGGGCAACAGATAGATGGGTCATTCAGGGCTTTCAAGTGCTTAAGAATAAAATGATCTTCATAGTGAGACTTCAAATCACCAATTGTACCAATTCCCAAGCCAGGGAGGTGGATTCACAGTGATGAGATCCAGCCATCCTCAGAAGTACTGCAAAACACTGACTAGTCTAAGAACAGTTGAAGGCTCCAGGTATCAGCTCCCTCTGCTGGTTATCGGGAAAGCCATGAAGAGGTAAACTACATTGAATTTAGTACATATGCTGAAAGAATAGAAAAGAAGTAGAGTAAATGAGGGTAAAAAAAGTGACACGCTCTCTCTGCCCAAATGTTGTTTCTCTTTTTTTTCTCTCTCTCTTGATTAATTTACCTTTTCATTATTGCCAAAATGAGAGTAAGGTACACAGCTAGCTGAAATAAAAAAATCAAACCTATAGAAGTGAGAAAACAACATTAAATAAAATGGAGACTAATTCTTTAATGAGCTAAAATTCCTAAAGTATCTATGGGTGTCAATTAACAGCACATTCCCAATGGAAAAGAAGGCTTCTTGTGCAAAATATAGACAAGTGAGCTTGCTGTCAATCCCAGGTAATATATGAAGGATGAAACATTTGTGAGCACTTAGAAAAAGTGAATAGCATTGAGAAATAGTTTCATCCAATACAAGTCAAGTCAAACCACTATACTTCCTTTTTTTTGCACACAGAGCTGGTAAAAGCCGCAGGCCTAGATATTTGAAATCCAGCTCTAATACATAAACACACAAAACTATCAAACCTGGAGGACTGAAGTTAATTTTAAAACATATGACCTGTTCAAGTATTAACAGCTTCTCCAAATTTTCTGTTTGATGTTACTGCAGCCTGGTGATAGCATCTAATTCTGCCTGTCATCTTAATGTTCAATATTTCAAAAGCACAGCCGTAGTGTTTGTTTCTCTTAATGTGTAACTTCTAATGCTGTGTGATATCACCTTTATAAAAAAGAATTCCACCTGGCAATAAACATTAGAACACTTGCACATATATTTAGTAATTCTTTTTAATCTCTTCATTCTGAATGTCCAAAATAATCATGCATACATACAATCCAAAATCTTCAACTCTCTGTTTCAGCTCTGCTTTTCCTTCTCTTAGCAAATCCATATCTTTTAGTAAAAGAAGGCTTTGAGCATGAATTTTCTTCTTTCAGTCGGTAAAACGCATTAATTTTGGCCGGCTGTGGTGGCTTATACTTGTAATCTCAGCATTTTGGGAGGCTGAGGCAGGTAGGTCACAACATCAGGAGTTTAAAATCAGCCTGGCCCAGATGGTAAAACCCCATCTCTACTAAAAATACAAAACTTAGCTGGGTGTGGTGGTGGGTGCCTATAATCCCAGCTACTCAAGAGGTTGAGGAAGGGAATTGCTTCAACTTGACAGGCGGAATTTGCAGTGAGCTGAGATTATGCCACCGCACTCCACTGGGTGACAGAGCAAGATCTGTCTCAAAACAAAAGGCATTAAGTTTTAGGCAGCAAGTTAATGAAAACATAACAAATTTAAATAAATATAGTGCTTCCTAAATTCCAAAAACCAATGTACAGAAATTGAGAATAACAATTTTACCTTCAAATTATTCCAACTCAGCTGGGCATGCTGATTCACTCCTGTAATCCTAGCCCTTTGCGAGGCCAAAACAGGCTGATCACCTGAGGTCAAAATTTGAGACTAGCCTGGCCAATATCGTGAAACCACACCTCTACGGAAATTCCAAAAATTAACTGGGTACAGTGGTGGGCACCTCTAATCCCAGCTACTTGGGAGGCTGAAACAGAAGAATCACTTGAAACTGGAAGGAAGAGGTTGCAGTGGCCACAGTAGTGCCATTGCACTCCAGCCTGGGCAAAAGATTAAAACTACTTCTCAAAACAAAACAAAACAAAAATCCACTTCAGTGTATTCCTCAACTATCTATTCCAGCTGCATAAATATTTACTCTCTCAATTTCTGTTAAACTACATTTCCATATATTTTAACACCCCTTGTGTAATTTATGCTACTTAATTAACATCTTGCAATCCCTTGTGTAATTTTTTGGGGGGACTGGATTCTGCTCTGTTGCCCAGGTTTGGGTCCAGTGTTGTGATCTCGGATAACTGCAACCTCTACCTCCCAGACACGGATCCTCTTATCTCAGCCTTCTAGGTAGCTGAGACTACAAACACGCACCACCAAGTTCAGCTAATTTTTTTGTAGGGATGGTGTTGTGCCATGCTGCCCAGGCTGGTGTTCAAATGAGATCACTGCTGGTACCGCTGGGTACCATTTCTACCGCTGGGCTCAAAGGAGATCACCATCTCAGCCCCTCAAAGTGCTAAAACTACAGGCATGAGCCACCATGCCTGGCCACCTTAACTAAAATTTGGTAAGTTTTTCAGGGAAAAAAATAAATAAAATATACATTTAGAAATAAAACTCCAAAAGAATAAAATCCCCATCATTTTTTGTGGTGGTGCTGTCTGAGTGTTTTAGTTCATGAGTCATTGTGACTCAGGTTAGCAAGCTCATATGAACTTGTAAATGAACGAGCCAACCTTCCACTTATGTCTTCACAGAGCAAAAATTTACTAAATACATATCATATATCAAGCAGCATACTGGTAACCGGATATAAAGATGTAGACAGATACAGTCCTCCTCTCTGAAGACCTCACAGTATAGTCAGGGAGAAGCAATCAAACTAAGATAGGATAATTTTATAACTGAGGTAAATTATGACTGCATGTAGGAATGCGACATAAATGAGTTGCTCAGTGGGAGTCAGAGAAGGCATCACAACAGTGACATCCAAGCTGGGCCTTGAATGACACTATGGTTTTATCAAGGAGAGAAGGAGATTGATATTCCAGGTGAGGAAACACAGTCAAGCTGGGTTTTATGAGAATGACAATCTTCCTCAAAGCCTTCAGATACTCACATTTGAATAAACAGAATTCTAGTCAGTCATCTATCTTGAAGATGAAGTTATTAGTCTAAACACAATGTAATCATCTCAAAGATCTATGCATCCAACATTCAATTTTATAGCTGAAGAAAGCCCTATTTCCAGAAATGCTATAGAAAATTTTAGAGTGGGTGCCCTTAGCATTAAACAGCTATGTCTCACTGAGAAGCTCCAAGGAAGAGTGGGCACTAGGGGGAATCTTTCCTACTTTTAACATCTAGCAGCAACTGTTTTAGATGTATGTTTGAAATACTGCTGTAAATACTGTCACGTCTAAGGCACACACTTAGAAAAGGAATAAGATATCTTAAAGGAGAAGCCAACATAAACTCCCTGTAACTCCTCATCCTCTTCAAATCCTTTGCAGTTATTTTCCCAGTGATGAGATCAAATGGCCACATGGATGACCCTTGGGGCCCTGGTGACTCCTTCGCCCCAGGGATCTTTACCCTTGCACATTTTCATGTCTCCATCCAATGGCAGCATACTGCCTTTGATTTCCTTTCTCCACCTGAAACCTCACTCTGCAAATCTGCACTCCTGGACGATCTTTATTCTTCCACCTACCAGTCTCTCCAGATCTAGTTCTTGATCACTGAGACTACCGCTCAAACCTCCCTTTCCCCCTAGGTTACCAGCCACTTGCCCTCTTCTCTGCTTACTTTTACTACACAGAATCTCCAACTGAACAAGCTGCATTTCTCAAGGAAAATGAATTATGCTCTGCAAAGCTCCACTTCCTGTGCATCTCCATCTTTCCACCCTCACTGAAAGGGGCAGCAGAAAGAGACCCTTAAAATTCCTCCCCAGAGGTAGAACAGAAAACTCACCTACAAACATGTGGTTTTGTCTCTCTCAATTCCAGGTTACCCAAACTACAACTGGGCCATCAGTACAGGTAATCAGTGCACTCTCCTTTAAAGAGCTGTTCTTACCTTATCCATATGAGCTACTCTGTACCTCCAAGTTGCTTCTGAAATCCTTAATCTATCTCCTTAATTTGCCCGAGAAGATGAAGCTTTTTATAGCTGAAGCAAGCCCTATTTCCAGAAATGCTATAGAAAATTTTAGAGTGAGTGGAACTATGTTTCTCATAATTCCAACTTGACTGGTCACCTCTTCAATTCTTGTCTCTCCACCAGCCTCAAAGGACACAAATTTGTGTATCCTTCTCAAGGTCCATCGTTCTTTTTATTTACTTATTTATTTTTTGCACTCTTGGCCAAAGTCCCTACTGCTCTTCAGGGGCCTTGTTCCATCAATTGAAACATCTCATTCCTGGATCTTGAGTAAATCCAGTAACAGCTGTAGAAAATAGCCACCCAGTAAAAATTTTTCTAAATACCACCTCTTGGTGCTTTTGATTTCTTTCAAGGATACTCTTTTCTCAAAGAATGAAGGCTTCAGATTCTGCTTGACAAGCTTTCTCAAAATAACTTCAGAACATAGCTAATTCCTTCTCATACTCTTATCACTTCCATGAAAAATTCAACTGCAAATTTATTACAAAAAATAAAAGCGCCAGTCATTATACTATAAGAACAGTAACAGATTCTCCCTTTACAGCTAGGCTCCACACTAATGCTCTGTCCAAATGTATTATATTTATTTAATCTATAGTTTTATATCATTTACTGTATTTGTAGAACTCAATCCAAAGTCATAAACAAATCTCATCAGACAAAAATGATATGCACAACACTGAAGCACTCCATTTTTTATTAAAAGTTCCAAGTATTTTTTAACATACCTAAGATTAAATCTTTAGGTGACAAACAAGAACATGACTCTTGTTAACTGCAACAAGATACAGATTACCTTTTGACACATTTCTGCCAGAAGTTGGTTTTCTATTTCCCTCTTATATTCATTTAGCTTTGTTTCTAAAGACTCAAACTTTATATGCTGAGAATAAGCATCTGCCAATTGATCATTAATAAGCTGAAGGTTGTCAGCTATTAAAAAGTAACACATAAAATTAGGACACAGAAGTATGATCAGGTATGTAAGAGGCCAGATTTCTGGTTCAAAAGTAAAGAGTATACTTAGGGGAAAGCATATGTGTCATCAATTTACTTTGAAATACAAAAAAAAAAAGTAAGATAGATGAATAGATGGACAGATAAAAATGATGAAGCATATATAACACAAATGTAATAGTGAAATTTAGGTGAGAGGTATGTAAGTGTTGACTAGAATTGTTTCAAGTTTTCTATATATTGAAAACGCTCAGGCATTTACCAACATCCACCACACCCAGCTAATTTATTTATTTATTTATTTATTTAGTCATTTATTTTGTAGAGACAGGGTCTTCCTGTGTTGCCTGCCCAGGCTGATCTCAAACTCATGGCCTCAAGTGATCCTCCTGCCTGGGCTGGGATCGCAAGAATGATCAGCTTTGCCTGGTAATAGCTTTTAAGAATAAATCTTCGAAAAGTCCTTTCCAAGCATGATACAAAACCTGGAAGCAATAAGGAGAAATATTCATCAATCTCACTACATAAAATTTAAAAATTTACATATGGCATAAAATAAAGAAAAATAATATACTCAAAAAATAGTTGCAATAATATGGAGGCATAAGCAGAACTAAAGTTATGAAATTGTAATATCGTTAAAGAGCTCTTACAAATCAGTTAAAACAAAAGAAAACAAAACGGAAAAATGTGGAAAAAAATGGACAGATTGCAGAAAAAATAACATGTCAAACAAAGATAAGCAAGATTATCAGATGTTGAGTAAACATGAACAGAATCATAAACGCAAATTAATAAAGCAAAGAAACCATTATTTTCCCTATAACACCATTAAGATTAAACTTTTGATAATGCTAGTGTTGGGAATGGAGTGGAAGTATAGCTGTGCTCATTCACTTGGGAGAGGAATGTGTCAGTGCTTATATATATTCAAAATGCAAGTGTCTTTTAATCTACTCATTCCAATTCTATGAATTCACACAGCTGTACTTTTATAAGCGCACACAGCGTGCACACTGCATATTGGTTGCCTCTATTGGAAAAAAGCACACAATAAGACAACTAAATCTCCATTAATAGGGGGTTAAATATTTACTTTAAAAATAATTAGTCTCAATATACTGCTACAGATAGATATATTGGTTGATAGAAAAAGCAAATTGCCAAAAGGATCTATAATATAATTTTATTTGATTATGTGTTTTAATTAGAAATACATAGAGTTTTAAACTCAGACAATTCTACAAAAATAACCAAGAAACAAAATTATTAAAATTCTAATTATCAGTGGAGAGTCAGATTAGACATGGGCACAAATTGCTAGTTTGCTTTCACTTTATATCCTTCCGAATAATCTGAAACTTTGTTTTAAACGAGAAGCATGAATTATTTTTTAAATTTTTGGTTTCTTGAAACTAAAACCATTAGTCAGCTCAGCACCTTATCCCCATCCCTATCCTCTTCAGTGAGGGCATTACAGTTAGATTGTTTTGACAAAGTCTGCATTCTATCCAGGGATTAGCAGACCAACAATGGCAAACATTAATGTTTATTCTTGGTGATGTAAAGCTTTATGGGTTTGACACTGGGTCTTTTCATTCTCTTAACAGTGTCTTCCACAGAGATGTTTTAATTTCAATTAAGTCTAACTTATCTATGTTTTTCTTTTATATATCTTGCTTTTGGTGTTATATCACATCATGAAATTCAGGATCACATAGACTTTCTCTTGTTTTTATTTGGAAATTTTATAGTTTTGCAATTTACATTTAGATCTATGGTTCATTTTCATGCACATGAATATTCAATTGTTTCAGAGCCACATATCCAAAAGACTATCTTTCCTCTATTGAATTGCCTTTGCACCATTGTTAAAAAAATTAATTGACAATATTTGTGTGAATCTATTTCTGGATTCTCTGTGTCTGTTCCCATTGATGTATGTGTCTATTCTTTTGCCAATTATAGATAAGAATTTTAACTTTCAGAAAGCAAAGCGTCAATGTCCAAATTTTCTTTCTTCATCGAAATTTTGTGCATTTCATTGTCTGCGTATCTTTGGCTGCCAAACAAAATATTAAGATTGGGAAGAACGGGTGACTAGAATCTAGGAGGAAAGTACTGTTAGTATTCAACAGCTTAGCATCCCCTGAGGGTAGATATACTAAAATAGGATAAGATCACAGGTCTCTGACTCAGGGGGCAGAAAACCGTTAAGTACAATATATCTTCCTATAAGTTTTCTGTTGTTTAATTAGAAGCCATCACTCTTTAAAATAATTTTAATTTACCAGAAGTTATTTTATTGTTAGCTAAAGGTTCTATCCAAATTTTGGCACTAGTATGACTAGCACTACTCATCATTTTTCTGACTCCCAGAAATTTTACTGGGATGCTAGGTAAAGCTGGTAAGGGTTGTCACCCAGATATCTTTCTGAATGAGATGCATTTAAAGAGACTCTGTAAAGATGGAAAAACTATTTTTAAAGATAATGTAATATAGTAAATGTATCGATTCTTTCATGTTGGGGGGCTCAGTCAGTCTGGTGGGAAAAAATATTAAACATAGTTAGAGTAATAGCCACAAACCATCTTGGAAGGCCAGAGAGTTTGCATAACCTCAGTAATAGATATGGTTGAAGGTGACTTTCTTTACCTTTAGTTAAATAAATTAAAGTACTGACAAAGGAATGTGGGGAAGTTATCTAGCTAGCTTGTTTACTCATGTGGTCTGAAGACTAACCTTTGAGGTACCATGGGTGCTTAAGTGCTTAGGGAAGTCCGCAATGTCAATTTTGCCCCAGTGATGTTGACTCAAGTCTTTGTCAATTAATCTTTACTGATAAGTGTGAATTTCACTTGCTGGTCAGGGCCACAGTTGCCACTGTTCACAAAACTCTACTGGAGTCTGTAAGTGGCTCAGACACTCAGCTTCAGCTGGACTGGCAAAGCAGAATATGTATGTTTCAGTGTACTTTATTCATCCGTTGTGGGTTCAGGGGTCTGCAAGGGACAGACCCCCAAATTTGGTGCCACAGCGTGAGAAGTGTTACCACAGTTCCTCCTTCCTTCCTTCCTTCCTTTCTCTCTCTCTCTTCTTCTTCTTCTTTCTTTCCTTGGTGGGGAGTAAAATGGCACCTAGCTAAGTTACCCAGGCTGGAGTGCAGTCATGTGATCTGAGCTCACTGCAAACTTCCCCTCCTGGGTTGAAGTGATTATCTTGCCTCAGCCTCCAGAGTAGCTGGGATAAAAGGCACTTGCCACCATGCCTCACAAATTTTTGAATTTTTAGTAGAGATAGGGTTTCCCTGTGTTTACCATGCTGATTTCTAACTCCAGACCTTCAGTGATCCTCCTGCTTCTGCCTCCCAAAGTCCTGAGATTACAAGCATGAGGCAGTTGTCCTGGCCCACAGATTGTTCTGTAATATCTCCTTTTCTTTTGAAGTAAAAATTAAGCAATAGATACTACCTATATACCTTAGAATCATGTTGTTCATTTTGGTAGTCACTAAGCACATGTAGCTAATTAAATGTAAACTAAAAATTGAGTTATTCAGTTACACTAGCTACCATTCAGTTGCTCAATAGCCGCATGAGACTAGCAGCTACCACATTAAAAAGTATAGATAAAGACATTTCCACCATCACAAAGAGTTACAGTGGATGGTGCTTATATATAACAAAAGTTATATTACACATTACTAAACACATATTTTCTTCTTTAATGACATATTAACACATTTAATACTCTATCAATTGTACTTGAGAGGCATACCTAGTATACAAAGACACTTGGCCTAAAAGTCAGCTTTTTGAAGATTTTTTTTTTTTAGAAATATTCCCAATAGTGGATATTTTTACAAACAGTATCTTTCAGTGTGTCTGTAGGGCCATTGATACTGTGTGAAGTTTTCTTATTTGACTATCTGAAAGTTATTACAAAAATGAAAATATGGGAATAATGACCTACAGAACAGGTGAACTATTGTTTAAAAAAGTAAGATATGGTCAGCAAGGAAAAACATGTAATTTAAATCTAATTAAATTTCTTACTCTTCTCCCTCAAAATTAGCTTTATTATTTTATAAGGAAAAATACATAGAAAAATCTTGCTATAGCTTACAAATATGTAGGCTCCTATATTTTTGATTTTCTTTATCAAATCCTGAGACCTGTTAAAAGAAAATATTTTACCTTTATAAAGCTATTCAGTTATAATTAACAAACCAAAGCAGAGTATATAAACTAAGTAATCATACCAGTGATTTCTAGAAACTGGAAGTAGGCTGAATTTTATTGAGTGCAATCAATCCTGCATAGTAAATACCTTAAGAAAATAAAAGGTTACTAATTAGACATAGTTTTATGGCAGTGTTTAAATGATACATTATAATATATTTATGAATAAGAGATTAAGAAACTTCCTTCAGAAAAAATAAGATTACAACTATGCTAACAAAGCAAAATACAAGCTCTTTCTTACACTGTTAGATAAATTACAAAAACATTGAGTTAAAATAATAAAATATCTTTCTTGATCACGTAATTAATCTCTAAGTGTTTTACATCAAATGTTATTCAATTACAATTTTTTAAAAGTAGTGTTTAAAAATGTAAATAAACTAAATTTTCACTGTCCTTGCAATCATGACTACAGTGCACTTAAAATTCTGTTAAACAGACATTTTGGGCAAGTATTTATATATATTTCTGCTATAGTATATATGAATAATTATGTCTACTCTAAGAACACGAATATGTTTTCAACTGAATTTCCTTTAAAGAAAATATTTTACATTGGTATTTTATGTTAGTAGAAACCATTAAGTTGTTTGAGTGGGATTAATTCCTATTGTAAGAATTATACAGTTGCTAAGTACACAATAAGTAGGAGTATATAATTATTAGAAAGTTAGAGAAAGATACATCAAAAAAGAATTCCAGACAAGGTACAGTGTCTCATAGTTGTAATTACAGCACTTGGGCAGACTAAGAGGGCAGATGACATGAGCTCAGGATTGAAAACAACACTGCCCACCAAGAGTAACCCAGACTCTATAAAAAAAAAAAATAATCAGCAGAATGTGGTGGTGTGTGCCAGTAATCTCAGCTGCTTGAAAGGTTGCAGTTAGCATAATTGCTTGAACCCAGGAGGGGCAGATGTTTCAGTAAGCTGAGATTATGCCAATGCCCTTCAGACTTGGTAACAGAGTGAGACCCTACTTCTAAAAAATAAATATGTAAATAAATACATTCATAAGGCCGATAAGTAAAATTTGGTTGTGTATGAAGAAACTCAGCGTATTTAAAATTTGAATTCAAATACTGCACTAAGGCTACGCATTGTGGCTCACATATGTAATCTCAGCATTTTGGAGGCTGAGGCAAATGGATCACTTGAGATGTGGAGTTCGAGACAAACCTGGCCAACACAGTGAAACCCCGCCTCTACTAGAAATACAAAAATTAGCCAGGTTCTTGGGCAAGCACCTGTAATCCCAGATACTTTGGACGCTGAGGCTGGAGAATCGCTGGAACTCAGGAGGTGAAGTTTGCAGCCTGGAATCATGACACTGCACTCCAGGATGAGCAACAGAGTAATACTCCATATCAAATAAAATAATTATAATACTAAGCTTCTTGTGTCCTTAAAACTTTGGAATATGAAACTCTTAGATAACTATAGACAACCTAAAGAAAGTAAAAGCATATACACACCACCAAGAGTGAAATTTAATGTAAACTATAGACTTTGGCAATAATGACTTGTCCCGGAAGGTTTATCAATTCTAGCAAATGTACCACTTTGATGAACGATGTTGACAGTGGGAAAGACGGTGCATGTGTAGGAGCAGTGGGTGTATAGGAATTCTTTGTACTTCTCCATCAACCTAGCCGTGAACTAAAACCTGCATTAAAAAACAGTCTACACACACACACACACACACACACGCACATTCACAGGGAAAGTTTGCTTCATCTACCTTTAAAATAATAAACTGGGACAAATGTTTAACCATAATGGTGAAGAAATATAGTTAAAATAATTAGAAATGTACTAAAAAATAAAATGACAGTCACTTTATTATTTGGAAACTTTAAAGATTTTTAAGGATTACATCACTTAAGTTATTTGATTCAACTCTCCACAGTCTGGTTCCTCATCTGTAACACACGAAACATCTGTTGTGTGTCTATCACAGTGCCAAATTCAGAGCAGACATTCAACAGATTGGCAGAGTCTTATCAAACAACATGGAAAATAGATAAATCAATTTGAGCTCTTAAACATTTAGAGATTGTAGATCGCAATTTTACAAAAGACTAAATGTGATACCAATAAATTAAGTTCAAATTTAGTAATCACTTGTTACATAACAAATGTATTGTGTGCAGATACAATGGAAATTCAAAGAGAAATGA
This sequence comes from Pongo abelii, assembly GCF_028885655.2. Lineage (NCBI taxonomy): Eukaryota > Metazoa > Chordata > Mammalia > Primates > Hominidae > Pongo > Pongo abelii. The sequence continues at coordinate 44,921,229 of NC_072009.2, read as the reverse complement.
GAAGTGGACCTAGTATAAAAGCAATTGTCTATAATGCAGCATGTTACAGTCAGCTGAAAAAAAAACTGTTAATAAAAAGTTCAAAAACAGAAAAGGAAATACATTATCTTTTCTTTTGCTAAACAAATTTCTGGAAAGAAAACAGAAAGTGAAGACTCATAGCCATATCTTTGTTAGCGTTCAGCCACTAAAGAGTTAGGGGTTCCTAGTAACAGGGAGTTCCCTTGCACTGAAATGGACTGAGGGTGCAATTCTTCATTCAATACAGGGTGCATCAACTCATGAATTAGGTGGTTTTGAATTTGTGTCTTGCAAGGGAGGAAGAAAGAAAGAAAGAAAACAATTAAGGAAGGAAGGAAGGAATGAAGGATAGAAGAAGGAATTAAGGGAGGGAGGGAGAAAGGGAGGAAAGGAGAAAGGAAGAAAGGAAGGAAGAAATGAAAGAAGGAAGGAAGGAAGTCAAACAAGGTAAAATAATTTCAGTAGGATTGTCTCAGTAGAGATATACACAGATGTGTTACATTCATTGGAAAACTTCCTTTTATTTCCATAATGTTTCTAGATCCATAGCCAGAAATTAGGAATCTTCCCCTACACAAGTCTTACCCCATGACACAAGAAGGTCAGTGTGTTCTACAAAAATGTTTCTTTCCTCAGCTTCCAAGTGAAATTGGTGATTAGCCAGACCCATTTGCAGACTCTTAACTTCACTTCCCTAGAAGTCCATTTCAGCAGCTTATGCTTGGGATATGAAGTATAGGAAAAAATTCTGCCAGTTCATCGCACCTCTGTGGACTGTTGCAAAATATAACCAAAATATTTAACAACAAGGGACTGCTATGTATGTCACAAAAATATCCAAAGATAAGACTGTTGCCCACTAAAAATGAGGATTTCAAGAAACTTTTAAGGAAACAGAGAAATGCTCACACCATATAACTTAAATTTAAAAAGGATATATGCACAGGATATATCTACATATTTTAGATGTAAAATATGCTTATGAAATGCATATTGCAATGAAAACACATTGAGCTAATCCTATTCCTAGCTGTTAATCCAAATATAAAGTATACTAACAAATATTTGCTGCTCAAATGAAATATTCAGGCATATCAATATAGTTTAAAGATGAAAGTGTTAATTCCCCGATTAGACTATTAAAACAGAACACTAGTTTTTTCTATATGTCACCAATGTCCCACATCAAAACGCATTACAAACCCACTTGTTAGTTTAGGAAACTGTAGGCCAGATTTATAAAAGAGGCCTATTCTTACTAAAATGTGTTCATTATATAAATGCTTTCTGCTCCTATCTTATTGGCAGCTCAATTAATTATTTGAACATTCTCCTTTAAGTTGACTCAAATGCAACATTTTCTCAATGGTTTCAAAGAGATTGTAATATTTCAGGGCAGAGTTTTGAAACCCAAACATTGGATGAATATAAATGTGAACTACCTATTACAGGTTAGACTTCTAAAACTTATGGAACAGATAAACCTAAATCCGATAGTTTGAGTGTGCCCAGTACACCCACATGCATCAACTTTTGGTGTAGCTTTTTGCGCAGCTCATCTTGACTCAACAGACATGGGGAGCAAGTTGGATTAGAAGACAAAATGGTTACAGATTACTTCGGGGGTAGAGGGGAGGTGAACGACTGAAAAACAACGTGAGATTACAGCCGTCACATCGCATCCTGCTCCTCTTGGGGACCTACTTAGTACAGTCTTCTTGGTCTGAAGATACATGGCACATGCATTGGTTGCCTAGCACCGGCCAGAATCTCCACCCACATCTCGAGGGAGCACATCCAGGGTATCCAAAAATCTGCCCCCGGGGAACTCGGCTGAAGCAGCGGGGTGCCGGTCTTCACAGCGGGACTGAGATTGCGTTTCCCTGCTTGGCCTGTCGCTTCAGGTAGAGGATGGAGTGAGTCGAAACACGCATTTTGGATCCCTGTGGGACTTCACTGGCCCTGCCTGACGGCGCAGGTTGGTGCTGTATCTCCACTCCTCCCTCGGGTAGCCCAATCAGATCTACCACGCCCTGACCGGCTCATCCATTCACTGAGAACTTCCAGCTGCAAGTTTCTGCCCTCTTGGGGTCTTTGCTTTGGTGGTTAACAGTCAAATATTCAATTGACCCAGGGTTTCTTAATGGAGCCACTGTTGCCTTTTGGAGCCAGCAGATTCTTTGTTTTGGGAGGCTGTCGTGTGCTTTGTAGATTTAGCTGTATCCTTGGTCTCTATTTTGTCAATAGTATCTTCTCTTCCAAGCGAGACAACCAAAAGGGTCCCCAGACATTGCCGGATTACCTCTTGGAAGCAAGATGGCTCAGGGTCGGGACCCACGAGCTAAATGTTTTTCAGTAGCCACCATTGTGTATTGTGAGGAAAGGCGAGCCTGACCTCATGATGCTTACATGTAATTAAAAAGAAAAGGAGCCAACCCTCTCAGAAGCAATAATGAACATGTTACAGCCAGATAATTGAGCAAGAGCTCAGATATATATATATATATACTCATATATATGTATATATATAAATAAGTAAAGTAATAAAAAGTAATAAAGTAATAAATAAATAAAGTAATAAAAGTAATAAAATAAAGTAATAAAAAACAAACAAACAAAAAAAAACAAAAATCCAGGACCTTCTGGGGTCAGTAAGGAATCTACCCTGAGTCCAGAGTTGTATGTTGGGAATATAAGCCTGAAAAGGTATCTAAGTCCTGTGAGGATAAAATTTGATCAGTTTCAGCTTTGTACACAGCAATGAAGAAGTGTAAAACGAATTTTCATGACTGGCTGTGAGAAACTTAAAGTCTTTAAGAGGCAGTATGAGTGACAGGACTTCTTAGGAAGTGGAGAACCTGTAGGTTTTTGGTGGAAATAATTGAGGAGGAGAGACTTAGTTGGATTTTAAAAAATAGGTAGGGGTTGCGGGCAGTATCAGGGAGAACATTCCAGGCAAGACAAGAGAAATAATAGTAGCTCTGAAGTGGATACAGACAAAGTGGATTTCGGGAAGAAAAAAAAAAATAAACGACTAAACTCTAGTGGAGGTGGAACAATAGGGCTGAGAAAAGACATGACCCAATGTGGGAGTCTGCTTTGAATACCAGTACATGTTCCTGTAGTTGAGACGCATCCAGGCTTTAGAATGGGATAATGAAATGATGAAAGCAGTGTTCTAAAAATAGGTTGATAGCTTTTAAATGTTGTTAGGTAGTATCACCAGTCCACTGTATAAAAAGTAATAATAATCTGCCAGGCATGGTGGCTCATGCCTGTAATCCCAGCACTTTGGGAGGCCGAGGCTCAAGGATCACCTGAGGTCAGGAGTTCCAGACAAGCCTGGCTAACATGGTGAAACCTGGTTTTCACTAACAACACAAAAAATTAGCGAGGTGTGGTGGCGTACATCTGTAATCCAAGCTCTCTGGGAGTCTGAAGCTGAAGAATCACTTGATCTGGGAAAGCGCAGGTTGCAGTTAGTGAGATCGTGCCATTGCACTCTAGCATGGGCAAGAACAGCAAACAAGCAAATAAAAAGATTGTGTCTGAAGACCCCACTCCCACTTTTGATCACACGGTTGAATATATGAATACAATTAGATAAAATGTTCTTCAAAAACTAGCATAACTTCTCCCAAAGGTGAGATAATTGCTTATAATATTAATAGAAAAATGTCACATTAGAGACCTATCAACAGTGTTCAAACTGCCCCTCCTTATTGCAATAGACATGTACCATGCCAGATCAGTGACCCCAGGTCTATGGGATGACTGAAAACACTGCTGTTGGCAGGAATGAACAGTTTTTCCAGAAGCTCTTCTATAGAGTCTCTACAGAGGCCAGCTACAAAAAGGGATGTGTTTGGAACGAGAGTCCGTGAGTTTTATTGTGCATTTTCCTGCAAATTAAACTAAGGGCAGGGACTTCCAAGTTCATTAAGCATCCTCTCACTCTGACACTGGTGGTGTTCTAGCCACCCATTAGATTGTAGTTTTCAGTGACTTCAAATGAGCAGCCCTGGGCTTGACCTATGTGATGGTTTGGAATAAGTCTGTCGAGTTCAGCCTCATGTAGGCACTGCACTTCCCGAAATCCATAGGAGACAAGGATAATTGATCACAGCATTCTTTCCTACATTCTTTTCTACACAGCATTCTTCCCCTTTTCTTTCCACACTTAGTCTCAGAAAATTTCTCAGCCCCAGTTCATGGCAGTCAATACCAGTTGATTAGATTTCACTCATGAGAGGAAACTCATTTGGCAACCTTTTCCATTAGACAGCTTATTGTATTTAAAGATAGTACTATGCCAAACCCTGTTCCCCTTCCACCCCAAAAAGGTCATCTCAGCACCATTTAAACACCCTCAGTTCCTTCAGTTGCTTTTGTCTTCTTTCCAGAGCTTTCCCTAGCATAAGTCTTGCCCTCCCCTCACCTATAACACACACAGGTCAGAGTTATGGATTAATTTACAATAGATTTCCAGAAATGAGTTTCTTCCACAAAGATGATATGATTCCCAGAACTCACTGTCTTCCCCTAAGAGGGCATGAACATTCTCCCCGATCTTGCTCTTAATACCAGCTAGAACTGCATTAGCTTTTTGACCAAACTCTCAGACTTTTACATCTTACAGAGCTTGCAGTAAGTTAACACTTTACTTGATGTAGGTGAACTCTTCTTAATCTAGGTTTCCCTTGTCCTATGGTTGTACAGTTGATTTCTAATCCAAAGTACAGGGCTTTCTTTCCTATTCGCTTAACTTCTATCTTGTTAATTTCACCCAACTTCCTTAGCCACAGAGATCATTTTGAATCCTAACTTCTGCCTTCTAATGAATTCTAATAATAAACCCTTGGTGTTATTTTTGAATGTGATAAGTTGTCTTCATTCAAGTTATTGATTTAATTGCTGAGGTAGACTAAGTTACGATCAACCTCAAAGCCTGATTATATATATATGTGTGTTTGTGTGTGTGTGTGTGTGTGTGTGTGTTTGTGTCATACTTCCACTCACTGGAGGCCTTTTAGCCTTTTGATTCTAGACTCACTGACGTCTGGTCCCATGCTCATGTTGATTAGTAGTTAGTGTATGTAGACTCCTTAAATTTAAGGTATTGAGAGATCTCGTCATATCACCAAGTTGATTTCTTTAGACTTCTCCCTGTCAAAGACCAGGTTGCCCTACCTATCAGAGACAGCTGTTGTTTCCATCACAAATAAGGATCCTGGCTCTCTCTCAGCCAACAAGCCCAGTTTCTTGTTATGCAGGATTTCTTCATAGGTAACTTAAAAAACTCCAGTAACTTCTCACAAAGTTGCTGTCGACGACCTGAACATAAACTTCATCATGGAGCCTCTGAAACCCCTGAGACATCGGCATGGGAAGTTTCAGAAGGCTCCTTGCACTGTTGAGTCTACTTAGCACTGAAATCTTGCCATGTCTGTCATTCCTGCATTTCAATATTGTCTATGCTGCAGGCCGTGCCACTACCCTCCAGTACCATTCTGCAAGCATTGAACACTTGCTGAGTACCAATTTCTGTATTAGTGGTGGGGATACACAGTGGAGAGGAACCACCCCTTTCTCACACTCTCATTTCCATATTGCTGCAGATATCTTCACCTTGATGCCTCATTGCCTCTATGCAACAACTTATCTACAGTGCTTTGAAATGTATGCCCCTGGCAGATGAACTCCCTTTGTCCCCAGTCTCTTAAGAGAATGTGCCTTCTACTCATTTGCTGACACTTCCTGGAGTTTCCTTCCTTTTCTCTCATATCTGCAGGTTTTTCTGGCTTTGGCTTATGTTAGTTTCCTACTGCCACTGTAACAAATTAATAAAAATTTAGTGATTTAATAGAAGATAAGTGTATCATCTTACACTTCTGTAGCATAAGAGTGCAACACAGGTACTTGTTGGGCTACAATCTAAGTGTGCACAGGACTGTGTTCCTCTTGGATGCTCTAGAGGAGAATTTGTTTCCTTGCACTTTCTAGCTTCTACGGGCCTCCTGTATTCCTTAGCTATATCCCCATCCTCTGTTTTCAAAGCCATCAACATCACATTGTTTTTCCATTCTTCTGTGACTTCCCCCTGACTTTCCTCTTTTGCTTTCATCTTCTACATTTAAGGCCATTTTAATGGCATTGATCAAGCTGGATGATCCTGGGCAATCTTCCTATCTGAAGGTCAACTGATGAGCAACTTTAATTTATCTTTGCCATGAACCCTAACGTACTCACAGGTTTTGCAGATTGGGATCAGGGCATCTTAGAAGAGAGGCCACATACTGTTTGTTCCCCTCAGCTAGACATTTGGAAACTATCCCAGGTTCTCTTTTTGCCCTCAATTTCCCAATGTAATCTATCATCTAATTCTGAGTAGCCACCTCCTCAGGGTCTCTGGGACAAATGTTCCTTGGAGATTCTTCAAAGGCCCCTATTTAAAGCAATAAAAAAATCGAGCAGACCATGAATACACACTAATACCAATGCAGATATGTCGGTCATGACAGTTGCTTTATTTGCATTATATATTGGAATTCTAAATAATAGTCGTTTTGTGGGTGAAGGGAAGGTGGATGATGTCACAGAAATTTTATACAACAAGTTGAAATTGGGCTGAGCATGGTAGCTCATGACTCTAATCTCAGCACTTTGAGAGGCTGAGGTCTGCAGATCACTTGGGGCCAGGAATTAAAGACCAGCTGTGGCAATATAGTGAAACTCTGTCTCTCCTAAAGTTACAAAACTTACACCGGCATGATGATGCATGCCTTTAATCCCAGCTACTCAGGAGGCTGAAGTAGGAGAATCCCTTGAATCTGGAAGGAGCAGGTTGCAGTGAGCCGAGATCTCACCCCTGCACTCCAGCTTGGGCGATAGAGCAAGACTCCATCTCAAACAAACTAACAAACAAATGAACAAAGTAGGTTTAGTCTTTTCACATAGTCTCATATTTCTTGGAGACGTTGTTTGTTCCTTTTTATTCCTTTTTCTCTAACCTTTTCTTCATGCTTCATTCCATTAAATTGATCTTCAGTCTTTGATATCCTTTCTTCCACCTCATTGATTTGGCTGTTGATACTTGTGTATGCTTCATGCAGTCTTTGTGCTGTGTTTTTCAGCTCCATTGTGTTATTTATGTTTTTCCTTCAACTCGTTATTACAGTTAGCAGTTCCCCTGACCTTTTTTTGAGGTTCTTAGCCTCCTGGCATTGGGTTAGAACATTCTTTCTTGCTCGGAAGAGTTTGTTATTACCCACTTTCTGAAACCTACTTCTGTCAATTCCTCAAACTCATTCTCTACTCACTTTTGTTTTCTTGCTGGCGAGGAGTTGTGATCCTTTGGAGGAGAAGAGGTGTTCTTGTTTTAGGAATTTTCAGCCTTTTTGTGATTTCTTTTTTCATCTTTGTTCATTTATGTACCTTTGTTCTTTGATGTTGGTGACCTTTGAATATATATATATATATATATACACACACATATATGTGTATATATATATATATAAATAAAACCTGAATATATTTTTTTATATATATATATATTCCTATATAGAGAGGAAATCCTTTTAGTAGATGTTGACACTATGCCTTTCTGTTGTTAGTTTTCCTTCTATCAATCAGGCCCTTCTGCTGCAGGTGTGCTGGACTTTGCTGGAGGTCTACTTCCAACCATTTTTGCCTGTGTGTCACTATCAGAGGATGCAGAAAAGCAAAGATTGCTGCCTGTTCCTTCCTCTGAAAGCTTCATCCCAGAGGGGCACCTGCCAGGTGCCAGCCAGAGCACTCCTCTATGATATGTTTGTTGATCCCTGCCAGGAGGAGTCTCCCAGTCAAGAGGCATGAGCTTCATGGACCCACTTGTGAAGGCAGTCTTTTGGAAATCTGCAGCTCTCTTCAGAGCCAGCAGGCAGGAAGGTTTAAGTCTGCTGAAGCTGCGCCTACAGCCACACTTTCCCCCAGGGGCTCTGTTTCAGGGAGATGGAAGTTTTATCTATAACCCCCAAACTGGGGCTGCTGCCATTCTTTCAGAGATGCTCTGAACAAAGAGGAGAAATCTAGGTAGGCAGTCTGGCTACAGCAGCTTTGCTGAGCTGCCGTGACTTCCCAGTGGCTTTCTTTACACTGTGAAGGGAAAAACCACCTACTAAAGCCTCAGTAATGGTAGATATCCCTGTCCCCACCAATCTCAAGCATTCCAGGTTGACTTCAGACTACTGTGCTGGCAGCGAGAATTTCAAGGCAGTGGATTTTAGCTTGCTGGGCTCTACGGGGGTGACATCCACTGAGCTAGACCACTTGGTTCCATGGGTTCACCCCCTTTCAAGGGAGTGAATGGTTCTTTCTTTCTGACATTTCAAGTGCCCCTGGGGTAAGAAAAAAAAAAAACTCTTCAAGCTAGCTCAGTGTCTGCCCAAACCTATTTTTAACTTTTTAATCAAAATGTACATTTTTAAGTCTTCTTACAATTTTTAAATTTTTACTGTTTTTGTACACCTTGCATGAAAATTTATGTTTAGCACTTTCAATTACATGTTATAATGTAACTTTTGGCAATTTTTGACCTTAATGTAAAACCTGTTAAGTTTTTTTGTTTGTCTGTTTTTCTTGTAAATATCAGTAATACTAAACCTTTCCTATGGGTACAACTGAATGATATATTTGTACATTCACATACTTAATTATTGACGTTTCTTGGAAGCTGCATTTGCTATAAAGGTATTTTGAAATAGCTTTGTTTTGTTCTAGATGTCCTCAGACAATAGACAGAGACCTGGAATCCTCCTTCTGAAAGAGGACAGTTATGCTGAGAAAGCACTGTGTGTCCCCAGGGTTTGCTCGAGCTTAGTCCCATTGGTCCTTTGAGGAAGTGGACAGCAGTCTGGACTTTCTCTGCTACCAGAAGCAAAGCAGGAAATGGTTAAATCTTACCAGGTGGCTGAATTAGTGTTGTCTGTTCCAGTTGGAATTGGCAAAGGGACTGCCAGACTGGAGTCACATGAGGAAGAGAGAGTAAGAGAGAGAGAGAGAGTGAGAGAGGGAGAGAGAGAGAGGAAGAGAGAGAGAAGAGGAAAGAGGGAGCCAGTGTTAGAGATGGATTCCTGAGACTTGAGGGATTTAGAGCCCTGGCCTGAGCCTTGCAGTTTCCTTCAGGTCAGTTGTCCTCACACAAATCACTTGGAGAGTAAAATGAGAGAAAAGATGGGGCAGGTGGCCAGAGACTCTCAGGACCCAGGAGTTAACTTAGGATAAGCTGCCATTGCCCACAGCTTCCTGGGATGTAAGGGAGCCTCTGCCACCAATACCGGTCCAGGGTTTCAGCAACCACTGTAAGGATTAAAGAAAGGAGAGAAACCTGAAGGGTGGCTTGACAGACAACAGGGACAGGTTTATTTTTAGTCAGTGTGAGAGAGGGGGCTGGCCAGGTTAAGTCAGAGCCACACTCTGTTAACAGACTAAGAGTTTTTCATGATTCAGCCTCACAGAGCTTATCAGAGGCTTTGACTGCCTCTGTGTCTCTTTGTTGTGGTTTTCTGACAGAGAGCATTCTGTGCCTGTTTTCATACATCTTTCTGGAGTTGTAGGCATATCCCCCATGTCTGCTTCTAGCTTCCCTATCTTAGTGCACCTGAAGGGAAAGGAATGTGCTTATTATTTGTAGTAAGTAGAAAAGTGATTTCCTTGAAATGCACGAGGTTAAAAAGAGAGCTGGAAGTTAATGTGGCAGTATTTGTTCAAGATGAAGCTGCTGGACATGGATGAAACTGGAAAGCATCATTCTCAGTAAACTATCGCCAAGGACAAAAAACCAAACATTGCGTGTTCTCACTCATGGGTGGGAATTGAACAATGAGAACACATGGACACAGGAAGGGGAACATCACACTCTGGGGACTGTTGTGGGGTGGTGGGAGGGGGGAGGGATAGCATTAGGAGATACACCTAATGCTAAACGACAAGTTAATGGGTGCAGCACACCAACATGGCACATGGATCCATATGTAACAAACCTGCACATTGGGCACATATACCCTAAAACTTAATGTATAATAATAATAAAATAAAAAAAAAGATGAAGATGCTCCTGCTCTATCACTTTCTAGTCAGGTAATTGCACAGCTGTTAGTTTTGTTTTGTTTTTTGGAGTAATTACATACTTAGAAGTAAATTCTGTTGTCTGCAAATTCAAATCAGCAAATTTATGTGACTCTATTTGATGTATCTGCCATACACAAATGCATGCTTACACATTATAACACCTGTGAGTTTTAAAAATTATTTTATGGTAATGAATAGTGATTTCTCAGCCCTCTGAAAAACAAGATTAAATTATTTTGTGTATTGAATATTCACAATTATTTAGGAAATCACTAAAGTTTATATTTTTTTTAATTTACTTTTCTCCTGGTTAAATTGAAAAGTATTTTAGTAAAAAACTGTAACATAAAATTAAAATTAGTGATAATGTAAATAACTAAATGTCTTAAATTATTCTGTTGAAGTTGTGGAAGTGTTGTTGTTGTTGTTGTTGTTTTAATTATAGCAGCATAAAAAATCTACAATAAAATTTACCACAGCTCTTTATTTTCTCTCTCAAAGAGGAATTGTATTTAATAATTTTCTTTGTGAGACGTTTGCTCTTTATAAGAACGAGACTCTTTTAATTCAGATAGAAGCTGTTTTGTAATCTTGATTCTATTACACCAATGAATACTTCTTTTTCACAGAAATGTAACAACTTGAGCCAGAGTGATCAGTTACTAAAAGGAGTACTTAACGTCCTTAGAAGAAAAGATTCAGATCATAGGGATTTTATTTACAGAAATATATTTACTTGTTTGTAACATACACCAGTTTAGGTAAGACATTTTCATAATGATATATCAATGATGTTTATATTTTTAAATATAAAATGTGAATCATATTTTAATTGTTATAACATGTAATGTGTCCTAAAGTGCAAGCAATATTCCATATACATATATGCATATATGTATATATAAATGCATAGCAAATTTGTGTAACTTTAATGTATTTCACGTATTCTCAAGTTATTTATGCATTTGTTTCATTTTTCTGGTAATCTTTAAGATTAGATATTGTGCCTGATTGATGTTATCTTTCTCTCTCTTTTGTTTTATTTATTTATTTATTTTTGAGATGGAGTCTAGCTCTGTATCCAGGCTGGAGTGCAGGGACAAGATCTCGGCTCACTGCAACCTCCGCCTCCTGTGTTCAAGTGATTCCTCAGGCTTAGCCTCCCTAGAAGCTGGGACTACAGGTGTGCCACCACGACTGGTTAAATATATATATATATGTATTTTGTAGAGATGGGGTTTCACCATGTTGGCCAAGATGGTCTCAAACTCCTGAACTTGTGATCTGCACACGTCGGCCTCCCAAAGTGCTGTGATTACAGACTTGAGTCACCGTGCTCAGCCGACATTATCTCCTAATGTTGCTTTTTGAAAAGTACTGGACTGGCAGCCAAGATGGCCGAATAGGAACAGCTCCGGTCTACAGCTCCCAGCGTGAGCGATGGAGAAGATGGGTGATTTCTGCATTTCCATCTGAGGTACTGGGTTCATCTCAGTAGGGAGTGCCAGTCAGTGGGCACAGAACAGTGGGTGCAGCACACCGTGTGTGAGCTGAAGCAGGGTGAGGCATTGCCTCACTCGAGAAGTGCAAGGGGTCAGAGGTCCCTATCCTAGTCAAAGAAAGCAGTGACAGACGGCACCTGGAAAATTGGGTCACTCCCACCCTAATACTGCACTTTTCTGACGGGCTTAAAAAATGGCACCAGGAGATTATATCCCGCACCTGGCTCGGAGGGTCCTACCCCATGGAGTCTCGCTGTTTGCTAGCACAGCAGTCTGAGATCAGTAAATAAAACTCCTGACAATATCAGAACTAACAAATCTCCATGTAGTAAAAACAGACCTCATTTTGTTGCTATATTTGTTGTTTGGAGACAGAGTCTCGCTCTGTCACCCAGGCTGGAGTGCAGTGGTGTTATCTCACCCCCCTACAGCTTCCAGCTCCCAGGTTCAGGGGATTTTCTTGCCTCAGCCTCACGAGTAGCTGGGACTACATGCGCACACCACCATGCCTAGATAATTTTTGTGTTTTTAGTAGAGATGGGGTTTCACTATACTGGTCCAGCTGGTATGAAGCTCCTGACCTCGTGATCCACCCACCTTGGCCTCCGAAAGGGTTGGGATTACAGGTCTGTGCCATCGTGCCTGGCCAACTTATTCTTTTTTACAAGGTCAATTTATGAAATTTTATAAATTTCTTAAATTTCTTGCAATAGACTGAGCATGGTGGCTCACACCTCTAATCCCAGCACCTTGAAAGGCTGAGTCGGGCAGATCACCTGAGGTTGGCAGTTCCAGGTCAGCTTAGCTAATATGGTGAAACCCCATCTCTACTAAAAATAGAAAACTAGCTGGGTGAGTGGCATGCGCCTCTAATTCCAGCTACTTTAGAGGCTGAGGCAGTGGAATCGCTTGAACCTGGAAGGTAGAGTTTGCAATTCTGTGATCATGAGAAATGTTAAGATTACTATACGCATATTTATGTGTGTGTGTGTACGTGTATATATATATATATAGAGAGAGAGTAATCATATACATATATATACACACAGCCACAGACATGCGTGCGCGCGCACACACACACACATACCTGTTAGCTCTGTGTGTATATTCTTTTGAAAACAGAAGATACTTATTTTTAATCGGGTTATTATTCTCTTGTTCTTTTGAATCCTTTTTAGTTCCTGGTATATTTTGATTAACTCCTTGTCTGATGTACAGTTTGCAAATATTTTCTCTCAGTCTATCACTCTGGTGATTTATTTTATTTTATTTTCATTTTTGCTGTATGGAAGTTTTCTAGTATAATGTAACCTCATTTTTCTGTTTGTGTGTTTTTTGCTTGTGTTTTTGAAGTCTTATCCGAAAAATATTCTTGCCAGACCAACGTCATTAAATGTGTTTTGTGATTTATTCTACTAGTTTGACAGTTTGGTGTTTTCATTACATCTTTATTTTTAAATGTTTTTAAAAATATATTCTTATACGAGAGGTCTCACTATATTACCTAGTGTGGAGTACAGTGGTATAAGTGTTTCATGCTACAGCTTTGAACAGCTAGGCTCAGGTGCTCCTCCTGTCTGAGACTTCTGAGTAGCTGAAACTACAGGGGCACACCACTGCAGTAGGCTTTTTAATCCATGTGAGTTAATTTTTGTATGTGGTGAGAGATAGGGTTCTAATTATATTCTTTTGCATGTAGCCCTCTCGTTTTCCCAGCACCACTTATTGAAGAGACTGACATTTTCTCGTTTTGTGTTCTTGGCACCTCTGCAGAATATCAGTTGGCTATACAGGTGTAAATTTATTTTTGTTCACTGTATTCTATTGTATCGGTTTATAGCATTGTGACATCTCCAGTTCTGTGGGTTCACTCCCCAACCGCACTGCCATCTTCACGATTGCTTTGACTATTCAGGTTTTTTGTGCGTGTGTCTGTGTGCTTTTGTATTAATTTAGGATTTTTTCCATTTCTGTGAAAAATGTGATTGGTGTTTTGATAGAGATTGCATTCTATCTGTGCACTGCTTTGGATCATATAAACATTTTAACCCTGTTACTTTTTCCAATCAATGAATGTCGAAACATAGATATATTTTCATTTATTTATGTCATTTTAACATTTTATTAATGTTTCATAGTTTTCAGAATGCAGATGTTTTTTACCTCCTTGGTTAAATTTACTCCTTTTTATCCCCCATAGCTATTGTAAATGAGAATTTTTCTTAAGTTTTTCTTTATATATATTTTGCTATTAGTGTATGGAAATGCTATGGAATTGTATATGTTGATTTCGTAAACTGAAACATCACTGACTTTCAGAATTAGTTCTAACTACTTTTCAGTGGTATGTTTAAGGATTCCCATATTATGTCATTAGCAGATTTGGTCAATTTTACTTCTGCCTTTCCAATTGGGGTGCCTTTTCTCACTTTCTCTTGACTAATTTACCTGGCTAATGACTTTCAGTTTTATGTTAATATAAGTAGTGAAAGTGAACATCCTGGTCTTCTTTCAGATCTTCACAGCAAAGCTTTCAACTTTTAACTCTCATTCAGTGTGATATTAGCTAAGGGTTCATTATATATAGTGTTATCTGGTTATTTGGGTCTATGTCATTTGTGGTGTTGAGTTACAGTTGTTCTACGCATGATTTATTAAGAGATTTTATAGTGACAAATGTTGAACTTTGTTAATTTTTTTTCATATATTGAAATGACTGTGTAAATTTTGTTCTTTATTTTGTTGATGTAATCTATGACATTTAATAATTCTCGTGTATTAAACCATTCCTGCATCCCTGTAATCTCACTTCATCATGGTGAATGATTTCCTAAATGTGCATTATAAGTTATTTTCCCAGTATTGTGTTGAGGATTTTTGCATTATGTTTATCAGTTATATTAGCCTATAGTTTTCTCTTTTTTCTTGTATCCTTGTCTGGTTTAGTAATCAGCCTAATGCCATCCCCATGGAATGAGTTGGAACAGTTCCCATATCTTCCTTTTTACTTTTATGTTTTTGTTTTGACTAGGTTAAAAAAAAAGTGGCAGTAGTTTCCTTTTTGTGGTAGGTAGAATGCAGCAGTGAATACATCAGGTCCTGGGCTTTTCCTTAATAGGTGACTTTTTACAGCTGATTCGATTTCTTTCCATTAATTTGTTTCTTGGTGTCAGTTATGGTATCTCTTTTTTGGCTCTGATTTTCTTTATTAGGGGCTTTTTTACTTTTAAGTTTAGCTTTTTGTTTTTCTAATTCCTTGATTGAAACATCAAGTTGTGTATTTGATATCTTGTTTTAGATGAAGGCATTTATTGCCATAACTTCCCTCTTAAAACTGCTTTGATTGTATCCCACAGGTTTTGGGGTGTTGTGTTTCTATTTTTGACTCAAGAAACACGGTGTTTTCTCCTTATTGTCTTCATTGACTCATTGGTTGTTCAGGATTATGTTGTTTAATTTTGATATACTTATGACTTAGTGGTTTCAGAAAAGATACTTGATAAGACTTTGATCTTTTCAAATTTGTTAAGATGTGATTTTTTTTTTGCCTGATGTATGACGTATCCTGGAAGATCTTCCATGTATGCAGTGGAGAAGAATGTTTATTTTATAGCTCTTGGATGGATAGTTCAGTAGCTGTTTTTAGCATTTGCCCTACAGGGCATTTTAATCCAATGCTTACTTATTGAATTCAGTCTGTATTATCTATTCTTTGCAGAAAGTAAGGTGCTGAAGTTTTCTATTATTATCTTGCACTTTTTGTCTGTCTTTGGATCTATTAACATTTGTATTATATATATGCATATATTACTTATATACTTGTATTCCTGATATAATATTTTCTTTTTTTTCTCCTGCTTAATTCTGTATCCTCTCTTTGTCTTTGATATTTGCTGGTTAGGTTATATTAAGTCATGCAGATATTTTTATTGAAATTGAATATGATTGGAAACCTTTGATATTCCTGTGGCAGAATATTTATATTTTTATTTAAGTTTGGAAAGGTTTCTCATTATTTCTCTAAACAAGCTTTCTACTCTTTTTTATACATTTTTTTTGAGATGGAGGTTTGCTCTTGTCTCTTAGGTTGGAGTGCGATGGTGTGATTGTGACTCACTGCAACTTCCAAGTCCTGGGTTCCAGAGATTCTCCTGAGTTGGAGTGATTCTCCAAACTCAGCCTTCTGAGTAGCTGGGATTACAGATGTCCAACAATATACCTGGCTAATTTTGGTATTTTAATAGAGAAACAGTTTCACCATGTAGCCAGGCTGCTCTCAGGCTCTTGACAACATCTGATCCTCCCGCCTTGGCCTCCCAAAGTGCTGGGAATACAGGCATGAGCCATCATGCCCAGCTCTACCACACTCTTGAATGCCAGTGTCTGATACCTTTGCTGTTTTGATGTTATCCCATTAATCTCATGAATCTTATTTATATTTGCTCCTCTGACTGTATACTTTGAATTGACTTATGTTGGAGTTTTGCTGCTTGACCACTTCTGTTGTCATTGCTGTCAATTGCATTTTTTATTTTGTGGTGTTTTATTCTTCAAGATTTCTGTTTGTTTTTTCTCCCATTATTTTAATCTCTCAGGTAAGTTTATCTGATAAATTTCAGAATTCTTTGTGTTTTCCTGAAGTCTACTGCATTGTCATAAAATAACCATTTTGAGTTCCTTGTCAGGCAATGTGTCCATGCCCATCTCTTTTGGGTCAGTCACCACTGACACCTTATTTTGACCACTTGATGCCATCATCTTTCTCTCATCGATCCTAATCCTTGTGACTATGCATCAATGTCTGCACAGTGATGTAGGTGCCTAATTCAATGTAGATGGTTTGGCTTTGTTTGGAAGCTTTCTTCCATGGTAAGCCTGTCCAGAGATTCAGGGCAAGGAGAAGAAAGAAATTAAAGTCTTTAAGTCGAAGACAGCTTCAGCCCTGGTAGCACTAGGGGAAACACTTATGAGCAGACTTTCATGGTTGGAGTAATGTGACCAGCAAATCTGACTCAGGGCCAGATTGCACCCGTAGCACACAGTTCAGCAATGGGCGCACTCAAGGCCTGTAGCTTCCATGGTCTGCCCTGTGTCTTTTATTTGGTACCTGAGGTTACTGTAGTCAATCAACAGGAATATTGACTGGAACTGAAGTCCGTTCTGCTGAGATCATAGTTTCTGATCTGTTGCCTGGGTTGGTCTATAAGATTAACCCTGAGTATCAGCCTCCTAAAGTGCTGGGCTCAGGGGAAAGGGATATAAAAGTCCCAAGGCAAAAAAGTTATATGCCTACTTCCTTTGTCCAAGCAATCCTCCCACCTCTGCCTCCTGAATAGTTGAGATTACAGGCATGTGCCTCCATGCCTGGCTAACATTTTTTTGTGTGTTTTCTTGTTGCTGTTGTTGTTGTTGTTGATGTCATTGTTGTTTTGTTGGGCTCAAGTGATCTACTCACCTCAGCCTCCTAAAGTGCTAGGATTACAGTATGAGTCACTACACCCAGCTAAAATTACTTTCTAATATTTAATTTTTAGGTCATTTATTTTTATTCAGTCTTATTTCTCATAAATGCAGTTCAGACTGTTATTGCTTTAGAGTTTCTCTTTGGGTATTCCTGAAGGAATAAATGGACTCTTGATATTCATTTTCTAAATGGTGTTATAAAATGAGTAATTACTTTAGATGAGCGATGACTATTTGGCCTCTTTTTGTTTTCTGGCTTCATTTCGTTATGTATGAAGAGTGTTTTTTTTAATCCGCCTGTATATGTGAAATGAATTTTTACTCTTTCAACTGAATGTAGTACAGAATTGTTTAAACTGGTTATTCAACTACTTTATAATTTTGGTTTTCTTTCTTGTGCGTAGTAGTCTAATTATTTGGAGAACAATGTCAAAATTAAATTAATTTGCTTATGAAAAGTTTTTCTGATAAAATTACATAAATACACACAAACAAAAGCACGTACACATATACCACTTAATTTCTAAAACTTACAGTTTTTCTGCTTCTCTAGTACCTTGTATTCCATCACTTAGCAAAATCTGTTAAGTTCTACTTCCAGGATTTACTTTAACTCCACAGCTTATTTGCTATTTTCTGTTATCAACATAGTCTAAAACACAGTTTATATTACATTTGCCTCCTATTTTACACTGTAATTTCCTACTTTACACTCTAACTTTCTACAAAAAAGAAACTACATTTTCAAGATCTAATTCAGGTAATTTTATTTTTTCTTAATTGAGAATTCTTTGTATGTGCTGTTACACCTTATAGCATCAGATATGAATGTATCTATCCAATTTCATCTGTTCCAGTTATTTCCTTTGAGGGAATGTGTATTTAAGTTTATAAATATGAGTATATGTGTATTCTCTTATTATTTGTTTTTCCCAGAAGTAATATATATTTTGTATGCATAAATTTAATAAATCCCTGATAATTGAAAGTTAGCACTTTTTTTTTGTTTGTTTCTTTTAAGTAAATTATTTTCTGAAGGAGGTGGGTTGGAAGGCGTATATGTTAACATGGCAAGTTTAAAAGAGAAAGTGGCCATTACTAATAAAAATTATTCTCTAACATTTTCATGTTTACCATTAATAGCATTGCTGATTACATGTTCTCTCTTATCAGTTGTGTATGGGGCCATTCACTGCAACATACTAGCAATCCACACCTGCAATGACTTTGCTGCCATTAAGCTATGGGTAATAAAATTCATCTTTGTCATGATATGGCATTCCTTGGTGATTATCTCACGTGTAGTGACTCTGGAATTTTTCCCTGCATCTCTGAAAGTGAGGACCCTACCCTTTCTATTAATCATATATTTTGTATTAGTTTTGGCACCGTGGCTGCAGTTTTGGAAAAGTGGAGTTCATTTTCATAGCAACACAGAAAATAATTCCAGCATGGTGGGTACAGTATGGATCTTATTATCTTAATAATATCTTAATCATGCTACTATATGCTGCCATCAACTTCTCTGCTGGTCATCAGTGAAACTGCAGCTGTCAAATGAGAAAATAATTGACAAGAGACAGAGGTGGGCCATAGAATCCAACACTGCAGCTTTCCGGTTTTAGAAAATGTGATAATAATATTGGTATTTCAGTTCTTTGGAGGGAAAATTTTACTGAAGTCTTGCGACTCATTAATTGCCGTATAGCTCATCATAACCTACCTATTAGCCATTGACTTTATGCTCCTCTTCTGTCAGTGTCTGCATCCAAGGTGATCAGAGAAAGTATTGCCAGGACATACAGAAAATCATCCAGAAGCACTGTGATATTGTGTAAACATCTAGAGAAAACTCAATTAAAAGAATAAAAATAAGCAGCTGAGGAATTACTATCATTCATGGAGAAGGGTTGGATATTTTCGATAAAAAGTATGCAATATCCATATATACTTTCACAGAACAAAGAGTAAAGAGGCTGAATATGACTTTATAAAGATACTCATAAAAATATAAACAGCAAGTCTTGAAAGTAGTTTCTAATAAAATTGATTTTTCTCCTGTTACTATGCATTAGTAATTTTTATTTTCTTCAATATAATTGTACAACTTTTTAAACAAAACGAAATCAAAAATCCATCTGTGTCCAAAATCTGAGCAGAAAAAAAAAATAATAACTCATAATGCATTTTTCACCTAGTACATTTTTGGAACGTATGCCTTTAATTTAACAAGTGCTTGTAATCTAGCATGTACATTATCAGCGAATATTTTCTTTTCAGAAACAGTACTTCCTATAGTTTTCATTCTGTACTTAAGGAGAACCTGAAAGAGAAGTCTTATGAGCATGCTCCTATTTATATTAATTTAAGGTAACTAAAGTCTTTCTCATTAAACTGGCGAACAGAAAACAATTCATATTAATGCATCTTAAAGCACAAAACCTGTTCTATTAAAAAGAAATCATCAGGTTAATAATATAATATTAATATATTTACATTAAATTAATATTTACATTCCTACCAATAGTGCACAAGGATTCTCTGTGCTCTGCATTCTCAAAAACACTTGTCATTTTTCATCTTAACAGTAATGGCCATTCCAACATGTGTGAAAGGAGGTCTCGTTGATGGTTTTAATTTACATTTCCCTGATGGTGGTGGTGAGCATCTTTAAATATACAGTTGTTCAGAAATTAGCTGGGAGAAGTAGCACATACCTGTAATCCCAGCTACTAGGGAGGCTGAGGCAGAATTGCTGGAAACCAGTGGGTGGAGGATTCAGTGAGCTGAGATCATATCACTGCACTCCAGCCTGGATCACAGAGTGAGAATCCATCTCAAATCAATCAATTAATCAATATTAAATTTAGAGTTGTTGGCTAGTTGTATGTCTTCTTTTGAGAAATGTAAATTCAGGTCCTTTGAACATATTTCATAGGCTTAATTTTTGTTGTTGTTGTTGTTAAGTGGCTTGAGTTCCTTGTATGTATTTATTATTCACCGTTTATCATATATATGGTTTGCAGATATTTTCTCTAAGCGTTTCAGTTGTCTCTTCAATCTGTTATTTGTTTCCTTTTTCCCTTTGCAGTGCAGAAACATTTTAGTTTGATGTAATGTGATCCAATTGTTTTTTTGTTGTGCTTTTGTAGCCTGTGCTTTTGGGGTCATAGAATTGAGGTTTCAAAAATAAAGTTAAATTAAAAATAGAATTACCACATGATCCAGCTACTCTACTTCAAAATATGTGCTCAAAGCATATAAAATTAGTATATCAAAGAGATATCTGCAGTCCTATATTCATCTCAGCGTTATTCATAATAGCCAAGATACAGTAACAACCCAAGTGCTCATCAACAGATCAACAGATAAAGTGTGGCACATACATACAATGAGATATACTATACAGCCTTAAAAACAGGAGGAAGTCCTGTTATTTATTTGTGACCAAGTGAATGGAAATAGAAGATATTATGCTCAGTGTAATAAGAGAGGCACAGAAAGACAAGTATAGGGTGATCACAATTATATATAAACTCTAAAAAGTTGAACTCATTCAAACAGTGAATATGTCAGATGTGGTGGCTCATGCCTGTAACTCCAGCATTTTGGGAGGATGAGGTGGTTGGATCACTTGGGGTCAGAAGTTTTAGGACCCAGTGAGCCATACTTGTGCCACTGTACTCCAGCCTGGGCAATGCAGCAAGGCCCTGACACTTTAAAGAAACACAGAAGAAAAGAGTCAGAGATTGGAGTGGATGGTGGTGATAGGAGTGGATAGAGAAAGGGGAGATGTTCATCAAAGGGTAAAATATTTCAGTGAGAAAGGAAGGCATTCTGGAAATCCATTGCACTGAATGGTGACCACAGTTAATAAAAGTCAACTTCAAAATTGATTAATAAAAACAAAGGGCAGGCATGTTGGCTCATGTCTGAAATCCAAGCACTTTGAACGCCTATGGTGGGAAGATCATCAGAGGCCAGGAGTTTGAGACCATCCTGGCCAAAATGATGAAACACTGCCTCTACTGAACATACAAGAATTAGCCAGGTTTGGTGGCATGCGCATGTCATCCTAGCTACTCGAGTGGCTGAGCAAGAGAAAAACTTGAACTAGGGAGGCAGAGGTTGAATTCTATCTCAGATAAACAGATTATTTAAAAAGTAGAATTTATATATTCCTACCACAAGAAAGTAATCACAACTATGTGAGATGATAGATATGGTAACTAGCCCAATTTAATTCTTTTGCAATATATACATACATTATAAAAATCAGTTTGTGTCCCATAAATATTTACATTTGTTAATTTAAAATAAAAATTTTGAAAGAACAAATTACAATTAAAATAAAATTGGCTTAATATACATAGAGAGTAATATAAGCTAATGTTTTCTTCTGTTTTGACTATTTGGATTCTGTTATTTCTTGGGGAAACAATCATGATGGGAAGGGATGAAGAACGCTAAAGCTTAATGTTATATAATTTACATTATTTTGTTGTTGTTGTTTTCTCCATTATTTTTCTACCAACCAGTGGAGACAACTTTCTTATTGACACTTTCTTTTGTGTTTCTTTTTCATGAGAAATCACCACCAAAAACAAAGCTCCTGTAGATGTGTGTATTATTTTTCTGCTCCTATCTATGACTCTCTTCACCTGTGCTTTGGATTTCAGAGCTTCTTAAAACACTGATTTACTTATTATTTGTTATCTCTCTGTACCATTACTTCTTCACTCTACCTACAGGATCATTTTCTTTACTTTTTATTTTATTTTAGTTTAATTTTTTTTGAGACGGAGTCTCTGGCACAATCTCAGCTCACTGCAACCATAGCCTTCCAGATTCAGGTGATTCTCCTGCCTCAGCATCCTGAGTATCTGATGTTAGAGGCATGTACTACCAATGCTTGGCTAAATTTTGAATTTTGAATTGTGATGGGGTTTCACTCTGTTGCCAAGGCTGGTCTCAAACAAACCTCAAGTGACCCGCCACCTTAGCTTCCCAAAGTACTGGAAGTACAGGTGTGAGCCACCAAACCAGGCTTGATCATTTTCTTTACTAGATCAACATGCTGCTTGTCTTAGTCCTTGATATGGCACCGTCAACTCATTTGTTTATTTTCCATGATAGAAAGACTCATGGAAAGAGTTTGCCATGACAAGGTGTAATTTTATTTCTCTTAACCCTCCTTTCTTCGGGCATTTACCCTGTTTTTCAGAATCATATCTTATACTTGTCACTAAATCCCATATTTCACTTGTCTGTTGCATATTACTCAAGCAGTCATGTGTATCTACACAACTGATTCACACCCTCATTCCTGAAATACTATTTTGCTTTGGATTATATGATTCAACTTTCCTCTGATTTCTCTATTTAATTTTAAGTGCCCTTTGTTTCATTTTATCTCACAGATGTCTGTTCGTGAGACCACTAATGTAACTACACAGAACACCTCTTCCTCCTTCCCTTTCTCATTTCTCTTTTCCTTTCCTTTTTTCTTTTCTTTCCTTAAGAAAATGTTCACCCAGCCTGGAGAGCAGTTGTGAGACCTTGACTGACTACAGCCTCAAACTCCTGGGCTCAAGAAATCTTCCTGCATTAGTCTCCACAGTCGCTGAGACTACAGATGCACACCACCACACCTGGCTTTTTATTTATGTTGTTTTGAGACAAAAGCCTCTTCTGTTTTAAACCTGTAGTTCTAAGGAATTCAATCAGTGTTATGACCTCTGGATTCCTATATGTTGTGCTTTTCTTTTTTAACAAGCACCCCAAGATTAAGATAGCTAAATTGATAACCTCCTCTGAACTTCTTTACACTTTCTTCATGCCTCTCTCTTCCATAATTATTTTGTCTAAAAATACATCATCTATATAACATAAAAACTGAGGTATTCCAAATATATTATTTTCCCTCATCTCTTTCATATTTTATCTACATTAACTTTTCTATTATCTACCACTTACAAATGTTGAGGTCATCATTCATCATTCCCTAAATGATAGTATCAACATCTTAATTTATTTCCTGCTTCTGTGTCACCCTATTCAACTGATTTTTCACTGAGGGTCTAGAATTATTCTTCTTTTTGATGAATAAAACACATCTCTTTTCTTTTTCTTTCTATTCTTCTTCCTTTCTGCTTCACTATTAACTGTTATTGTGTACAGTGAGGAGCTATTTCAATGTTATTTACTATTATATCCACCATTTTAAGCTAAAATTCTGAGATGTAATAACTTCTCTGTAAGTGTTTAATATTATAGTAAAAAATACAACTTTGTAATTTCAGTATTAAATGTTTCAATACCACATCTATAGATTATTTATGAAACAAGATTTCAGTTGAGTTGCAGATAAGCTTATGTTAATTTTTTATTCACTCCTTCCATTTCTATCCATCCTAGCTATAAGACGTTTAGAGGTGGGAACTTGGCATATTCTTCCCTGTACTTGAGAGCCTGTTGAAGCTACATGAATAGAGAAATGTACACTGACCATTTAATTCATCTAACACATATAAATATTTTATATTTAAATTTATTGAAATGTTTTTATTACTTAAATTTATTATGACAGTTATTATTTGGACTTTTTATTATTTAAAACTCAAACAATGCAGGAAACAAACATGTGGGGAAATCTCAAGTAATTCATTATTTATTGTCCTTTTTATCACAGAAGACACAAGCCATCTCCTTACTGGTTAGGGCCATATTATCCAGAACCATCATAACATTTCACTTTTCATTTCCCAGTGAAATCTGAGGAGTGTGCTTTGAACTCTGTAGCGAAATGCCTACAACTACCCAGTGTAACTCTGTCTTCTTAGGAGGGTATAATTCTGCAAGATGAATATGATAATGTCCTAAAATATCACCTTTACATTTAATTATATAAAATACCACTAATGCAATAATAATAAATGAGCTGTACATTACATAGTCTAATTATTGAGTCAATTTTTACACTCAAATAGTTGAGTTAGAGACTGTGAGATTAAACTGGCCCAAGATGGAACTTAATTTTTTGTAACAACTACCATACTGTGGTGAAATGAATTAACTGAACTCTTAATAATTTGGAAAATAATAAATTTATATCTATTAAAATTACTAACAAAAACGTATATTTCTTAACTATTTCATATTATATGAAAGACAGAATAGCTGTCATGATAATGATGGAAGCAGCCTGAAATATAATCTAACAGAACAGTCTGGACATGATGGCTCATGCTTGTAACCCCAGCACTTTAGGAGGCTGAGGCAGGTGGATGACTTCAGGTCAAGAATTTGAGACTAGCCTGGCCAAAATGGTGAAACCCCCTCTCTACTAAAAATTAGAACATTAGCCAGGCACAGGGGTGCATGTCTGTAATCCCAGCTACTCAGGAAGCTGAGACAAGAGAATCCCTTGAACCTGGAAGGCAGAGGCTGCTGGGAACCGAGATTGGACCACTGCACTCTAGCCTGTATGAGAGAGTGAGACTCCATCTCAAAAAAACCTCTCTGAACATTAAAAAGAGAGGTAAATTTAATCAAGTTTCTATTTTATGCTGTCATTAGAGTTCATTGGGTTAAAAGTGAAGAGATATAAGGAAGAGAAGAAGACCTCAGACTTGATTTTTGGAGCTCTGGAATCTAATAACATAACTCAGGGGATCGTTTAATGAAGAAAGACCTGACCTCTGAGTTTGGGCAAGACAGTATGTGGCATTTTAACTTCCCATCATCACCTACTCCATGGCTTCATGGCAACTGTGAAGAAGATTAAATTCTAGATATAGCTTTTTGATGCATATGGGGAAAATAGAGAGCTTATCTCAAAGAATTGTGGTTGTGTGATTTAAAATGTCTCAGGTTCCCTTGGAGATTATTAGCTCATAGGCTTTTCTTTAGCCCACCTCAGAGCTTTCTTGTGGGCAGAAGGTGACTCCCAGGAGGCGTTTATGGAAAGGAAATATACTGGTCAGAGCCACTTGTAGCAAGGAAAAAGAGTCAGGTCAAGCAGTACACAAACAAAATGCCAGCAAGGAAGAGTCTGGGAATAAAATTGATGTGGAAAATCAGCTTCAAAAAACTCTCACAGTTTGTTGTTGTTTGTTTTGGATTAGGTTTTAAATAGGGACAGAACTTGCCCTGTGGCCCACGTTGGAGTCCTGTGGCATGATCATGATCCACTGCAGCCTCAACTTCTTTGGGTTCAAATGATCTTCCCACGTTAGCCTCCTGAGCATCTCACCTCTCTGGACTCCACCTATCCTCCCCCCTCAGCATCTCAGATTATGGGCCACCAGAAACAGCTTATTTTTGTATTTTTTTAAACAGAAGAGATCTTACCATGTTGTCAAGGCTGGTCTCGTACTTCTGGCTCAAGTGATTTGTTCTCCTAAGCCTTCCAAATTGGTGGGATTACATATATGAACCACGACACTCAGACTCCTACTGGTATATTTAGAAGGATGTAAGCATGCCCATTTTTGGATGCATGCATGGAGAAGACCCCAAAGCTTTTCACTTTTCCCTGACTTTGGGCTAAACACTAGAGTTCCTCAAAGAGTCCATATACAAAGTCTGGGCAGTTTTTCTTTTCTTTCTTTTCCTTTTTTCTCTTGGATTGTTTTTTAAAAATATGTCGAGAACAGTAGATGATCAAAAGGGTGACAGAACACAGGTTAAGTGGATATACAACACAAATAACACAGACCACAAAAATAGCTCTGGAGGGTTGCTAAACAAGTAAATAACCCACAAACTAAGGAATAGTGGAGGTTAAGAATTTGTTATCCAAATACGCTCAATAATATCCAATATTTCAATTTACTTCATTTTACTATTCTCAGAGACCTAAGGGAACCCAGGAGAACAGTGATTCAAAATTGAAAATACCAATAAAGACATACAAATTATTTAAAAAATGAAATCAATAATCTTGAAGTTACTTGGAAGCTGTGTGATTGAAAGTCAGTCACTCAGTCACCTGATCCCGGCCTTTTCCTCTACATGTGGGACTACTCATACCTTGCAGCGTTGCTGTGAGTTCACCTGAGCAAGACACCTGCACATGGTGGTGCTCAGAAAATGTTAATTTTCCTTTATTGAAATGGAACAACCCATGGGTATTATGTGCTGAGGTCTGGATTACAATTGAGCAAGATACAGAAGAACCCTGAGGAAATGTTCTTGAGCAAGATACAGATCTGAGCAAGATACCCTGAGCAAGATGCAGAACAACCCTGAGGAGGCATCACTGATCACTGGGAGTCTGGAAAGGCAGCAGAGAAAAAGTGACCTGGAGCTGGAAATGGCCAATGGGTCTGTTACAGGAAGTTAAACATGCATGGGTGGGGCAGAAGAGGGTTCTCGCCATCCACCTGCCAGGAATGTCAGGCCATTGGGTAATGGTTGGACAGTTATCACATTGCTTCTCTAAAAATGATAATTTGGCAGGGGAGCCAGGGATAGACAAGTTCCTACTGATACACAGCTGGTAATATTAAAGTGTTAATTAAACTCACACTCCAGGGAGGAGGAACAAGGGCTTCCAATAAAATTTCAGATACTGGGTGAGTGAACTGAGGCATGCACATTAAGAGACACAATGGCACAGCATGACTTTCTGGGATCACTCCACCAAAGAAAGGAAGGAAGCTTCAGATGGGCATGCATATACATGCTCAAACACACTGCCTATGTTCACTTCCCAAGGGTAAGGAGGGCACTGTGCCTGTTGGCAGCCGATGCTTAGGAAAGAATCATGGAAAAAGGGGCACCAGATGCTCAAGTTAGGCCAGCCTATAAAGTCCCAGAATGAAGGGAAATGGCCACACTTCTTCTTCAAGTCACCCATTTGTATCGCTTCCCAGTGCACTTTTCATTCTTTCCTGCTCTAAAGCTTTTTAGTAAATGTCCACTCCTGCTGTGAAACTTGCCTCAGGTTTTTTTTTTTTTTCCTTCTTTATGCCCATCAGTTGAATTCTTTCACCTGAGGAGGCAAGAACAGACATTGCTAAAGACGCAGATGGATTTGCTGCCAGTAAATCAGATATTTTCCACCAGTAACAGATCTAGGAGCTTGTGGACATGGTGGCTGAAGTATGTGTCCAGAATGTTTCTGCCCAGGCCCCAAGCAGTCCTGGACTGTGAAGGGACTTGAACCCCGGGCTAAGGGGTCACCATGGAAAGAGACTTCAGCCCGCTGATGGAATACTGGAGATAGGATTGTTTTTTTATTGAGGTATAATTCCCATAATAATGTTAACTGTTTTTTAATGTATAATTCAGTGACACAGGAATGTGCATGTTCTACCACTTCTTAATTCCAAATTATTTTCATCATCCCAAAAGGAAATCCCCTACCTATTAAGGAGCTACTTCCAATCTGTCCTCTTTCTGTCCTCTTTCTGACTCCTGACAATTAGCAATCTGCTTTCTTTCTCTATTATTTGTTGATGGACATTTGTTTTTTTTCCATGTTTTAGTTATTGTGAATAATTCTGCTATCAATATATGTGCACACTTTTTTTAATACCTGCTTTACGTTGTTTTGTGAATGTACCTGGGAGTGGATTTGCTGGTTTCTATGATAATTCTATGTTTAACTTTTTGCAGAAATACCAAACTATTTTCCAAGGCAGAGGAACGATTTTACCTTTGTGTTTCTCCATTTCCATGTCAACACTTTTTAGTTTATGGTTTTTAAATAGTAATAATTATAATGAGTGTGAAGTGCTATCTTATTGTGGCTTTGATTTGCATTTCCCTGAGGTGAGTGATGTTGAGCTAATTTTTATGTGTTTTTTTGTGTATCTTTGGAGAAAAGTATTTTCAATTTCTCTATTTATTTTTTTAATTGAATTGTTTGTCTTTTTGTTCTTGAGTTGTAAGAATTCTTTCTATATCCTGGATAGTAGACCTTATTCTTATATATGGCTTGCAAATATTTTGTCCTATGCTGTTGGTTTTCTATTGACTATCCTGATAGTGTCCTTTGAAGCATGAAATATTTTAGTTTTAATGAAGTTTAATTTATCTATTTTTTCTTTTGTTTTCTGTGCATTCTCTGTCATACCCAGGAAACCATTGTCAAATTCAATGCCAATAAGCACATAAAAATACGTTCCACAACATTAGCCATTAGGTAAACAAATATCTAAACCACAATGAGATTAGCACTTTATACCCACTAGAATGCCTTTTTTTTTTTTTTTTTTTTTGGAAAAAAGGAGAGTTAGAGAGTATGTGGAGCAAATGGAACCCTTGTGCATTGCTGGTGAGAATGTGAAATGGTGGTGGTGGTTGCACAATAACACAAACATACTTAATGCCACTTACTTATATACCTACAAATGTTTAGATTGGTGAATTTTATTTTATGATTCTTTACCCCATACAAGAAAGGCTTCCTAAGAATTGGTCCTGAAATAGTTCAATGTGTAGTGAAAGAAGAGCATTCTCTTCTAGAGTGAGTAGCAGTCTTTTTTTTTTTTTTTTGAGACAGAGTCTCACTCTGTCACCCAGCCGGGAGTGCAGTGGCGCAGTCTCCGCTCACTGCAAATTCCACCTCATGGGTTCATGCCATTCTCCTGCCTCAGCCTCCTGAGTAACTGGAACTACAGTCACCCACCACCATGCCTGGCTTAACTTTTTGTATTTTTTAGTAGAGATGGGGCTCCATCATGTTAACCAGGATGGTGTCTATCTCCTAACCTCATGATCCACACACCTCAGTCTCCCAAAGTGCTGGGATTACACACATGATCCACCACGCCTGGCAGAGTAGGAGCCTTTTTATTCATGCTGGTACTACACACTACTGGCTCTTCCAAACACATAGCACAATCTCACCAACCAGAGGGAGGCTAATTCTAACTGGCCCATTTGTACCTCTTTCCAACATCCTATTCCCCTTTTCAACTCATGCCCTGCCCCCTACAAACCACTGTACATCACAGGTCTGTTTACCTTCTCTGTAGACTTTTCTATAATGTCATAGAAATGCAATCATACAGTACATGACATCTTCAGACTGGCGCTTTTTGTTATTATTGTTTTCTCATTATTCCACAATTGCTTCCAAAAGAAGCATGCATGTGTTTGCCACAGAAAATTGATTGTACTCTGAGCCCTACTTAGTAAAAATTTTTTAAAAAGCATATGCTAGTACATATTGTGGCATTTATCCTGTTTTTTAATTCATGATTTCTACAATGAGTTAGTAAGCTGTAGCTAATAAGACAATGTGCTGAATTAGTGTGATACTTCGCTATGTAGAGATCTCATTCAACAAAGTGACTCCTTTACAGGTGTCTGCAGGGGTCTGTCCCACAGACCCTGACTCAATAATGGGGGAATAAAGTACTCTGAAACACAGATACTCTGCTTTGCCAGTCCAGCTGAGCATCTGGGCTGCTTACAGACTCCAGGCAGAGTGTTGTAAACAGTTTTGACTGTGGCCCTGACCAGCTAGTGAGACTTGCATTTATTCAGTAACGACTAATTGACAAAAGCTTGAGTCTACACCACTAAAGGGTAATTGTCAGTGTGGACTTCTGATTAGAAAGCAACTAAGCACCCATGGAAAGTCAAAGGATAGTCTTAGGACCTCAAGACTAAGCAAGCTAGTTGCATAAACACCCCACATTCCTTTGTTTCTACTCTAATATATTTAACTAAAGGGAAAAGGCTGCCTTCATCCAAGTTTATCACTGGAGCTGATGCCAACCCCTCAGTCAGGTTTGCATCCGGTAATTTTCCCCACCATCCTAACTGAACACCCACAGATGTCAAAGCAGCAACATGAATTTCTACAGTACAAATTAGTTTCTTTGGGAACTGAAAAAAAACATTGATTTCAATTTCAGTACATACTTTACAATGCTAAATACTTGATACAGAATAGAACTCTCAGGTTTTCCTTCTTAAATCTGCTTTTTCAAAGTGAGCCAAAGTGTGAAATCACATGTTTTTGGTCTATTAGTTTTTCCTTCACCTTTCACAAAATGGCACTGATTTTGATTGACATTTGAAGACAGAGACTAATTTATTAAAATAATTCTCCCTGTTCTTTTCCTTTTTGCTTTTAAAAAATACAAGTGAAACTTCTGGTAATTTCAAGAGTGCACACTTTAAATAAGAATAAAAGCCAGTGGGCATCTGCCAAGATGGTTGAAAAGGAACAGTTCTTGTTGGCAGCTCCCAGAGAGACCAACAAAAGACCAGTAATTTCTGCATTTCCACCTAAGGTACCCAGTTCATCTCACTGGGACTGGTTAGACATTGAGTGCAGCCCGCAAATGGCAGCAGATACACGGTGAGTGTTGCCTCACCAAGGAAGTGTGAGGGGCTGGGGATTTCCTCCCCAGCCAAGGAAAGCCATCAGGGGCTGTGCTATCAAGCCCACATTCTGCACATTTCTCACAGGTTTTGCAACTCACAGACCAGGAGATTCCCTAGTGTGCCTATGCAACCACAGGCTTAGGTTTCAAGCACAAAATTGGGTGCCTGCTTGGGCAGAGGCTGAGATAGCTGCAAAAAAAAAAAAATTTGTACCGCAGTGGCACCTGGAACCCCAGTGACAAAGAACCATTCACACCCCTGCAAAGGGGGCTAAAGCCAGGTAACCAAGTGGTCTCACTCATCAGGTCCCACTCCCATGCAGCACGACAAGCAGAGATCCACTGGCTTCAAATTCTCACTATCCACCTAGAAGTCTGAAGTCAACCTGGAATGATCAAGCTTGGTGGCGAGGCGATTGATCACCATTACTGAGACTTGAGTATAAGGATTTCCCCTCACAGTGTTAAGAAAGCTGCCAGGAAGTTTGGCCTACATGGAACTCACAGAAGCAAGCAAAGCAGATGTGGCCAGATTGGCTCTCTAGATTCCTCCTCACTAAGAAGGGCATGTCTGAAAGAAAGGCAGCAGCTCCAGTCAGGGGCTTATATGTAAAACTCCCATCTCCCTGGGACAGAACCTGTGAGAAAGGGGATGGCTGTGAGTGCAACTTCAGCAGACTTAAACATTCTTGCCTGCCTGCTCTGAAGAGAGCAGGGTATCTCCCAGAAGCGTGCTCAAGCTCTGCTCAGGGACAGACTGCCTTTTCAAATGTGCCCCTGACTCATGTGCCTCCTGACTAGGAGACACCTCCCAGCAGGGCTCAACAGATACTTCTACAGGAGAGCTCTGGCTGGCACCAGTCAGGTACAATTCGGGAACAAATCTTCCAATTATTGTTGTTCTGCAACTTCAGATAATGACACCCAGGCAAACAGCATCTAAAGTATATCGCCCGCAAACTCTAGCAGACTTGCAGAAGAGATGCCTGACTGTTAGAAGAAAAAGTAACAAACAGAAATCAGTCACATCAACATCAACAAAAAGTACATACACACAAAAACCCAATCCAAAGACCATCAGCATCAAAGATCCCAGGTAGATAAATCCGCAAAAAATGAGGAATATCCAGCACAAAAGTGCTAAAAATTCAAAAATACTAGAATGCCTCTTCTCCCCCAAGTGATTCCAAGCACTCTGCAGCAAGCGCACAAAAGTGGATGGAGAATGAGGTTGATGAATTGACAGAAGTAAAGTTGAGAAGGTCAGTAATAACAAAATTCTCTGAGCTAAAGGAGTATGTTCTAACCCAATTCAAGGAAGCTAAGAACCTTGATAAGTCGTTACAGGAACTGCTAACAAAAATAACCAGTTTAGAGGAGAACATGTATGACCTCATGGAGATGAAAAACACAGTGCAAGAAACATTGTGAAGCAAAAACAGGTATCAGTAGCTGAATCGATGAAGATGAAGAAAGGATATTAGAGAAGGAAGATCAACTTAATGAAATAAAGTGTGAAGACAAGATTAGAGAAAAATGAATAAAAAGGAACAAACTAGCCTCCAAGAAATATGGGACCATGTCAAAAGGCCAAACCTACAATTGATTGGTGTACCTGTAAGTGATGGGGAAAATGGAACCGAGTTTGAAAACACACTTCAAGGCATTATCCAGTAGAACTTCCACAACCCAGCAAGACAGGCCAACATTCAGTTTCAGGAAATACAGATAACACCACTAAGACACTCCTCGAGAAGAGCAACATCAAGACCTATATCTGTCAGATTCTCCAAGGTTGAACAAAGAGAAAAAACTTTAAGGACAGCCAGAGAGAAAGGTCAGGGTTACCTACAAAAGGAAGCCCATCAGAATAACAGTGGCTCTCCCTGCAGAAACCTTACAAGCCAGAAGAGAGTAGGGGCCAATATTCATCATCCTTAAAGAAAAAAAAAATTCAACCTAGAATTTTATATTCAGGCAAACAAATCTTCATAAGTAAAAGAAAAATATAATTGTTACAGACAATCAAATGTAGATGGTTTTCGTCACCACCATGCCTGCCTTAGAAGAGCTCCTGAAGAAAACACTAAATATGGAAAGAAAAAACCTGTACTCACCACTGAAAAAAATATCAAAATATAAAGACCAACAACACTATGAAAAAAGTGGTTCAACTAGTATGCAAAATGACCAGCTAGCATTGCTATGCCAGGATCAAATTGACACATAACAATATTAACCTTCAATGTAAATGAACTAAGTTTGCCAATTAAAGTACACAGACTGGCAAATTGGATGAAGAGTAAAGACACTTTGTTATGCTATATTCAGGAGACCCATCTCATGAGTGAAGACACATATAGGCTCAAACTAAAAGGATGGAGGAATATTTTCCAAGCAAATGGAAAGTAAAAAAAAAAAAAAAAAGCAGGGATTGTAATTCTAGTCTCTCCTAAGACAAACTGTAAACCAACATAGATCAAAAAAGACAAAGAAAGTAGTTGCATAATGGTAAACAGATAATGATCCTAAATATATATGAACCTAGTACAGGAGCACCCAGATTTATAAAGCAAGTTCTTAGAGACTTACACAGCCTAGACTCCCACACAATAATAGTGGGAGATTTTAACACCCCACTATCAATATTACACGGATAAATGAGACAGAATATTAACACGAATACTCTGGACTTGAACTCAGCTCTTGATCAAGCAGAGCTAATAGATATCTACAGAACTCTCCACCCCAAATCAACATAATATACATTATTCTCAGCACCATATAGCACTTATTCTAAAATAGAGAACATAATTGGAGGTAAAACACTTCTCATCAAACGCAAAAGAACAGAAATCAAAACAAACCATCTCTCAAACCAGGGTGGAATAAAATTAGAGCTCAGGATTGAGAAACTCATTCAGAACTGCACAACTACATGGAAACTGTAAAACCTGCTCTTGAATGACCACTGGGTAAATAACAACATTAAGAAAGAAAGAAAGAAGTTGTTTGAAACCAATGAGAACAAAGACACAACCTACCAGAATCTCCGGGACACAGCTAAAGCAGTGTTAAGAGGGAAATTAATAGCACTAAATGCCCACGTCAGAAAGTGGGACAGATTTAAATCAACACCCTAAAATCAGAATGAAAAGAACTAGAGGGATGGGCATGGTAGCTCATGCCTATTATTTCAGCACTTGGGAAGTTGAGCCAGGCAGGTAGCCTGAGTTCATGACTCCAAGACCAGCCTAGCCAACCAACATGACGAATCTCCATCTCTACAGAAAATACAAAAAAGTAGCCTGTCAAAATGGCACACAATTTTAATCCCAGATACTCGGGAGGGTGAAGTGGGATAATCTCTTGAACCCAAAAGATAAAAGTCACAGTAAGCTGAGGTGGCACCACTCTACTCCAGCGTGGGTGACACGATGAGACACCTTAAAAAAAAAGAAAGAAAGGAAAAGAATTAGAGAAGCAAGTACAAACAAATTCAAAACCTGACACAAAAAAGAAATAACTGAGTTCAGAGCGTAACTGAAGGTGATAGAAACAGGAAAATCCTTCCAAAAATCCATGAATCCAAGAGCATTTTTGTTGTTGCTGTAAAGATTAACAAAATAGATAGACTGCTAGCCAGACTAATAAAGAAAAAAGAGAGAAGAATCAATTAGACACAGTAAAAAAATGACCATGGGGATGTAACCACTGATCTCTAGACACACAAACTACCATAAGAGAATACTGTAAACACCTCAAATAAACTAAAAAATCTAGAAGAAATAAATTAATTCCTGGACACATACACCTTTCGAAGACTAAATCAGAAAAAAAGTAGAATCCCTGAAGAGACTAACACATTCCAAAATTGAGGCAGTAATTAATAGCCTACCAAACAAAAAATCATCAGACCAGAGAGATTCACAGCTGGCTTCGACCAGACATACAAAGAAAAGCTGGTGCCATTTCCTTCTGAAACTATTCCAAACAGTAGAAAAAGAGGGACTCCTCCTGAACTCATTTTATGAGGCCAGCATCATCCTACTACCAAAGCCTGTCAGAGATGCAACAAAAAAAGGAAATTTCAGACCCATATCCCTGATGAACATTGAAGTGAATATCCACTATAAAATACTGGCAAACTGAATCCAGCAACACATCAAAAAGCTTATCCATCAAAATAAAGTCAGCTCCATCCTTAGATGGCTAGTCTGGTTTCAACATATGCAAATCAATAAACATAATCCAGCACATAAAGAGAACTGATGACAAAAAACACATAATTATCTCTATAGATGCAGAAAAGGCCTTTGATAAAATTCAACATCACTTTTTGCTAAAAACACTCAATAAACTGGGTATTGATGGAATGTATCAGAAACTAATGAGAGCTGATTGTGACAAACCCATAGGCAATATTATACCGAATGGGCAAAACCTGGAAACATTCCCTTTGAAAACATAAAACAAAGGCACCAGACAAGCATGGCCTTTCTCACCACTCCTATTAAACATAATATTGAAGGTTCTGGCCAGGACAATCAGGCAAGAGAAAGAAATAAAGGGTATTCAAATAAAAATAAAAGAAATCAAATTATCCCTGTTTGCAGATGACACAGCTGTATATTTATAATATCCCGTTTTCTCAGCTCCAATACTCCTTAACTTGTCTATTGTATAAGTTTCTTAAGCTTGTAAAGAACACCAGCAATGTCAGGCTAAAAAATCAATGTGCAAAAATCACAAGCATTTCTATAAACCAATAATAGACACACGAGAGCCAAATCATGAGCAAACTCAAATTCACAATTGCTCCAAATAAAATAAAATTACTAGAAACGCAACTTACAAAGCATGGGAAGGACTTCTTTATGGAGAGCTACAAACCGCTGCTCAAGGAAATAACAGAGGACACAAAAATATGGAAAAAAATTTATGTTCATGGACAAGAAGAATCAATATCGTGAAAATGACCATACTGCTTAAAGTAATTCACACATCTACAATGATCTGATCTTCGACAGGCCTAAAAAAAGCAAGCAATGGGGGAAGGATTCCCTGGTACTGGGAAAACTGGATAGCTATATGCAGAAAGCTGAAACTGGATCCCTTTCCTATACCTCATACAAAAATTAATGCAAGATGAATCACCACCAATCCCACAGAAATACAAACTACCATCAGAGAATACTACAAACACCTCTAAGCAAATAAACTAGAAAATCTAGAAGAAATGGGTAAATTCCTTGACACATACACTCTCCCAAGACTAAACCAGGAAGAAGTTGAATCTCTGAATAGACCAATAACAGGATCTGAAATTGTGGCAATAATCAATAGCTTACCAATCAAAAAGAGTCCAGGACCAGAAGGATTCACAGCTGAATACTACCAGAGGTACAAGGAGGAAATGGTACCATTCCTTCTGAAACTATTCCAATCAATAGAAAAAGAGGGAATCCTCCCTAACTCATTTTATGAGGCCAGCATCATCCTGATACCAAAGCCGGGCAAAGACACAACCGGAAAAGAGAATTTTAGACCATTATCCTTGATGAATATTGATGCGAAAATCCTCAATAAAATATTAGCAAACTGAATCCAGCAGCACATCAAAAAGCTTATCCACCATGATCAAGTGGGCTTCATCCCTGGGATGCAAGGCTGGTTCAATATACACAAATCAATAAATGTAATCCAGCATATACACAGAACCAAAGACAAAAACCATATGATTATCTCAATAGATGCAGAAAAGCCCTTTGACAAAATTCAACAACACTTCATGCTAAAAACTCTCAATAAATTAGGTATTGATGGGACATATCTCAAAATGATAAGAGCTATCTATGACAAACCCACAGCTAATATCATACTGAATGGGCAAAAACTGGAAGCATTCCCTTTGAAAAGTGGCATGAGACAGGGATGCCCTCTCTCACCACTCCTATTCAACATAGTGTTGGAAGTTGTGGCCATGGCAATTAGGCAGAAGAAGGAAATAAATTGTATTCAATTAGGAAAAGAGGAAGTCAAATTGTCCCTGTTTGCAGACGACATGATTGTATATCTAGAAAACCCCATTGTCTCAGCCTAAAATCTCCTTAAGCTGATAAGCAACTTCAGCAAAGTCTCAGGATACAAAATCAATGTACAAAAATCACAAGCATTCTTGTACACCAATAACAGACAAACAGAGAGCCAAATCATGAGTGAACTCCCATTCACAATTGCTTCAAAGAGAATAAAATAATTAGGAATCCAACTTAAAAGGGACGTGAAGGACCTCTTCAAGGAGAACTACTAACCACTGCTCAATGAAATTAAAAGAGGATACAAACAAATGGAAGAACATTCCATGCTCATGGGTAGGAAGAATCAATATCGTGAAATTGGCCATACTACCCAAGGTAATTTATAGATGCAATGCCATCCCCATCAAGCTACCAATGACTTTCTTCACACAATTCGAAAAAACTACTTTAAAGTTCATATGGAACCAAAAAAGAGCCCTCATCGCCAAGTCAATGTTAAGCCAAAAGAACAAAGCTGGAGGCATCACGCTACCTGACTTCAAACTATACTACAATGCTACAGTAACCAAAACAGCATGGTACTGCTACCAAAACAGAGACATAGATCAATGGGACAGAACAGAGCCCTCAGAAATAATGTCACATATCTACAACTATCTGATCTTTGACAAACCTGAGAAAAACAAGCAATGGGGAAAGGATTCCCTATTTAATAAATGGTGCTGGGAAAACTGGCTAGCCATATGGAGAAAGCTGAAACTGGATCCCTTCCTTACACCTTATACAAAAATTAATTCAAGTTGGATTAAAGACTTAAACATTAGAACTAAAACCATAAAAACCCTAGAAGAAAACCTAGGCATTACCATTCAGGACATAGGCATGGGCAAAGACTTCATGTCTAAAACACCAAAAGCAATAGCAACAAAAGCCAAAATTGACAAAGGGGATCTAATTAAACTAAAGAGCTTCTGCACAGCAAAAGAAACTACCATCAGAGTGAACAGGCAACCTACAAAATGGGAGAAAATTTTCACAACTTACTCATCTGACAGAGGGCTAATATCCAGAATCTCCAATGAACTCCAACAAATTTACAAGAAAAAAACAAACAACCCCATCAAAAAGTGGACAAAGGATATGAACAGACACTTCTCAAAAGAAGTCATTTATGCAGCCAAAAGACACATGAAAAAATGCTCACCATCACTGGCCATCAGAGAAATGCAAATCAAAACCACAATGAGTGGCAAATCAAAACCAGTTAGAATGGCAATCATTAAAAAGTCAGGAAACAACAGGTGCTGGAGAGGATTTGGAGAAATAGGAACACTTTTACACTGTTGGTGGGACTGTAAACTAGTTCAACCATTGTGGAAGTCAGTGTGGCGATTCCTCAGGGATCTAGAACTAGAAATACCATTTGACCCAGCCATCCCATTACTGGGTATATACCCAAAGGACTATAAATCATGCTTCTATAAAGACACATGCACACGTATGTTTATTGTGGCACTATTCACAATAGCAAAGACTTGGAACCAACCCAAATGTCCAACAATGATAGACTGAATTAAGAAAATGTGGCACATATACACCATGGAATACTATGCAGCCATAAAAAAGGATGAGTTCATGTCCTTTGTAGGGACATGGATGAAATTGGAAATAATCATTCTCAGTAAACCATCGCAAGGACAAAAAACCAAACACCACATGTTCTTACTCATAGATGGGAATGGAACAATGAGAACACATGGACACAGGAAGGGGAACATCACACTCTGGGGACAGTTGTGGGGTAGGGTAGGGGGAAGGGATAGCATTAGGAGATATACCTAATGCTAAATGACGAGTTAGTGGGTGCAGCACACCAGCATGGCACATGTATACATATGTAACTAACCTGCACATTGTGCACATGTACCCTAAAACTTAAAGTATAATTTTAAAAAAATCTTAAACCTTAAATCTAAAACCATAAAGCCCTAGAAGAAAACCTAAACAATACCATTCAGGATATAGGTATGGACAAAGGCCTCATGACAAAAACACCAAAAACAATGGCAACAGAATCCAAAATTGACAAATGGGACCTACTTAAATTAAAGAGCTTCTCCACAGCAAAGGAAAATATTGTCAGAGTGAGCAGGTGACATACAGAATGTGAGAACATTTTTTCAACCTATCCATCTGACAAAGATCTAATATCCAAAATCTACAAGAAACTTAAAAAAAATTACAAGAAAATAAAAAACAGACAAACCCCATCAAAAAGTGGGCAAAGCATATGAACAGACACTTCTCAAAAGAAGGCATTTAATCAGCCAACAAACATACATAAAAAAAGCCAGCGTCACTGGTCATTAGAGAAATGCACATTAAAACTGCAATGAGATATCACCTCACAGCAGTCAGGATGGTGACCATTAAAAAGTGAGGAAACAACAGATGCTATTGAAGTTGTAAAGAAATAAGAATGCTCTATATTGCTGGTGGGAATGTAAATTAGTTCAATCATTTTGGAAGACAGTGTGGTGATTCCTCAAGGATCTACAACCAGAAATACCATTTGACCCAGGAATCACATTATGTCGTATACACCCAGAGGATTATAAACCATTCTGCTATAAGGAAACATGCACATGTATGTTTCTTATGGCACTACTCGCAGACGAAAAAGACATGGAACAAACCCAAATGCCCACCAATGATAGACTGGATAAAGAAAATGTAGCACATATACACCATGGAATACTATGCAGCCATTAAAAAGAATAAGTTCATGTCTTTTTCAGGGACATGAATGATTCTGGAAACCATCATTCTCAGCAAGCTAACACAGGAACAGAAAAGCAAACACTATGTGTTCTCACTCATAAGTGGGAATTGAACAATGGGAATACAGGGAGGGAAATATCACACAATGGGGCCTGTCAGGGAGTAGGGGGCAAGTGGAAGGAGATCATTAGGACAAATACCTAATGCATGCAGGGCTTAAAACTTAGATGATGGGTTGATGGGTGCAGCAAACCACCGTGTCACATGTACACCAATGTAACAAATCTGCCTGATCTGCACATGTATCCTAGAACTTAAAGTATAATTAATAAAAGAAGTCAGAATAAATAACAAATCAAATAGTATCCATGAATTTATGATGACTCCCTATTTGGTATTTACTAAATACTTTTTCTGTGTTTTGTGTCTCCAAGAAAGCAAAATAACAATGCATTGTACCAAACATTTTAAAAGAACTTACTAAAAAGCAATTAGAGCCAATTCTTTTATCTCTTTATGAAAACAAGCGCGGGTTGAAAACCAACTCTCCTAATGCTTGTCAGTGCCTCAAGGTGCTTAGGATAAAAATAAATCTTCCAAACTAAGGACACTTGGCAGCCTCTAGAACTTTAAGAAAAGCCAAGAAATAAAGTGTCCAGCCTCCGGCTCTTTCTGGGAGAGCATGTCCAGTAACTTGGGGACCCCTGGACCCTGCAAGAAGGGCGGAGGTGGGATAGGTGAGGGTGGTCTTTGGAGCCACTGCGGCTACCCATGGGACAGGTTGGAGTCTCAGCCTTCAGCAGAAGCAGCAGGCTTTCAGCAAGCAGTGTTTGGTGTGCCTGCCTGTTTTCCATCTCTATGTGATGTATCTACTCAGGTTTTTACCCTGGAATTAGGTTGCTTTTTTCAGTTTTAGAGTTTCTGTGAACTTTGTGCATACAAGTCACTTTTCAGGTAAGTTTGCTACATTTTTCTATCTGTGGCTGGTTTTTTGGTTCTCTTAACCAGATTTTTTTTTTTTTTTTTGAGGCAGAGTTTCATTCTGTTGCCAAGGCTGGAGTGCAATGACCCAATCTAGGCTCACTGCAACACCTATCTCCCAAGTTCAAGGGATTCTCCTGGCTCAGACTCCTAAGCAGCTGCCAGAAATTCCAGTTAATTTTTTGTATTTTTAGTAGAGATGGGTTTTCACCATGTTTTCCATGCTGATCTGGAACTCCTGACCTCAGGTGACCTGGCTGCTTCGACTTCCAAAAGTGCTGAGATTACAGGCTTGAACTGCCATACCCAACTGTAAAAGGGTATTTCACAGAGTAGACATTTCAGCTTTCAATAAAGCCCCATTACCATTTTTTTTAACATGGACTTGCTAATAACTCATTACCAAACCCAAGCCCATGAAGATATTTTCCAATTACAACTTTGCATTGAAAAATCTTAATGTGTGGCTATTTCTGACTACTTTTTTAGCTATGAAATTCGTGTCTATGTCCATTTGTTTCCATATAGTTTCCAGCTGTTTTCTTGCCACTTGTGGAACAGACTTATGGTTTCCAAAGAATATTTTTTACATTTCTGACAAAATCAGTTGACTTGGGCCTGTGTGTGGGCTGTCTATTCTGTCCAGTTATCTACTTGTCTGTTAAATCATCAGTGCCACACTCTTGTTTGTTAAGCTAGCTTTAGTGTAAGTATTCATGTCCATATGTGTAAGTCCCTTAGCTTTGTTCTTCTTCAGTCTTATTTCATCTATTCTAGGTTTAGGAAGAGATTGTTGATATATTTGCCTGGAATTTGACTGGGATATGACTGAAATAATAATAGATGTGTACTTCTCCAGAACAAGACACATCTCTTCCTTTATTTATTTATTGAGAAAGAGTCTTGCTGTGTCACCAAGATTGGAGTGCAGTGGCACAATCTCCGCACACTGATTTATTACTAGGGTTCACGTTAGTGTATCTGACTTTGGGTTAAGTTTAGTGTTTTGGTCAGTTTTCTAGTGTTAGGGTTAGAATTATAGGGCTAGTTTCAGGGTTAGGGTTTGGGTGAGAGGTAGTGGTAGTGATACGGTTATAGTTTAGCTTTAGAGTTAGGGTTTTTGTGTTAGGGTTCCAGTTTTTTGTGTTTTGGTTAAGGTTGGCTCAGCATTATTTTCAGCATCAGTGTCAGTGTCAGGTTTAGGGTTATGGGTTAGGGTTGGGTTTAGTGTTATGGCTTAAGGTCTGGGTTGGTTTTGGCATTGGGGTTAAAGTTGGGGTTATGGTTGGGGTTGCGTTTGACGCTGTGGGTTAGAGTTATGGTTAGTGTTAGTGTCAGTGTTTTAAGGATAGGGTTATGGTCAATGAATGGTTAGAATTAGGGGTAGTGGGTAGAAGTTTGGATTAGGGATATTGGTTAGGTGTTTGACTTACATTTTTAAGGTTAGAGTTTTAGTTTTATGGTTACAATTAAGGTTGCTTTTAGGGTTAGCTTTGAAGGTAGCTTTAGGGGTTAGATTTAGAGTTGGGATTAGTGTTCAGAGTTTACAGTTAGTGTTAGATTTAGGGTTTGGTTTGGTATTTAGGTTAGGGTTTTGGTGAGTGTTATGGTTTGGGGTAGATTTAGGGTTTTAGTAGGTTTAGGGTTAGTGGTAGGGGTATGTTAGGATTATAAGTAGGGGTAGGGTTACACTTAGGGTTAGGGATATGCTTTTTTAATGGTGCAGGTTGGGTTTATGTGAGGATTAGGGTTAGGGCTTGAGGGTTATTGTTCGTGTTTCAGTATAAGTATTAGGGGACATTTTTAGGGTTAGATGCCTTTTTCTTTTTCAACCATCTCCAGCCGTGGACCAACCAGCCTACTCTCTCTGCCCATATGCATTCTGAGGTCCATATGCATTCCACACTTATTTAGATTATTTATTTAATTACATATGTATTTATTTATATTTGTATTTATTTATTTGTATTTGTATTTGTTTATTTTTATTTTTATTTTTTTAGGGATGGAGTTTCACTCTTGTTGCCGTGGCTGGAGTACTATGATGTGACCTCAGCTCACCGCAACCTCTGTCTCCCAGGTTTAAGCAATTGTCTTGCCTCAGCTGCTGAGTAGCCAGGACTAAAGGCATGCATCATCACAGCTGTCTAATTTTGTATTTTTATTAGAGACGGCGTTTCTCCATGTTTGTCAGGAGGTCTTGAACTTTCAACCTCAAGTGATTCATCTGCCTTGGCCTCCCAAAGTGCTGGGATTACAGACGTGAGCCACTATCCCCAGTATCAGATTTTGAAATAACCTGACTTAACGGAGATCTACCAACTGCGTGTCACCTCTCCACTGTGAGGTGTACACTTACTGGGATTGCACAGCTGCAAATAGATAGGTCTCCTCCAAACTTAAAGCTACAGATACATTTCAACAGCATTCCTGCAGATAGAAGCTACCCACTCTGAAACTTCTGTCCACTGAGGGCTTCAGAGATGTTTTAACAACCTACTTTTCCACTGAAGATGGTCACTATTGGTCCTGTCTTCACTGAGTGTTACACAGATGCAGGTATGTCCTGTTTTTGAAATGGAGTTACCTGCTTTCTTTCTCCTGAGAGCTGTACTTTCAACTCAATGAAGCATCTATTTACCTTGATTATTCTCCTGTTCTTCACATACCTCATCGTGCCTGGATATGTGTCAAGAACTCAGGACCCACTTAATGGTGAACCTGAAAGATTACTAACAGAAACAGGGCTGAAACACACAAACCCACACTTACCACATTCTTGGTTACAGGGATAAAACAAAAAGAGATAGAAGAGGTTCAGGTAAATTATGGTTGATTTATCAATTTAATTTTGATAAAATCATATGTACACTAAATTTTCAAAATATATCTTTAAAATACACAATTTATTTGGTGTGTAATTTTTAAACAATAGTAATATTCTACCTGTCTTTCTTGGTCATTTTTGTTATTATTATCCTAACAGGAAAAGGTTAAAATTGTCACAGCAAAGAGAGGCACTGTATTCTTTGATCTCTTAAGGTGTCACTAACTTCTTAATATAAGAAGATCTATAATCTCTATAATCAAAATATAAAAGTGAAGTCATCTCTTTGATTTAAAAGTTCTCGAACGAAGCAATTGTCAAGTACATATTTTTATCCTTATGGATATTTTAAGGCAACTCTAAAGATTTTTTTAAAAAATATGACAAGGGCACTGTTATCACACATAATACAAATTATTGTACAAGCTTGGGAAAAGGGGCAGAACCCTGTCTTTACAAAAAAAATACAAAAATTATTCAGGTGTCATGATATCAGCCTGTAGTATCAGCTACTTGGAAAGATAAAATACCATTTCATTTATTAACGTTTGATATTTGTTTACACTTTCTTCATTATATTGTTCAAGTTAGAGTAGTGCATCGATGATGTCTTTTAGTTTGTAGAGTAACCTTTATCCTTGAGATTTTGTATAATAATCACTGCAAAAATCAACAATTTTCATCATCA
Organism: Pongo abelii; assembly: GCF_028885655.2. Taxonomy (NCBI): domain Eukaryota; kingdom Metazoa; phylum Chordata; class Mammalia; order Primates; family Hominidae; genus Pongo; species Pongo abelii. Next base: position 44,877,469 of record NC_072009.2, on the reverse strand, counting down.
AATAAACATTTTTATTATCAAATGAATATTTGAATCACAGACAAAAAAGTACTGCTTCCTATTCCCACAAGAAAATATATTTATATGATATACTTATATACAAATACATAATATATAACTTTATATAATATACATATATTTTTTTGCAAGCCTGAATGTAATCTTATAATTTTTGAGTCTCTTACAAAAGTGATCAATAACACTTGGTCCGTTTTTAGATTTGAAAATGTTCAGTTAGGCCAGGCCTTGTCATGCACACTGATAGCCTTAGCACTTTGGGAAGCCAAGGCAGGTAGATTACCTGATCTCAGGAGTTAAAAAAAAAGCCTGAGGAACATGCTGATATCCCATCATTACTAAGATGCGGTAGAATGGCTGAATGTAATGGTCTACACAAGTAGTCTCGTCTACCTGGGACACTGAGGTGAAAACAACCCCTGAGCTGAAAACATCCCCTGAGCTGGAATTGTGTTGCTGCTTTGCAGACTGAGTAATGAAGAGAACACATGCCACACACACACACACACACAAAACATGCACACACAACCATACACATACACACACAGAGAGAGGAAAAAAATGGCTTAATAACATCTTGATTTTTTTCCTTTGTTTCACTCATTTTATCAAGGCCACATTTGTGGCATGTATGGTAATAAAACACTGTCACACAACTTTTTATTATATAATGTAGTACATAGCTCTTTCTAGTTTGTAGAAGAAGCTGCACCCCTTCATAAGACTTTACTGTTCTTTCAAGAAGGTAGTTCTTAGATAGCTCAGAGACAGGAAAAAAAAGGGATCTTCTGATTTCTGGGCTGCCTTCTGTTTCACTCACAGCAGTTACCCTTCTATGTATTAGAATATTACTTAGATTTCTTTTAAAAGTCTTAGTGCACCAGTAATACACTGACTTCCCATTATATCTTTCAGTATAAGTTTCTAAATTTCATAGCTAAACTGTAAGCCTATGTTATGAGTATGATTTGCATATATAATTCTAATTTACCTATTTCAGTTCTTTATCCTCACATATCCCTCACTCTTGTTTTTTCTTGTCAACAATTTATTTTCATTACCTTTCTCTACTCAAAACATTTCTTTTTCTGCAAGCTAGTTAATATTTCTGTTCTTGTTCTTTGAAATTATTATAATACTTTGAGCTTCTGTTTTCAAAACTTTCACTCAAAAATTTATGTCTGTGTACATCTCTGTGTGATTATTTGCAACCATTTGGCACCAGCAACCGGTTTTGTGAAAGACAAGATTTCTCATGACCTGGGGTTGTGGAGACAGTTTTGGAAAGATTCAAGTGCCCTACATTATTTTTTCACTTTATTGCTGTTATTATTACATTATAATATTTAATGAAATAATTATACAACTCACCATAATGTAGAATCAGTGGGAGCCCTGAACTTATTTTCCTGCAGCTAGATGGTTTTCTCTGTAGGTGATGGGAGACAGTTATGGGTGATCAGTTTTTTGATTCTTATAAAGAGTAAAAAAGCTAAATTTCTTGCATGTGCAGTTAATAGTTGGGCTCTCGCTTCTATAAAAGTCTGATGCTGCCACTGGTCTTACAGAAAGTGGACCTCAGGCAGTAATGGGCACCATACATAGTGGTTTAAATAGAGATACAGCTTCCGTACTTGTTCACCGCTCACCTGCGGATGTGTAGCCCAGTTCCTAACAAGACACAGATGAATACTGGTTGGGGAAACCCCAACTCAAGCCAAAGAGTTTGAGACCACAGTGAACTGGAATTGTGCCACACATTTTAGCTTCAGTGACAAAGAAAGAACCTGTCTTCACAGGAAAAAGAAGTAAAGAATACATTTTATAATTTGTATTTTAAATAATATCTTTTGATACAAACATGAGAAATCTTTTACAACTTTAAATGTGGACATTAACAGTCATCAAAATGTTCTTGATTCTTGGGAGTAGGATATCAAATGGCAGGTGCAAATGCATATCATTGTAAAATGTGATAAAAAGTATGTTTTGTTCCGTTTTGAAAAAAAAATTATCTCATTGAACACAACCAGAAGACATTAGAAGTGTTTGTGCTCATCCACAAAATTAACTCCTGCTTTCTCTTTATTCTTTTAGTGGTATCAGAGAGGTAGTCAAGATGATAACTTGTTTAAAGGGAAATGTTACTGACAAAATAGAGTGACTGACTAGGAAAAAAAAGTGATTCTTATTAGGTTAATAATTTTGGATGTAAAATAATCTCCCAGATTGTTTTCATCCCTACTCTAAAATAAATTGCGATTTAACGGTTGAATCTTGAAGAGTTGACAGAAGAAAGCATTTTTCTTTTCTACTATAGATATGTCTTGAAGCAAAAAAGTTCCTTAATTTTATGGAGTTACAATAAATTTTAACAACTACTTGTTGTTTCACAAACAGATTTCTTTCTTTAGGCCTAACCAGTTAATTGTATTTCTCTGCAATTTGATCGGGAGATGTAATGGTAAAATATATTTGAAGATATTATATGTTAAATAGCATGTATGTCTTTCTTGACCTTCATAACATCTCACCACTAAGCTGCCTGTATTATTTTGCACTTACCTGCCATTTAAATTGTGGTTTATTTTTAACATCACACTCCTTGCTATTTACACCTATGAGACTTGGAACAATTGCTTTTCACCCTACCTGCCACTCAATCCACACCTTTTAAATTAATTATGTATAGGTTTTACCTTTTTATAAGACAGACAGAACAGCCTTGCCAACAGGGTAAAGCCCCATCTCTACTATAAATATGAAAATTAGCCAGGCATGGTGGCAGATGCCTGTAATGCTAGCTACTGGAGAGGCTGAGACAAGTGAATCGCTTGAATATGGGAGGTGTAGCTTGAATCTGGGAGGTGGAGGTTGCAGGGAGCCGAGATTCTGCCATTGCACTATAGCCTAGGTGAAGAGAGTGAAACTCTGTCACACAAAATGGACACTGAGGATTAAACTTATTAATATGTGTGCAGCTCTTTAATGTATTACCTTGTCTTTAAGCACTATAAGTATTAGCTGCTATTATTATTGCTTACTATATTCTTTAGTTTATTCACACCAAATTCTGCTTAATCACATAAAAGAAAACATTAGAGAGGCAACACAGGTAGTAGTGGCTATATGGAACCACATAGCCATCAGTGTCTGTGTCAGTAATGTTTTCTGATGTGCAACAATTAAGAGACTTTACATACACAGGTTCTTCAAACAGAGATTTCTCTAAACTTATAGTAAAATGTTTGAAAACAAAAACAATACTACAGTAAAAGGTAACAAATTTAAAAGCTATTAGATTATAACTGTCTACATAACATTTATATTTTATTAATGATTTATGCAAAGATAAAGTGAACTACACAGGAGGATGTGTGTGCATCATATTTACATACTACACCATTGTAAATCAGAAGCTTGAGCAGACACAAATTATAGTATTTGAGAGGGTTCTGGAGCCAATCCCCTACAGATACCAAAGGATTACTATATATAAATATTTTAAGCTTTGGTAAGAAAGTATTGCTTAAGTTAGTTATGGCATAATTACCCTAATGATGTTAATGATTATTTACTTTTTAAAATAAATTAAAAAGATTATAAACTTTAAAATTGTCATTAAATTGTTTTAATATTTGCTCAGGAAATGAGAACATTTGTACCTGTTCTCTGTTAATGGTATGTTAACACAATTAAGCACTTGCTATTTAAATAACTTTCTTTTGTTTCTGTGGCCAACACAAATGATTTGAGTATGACTAAAATAATGTGCAATTACATTCAGTGATTATTTTGAATTTCCTTGTGAGCTGGATATGGGACCTTATACAGCCACAGGCATTGCAAAGCTGGAACAGAATAATGTCAAATCAGAAAATCAGTTGATTCAACAGAAAGAGTAACCTGAAAATAAAACTACAAAGATCACAAAATGCAGACTTGTAGATGTGCCTGTACACAGTGGTCAAGCAAGCAGTGGGTATTATTATTCTTATATTATTCAAACAATAGGATGATGACTAAGATTCCTGATATAAATTTGATGATGAAGATTTAGCAGGATTTAAAATGGATGATGATCAAGAAATTTTAAAAATCAGTGTTTGGATGGAGAGTACATAAATATATTTGATCACATCCTGAATTGCATGTCATATAGATGGCAGAAGAGGTGGTAAAATGCTTATATACTTTTCAAACAATAAACAAATGGACATGAGAGATGAAGATGATCAGATGATAAGATATATATTATCTAATCATCTTATATAACTCATCACAGCATCATGTCACCAGCCTTTGAGAAAAGTGTGTAGTAACAAAATGTGACATTTATGCATAAATGAAAGCAACGAAGGTGAGAGTATTTGCAGTTTGTGAAAGAACTGCTTATATATAATGATGTTTATTTAAACCCTGGTCATGGTAAGCTTTTAGATTACCTTCTTAGCAATAAAAATAATGTATGCTTGGCTTGTAGGATTCTTTACAAGGCATTGACATGTGTTTAATACTTTTCTTCCGTTTTGTTTTAGCTTTTTTCATGGAATCATTAGCCTTAATTTATGTGAATGTGTAGCCTTTCTATTTTACTTATTTTAAAGTAAAAAAAAACTAAGATATCTGTACCTTAAAATAGTGGACCTTAATGTATGGAAATATGAAAAGCTTTTATTTATTACATGAATTATTATTTTTTACTCAAGCATGAGCTTGAAATGCGGGTTAGTGAAGTGGCAAGATAATCACAGAAAATTGTTCTTACCTAACAAAATATTTATTAAGAAAGAGCTTGAAAATACAAATGTTTTTGACTGTATATATACTTTTAATTTAGAACAGAATTATTTTTCTGTCTGTGTCAAAATAAATGACTATAATTGGTATACAGTTTGCACCTATATTCCTCATTACCACTGGATTTTATTTTATTTACTTTATTTTTTATTTTTTATTTTTTATTTTTTTTTGTTCCAACTGAGGAAGCTATGTATGAGCTTTTTAACTTTTTCTTTTTTTAATTTTATTATTATTATACTTTAAGTTTTAGGGTACATGTGCACAATGTGCAGGTTAGTTACATATGTATACATGTGCCATGCTGGGCACCCATTAACTCGTCATTTAGCATTAGGTATATCTCCTAATGCTATCCCTCCCCCCTCCCCACACCCCACAACAGTCCCCAGAGTGTGATGTTCCCCTTCCTGTGTCCATGTGTTCTCATTGTTCCATTCCCATCTATGAGTGAGAACATGCGGTGTTTGGTTTTTTGTCCTTGAGATAGTTTACTGAGAATGATGATTTCCAATTTCATCCATGTCCCTACAAAGGACATGAACTCATCATTTTTTATGGCTGCATAGTATTCCATGGTGTATATGTGCCACATTTTCTTAATCCAGTCTATCATTGTTGGACATTTGGGTTGGTTCCAAGTCTTTGCTATTGTGAATAGTGCCGCAGTAAACATACGTGTGCACGTGTCTTTATAGCAGCATGATTTATAGTCCTTTGGGTATATACCCAGTAATGGGATGGCTGGGTCAAATGGAATTTCTAGTTCTAGATCCCTGAGGAATCGCCACACTGACTTCCACAAGGGTTGAACTAGTTTACAGTCCCACCAACAGCGAAAATGTGTGCCTATTTCTCCACATCCTCTCCAGTCCCTGTTGTTTCCTGACTTTTTAATGATCGCCATTCTAACTGGTGTGAGATGGTATCTCATTGTGGTTTTGATTTGCATTTCTCTGATGGCCAGTGATGGTGAGCATTTTTTCATGTGTTTTTTGGCTGCATAAATGTCTTCTTTTGAGAAGTGTCTGTTCATGTCCTTCACCCACTTTTTGATGGGGTTGCTTTTTTTTTCTTGTAAATTTGTTAGAGTTCATTGTAGATTCTGGATATTAGCCCTTTGTCAGATAAGTAGGTTGCAAAAATTTTCTCCTATTTTGTAGGTTGCCTGTTCACTCTGATGGTAGTTTCTTTTGCTGTGCAGAAGCTCTTTAGTTTAATTAGATCCCATTTGTCAATTTTGGCTTTAGTTGACGTTGCTTTTGGTATTTTAGACATGAAGTCTTTATCCATGCCTATGTCCTGAATGGTAATGCCTAGGTTTTCTTCTAGGGTTTTTATGGGTTTAGGTTTAACGTTGAAGTCTTTAAACCATCTTGAATTGATTTTTGTATAAGGTGTAAGGAAGGGATCCAGTTTCAGCTTTCTACATATGGCTAGCCAGTATTCCTCATTACCACTGAATTTTACATTAAAAAAAATAGTTTGTGGTCCTGCCAGTGACTGGTATATGGCTTTGGATTTTATTCATAGGGAACTTATAATTGGTTTGGTTGTCTATTATACTGCTTTACATTTTTCTAACCATAAAAATATTATTTCAAATTGTAAATATACAATAAACATTTTTTCAGTAATTGTGAGAGAATTCTTAGCACAATTAAAATTGTCTAACCTAAATGTGTGTTTATTATGTAAAAATTGGCTCCTGCTCTAGTACATTTATATTACACCCTTTTCCACTTTGTCATTAAGTATGAAGCTTTACCTTTACTAGATAAAATATTAAGTGATAATTAAAAAGATACAGCATATTTTAGATGATATTTTTTCCTCATATTTGTAATTCCAATAATTTGGAAGGCCAAGGCAGAAAGAACGCTTGAGGCCAGGAGTTTTGAACCTGGTTTGGCAAAATGTGAAACACTATCTCCAAAAAAGCTTTTTAGAAAATAGGAAGATATCATGGCTCACACTGGTACCCTTGGCAATTTGGAAGTCCAAGGTGGGTGGATCGCTTCAGGCCTATAATTTGAGGCCAGCCTGAACAACATAGCAAGATTCTGTCTCTAAAAAAAATTAAAATAATTAAATAAATTGAATAATTATCTGAGCCTACTAGGCTTTTCCTGGAGAACCAACTAATGGGAGGCTGAAGCAGCAAGAACATGGGTATCAGAGGCTGTCACTAAGAAGATCAGACAGACATCTTATTCTTTTACATAGATAAGTGGATACAGCCTACTTTACATTTATGTTTTTCATATAAAATTGCTTATTTTCTTGCCTTTTGATGGCTAAAGGTAAGCTTCCAGTTTGGAGTCAGCGGACAACTTTAGCTGAGCCATCTCCCCCTGAATACACCACGGCATTCTTCCTCCCTAAACTGTCACCCATCTTAGCTCCCCAAAATGCTCAGCCACAATTTGACTTAGATGGTCCTACATTTAATGTGATTTTGTCTTCTGATCCTCCTATTATTAACTCCCTCTTTCCTCTACATCCATGTCCTGTCTTTTGCTGCTGTCTGTAATCATTCATCCTCTCGCATCACAAAAGAAGTCGGTACTCCCTTCAGCTAGAGCAACATGAAAATTCCTGAGAAAAGCAAAAAAATTAAAAAATATTTTAAGTTTGCACTTTTTTAATTTAAAAAAACTGTCAAAATTGAGAAACCACAGGCATCTGGTAGGGGCACCTGTTTCATCTTCACAGAGTTTACCGATGTGAACATTTTTGTTACATAATGTGAACACGGAAAATTCTGAATTAAACAAGCACACACACAAAACACAAAACCTAAACTATATTAAACCAAGACAATCTTCTAACAATGACATCTCTTTCTAGTATGAGAGAACTGCCTCCTATAGTATGATAAATATCAATACTATATTTCCTTCTTCCACACATATTCAACACTTACCAATGCTAAGGAATTTGAATTTTAATATATCAACTGTCAACCATGAACATATAAAAATTCTTACTGTAAATGAGGCATGGTTATTTTATTCAATACTAAAATTACTTCGCAAATTCAAGTCCCGTTTTATAATGATGCCATTATTTTCATGGCACAAAGATTATTCCTTACAAAATCTATTCTTTAATAGAGATTTGGTTCTTGGAGCCAAATTTAAAAAAAATGCTGCTTAGACACACATACATATTTACTTTTCTTAAAACATTTTCTTGTTGTTATTATTTTTATTATTTTTTTTTAATCTCCCACTCTTAGGGATCCCCTTACAAGTAAGTCACCTGCTTTTAAAATCTCTTTCATCATTAACATTTGTCAGATATTTACAGACATACCAAATTAAACCATTAAATATTCTTCTGATATGACTGAAACATGTTTTGAAGAGATATGCATAAAAAAAGCTTTTCATTCTGAAATATAATCAGTTAGTTTTATTCATATTTGTCTTCACCTTAATTTTTGAAGGTAAGTTCCAAATAATATAAAATTACATTTGAGTGTACAATTGAAAGGAATTTAATATGTTTATGATGTCGTACAATCATCATCTATCACTAGTTCTTAAACATTTCTATAGCCCCACCAGAAACTCCATATCTGCTAAACAGTTCTTTTTATTTCCCAGCCCCTGACAACCCATAACCCACCATTTTATCTCTATGGCCGTGTCTTTTTACCACATAGGTTTTGCACTCCATCAGTTTTCAATCCAACATGCCACACTGGTTTTAAAATCGTTCATATTTCTTTTTCTTTTTCTTTCCTTTTTTTTTTTTTTTTGCAATTACTAGGCCCTATGCTGTCACATTAATGTAGTTATAGTGTGTGTGTCAGGAAGAACACTGGATTTATTTCAGGGATTGAGGACATTATTTTCTTATTTATTTAAATAATGCTGCAGGGAAGAGATTATTGCAGCTTACATTGTGTAAGTCAGCAGTCTATACTTTATTTTCACTGGATACATTTCTCAGACTGGGAAGGAAACCATTTGGGCTAGATTTTGTTGGTTGCTAGGAGACCAAAGTCCTCTTGTGATGTCATTGTTACTCAGCTTGGGAACCACTGTGATGGTCTAGATTACTTTACCTGCCTAGGCCTTCTGAGGCATCATTTGAAGCTGCAGTCTTGAAAACCATGCAGGCTGGAAGAGTATCTAAAGAAATATTTATTTGAGATGGCACATGTTTCTTCAGAAACTCAAGATGTTTCTCCCAAAGATGAATTAACTGGTTCAGAAGCCTCCACTAGTTCTCCAGTGTGTGAACACACCTTCCCTGGGGACTCAGACTTACGGTCAATGATTGAAGAAAATGCTTTTCAGGTTTTGTCACAAGGATCCTTGTTAAAAAGGCCACGTTACACAGTTTGTGTCTCTGAGCCAGATAAAGATGATGATTTTCTTTCTCTGAACTTTCCCAGGAAACTTTGGAAAATAGTTGAAAGTGACCAATTCAAGTCTATTTCATGGGCTGAGAATGGAACTTGCATAGTGATTAATGAAGAGCTTTTCAAGAAAGAAATTTTGGGAAAAAAGGCTCCTTACAGAATATTTCAAACTGATACTATCAAAAGTTTTCTTCGACAGCTCAACCTTTATGGATTTAGTAAAATTCAACAGAATTTTCAGAGATCTGCCTCTCTAGCCACCTTTCTGGCAGAAGAGAAAGAATCCTCTGTCTTAAGCAAGGTATTTAACATATTTCAGTTACCACTTTATGTAAAGTATATATGTAATTTTACTTTGTACATCAGTAAATATGTTAATACATGCAATAAGACCATATTTTGAAAATTATATAAAATATTAAGGTAGAATTTTTTTTGAAATTATTGTGTTCAGCTTGAGCATTAACCTTTTAGTGTTTTAAGAAATTTTGCTAACAACTTTGAATCTTACCAGTGAACTCCAAATCAGTGTACCAAAGCCACTTAATGAAATATTACTATTAATATATAACATGTTTTCACTTGAGGGCTTAACAACTTGAGTGGTTTTTCCCAACAAGCATGTTCTTAAAAATAATAAACAATGTTTATGAGTTATTTGATGACATTAAGTTTGTGTGGCAAAACAGAAATCTGATATTTTATGTGTTGCGTTTGTTATTTTCACTTGTCTCTTGGATTAAAATGGCACTGAATTACCTTTTTCTTTGGTTTTAGTTAAAGTTCTACTATAATCCAAATTTCAAGCGTGGCTATCCCCAACTTTTAGTAAGAGTGAAGAGAAGAATTGGTGTTAAAAATACTTCACCTATATCTACTTTATTTAATGAAGATTTCAACAAGAAGCATTTTAGAGCAGGGGCTAACATGGAGAATCATAATTCTGCCTTAGCTGCTGAAGCTACTGAAGAAAGTTTATTTTCAGCCTCTAAAAATTTAAATATGCCTCTAACCAGGGAATCTTCTGTCAGACAGATAATTGCAAATTCATCTGTCCCAATTAGAAGTGGTTTCCCTCCTCCTTCACCTTCAACCTCAGTTGGACCATCAGAACAAATTGCAACAGATCAACATGCTATTTTAAATCAGTTGACCACTATTCATATGCACTCTCATAGCACCTACAGCACCTACATGCAAGCAAGGGGCCACACTGTGAATTTTATTACAACCACAACTTCTCAATATCACATCATATCTCCCTTAAAAAACGGTTATTTTGGGCTGGTAGTGGAACCATCTGCTGTTCCCACACAATATCCTGTGGTACCAGTCAATCAGGCTCCATATTGTAACATGCTACCAGCAGGCAACCCGTGGTTGCAAATGCCTACGATAGCTGATAGATCAGCTGCCGCTCGTTCCAGGCCAGCTCTTCAACCATCACCACTGGACAAATATCACCCTAATTACAACTGATCTGCCATTAAAGGAGGATCAGATTATGCATGACAACAGAGACTAACATTTATATTGACAAAAAAACCCTAAAAATGTCTGCAATTGTCTTATTGAACAATAAAATTGCATGTTTACTTACATGTTTGCTTTTCCTTTATTTCTAAAAGTATGGTTAAGAATAAAATGGCATTTTGTTTCAGTGGCAGGCTATTGTACTACTTTTTACCAAAAATATATATAGGCTTTTTGATCATTTGAAAGGAAATTTGACATGTGCCTTTGTAAGTTAACTAATTTATTTCTCTAAAGAGGAAGAAATAATAAAGTCTTTGAGTCCATTTTCTGCTGAAACAACACAACGCCACTGCCTGGGTAATTTGTAAAGAAAACTTATTTTGCTCATTTTTCTGGAGGCAGGGAAGTCCAAGGGGCTGCATCTGGTGAGATCTTCTTTCCATGTTACAACATGGCAGGTTGGCCTCCTACGGTGAAGGGCAGGCTATGAACAGAAAATCGGGGCCAGACTCATCCTTTGATCCAAAGCCCACTCACAAAATAACTAACTTGTTCTCCATATGATACCATCAAGTCAGTCATGAGGTTGCACCCACATGGCTAATCACCTCTTAAAAATCCTACACTAGCACAATGGACACAGAATTTCAATGTGAAATTTGGAGGGGACATACCAAACAATGACAGCAGGCAAGGGAGAAGAAGCAACTGGAGTTAGGAAAAAATAGTAAGTGACTTCTCAAGTAGTCTGGCATAAATCAAATGAGGGCATAAATTTGGGTGGCACAAAGGGAATAAATGCACACATAAACACACACGAACACACAAACACACAGAGAAAATTTAGAGAATGGTTAACACATACTATATACTTCAGTATTTTCTCAATTACATTTCCCCAGTTATTTTAAACTTGGATTCTAGTTGGCAAAGATTGTCTTCATTGCCATTCATCCCTAGTGAACTCAGGGACCATGATCACAATTATTTGTGTCATCACTTGAATAAAGTTTACATCATATTATGCTCATGGATTGCATCACTGTCAGAACATTGTGGAATTTTACAGCTGGCATTAACAGTACATCTTTCTGATCTTACATCAAAGCATTGCAGCCTGTTTGTGCCTTTAATTACCTCCTTTTAGAGTCCACTTTTCATGTTTTCTCATGCACATTTCCTTGCTTCTGTTTTTTTTTCTCTGTGACAGTCTTGCTGTGTTACCCCAGCTGGAGAGCAGTGGCATTATCTGAGCTCACTGATACCTCAGCCTCTGGGTTCAAGCAATTCTTGTGCCTCAATCTTTTGAGTAGGTAAAATTACATATGCCCAACATGCTGGGCTAGTTTTTGTACTTTTAGTACAAATGGGGTTTCACCATGTTGGCCAGGATTGTCTTGAACTCCTGGCCTCAGGTGATCCACCTACCATGGCCCCCAGAAGTACTAGGATTACAAGCTTGAGCCACCAAAGCCCACCTCTAATGCCGATTTTCAACACATTGATTTCATGCTCCATACAAACTCAGATTTAATTGCTTTTGTCAGGATTTATTAACTTTTAGATTCTGAGTCCAGATCATGAGCATGGCTGAACAAATCCCTTCCAGACCTGACATTTGTTTTCCTTTCAGCTTCATGTCTTTGTGTTTCACCACAGTCCAATTGGAGCGACATTCAGAGAACATCACTTTCAGTCATGCCCTTTACCATCTGGTAACTTGGGTCCCATTTTTACTTGGAGGTAAAAGGCTCTCTCCCTGTTTGCCTACTTAAGACTCATACAACACAGACATCACTCCTAGGAAGTGCTTCTTATTTATCACATTACTTTTCTTGTCTGTCTGTCTGTCTTGGACAACCAGCACTGATGTAATACAGTATCTGATACATATATTTATGTGTGTGTGTGTGTGTATATATATATATATATATATATATACATACACATATATACACACATACGTATGTAAATTAGTCGATGTTGACTGTGGACTTACAACCATAAAATCTATTTTCATTGTCAAAAACAAACACTCTTTGTGTTGTGGCATTACTTGTTATTCTTCGTTCCTCACCACAACTTTTTGTAAAAGGGTACGTCACAGTATCCTTCACTAGAGATGCAATAATTTTGACTTACTGAGGCTAGCTAGTGTCCCTGCTTATCCCTTCGACTATCATGGTTTCTTTTTACATCTAGTTATGATTTTTCCCTGCTTCTTCTAAAAATTATTTTTCATCTTGTGCTTTGAATAGCAGGTCCTTGCCTGAAAGAACTAGCTGTATCCTTACCATTCCTTCCTTTATTTGCAGTAGAGATTCCTGGTTGTTGTGCTGAAATGGAATACACTGGGGATCCAGGTGCACAACTTTTCAGAAGCAGCATTCACTGTGGATTTGGTATATTATGCAGCTTTTGGTGTCACAGGCTAAGGTCTGACAAGATTCATCACTCAGTTTTCTGGGATAGCTGAAAATGAGTATGGAGTTGGACAGCCAGATTCCTCAGGATGCAAACCTAGTGGGGCCATCTAACCATATGCATATATTTTCAAGTTGTGCACAAGTAGAAAAAGTTTAGAATCCACCACCTAAAAAGGGAATCCTGATTTCCTTTCCTGGCAGACCATGACACAAGACAAATGTCATTTCACCTATATCCACATGCTATTAACTTTTTAGTTCTCAAACGGGGTTTTCAGAGGGTAGTGTGATAGCCATGGTTAAATGGTTAACATGAAGAATGTTTAAAAAAATATCCCGGCTAGGGGTGGTGGCTCAGGCTTGTAATCACAGCATTTTGGGAGGCCAAGATGGGTAGAAGACCTAAGGTCAAGGGATTGAGACCAACCTGCCCAACATGGTGAAACCCCATCATTTTCAAAATTCAAAAATTGTGAATCATTGTGATGGGTGCCTGTAATCCAAGCTAGTTAGGAAGCTGAGGCAGGAGAATTGCTTGAACCCAGGAGGCAGAGGTTGCAGTAAGCTGAGATCCTCCTTTTGCACTCCAGCCTGAGTGACAGAGAAAGACTTCATCTCAAAAGAATCCACAACAATAAAAAGGCTAATGCTAGATACAATAAAAAATGAAAAGAATAACTTGGGTGAACAGGAAGGCAAAAAACAAAAAAGAAAATGACAGTTTAGAAAGGGAGGATAAAATAATGAAAGATGGAGACAGGTTAACATGTGGAATACATTATTGTAAGTTTAAGTCCAGAATAAGACAAGTGTCAAACAAACAACAAAAGCAACAATAAAACAAGCACAGAGAGGAGGAGAGGGAGTGTGAAGGAGGAAAAAGAGTAAGCAAATGCAGAACATAAAGTGATCAGCATGATTCGAATATCTGTCCATTCCCACCCTCTGCAAATTCTTTGTATTTTGAGGAATATCCTTACAAGATTTTAATGTAACCAATCACAGAGCAGTCTAACCCAGAAAATATCCTAACTTCTTCTAGGATTCATAGAAAGACATTGTACCTTCTTAAGTATTCTCTCTCTAGGTTACACTAGCTTAAACTGTTTCAACAACAAAAATTACTTTGAATTTTCTGCCCAAAAGGAACATCATGGACGTTATTCATCTTGAGTCATCACTTGAGTAATAAAGTAGATGGAGAAGATGTACTTTCTCCCTCACATAAATACAATTAATATCCCCGTGTGATATATGTAAAGCAAACATAAGACTGAAGGATGGAGCAAGAAGATAAACTGGTGAGGAAATTCAAGATACAACAAGTGATAAGATGGTTGAGTTCCCTGAATTCTTTTTGCCTGGTGTTATCACAGACTTGATCCTGAAGGAGCTGGTACCCAAAAATGTAAGTAGGTATAGACAAAAATGTACCCCAAAAGCTCCAGCTTCTAAAGACACAGGGCTAGGAAAGGGACACCTTATTAAGATAAAAATCTTTTTACAATAGCCATCCTACTTTAGTCAAATATTACAATACAAAACAAAGAAACTCAAAAAATCTAGCCAGGACAACAAAGTTTAAGTTGGAACATAGAGAGCACTAGGCTTTAATGAAGCACCCCAACCCTCTGCTGGAGTGGAATCAGGGAAGGTAAAGTAGAGAGCTAGAGTTTTCAACCCTGCCATGTGGTAACAAGACACCCTTCTACTTCTAGCCAGAAAGGTACAAGTAACGCCTAGGTTGAAGCTGGAATCTGCATATTTCTTTATCAGTAATGAGGAGAACTGCCTTGGGTATCAAAGGAAGTGAAGAAGGGAAGTTGGAATTGTGCCCCTACTTGACAACTATACACTTTCCTCTGTTAGGGTGGTATCAGACAAAGCCAGCTACAGTCCCCCAAATGTTTAACTTTCAAATAAAAATCTGAGACAGAAATTCTAGTACTACTGTTATGGGATCACTGTGGTGTCAATTTTACTTACCAGAAACCTCTGTGACCATGATGCCTTTCCTTGAGTTCTTGTCCTGTGTGCAGGGAGAACGAGATACAGAGAAAAGTGAAGGGTAAAGAAGAAGAAGAGTTCTATTTAGTGTTAAAATGGTTCAAAGTGTTGAGGTTCACTCAGGATGGTGGCAGAAATATTAAAGGGAAATATTAGGGAAAGATATAGGGAATAGTCACAAACCTTTTGGAAGGCTGAAAGGTTTCATAGCTTGTAATAATTGAACAGGCTGAAGGCAGCCAGTTCTTACCTTAGAGCATTATTAGGTCATAGGATAAATAATAGGGACAATAGAGGCTTCCCCAGTTAAGCTTATTTACCTTACCTCCATTAACTAACCTTTAAGCCAGATTGCCCTCTTGGAGGGAGGTTGACCAAGGATATTGCCCTTTAATGGAATTTACTTTAGACCACGGTACCTGAGCTTTAATCATTCATAGAACTACTCTCTCAACCATGTTAATTATGCACAAGTGTGCTGACTCAGAGCTTCTGTTGTTAATCGTATACTAAATAAATGACTGGAGTGCAAGCTTCTCAGGGCCGGTCACAGCAAAAAACATTTCTTGATGTGCAGGCGCTTGGACACCCTGCTGTACTGGCAAAGCAGAATATTTGTCAGTTTATGCTTTATTCATCCATCTTTTGGGTCAGGGTCTGAAGGCAGACCCCTACAGCTAGTGCCCTCTCGTGGGGAGCAATACCTCACAAAGGAGTGGGTAGCTCTTCTCTATAGGCAGGTCTTCCCATGGTGTCCCTCTATAGAGAGGGAGGCTCCTCTCTGTAGGCAGGTCATTCAGATGTCTCTGCAGGTCTCTGAAGCTCTCTGCTGCAGCTGCTGCTCTCAGTGGAGAGAGTGCTGCTCTCAGTGGAGAGAGTGCTGCTCTCAGTGGAGAGAGTGCTGCTCTCCTCCCATGGTCTGCTGTGATCAGCAGGAAGGGTACCCCTTTCTGCAGAAGACTGGCTTTTTAGTGTCTTCATAAGAACTGTCACAGAGCAATAGTTTTTAATTTTGATTTGATCCAGTTTATCAGTTTTCCTTTTATGGCTTATGCTTTTGGTATCAAATGTAGTAACACTTTGCTACAACTAAGAGGCTTCAATTTTCTTATGATTCTTTTTTTCTGAAAATGTTTTATAAAACGTGTTATAATTTTATATTACATTCAAGTTCATGAGCCATTTTGAGTTAATTTCTGTAGAGTAAGGTTTATGTTAAGGCTTTATTTCTTAAATTGTTGGATGTCCACATGCCATAGCACCATTTGTTGAAAGGCTGTTTTTCCTCCACTGATTTTTGCTTGCCAGATTTATGTCATATTACTTGGTCATATCCACACTAGTGTGGCTCTATTCCTGGGCTTTCTCTTTTCCTCCATTTTTACACGCATCTATCTCTATGCCAATGCTAAACCGTCATGATCACTTTAGCTGTTTAATAAGTCTTTGAAATATTGTTGGTGGATTTCTCCCACTATATACTTAAATACTAATAATTGTCTTAGCTATCCTAGTAAGTTTGCATTGTCTGCAAAAATTCTTGCTGAGATATTGATAGGAATTGCGTCAAATATATACATCAAGCTGGGGAAAATTAACATGATATATTATATCTTTATATCCATGAACACAGTGTATCTCTTATTGTTTCTATTTGATTTCTTTCACCAGTATTTTATAGGTATCAGCATAGAGATCTCACACCTGTTTTCTTTTGTTTAAATGCATATCAAAACATTTGATCTTCTTTGGAGCAGTTGTAGATGGTACAGTTGCTAATTTGGGGAAATAGCAGAGTGCTAACTAGTTTAGATTTACTTCGACTGTTCAGTTCCTAGGAGGGTGGGTGGTGGTAGATAGTTAACTCCCCACTGAAGCCTTCTGACAGGATAGGGTAGAGGAGGGTAGTGGGGACAGCAGGCAAGACACACAGTGCAATCTGTCCTACTCAGCTCTGGCTCTTTAAAAACTGTGGTTGTTGGGTCGACCTGTATGGTCAGCTTGCTACAAGAGTCTGCTGACATAAGGGAATTGGAATGCTCTCCTCTGCTTTCTCCAGGAGGGTGATAGAAGATTCTCTCTGGTCAGGCACAGTGGCTCATGCCTGCAATCCCAGCACTTTGGGAGGCCAAAGTGGGTGGATCACCTGAGGTCAGGAGTTCGAGACCAGCCTGACCAAAATGGAGAAACACCATCTCTACTAAAAATAGAAAATCAGCTAGGCATGGTGCCACATGCCTGTAATCCCAACTACTTGGGATGATGAGGCAGCAGAATCATTTGAACCAGGGAGGTGAAGCTTGCAGAGAGCTGAGATTGTGTATCATTCATTGCACTTCAGCCTGGGCAACAAAGAGCAACTCCATCTCAAAAAGAAAAAAAAAAGAAAAGAAAAGAAAAAAAAAAAAGATTTGCGCCTAGTTTGACTTTATGGGGACTCAGTGGGGAATCAGAGCATCACTGACATGTTGAGAAGATTGTCTCTGTACATGACTCCACAGAAATGGCAATACTACTTTATTTTATTTTATTTATTTTTTTCTGCTAGTATTTATCTGGAATAGCTTGGTTATTAACTTTAGAAGTCTTTTATGCTATTGTGTGTGGTTAGGTCATCCCTCCTTGTCCTTTGGTTGAGAGAGAAGAGGACTTCCTTGAAGTCCTTTTCTTCTGTGCCTATTGGAGATTCTGGATTGGAAACTTCTACAGTCCATCATCTGTGATATATGGAAGACACTACGAAAACCAAGTGAAGTGACCATGATATCACTCTGCAAGTCCTGATGTCCCTAGACAAACTGTCTTCCTTTTTCTATGTTTCAGATCCTGTCCTTGCTTTTGTCATTACATCTGTGGTGTTTCAGTTGTTCAGAGGAAACAATGGGGTGTTGCATTGTAACTAGAAATCCTAGGAAGTTAAAGTTTGAGAATGGCTTTTAAAGTACCATGCAAACCAAATCTCATAATGCAAAACATGGGAAGATATGACTACAGAGAATGACATGATATAATTTACCTAAAATAAAGTGATTTTTATAAAACAAAGTCTTCACCAAATTTAAATAACCTCATAGAATTCCGCTGAGATCAGCTTGGTCATGGAGACCCTAACCCAGTTGTGCTAGAGGAATTAAAGACACACACACAGAATTATGAAGCACAGAATGGGAATCAGTGGGCTGACAACCTTCAGAGCTGACAGCCATGAACAGAGTTTTACCCACATATTTATTGACAGTAAGCCAGTAATAAGCATTGCTTCTGTAGATTGTAGATTCAGTAAAAAGGAAGACAAAGGGTTGGGTTCTCACTAGTTATCTGCAGCAGGAACAGGTCCTTGAGGCACAGATCACTCATGATATTGTTTGTGGTTCAGGAGTGCCTTAAGCAGTTTTCTGCCCTGGGTGGGCCAGATGTTCCTTGCCCTCATTCCAGTAAACCCACAACCCTCAGTGTGAGTGTCATACCCATCATGAGCATGTCATAGTGCTTCAGAGATTTTGTTTATGGCCAGTTTGGGGGCCTGTCTATGGCCAGATTTGGGGGTCTATTCCCTACATATTCCTCTTTTTTGTTTTTCCAAGACGATAAAAGCAAAGGTGACTTTATCATGGTGAGCTATGTCTCACAGGAGTTGGGATCTGCATCTGCAGATTATACAAAGACAAACAACACAGATTAAAAGCACAATCATCATTTAAATCACAGAGTCTCCAAGTGTTTTTCTCCATTTTAATGGGTTAATAGTGGCTAATCCATCTGCAGCTCTTTCAAGCACACTCCTGTTCCTGGCATTAAGATCAAGTGTGCCTGGCATAATTTAAATATTTGCTCTTTTTAATTTTGCAATATCCAAAGACATATTTGTGGATTGTCCTTCTAGATGCTTTTTTATTCTTTCCCAAATTTTGATCTTATTAAGAGCCAATAATAGTTTCCACAAATCCTAATGTTTAGCTCCTAGAACAGGCCATATCATTTGATCTTGAGGTGCCATTTTACCTCCATGTTTCCAGAGGATCTCTTGCCGTATCTCTTACCATTTCTACCATCTGACCATTTTTGGTCAGACAAGCTGAACATAGTGTGGCCTTGGCACACAGACTGAGAGGTGCAATTTAAGCTAAACATCCCCTTAGGGGACGAATCAATAAATATGCCATAGGAATCATTGCACAGCACCTCTGCATGTTCTGCAATGCAATTTTCTGAAACAAGTACATTCATTTTTTTCTGGCCATGTCCATTTCTGTTTACAGTTAGATTCTTGAAGGCAGTATGCCTTAATTATAGGAGCAGATTTATTATGATAAACACTGAGACCGGAAAGCATGTGTAACTGTGTCAGCCCTGCTAAAGGAATACTCATGGCAATGGTGATCACTGCTATCATAGCTATCATTAAATTACTCATTGGGACTGGTTGTCCCACTTTCCTCACATTTTCTTCTGCCATCTGTGACAGCTTCTTGATCTGTCCCCAGGTAGGTGGCTGTGTTCAATGGGTGTTGCTCATGATAGTTGGGGTACTCCTCAGCATCAACTTAGACAATGCTGCCACCGATGGGTCTTTGAGATCCTCCTAACACCTCTTCCTGGGTGTCTGGCTCACAGTAGGGCTTTAGGTACCTCAATGGCACCCACATTGGCAGTAGATTCAGTCCTGGAGAAACACAAGCATAACCTCTACCCCATGTTATTATTTTACCTATTTCCTGACTTTCTGTTATTGGATCTCTCCACCAAACCAGTTTTACCGCTTCTGTCTTTGCAGCTGGTTTCTGTAGATGCTGTTTAGCTGCTGATAGCATCTGGCCTCTAGACAGGCTCAAACAATTTAGAGTCAATAATGCTACATTCAGTTTCCTATGTGGTATCCCGTAGTCCTTGGTTTCCCCTTTTGCTTTTGCAACTGCTGTTTCAGGGAGAGATTCATTCTTTCCACTATGGCTTGTCCTTGAAAATTATATGAGATACAAGCAATGTGTTTAATATTCCATATAGAGAAAAATGTAGCTAGAGCTTCACTAGCATAGCCTAGGGCATTGTCCATTTTAATAAAAGCTGGAATGCCCATCATCGCAAAACGCTGCAAAAGGTGACATTTAACACAGGCAGAAGACTCTCCTAATTGGCATGTAGCCCAAAGTGAGAAAAGGTATTTAAACATACATGTACATAAGTTAGTCTCCCAAATGAGGGAACATCCATCTGCCAAAAATCATTACATTCCAATCTTCAAGGATTAACTCTTCCTGTAAAAGATGAGGAATGCATCGTTTGGCAAGTTGGGTATTGCTGGATAATAGCTGTAGCTTCTTTCCAGGTAATGCTGTATCTGCATTTGAGACCAAAGGCATGAATATGGGTTAAACTGTGAAAGTGTTTGGCATTAGATATTGTAGCAGCAAATAGTTGATGAGCCATTTGATTCCCTGCAGTCAAAGGTCCTGGAAGAGATGAATGAGCTCTGATATGAATAATGTAAAAAGGGTGCATTCTACACCTAGCTGCTCTTTGTAATTGGGTAAATTCATCAGTTGCTCATCTCTGTGGAATCTTGCTGAGCATTTTCAACTAACTGTGTAGAATGAACCACATATGAAGAATCAGAAATCACATTTATGGGCATATTAAAAGCAGTCCATTCCTGAATTACAGTTATAAGCTCCGCCTTTTGAGCTGAAGTATAGGGCATTCGGAAAACTTTACCTTTTGAGTCAGAATAACAAGTCTTACTATTAGTAGACTCATCTGTGAGAATATTTTTAGCATTTTGAATAGGTTTAAATTTAGTTATTTTAGGGAGAATCCAATGAGTTAATTTCAAAAATGGAAATAATTTTGTTGTTGGAAAATGGTTATCAAGAATACAAAGTCAGCTAAATGTGCTTGTCAAGTAAGACTATTTGTAAAAGTCTTTTGTATTTGTGCCTTTGTAATGGGTCAATAATTTTTCCAGGGTGATATCCATGTAATTTGATGATCTAAGTGCTTCCATTTCCTATCATAATAGTGATTTGATCCAAATAAGGAGTCAAAGTCCATGAAGAGTATGTGGAAAATAAATCCATTCTATAAGATATTGCCCTTGAACAATAACACCAGTAGGTGAATGCTGAGTTGAAAAAAAAAAATCAACAAATCTAGAACCAGAGCCCACACTTGTCCAATTGTTACCCTGATGCTTCTGAGCTCCCCTACTTACTCACCATGGGGATTTCTTAAGAATACCCAGGTGTCCTCCAGTGTACTTCCACATTCTCCCACCATCACTTTGGCAACTCTTTGACCTGGGTTTGATTCCCCTGTATGGTCACGACTTGCCGAAGCCATATCAGTCATGGAGACCATAACCCAGTAGCACTAGTGTCATTAAAGACACACACACAGAAATATAGAGTGCAGAGTGGGAATCAGGGGACTGACAGCCTTCAGAGACGAGAGCCATGAACAGAGTTTTACCCAAATATTTATTGACAGCAGGTCAGTGATAAGCATTATTTCTATAGATTATAGATTAACTAAAATGGGAGACAAAGGATATGCTCTGGCTACTTATCTGCAGCAATAGTATGTCCTTGAGGCAGTTTCAGGAGTGCCTTAAGCAGTTTTCTGCCCTGGGTGTGCCAGCTGTCCCTTGCCCTCATTCTGGTAACGTGGGCATCATAAACCTTCAGCGTGGGCATCATAGCAATCACGAGCATGGCCTGTTCCCAACAAATTTGTTATAATATATGTAAAATAGCCAATGATTTATAGCATATTAATAATATAGATCAATGAAGAAATGATAAAATACCTCTCCTACACTTGGAAATGTAATAAAGTTGGCAAGGCTTCCAGAAAACATAACCAAATATATGTACTTCCTCAACTTCACAAGGGTTATAGTAAAAATACCTTTGTCAGAAGTTTTATTTGTTAAGTGACCAATGATTTAATAGAAATCAAGCACTTACTTCTAGTTCACTGGAGCAAAGTTAAAAGTTGCAAAATCAACTCTTCTGAAAGCCAAAGATTATAACTGTATGACAAATTTTTAAAAAATCACACTGATTATCAAGAAAAGAAACATCTCTCAGATTTGGACTTCAGCAATATTGGTTTGAGATTAAACTTGGTAGTTCATTGAAACGGTCAACAGAGTAGTAAATTTAGATCTATTTCCAGGAAGGAGACCATTTCTGTGTTCCATGGGGTTGGGCTCCCTGCCTAAATAATTTGTGAAAGAAAGTGTGGTTCAGACATTTAAGTAAAATATTTAAGTCAGTACAGGATGTCTTGTCCTGCAGAGAGTAGGATCTAACACAGAATGAGGTTTGTACTGAAATTGATGAGAAAAGATTTTTATCTCAACCTCTACCCTGTGGGATATGCAAGATTGAGATTAGATTTTTCATGTTACCTACATAATATAACTACCCCCAATGCAGAAACTGGTATAAAATACTAGATTGCACAATTAAGTTCCTAAAAACCTGAAAAGATTAACATAAAATTGCGTCCCTAAGGATCACTTTACACTCAAGAACTAAAGATTGCTTTACCACTTTACAGACAATATTAACAATTCACTGGTGGATGTTCCATGTCCTAGGAGGTAGCCAAGGAAGACACAAGGTCATACTCAAGGGTCATACTCAAAGATAACATTTTGAATAAAAAATGAGTAAGTTTAGGTGTTCTCTGAGATGAAGAAATGGAATCTAAAAGCAAAAACAGGTCAGTAGGAAGACAAAAATAAATTTTTAAAATAGACAATTTTACGTTTTTAAAAAATGAACCATATATGAGGGTTCATGAACCGTATATTATAGGAACTCAATTTTTTTTATTTGTTTGTTTCTTATGCAGTAGATTCCACACAAATATAGCAAGAATAAGTATTTTCCTAAGTAGATCTGTAAAGAAGTTTGCCAGGTGCAGGGTGATAATAATAAATTTGAAATGTCACCTTTCAATTTAAATTTGATTACTTGTGGCCAGACGCGGTAGCTCAGGCCTGTAATCCCAGTGCTTTGTGAGGCCAAGGTGGGCAGATCAGGAGGTCAGGAGATCGAGACCATCCTGGCTAACACGGTGAAACCCCATCTCCACTAAAAATACAAAGAATTAGCTGAGCGTGGTGGCAGTGGCCTGCAGTCCCATCTACTCGGAAGGCTGATGCAGGAGAATTGCATGAACCTAGGAGGTAGAAATTGCAGTGAGCAGAGATCATGCCACTGCACTCCAGCCTGGGTGACAGTGCAAGACTCCACCTCAAAAAAAAAAAAAATGATTACTTGTTGATATATAACAAAGAATTTGTTTTCAGTATGAGCCTGTCCCATGTGATATTGAGAATATTACTAAATTACTAGAATATTGAGATTATACTAAAATGCTATTTGTTGCTTATTTAAAATGAAAATGTAACTGGTAATCCTCTATTATATCTGGTGACCACAGATGAAACAGGAGTTAGGAAAGTTGAACTCAGTGGTGGAAGCTTTTATATATATTTACAAGAAACAACAGAAGACAAAAATATAGAGAAAGAGAAACACACAGATTATGAAAATAATCTCTACACAAAATATTTATCCACATAAGTTATCATTTACTAAAAATATATTTTTCAACTCATAAAGACTATGCCAATATTAAAGAGTTATCAGAAGACCAAGGAAAAGAAACATAAAGGCTATTTTATTTTAGCAAAGAGAAAAACAAATCTCAAAATAAAAGAGATATGAAGAAAGTTTTCTTGTTTGTTTGTTTTTGTTTGTTTGTTTTCCTAACGGTGTTGGAAATATGTTTTACTTTCTTAAAAAAATGCCAACCGATTGGGTCCTTCTGATTAACTACAGAAAGCATAGAAATATGGTGATTAATGTCAAAAGCAGGAAAAGAAAAAATATGAGTAAGAATAGTAAATGAATACAATTAGTAAAACAGGTGGCAGGTGGGGAGAGGGAGAGAAGAACAAAGTCAGATAGCAGGCCAAGGCAGAGACAAAGAAAATCCAGGGTAAATAAAAAACTCTCTAAGCAGGTATTAGTTATTTATATAAGAGAGTAATCACATTAGATGTAAGCAGTTTAAAGTCATGTGTTAAAATATAAAATATAAAAATTTGCTTTCATCTAGGAATAACCACACTAATATATGGAAAATAGAGATTTGGAGAAAATCAGCAAGTATTTATCAAAAAAGCTAGGCCACAGTTATTATATAAGGCAAAGGAGAATTTTAGCGAAAATGCAAGGAATAAAGAGAGATGACTATAGATAACTTAAAAGACGACAGACAAAACATGAAATATCAAAATATAGAAAAAATTAAAGATAATATAACAGTCACATATGTAAATTCCTCAGCAGCATTGACTCAATACACACCTGAGGCAAATTTTATGAATATCTATGTAGACAAGTCTCAGTTGTAGTGGGAGAAGATATATATATATATATATATAGATAGATAGACAGATAGATAGATAGATAGATATATCTTATATATATTTATTTATATATATATCTAAGATATATATATGTTATCTATATATATATATCTAAGACATATATATCTTATCTAACTCATCTAGACTGATGACTATACAGACATTTAATATTTAATAGAAATAGTTTGCAATGTTTTTGTGCTTACTTTTCTTCAGTTTTTAAATGTGAAGCCAAGTAGTATAGCACACTTCCAGGATTTCACAGCTCTGCAACAGAGCAAGTATTAATGCAGAATAACCTTTGTCCCCTTTAATGTCAAGTCCAGCTAATCTCCCTAGCACCACGCTTTGCATTCTCACATGCTGTCTAGATATCATACTCACCTTTCTCTTCCAGATCCACTTCCTCATGATATTGTCTTCTAACAGGGCTTACTCACATGCCAGCATAATGCAGGCTTACCAGTATTTCCAAGCAAAGAATGAACAGAAACTGCAAGATACCCAGTCGTAGTAAAATGATTAACTCAATTCTTACATATAAATATTTGCCAGAGTGTTTCGTCTGAAGCATTTACACCTCTTACCAATAATCACACAGCTGCTCTGCAGTACAGATGCGTATTCCACCAGACAAATGTAGATGTTCAAATACCTCATTTTCTGTCTCAAGCTACTGGGATGTACTACTGAGGAAAACTTTCCATTGGGTAAGTCTTTTTATTTAGAACAAATATTGGAGGTTTTAAGTTACCAGCTTTAAAGGCAACACTTTGTCAAAATGATTGTTCATACTTTGGAAATCTGTGGCATATTCACAATTATTGTTAGCACAGTTCTACCAAGACACTCATTCGAATATGTGATATTCCTTGATAGGGACCTGTAACATGCCAGAATCAAGGGATGAGACCACGAATTCACATATATACCATCTTTCCTCAAATAACTGCTATCTACGTAGGAAATAAAATGGAATTGATGGGAAGTTTCAATTATTACAGCTGACGTTTATTAATCTTTACTCAAAGATAATGTGATTTTTATAACTGACTTTTCAAATTAGCTTTTCTTCCCAAGTCCCAGCCCCCTTAATTTCCTCACCCAGTAAGAAAATATTTTTCAAAAATGCAAAAATTAACTACAATTATGCTGAGTCTACTACTAAAGAATTTGGATGGTGACTCATTGATAAGCTTTGCAGAAACAATTTTATAATCTACTACTAAAGGACCTGGATTCTGACTCATTGACAAGCTTTCCAAAACCAATGTTATAATAGGTTATATTTCAAGAACATTCTCATCCAGTTTTCATTATCCTTGGGAAATAAATGCCAGCTCCACCTTAAGGAGTATTTGTTTAAATTTCTAAGAATTTATATCACAACCACAGACCTAAGTATCTTTCACAGAATTTTGTTCCATAAATATTTTTCTTAATTAAAAAGTGTTACCTTATTAAAATGACCACCATTTTTAACCATTTTTCTGTGGTCTGGGTAAACAGTTTTATGCCAACTCTCTAAAACCTAATTTCAAACTGACCACAGACCACTAGTCTCTTACTTTCATAGACTTGAAGACATAATATAATTGGGGTTAGTATTTAATTTTTTAATGTAATCTTAGTTTCTTGGAATAATAAATTTTGATGTTCAGCAAGAAAACGACTTGAGTTTAAGCCATTTTCAAAACAAGCTTGCGTTTTGCATTATTATTGTGTTCCAGACATTAAGTTGCTATAGGTACTGGGTATTAGTGATGGTAAACTTTGTGTTTTTCATTATGAAATAATGTATGTAACTGTTGGGTACATCAGTGCTTTTAAATGGGCTGCTTAATTTAGGATTAACTATCTATATTCATGTTAAGAATTAACTTGTGATTTGGCTGTTTGCTGTATTTTATAATATGCGTGTGCAGAAATGTATTCAAAATTGAGGAAGGAAGCACACATTTATCAGGGTTCTATTGAACTTGAACATCAAGTATCATGTATCAGTTGAGGTTTTTTTGTTTTTGTTTTTGTTTTTAATTGCTCCATAAAAACGTCTATTTGGAATTTTTTTTTTAATTGGGAGAAGCTCTCTTCTGTATAGAATGCCTATTTCAAAATATTTCAGTGTTTTGTTTTCCTGTTGCATGACAGATTTAACTATTTTTTTCCAGCAGTCGTGGTGCATCAGAGTCCAGTGTTCTAGAAGAGGCAGTGTCTCCACCCTAATTTTACTTTTCTAATTCTGGTAGCTACAGGAATTTTTGAAAATTTTGTCTAAGTAGTCTTAACATTTTTTATGTAAAGAGCATTGAATTGTGCTATGTATAAATTTTCAAAATTTAAAAGTGAATCAACATTTTCAATCCTTGAATCCCAGCATTTTTGGGAGGCCAAGGTGGGTGGATCACGAGGTCAGGAGATCAAGACCATCCTGGCTAACACGGTAAAACCCAGTTTCTACTAAAAAGTCAAAAAATTAGCCAGGCATGGTAGTGGGCCCCTATAGTCCCAGCTACTCCAAAGGCTGAGGCCAGAGAATGGCATGAACCTGGGTGGCAGAGCTTGCAGTGAGCTGAGATCCCACCAATGCACTCCAGTCTGGGCAACATAGTGAGACTCTGTCTAAAAAATAAATAAATAAATAAATAAATACAATAAGAGAAAAAGAAAACATTTTCAATCAGCGCCAAGGGCTTCTTGAAGTTCCAATCAAGTGCTACAATAAATATTTGTAGATAATAGTCAATACTTATTCATGCTTATTTTAAACATATATTTAGGTGGAAATAGTTGTGGATGTATTAAGAGTAATGAAACAGAATTATAGCTTCATTTACTTGCCTTTTTACCATATATAAATCCTATCTTTTTTTTTTGTCCTCAGTATGGTGTCACATTTGAATAATGTGCATAATAAAGATTTCACATTGCTATAAAAATCAAGTCTGTGAATGCTACTTGTTTTATTTCTGGCAAAAATCTCTTCAGCAATTAAAGAAAATATTATAATCCACTGGTGTAGTATTGGGCATAAAATTGCCACTAGCACTTTGTAGTTACCTGTATAAAGTTATAAGTTTTCTGATTAGTTTTGCAACAAATTAAATCCATCTACCTATAAGATTAACAAGGCTGAAACTTGGGCAAAGTACAAAATAAGGGCCCCTGTGGAGTTGGTTATTTTTTCAAATGGATGGTACAAAAGTGTATGGGAAGATTTACTCAGGAATATAAAGAAACCTAGTTCTAACAGTTACTCTCTAGAGTAGCAGAGCTAAATATGTTACTCAAGATTTTATTTAACCTGTTAAATTATTAAGGGAAAGACCACAGTTATAATAGAAAAAAAAATCAAAAAGTTTGTCTCAGGTTTATTTGGTATCTTCATAATGTTCTCAGTTTCTTCCCTGGGGAGTTTCTGCCTTAGTTTACAGGTTTTTATAGTCAGAATTATTAAGATTCAATAAATTCTTTAATTCAAATTTCTAATAGTTTCTCTTTGCTGACTAAATGAACGATTAACAGTTTGTGTATGGAACACGCTGTGTTGGGAAACCAGGTACATTTTGACTTTGTCACTAGATTTAAGCATGTCTGTAGGGAGACTTCTTGGACCATTCTTCTTGACCACTGATTACATGGGGGAAAGGGAATGATTTTGAAATTAGGTATGCATTAATTTTATAAAATACATTGCTCTAAGAACCACTATTGGAACATATATGTAATTTAAAAGCCTAAAAACCGTGTTGACTTATAAAAATGAAATTTAGCAAGCACATCAAAATAAATCATCAGGTATGCTTTTAACACCAGGATACTTCAGACTCACATACAATATTGATGTCAGTACTGATGTACTTGTTATGATGATGATTGATAGGTCTTTTCTTTCTTATTCCTAAAATAATAAGTCATCTCAACCTTTACAAACTTTGACAAATCAAAATCTCTTAAATATGTTATCTTAAGCAAAAACTATAAATTTTTCTCAAGAGAGTGAAACATTTAAAAGACTCAAAGATCCATATAAACTTGGGATTTTTAATGCCTTTTACCTTCTTGTCTTCAATGGGGAAGAAAGATTCCCATTCCAAGAAGTTAAAATAAACCACAGAAGCCCTGGATGTCTTCCACCCACAGATTACCCTGTCCATGGGCATTGGCAACTTATCTGTTGACTCCTGGAAGTCAATAGATTGTTTCCACTGGAAGATTTTTATGTATTTCTCTAAAGAATTTTCACTGAGGGCAGATTTGTCTTTCATTTCTTCGTTACTCATTCTTAATTCATTTTTTAAATCTAATTCATTTTTTTCAATGTTCACTTATTCCTGAATCAACCTCTTTAAAACACATGGGCACCAAAGCAGGAAATACACAAATACATCTGTAAAACATTTTAAGTGTTTAAAAATGCAGTAATATAACCCCAGTTCTTAAATTACAGCATGTATGTCAGTGAACTAATTTTTAAAATTGAAGTCATTGCTATCATCAACGGAAGGCAAATAGGTCATCTCAATGAAGGAAGCAATTAATTTCCCTCAAGTGTCCTGTGCTTTAGATTTGAATTAACCAAGAATCTAGGGAACATTCCTATGTTGCTGTAATTCAAACAAGACTTAGAGTATGTGTTAATTGGACAGAGAAATTTATCTGCTAGGCCAGATTCAGAACACCGAAGGGAAGCAGAGGTCCAGAGGAAGGATGGAGGCAGTGTATTCCCCTGTAAGCAACCTTGGAATGGAAGCCACCTCCGCCCTTGGTTTCTTCTACTGCCTACTATCTGACATTGACAGCCTCTTGTTTAAGCTCTTTTTTTTTTGTTTGTTTAATTGGTTTTTGTTTATGTTTTTTGTTTTTTGTTTGTTTTGTTTTGTTTTGAAACAGAGTCCTACAAGTGCATGGCAGCCTTACTAGGGTTTTAGCAATTACTCGGATGTGGACCCTTTCCATATCTTTTATTCTGCTCCTGATCTCTTTACATAGCCTCACATCCACATTTCTGATACTTTCCCTCCATACACATGTAGAAATTCCAAAGCACCAGCTTCATCACAGGAGTAATTGTCCCAGTTCTTCGCTCATGCTCTATCTTCCATCCACCCAGTAACCAGCGCTGGCACATTCACACTCCCTGTCCTGTGACTGAAACAGGGGTCTTCCTCACCATCTCCCTGGAATACTGAAACAGCCCTGTCAAGGATCTCCCTGAATTCAGTCCCTGCCTGCCAGATACCTGTGGTCATCCGCACCAGGCATTCCCTGAAGGAAAGATATGTATCTCATGTGCAGTGTCTCTGCTCTGGTAGAGTCCAATGCCATGGTATTCTGGGCTCTGATAATCTGCCTTTTTCTTTCCAGATTGATTTCCTATAACACCACCAAGGTTGTACTAGAAATGTTTCATCTCTACCAACCCACTTGCTGGGGCCGGGTTATGGCTGTATCTTCCTTGCTTGGCCTTTGCCTTCACTGTCTCCTCAACCTGTGGCACCCTCATTCTGTCATCAGCCTTTAGGCTGATATGCTGTTGGAGACCCAAATGAAATTCCATCTCCTCCTTATTTCTGAAGTGAAAAGTAACCACTCCAGCACCTTACTTGCACAATATCTTGTACCTGCTTCTGGAAAATATACACATATTTGTTTCTCCTACTTCTATTTTTTCCAGGGAAGGCCCATATTTTAACAAATTGTCTTTTCCCTCTGCATCTGGGCATGGGTGCCTACATCTCAAATGTTAAAATAGACCTCATTCTCAGAGACAACTATGCTGACCTTTCTCTTCTGGTTCTAACCATAATCTATTTTTTTGTAAGTTAGCAATGTAAATAAGCAGAAAAATATATGGGTTCACCATTAGGACTCCAAACTTTTTGCTCGCCTTGTTCTAATGTCATCAGCAGGGACTGAGCTAGTTTCAAAAATAGGAGAAAAGCAACACAGTTTTTCTCTATCTACACCTGCCATCTCTTCTCAATCCTTCTCATAAAATTAAAATACCTGAAGAGACAGCTGATCATTCCTGCAGGCAGAAATGCAACATCCTCTGTGCTAGAAGAACAAGAAGAAAAAAGTTACTCATAAATGAGATTTCTTTCTTATATGGAATAGTAATTTCAAAATAGCAATGTTATTTAAGCACCACTTTATTAAGAAAGAAAGAGGAAGAAAAACTACTTCTTTGCTCTGGTGTATATTTTGTAACTACATGGTGGAATACTGAAAGATCTTTGGACACAACGGAAAGAAATGAAGTATGTCCATTGGGCACCTTATATCAGAAACAGTAAATTTCAGACTTTTCGATTTCCTTTGAGCCCAGATGAACAAGTGAAATGAGGAATATAAAAATTTCTCAATAACACCAATGCTACTCACTATGCTGTTTAATAATTTATTTTTATTATTATTATTATTTTTGACACAGACTCTCACACACTCGCCCAGGCTGGAGTACAGTTGAGTGGTCAGCTCAACGCAACCTCTGCCTCCTGGGTTCAAGTGATGTTTCTGCTTTAGCCTCCCAAGTAGCTGGCACTACAGGTGCATGCCACCACGCATGGCTAATCTTTGTTTTTTTAGTAGAGATCTAGTTTCACCATGTTAACCAGAATGGTCTTGATCTCCTGACCTCATGATCCACTCACCTCAGCCTCCCAAAATGCCATGATTACAGACATGAGCCACCATGCCCGGTCAATAATTTTTAAAGCCAATATTATAATCTACATTCTATCTCAGAGGCAGAACACCAAGTTATTCAGTTGAATTCCCTTATCTTATTGTGTTATTTTTACTCCCTTTCCCAGGTATGTGACAAATGGCTGCCTGCCAGAAACTCCCTCTTGTGGCCATGGCCCCTAGTCACCTGCTTCAGCCAACCCCTGCTGCTGCTGCAGTACTGGGTAATAGCTTACTGACCATCTGCCTCAGTGTCTAGAAATTCAGGATGACATGAGCTTAGTTTAATTCACTGTTGTTATGATCAGCCCCAAGGAAACTGCCCAGCAGAGACAGGCTCTAGATCAGGACTTACAGAGTGTTTTTCCAGAGCACATTTACTCTTGAATCAGCAAATCAAGCTCCTCAAAACCCCTTGCCTCTTTAAGTAATTCTGTATGTTTCTGAATGCCATGACTTTGACCAGAAAACTACTAACCAGATGTTTTGAAAATGTTTGTAAGATGTTGTATTTCCAACATTTGGGAGGGATGAAGAAGTGGCCTTACTTGTGAAAATATCTTTCATATTTGAAGAGTAAACACTATGCTCCCAGAAGAAAAGGGCCTGGCTGTTTGCTCAGCCCTAGAATAAAGGACAAATCTCCTACTATTATGGGAATTAAGGGACAGGAGAGACCAATGAGTGGAACAGGAGGATTTTATTGGGTGTAGCTTGACTTAGTGGAATAACATTTAAAGGCTGAGCCCTGAACAAACACAGGGCTTGACTTTTATACAAACACCCAAAGAGTGTTGGCCAGCTAGTGGCATGAAATCTGCAGGATGGGCAAGCAAGCTTATAGAAGCAGAACAGAGACAGTTTTGTTTTTTTTTTTAAGTGACAGGTGTTGTAACTCATGCATGTCTCATGACCTTAGCAATAATACTTGGATAGAAAAACAGTAACTTACAAAATTTTTCTAAACCTCCAGAAGTAGTTATAAAAATAGCTGTGAGAGCAGAACAAAGAATACTGGTGTGCAGTGAGAGTTCTAAAGAGGGGAAATTGATAAGAAGAACTTGTTTTTCTCATTCCTGCTCCTCAAATCCATTCTTTACAGGCCCTAGCCCTGCTAATAGTGCTATTAGAACCCTAACATGGTCTGGCTTACCACTGTGTGTTGGAGTGAGTCACAGAGAAAATGTTTTTTTTTTTTTTTTTGGTGGTGGTGGTGGTGTTTAACATTCCCTGCTTCATTTCCACCTTCGATGCTTTTCTCAAATGAGGTTTAATAGAGAATATAATCATCATTTAATTCTTCAAGGTGGGGTTGTTCCCTATTTGTCAGAGATTGGTATTTTGTTAGAGCCATTAGTTGAATGGTCATGTGTTTGTTCACAAAAGCCTCCATGGCTGCTTGAATGTTTTAAACAAGGAAGGTAAGAGACAAGAGAGAACAAGGGAGAATCCTAGTATATCCTAGTATGGCTAGAACTATTATTACTAAGGTCTTAAATTGTTCAAGGGATGAAACGAGTCCCTGAAGAGGAAAGCTGGAGACTACCCTTTCCATGTCTAGGCAGTAACATGGGCCAATTTTGGGATTTTGGCAGTTATATTCTTGATGACCTTTAATTTGGTATTAATTTCTAAGCAGCAATTCATTAGATTGAACTTTCCACATACCCCTCCTTCCTGGACTAGGAAGTAGTTTAAGGCTAGTCTATTTTAATGACTGGCATTCTTCATTTTTGTGGCTTGTTGGGCCAGCAGATTTAGGGCATTTGCAGTGTTATTAGTAATAATTTTCAGCACCACCTGTAACCTTATGATGTGGTAGAGCATACCATAGGGGTGCAGTATCACCGAATTCCATTTTCTGCCTGGGTGGCTGGGCCATAGTATTTGATTTTTTTTTAGGGGGCCATTTATTGTTTTACCAATTTCTTATGGTTATGCCTTTTGATTGTTTGTTTGTTTTGTATTTGTTTTATCATAGACTGGATACCCTAAAGATTCTCCCTGTTTGAAGGGGATTAGAAAGAAGACAGCCTAACTGTTCCTAGTAGCCAGGCCCCTGACCATTTAGCCAGCAATGGCCAACATGCCTATGGCCCACAGATACAGTAGAGGCCAGTGGGCACCTGCTGGGTATTGGGAGCATTAAGTTGGTACGAACAATGATTTAGAGAAGGGAATCAGGAAAATGGGCTTGGCTGGGGTGGTTTGGAATTATGCTTACCCCAACAGACAGTTTTTCCTATTGTTTTAGTGTAATATTGTTGTTCTAGGCAAGTTGACTTTCCTGCTGGGTCTGTAAAGGTTTTTCTCTGATGAGCAATGCAGAATTTTCTGATAATGGAGGTCTTTAAGAACCAGATGCTCTGGCTTGTGAACACAGGTTCGGGGGAAGAGACAGTAAGAGTGAAGTTATCGTGGGGTATTAGCTTTCTTGCCTCCCGTGGCCATTGGTGCCCCATGTTGGTCCCTCGTCAAACATAGCACGAGGAGATATGTAGGCTGTGGGCTCTATTTTCAGCCAATTGAACAAACAGGGTTCTGGTTAAGGGAGAGGGCTCAAATATTTTCTGGTTGATGTTTTTATAGAATGACTTAAAAACCTGGAGTTTTTGAGTGGAATGTATCCAAGATTTCTTGATAATATATCAATAGACTTTTGAGTCTGTTTTCTGGCCACTACCTTGTATTCCTAATGGAGTATTTAAACCTGTATTCCATATGGGCAGATCCGGTTTTAAGATGGTGAGATTTACAAGATTGCAACAGCTTGTCTTACAATTTTTGTTTCAGGTATATTGGTAAGTATGACTGGCCCTGGTGATTGTAGGCTAGAGGACTGAATTATGCAGTTCCAGCAAGTTGTCTGAGAAACTGTCAAAGCAAGCAAGGGGTGCACATATATTTTTTGTGACAACTATTACAGTGCTCTTTAGAACTGGAGATTATGGGAAAGGTTGTGCCCATCAATGTTAACTGGCACATATTAAAGGATAAGGACATAACTCCCCTGTGGGAGGATGAGACCTTGGTTTGGTGTAGCAGGTTTCCTTCTTTTAACCTGTGAACTTTAAAAGAGGTCCCAGGTAGGAATTTTGGGTTATAACATGCATAACTCTGGCCATTTCCTGGATCACAGACTGAGTAGGTTGTCTGGTTGTGAGTACAAGTTCCTAGGCGGGTCCCTGTACACTTTTAATAAGTGTGGTATAACAGGGTTTTGGTTATGGTGCTCCCTGATCGAGTATTGTGAGTGCAGTGGGGGCACTATTCTATGGTCTCCTTCTCTGACACAAATAAGGGGAGTATTACTGTTAGGAGGAAAACAAGTGGGCTTAGTTTTCCTTGTGCCTGGAGTAGGAACTAAGTAAAGAGTAACATGTTTATATCCAGGAGGAAAAGAAGAGGTTTTTACCTAAGGGAAGAGTGTGAAGAAAGCGACAGAGCAATAGTAAAACAACAATTTTATTTAAGATTTTTATCACTATTTTATTATTATTTTACTCCAGCTTCGACAGTACGTAGACTAGTCAGCTTCCAGGATGACTAGAGCAGGGCTGTTGACTCCTCAAGTATTAGCTGAGCAGGGACTGGTCAGCTTTTGGAGTGACCAGAGCAGGGCTGTCATCATTTCTCATGGCAACTTGGTCCTGTCATAGGATTAGCTGGCTCCAGTGATCTGGGTCATGTTGGCTGCCAGTTTCAACTGACTGTGGTGGATCCAACACACAGTTTCTGCAAATGTAACTGCAGTGGAAGTGGACAAGGTTAGAGTATGGGGCCCATCCCATGTGGGTCCTAAAGTGGTTGGATTTTATTTCTTACATGCACAGAGTCCCCAGGTCTAAAGTGGTATGCTGGGTTTGTTAGGCTTATGGGCAATTTTTCCCATACTCAGCCATGGACCACTTGCATGGCTGTCTTTAAGGCCTGCATTTTCCTTCTTAATTTCCCTAGTTCACAAAGATCACCCCTAATTTGAGCTACGATTGGGGGTGGCCGGCAGAAGATTCCATAGGACAAATATCCAGTTTGTTTGGTGGGGGTGTACCTGACTCAGAGAAGGACCATGGGCAGGACTTGATTCCATTCCAGATGGGTTTGTTGGCAATATTTTTTAGAAGCTGTTTGAGTGTTTGAGTGTCTAGTTCATGTATCCTACTTTTCCTGAGCTTTGTGGCACACAGGCTGTGTTTAGTTTCCATTTTATTTTGAACAGCCATGTTAGTCCCTGAATTATCTCGGCCATAAATTCCAGCCCATTTTCTGACCTTAGAGTTACAGGCAGTCTAAAGCTGGGGATAATATCTCTTAACCATACTTCAGTTACTTCTCCCGATTTCTCTGTTCGTGTGGGGAAAGGCTCAACCCATCCTGAAAATGTACAGACAAGCACCAGTATGTACTGATAGCCCCCTGATTGGGGCAGTTTGGTGAAGTTTATAAGAAGGTTTTCACAGGGTGTGGCTCCCATTTCCCAAATTACCAGGCGCCAAGTGGGCCCTTGTCATAGCTTGTTCTGGACACAAGTTAGACATTGTTTGCAGATGGATCAAGCGATGGCAGGGAGCCGCAGCACATAAAAATAGTGTCCTAATAGTGTTTTCAGTGACGTTTTACCCTTATGGGTTCCTTGATGAAATTGTCTATAAATTTTAGGGCCACTATTTCATGGTTGGCTAGCCTCCTGTTGGAGAATTTTCACTGTAACATTTTATATATTTTCCAGACCCTTGGGCAAAGCAAGTCTTCTCATTTGGAGGCAACTTGAAACCTCTGAGAAGGGAGGCTTTGGAGGTAGAGGCATAGCTATGGCTTTCTTCTTAAACTGCAGGGTAGTCATTGGTGCCCCTCTTGCCTCTCTCTATCTTTTTGTTCTTTTTGGCCTCCATTGTTCCTGCTTTTTGGTGCCCCCTGCAGTGCATAACAGCCATCTTCTTTGAAGCACATACAGTGCCTAAGAGTTGCAGAATTTTTTCTTTGTACTTTATTTTTTTGCCCACAGCCGTTAAGAGTCCTTTTTCTTTATATATAGCCCCATTGTCATGCAACGTGGCAAAAGTATATTTGGAATCTGTATAAACATTGACCATTTTGCCTTTTGCTAGCAGAATGCTCTCCTTAGGGTTATTAGCTCTGCCCTTTGGGCTGACGTTCTGGTGGGCAGTGGCTGAGCTTCTACCATTGAGTCTAATGTCATCACCGCATACCCAGCTTGCTGGACCCCTTTCAGTATAAAGCTGCTTCTGTAGGTACAGTATTTAACATCTGGGTCCCAAAGGGGTTCACTGTAAGGCCTCTCTGGATTCAGAGTACCGCGTATACTGTTTCCATAGAGTCATGAAAGGGGACTCCAGGTTCAATCGGGAACAGGATAGCCAGGTTAAGGGTGTTTATTATTTTGAAAGTTATGTGGGATTTTTTGCATAAGAGCACCTGGTACCGAGTCATTCTCAGACTTGATAACTAATGGTGCCCTGTCTAATCCATTAAAGTTAGAACTGAATGTGGTACCCGGATGGTCACTTGTTGTCTTAGAGTCAGTTTTTTAGCTTCCTGTTCCAATAGAGAGGTGGCAGCTAGTGCCCTAAGGCAAGGAGGCTACCCTAGGGCCACGGAGTTCAATTGTGTGGATAAGTACATCACTGGGTGATGTTGTGATTTCACGACTTGAGTCAGGACCCCTATAGCCAATCCCTTTTGTTCAGGAAGAAAGTCTTGATTATATTTGGCAGTCGTATGGTTAGGGCCTAAGTTAAGGCTTCTTTGGGTTGTTTAAACACCTTCTTCTCCTGGACAACCTCCCAAAGGAGGGGTTCCCTTTCCCCCCTCTTTGTGCCTTTATATAAGGGCTTGGCCATTAGTAAGAAATTTGGGATCCACATAGAGCAGAACCCTGCTTTCCCCAAGAATTTTCTTATTTGGCACTGGGTGGCCTGAGTTGGGAGTGCATAAACCCATTGCTTTTGCTCACTGTTAAGCCAGTGTTCCCCTTGGCTTACTATGCAGCCGAGATAATATTGGATGCTTTCTTGGCAAAATTGGGCCTTCTTTCTGAATACCTTATAACCAGTTTTCCATAAACATGGTGGAGGAAGACTTGGGTTCCTTGGTAGCAGTCCCCTGGGGTTGGGTCTGCCAGGAGAAGGTCGTTTATATATTGTAGCAAGGCGCAGTTGTCATTTGGTGGGGTGTGGGCCTTGAGGTCTGATGCCAGTGTGTTTCCAAAGACTGTGGGAATCTAGTCCATGTGAGCTGCTCCCCCATGCCTGTGACTGAATCGTGCCATTGAAATGCCAAGATGGGCTGACTAATTGGTGCCAGATGAAGACAGAAAAAAGTATTCTTTAAGTCTAGGCTAGTAAATTAGGCAGCACTTGCCAGAATGAGTCCTAGTAGTGTGTACAGGTTTTGT
This sequence comes from Pongo abelii, assembly GCF_028885655.2. Taxonomy (NCBI): domain Eukaryota; kingdom Metazoa; phylum Chordata; class Mammalia; order Primates; family Hominidae; genus Pongo; species Pongo abelii. The sequence continues at coordinate 44,839,817 of NC_072009.2, read as the reverse complement.
ACCACCAGGTGGATGATTACAGTAGCCTGGTTCACGTCATGTAAGTTTTGCACTGGCTTATGTTTACCAGATCCTGGATTTTGTATTGGTAGGAGTAGAGTGTTCCAGGTTGACTGGCACCAGAATAAGATTCTGTGTTTGAAGAGTCACTTTAAATGTTTGTGAATGCCCGTGTGTCTTCTCAGGGAAATGGGTATTGGTAAACCTCAAGTGTAGTTGCTCCCGGTTTTAGCTTTACTATTACCGATGCCTGATTTACGGCCAGCCCCAGTGGGTTATTCTTAGCCCATACTCCAAAAGTTTTACTAGGTAGCCTAAATAACTGGCTTATGAGACAGTTCTGGTGATTGTTATGTGTATATTCTTTATTCCTCAGCCTGAGTAACGATGAGGGTTAACGCCATGACCTTTGGGTGAGTTAGGTGTAAAGTTATATCCTAGTGTGTCCCAAAAGCAATCTGTGCTTGCAGTTTCTGGAGCAGGTCCCTTCCAAGTAGGGGAACTCCACAATTTGGGAGGTATAGGAATTCATGTTGGAGTTCTTGTCCCCCTATGACACACCTCCTTGGCCAGAAAAATGGCCTCTTTTCTGGGACCTCTGTAGCCCCAATAACATTTGCATCATGTTTAGATAGTGGCTCTATGGGCTGTGTCACTGCTGAGTGTTTAGCGCTAGTGTTCACCATAAAGTCCATCCGTTGCTCCCCTACTTCTTCTGTGATCATGGGCTCCTGGGGTCCTTGGGAGATGGAGTCCAGTCTTGCATTGTCTTCATGTATTTCAGTCTCTGCCAGCCTGATCGAGTTGATGCCTGGCCCCCTTAGGGTGTGGTGGTCCTTGGCTGGCCGTTTTATAGATTTATGTCCACTGTTATTTCTTTTATTGCCCTCTAAACACTTATTTTTCCAGTGTCCCCTCTTTTTGCATTGTGTACATTGATTCCTATCTAGTCTCAGCTGACTTTTGAGTCTCTGCCCTATTTGGCCCCTTCCACATCTGCATCTGCATCTGCGTCTGCTTGTGATGAGAGCATCCCTTTCCATGAGGGCTGCCACTAGCAGATTGGTCTTCTTCCTGAGTCTCCAATCAGCCTCCTTTGTGCCTCCTGGTCACAATTAACGTACACCTTGGTGGCCACTTCTAAAAGCTGGATTGCATTTATTCTTGCAAAACCATCTAGCTTTTGCAGTTTTTACCTGATATCCCCTTGGGCTTGTCCTACCAATGCTGTATTTACCAACTGCTGATTCTTAGTATCCTCAGGGTCAAATGGAGTGTAAAGCCAGAATGCCTCACAGAGTTTCTAATAAAATTTGCTAGGGCTCTCATCAGTTTCCGGAAGCACTTTTGAGATTTTTCCTATATCGACTGTCTGTTTTCTGCCTTCCTTTAGACTTTGCAGGAGTGCTTCTCAGTACCTCTGCAGGTGCTGAAACTGGGTCAAAGCATGTGTGTCCCATTGAGGGTCTTCTTCCGGGAACCAGACCTGAGCATATGCCTGGAATAGCACTTTGGCTTCTAGCCAGTGGAGGGTTGACTGAGCCATCCATCGGTGCTCTTTGGTGTTAAACAGCAGCAAGAGAAGCTGTTCACTATCTGGCCAAGTTGGACTATGTGTCTGGAAAACAGACTGCATCAGATCTAAGAGGGCCCGGGGCTTCTCCGTGTAAGAGGGAATCTGGGGTTGCCAGTTTAGGGGATCAGTGTTTGAAATAGGCTGGTAGATGGAGGTCCATTGCCCCCCTTGAATATGGCCATGTTCTTCATAGTAGAGGGGTCCCCAAGTCTCCTTGAGAGGCATCTGCAGAACCAGGGCATGGCCAGACCAGAGGCAGCTCTCTTGATTATTTCGACAGTCCTCCTTGACCCCTTGAGGCAGGGGCTCTGATTTCTCCCTTTGGGGTGAAACCTGGGGTGTGTCATCTTCTGAACTGACTCCCCAGATGCCATTGGCCTTGGTAAAAGGAGGCAGATAGGGGTATAGGGAGGAGGGATTTCTGTCTCCTCTTGTGGTTTCTGTAAAGCCAGTTTTTCTTGCCCTTCTGGTGGCTTTTCCTTTTTCTCCATAGCTGCTGGTGAAGCTGATTCCTCTTTTACTTTAGGCTCAGCTCGAGCCACAAGTGTTTTGCAACAAGCCATCAGGCAGGACCGCAGCCATCCTGCTGGAGTTTGGAGGATATTTAGCCATGAGTGAAGATAAGAAAATTAGTCTAGATGCCCTGGCTGTCCTCCGACCCCAGTCACCACTCGATGTACATGGCCAATTGTTCCCCTATCTATTGTTCTTTCAGCTGGCCACATGACACTAAAAGAGGGATACTCTATTTCACAAAGAGTCTTGTATCTCTGGGGAGTCAACTTGATCCTATAATTCCCTTCTTAAACTTTTTAACACACATTATAATGGGGTAGGTTTTGACGACTTCCCTCCCATTTCCTCGCAGTTATGGTGCCATGCACTTACACTTTTACTTTTTCTTCAGACTTATTAGACAGGCTCCCTTGCAGGAGTATTTCAGGTGCTGCTTAACTTTAACGGAGGGTTTGTATAAACCCTGCACCACCACAATCACTAAATTGTGGGGTGCCTCACTAAACCATATGTGCTAGTTCCAGAGGACATTTGCCAGTAGTTCTGGTCAGTCCCACACTTCACTCAGGATGTACGTTCTATGCTAAGAGGCCAGCAACCCCACACATATCACCCTACTCTTGCACACGCATTCACACACTTTCCCACTCTCAGTTCCTCTTCATAGGTTGGGGTATAGGTTTCATTTGAATTAGTGAGCAAATCTTGCTTCCTGGGTCAGATAACTAGACACACGCTGGGAGGTGATCAGGCTCCCATACCATCTTTATGGGATGGGTCCTTCCTTGGGCCCGAAACCTTCCCATGGTTCAGCAGCATGCTGTGCGTGGCATAGTCCTGTAACCCCTTAGGTTCCATTGTTCTGGAATAGCTTCATTATTCCTTCTAGAAGTGTTTTTTGGATTTGTGTATTGGGAAAGTCATACTCTCCTGGTATTTTGACTGGGAGAGAACAGGATTTCCTTGAAGCGCTTTTTATCTTTGCCTATTGGAGATTCTCGATTAAAAGCTCCCACAGTCCATCATCTGGGATATACGGAAGACCTAAAAGGATCCAGTAAATTTATCGTACTATCACACTTCAAGTCGTGAAGTCCTGAGAGAAATTGTCTTCCTCTTTCTACGTTTCAGAGTCTGTCTTTGTTTTCTTTTTTTTTTATTTTTTATTTTTTATTTTTTATTTTATTATTATTATACTTTAAGTTTTAGGGTACATGTGCACAATGTGCAGGTTAGTTACATATGTATACATGTGCCATGCTGGTGTGCTGCACCCATTAACTCATCACTTAGCATTAGGTATATGTCCTAAAGCTATCCCTCCTCCTTCCCCCCACCCCACAACAGTCCCCAGAGTGTGATGTTCCCCTTCCTGCGTCCATGTGTTCTCATTGTTCAGTTCCTACCTATGAGTGAGAATATGCAGTGTTTGTCTTTTTGTTCTTGTGATAGTTTACTGAGAATGATGATTTCCAATTTCATCCATGTCTCTACAAAGGACATGAACTCATCATTTTTTATGGCTGCATAGTATTCCATGGTGTATATGTGCCACATTTTCTTAATCCAGTCTGTCATTGTTGGACATTTGGGTTGGTTCCAAGTCTTTGCTATTGTGAATAGTGCCACAATAAACACACATGTGCATGTGCCTTATAGCAGCATGATTTATAGTCCTTTGGGTATATACCCAGTAATGGGATGGCTGGGTCAAATGGTATTTCTAGTTCTAGATCTCTGAGGAATCACCACACTGACTTCCACAAGGGTTGAACTAGTTTACAGTACCACCTACAGTGTAAAAGTATTCCTATTTCTCCACATCTTCTCCAGCACCTGTTGTTTCCTGACTTTTTAATGATTGCCATTCTAACTGGTGTGAGATGGTATCTCACTGTGGTTTTGATTTGCATTTCTCTGATGGCCAGTGATGGTGAGCATTTTTTCATGTGTTTTTTGGCTGCATAAATATCTGCTTTTGAGAATTGTCTGTTCATGTACTTTGCCCACTTTTTGATGGGGTTGTTTGTTTTTTTCTTGTAAATTTGTTGGAGTTCATTGGAGATTCTGGATATTAGCCCTTTGTCTGATGAGTAGGTTGTGAAAATTTTCTCCCATTCTGTAGGTTGCCTGTTCACTCTGATGGAAGTTTCTTTTGCTGTGCAGAAGCTCTTTAGTTTAATTACATCCCCTTTCTCAATTTTGGGTTTTGTTGCCATTGCTTTTGGTGTTTTAGACATGAAGTCGTTGCCCATGCCTATGTCCTGAATGGTAACGCCTAGGTTTTCTTCTAGGGTTTTTATGGTTTTAGGTCTAACGTTTAAGTCTTTAATCCATCTTGAATTAATTTTTGTGTAAGGTGTAAGGAAGGGATCCAGTTTCAGCTTTCTACATATGGCTAGCCAGTTTTCTCAGCACCATTTATTAAATAGGGAATCCTTTCCCCATTGCTTGCTTTTCTCAGGTTTGTCAAAGATCAGATAGTTGTAGATATGTGGTGTTATTTCTGAGGGCTCTGTTCTGTTCCATTGATCTATATCTCTGTTTTGGTACCAGTACCATGCTGTTTTAGTTACTGTAGCCTTGTAGTATAGTTTGAAGTCAGGTAGCGTGATGCCTCCAGCTTTGTTCTTTTGGCTTAACATTGACTTGGTGATGCAGGCTCTTTTTTGGTTCCATATGAACTTTAAAGTAGATTTTTCCAGTTCTGTGAAGGAAGTCATTGGTAGCTTGATGGGGATGGCATTGAATCTATAAATTACCTTGGGCAGTATGGCCATTTTCACGATATTGATTCTTCCTACTCATGAGCATGGAATGTTCTTCCATTTGTTGGTATCCTCTTTTATTTCATTGAGCAGTGGTTTGTAGTTCTCCTTGAAGAGGTCTTTCATGTCCCTTGTAAGTTGGATTCCTAGGTATTTTATTCTCTTTGAAGCAATTGTGAATGAGCGTTCACTCATGATTTGGCTCTCTGTTTGTCTGTTATTGGTGTGTATCAGAATGCTTGTGATTTTTGTGCACTGATTTTGTATCCTGAGACTTTGCTGAACTTGCTTATCAGCTTAAGGAGATTTTGGGCTGAGACAATGGGGTTTTCTAGATGTACAATCATGTCATCTGCAAACAGGGACAATTTGGCTTCCTCTTTTCCTAATTGAATACACTTTATTTCCTTCTCCTGCCTAATTGCCGTGGCCAGAACTTCCAACACTATGTTGAATAGGAGTGGTGAGAGAGGGCATCCTTGTCTTGTGCCAGTTTTCAAAGGGAATGCTTCCAGTTTTTGCCTATTCAGTATGATATTGGCTGTGGATTTGTCATAGATATCTCTTATTATTTTGAGATACATCCCATCAATACCTAATTTATTGAGAGTTTTTAGCATGAAGTGTTGTTGAATTTTGTCAAAGGCCTTTTCTGCATCTGTTGAGATAATCATGTGGTTTTTGTCTTTGGTTCTGTTTATATGCTGGATTACATTTATTGATTTGCATATATTGAGCCAGCCTTGCATCCCAGGGATGAAGCCCACTTGATCATGGTGGGTAAGCTTTTTGATGTGGTGCTGGGTTTGGTTTGCCAGTATTTTATTGAGGATTTTTGCATCAATATTCATCAAGGATATTGGTCTAAAATTCTCTTTTTTGGTTGTGTCTCTGCCCGACTTTGTTGTCAGGATGATGCTGGCCTCATAAAATGAGTTAGGGAGGATTCTCTGTCTTTCTACTGATTGGATTAGTTTCAGAAAGAATGGTGCCAGTCCCTCCTTGTACCTCTGGTAGAATTAGGCTGTGAATCCATCTGGTCCTGGACCCTTTTTGGTTGGTAAGCTATTGATTATTGCCACAATTTCACAGCCTGTTATTGGTCTATTCAGAGAGTTAACTTCTTCCTGGTTTAGTCTTGGGAGGGTGTATGTGTTGAGGAATTTATCCATTTCTTCTAGATTTTCTAGTTTATTTGCATAGAGGTGTTTGTAGTATTCGCTGACAGTAGTTTGCATTTCTGTGGGATTGGTGGTGACATGCTCTTTATCATTTTTTATTGGGTCTATTTGATTCTTCTCTCTTTTCTTCTTTATTGGTCTTGCTAACGGTCTGTCAATTTTGTTGTTCCTTTCAAAAAATCAGCTCCTGGATTCACTAATTTTTTGGAAGGGTTTTTTGTGTCTCTATTTCCTTCAGTTCTGCTCTGATTTTAGTTATTTCTTGCCTTCTGTGAGCTTTTGAATGTGTTTGCTCTTGCTTTTCTAGTTCTTTTAATTGTGATGTTAGGGTGTCAATTTTGGATCTTTCCTGCTTTCTCTTGTGGGCATTTAGTACTATAAATTTCCCTCTACACACGGCTTTGAATGTGTCCCAGAGATTCTGGTATGTTGTGTCTTTGTTCTCGTTGGTTTCAAAAACATCTTTATTTCTGCCTTCATTTCATTATGTACCCAGTATGGCATGTTGCATTCTAACTGGAAATTCTAAAAAGTGAAAGTTATACAAAGGCTTTTAAAGTACCATGGATAACAAATCTAATGCAAATCATGGGAAGATATTATTACAGAGAATGACATGATGTGATTTACCTAGTATAAAATGATTGTATAAAATAAAGTCTTCACCAAAATTATATAATCTCAAAGAAGTCTTTATAATATATGTGAAATAGCCAATGATTGATAGCATATATATAATGTAGGTCAAGGAAGAAAAGATAGAATACCTGCCATACACTTGGGAAGATAATATATTTGGCAATGCTTCCAGAAAATATAAGCAAAATATGTCTTGCCACAATTGCTGAAAAGATATAGTCATAACGCCTTTGTAAGAGGTTTTATTTCTTAAGTAATGAGTGATTTAAAAGAAATCAAGCACTTCTTTCTAGATCTCTGGATCAAAGTGAAAATTTGCAAAAGCAACGCTTACGAAAGCAAGAGATTATAAGTGTAAGACAAAATTATTTTCAATATAAACCCAATATCAAGAAAGAAATCATTTCTGAGGTTTGGACTCCAATAATATTAGTTTGAGATCAACATTGGTAGTTTGTTGAAATAGTCAATTGAGGAGTAATGTTGGATATACTCCCAGGAAAGAGACCATTTCTTTGTTTAGTGGGGCTGGACACCCTTCCTAAATAATTAGTGAAAGTAGGGGTTGTTCAGACATTTAGTGGGAACATTTGAGTCAATACCAAAAGCCATGCCCACAGATACTAGGATCTAACACAGAATGAGGTTTTTATTCAAAGACATGGGAGAAAAAATTCATATCTCAACCTCTATCCTGTGTGATCTTCTAGACTGAGGAGAGGATTTTCACATTACCTAAAATATATAACTTACTCAAAATCAGAAACTGGTATAAAATACTAGATATGAACAATTAAGTTCTTAAAAACCTGGAAAGATTAATGTAAAACCGCCCCCCCCCAAGAATAACTTTACATTCAAGAACTTAAGATTGCTTTACCACTTCAAAGGCAGCATTGCTAATTCAATGGTGGACATTCCATGCCCTATGGGCTAGTCTAGGAAGACACTTAGGCATCACACTCAAAAATAAAAAGTTAAATCAAGAGTCTTCATAATAAGTAAGCTTAGGTATTGTTTGAGATGAAGAAATAGAATCTAAAGGCAAAAACAGGTGGGTAGCAGGACACAAATAAATGTTTTAAATAGACAATTATTCATCATTGAAAAGTGAAGCACATGCTAAAGGAAATCAAAGAATTTTTTGTTTGTTTCTTAAACAGTAGATTCAGCATAAATGTAGCAAGAATAAGTAGTTTCCTAAGTAGATCTCAAAGTAAGGTTGCCACATTTAGGGGGGAAATACAGGAATTTAAATGTCACATTTTAATTTGAAATTTGACAATTTATTGACAAACAGCTAATAATTATTTTTAGTATAAGTCTGTCCACGCAATATTGAGAATATTACTAAACTATAAGAACATTGAGAATTATACTAAAATGCTTTCTGTTGTTTATTTAAAATGAAAAGGTAACTGGGAAGCCTTCATTTTATCCGGTGACCATATATGAAAGAGAAGTTATGAAAGTCAAGCTCAGAGTAGGAAGTTTTCATCTGCATTTATAAAAAACACCATAAGACAAAAATGTGTAGAAAGGGCAATAGGCAGAATACAAAAATAATCTCTACACAGAATATGATTCCACATACATTATTGGTATTTAAAAATAAGTTTTCAACTCACAAAGACTATGCAAATATCAAAGACTTATCAAAAAACCAAGGGAAAGAAGAATAACAGTTTCCTTCTTTCTTGTTTTAGAAGGAAGGAAAATAAACCTCCGAGTGAAGGAGGTATTACAATATTTTTTTTTTTCCCATGGGGCTAATCAATGTTTTACTTTGTTAGAAAAAAGTCAGCTAACTGGGTCCTACTGACTAACTACAGAAAAAGTAGAAATATCGTGATTAATGTCAAAAGCAGGAAAATAAATAAATATGAGTAAGAAAATTAAATCAACACAGTTAGGGAAAACAGGTGGTGGGTGGGGAGAGGAAGAGAAAAACTAAGGCAAACAGGAGGCAAAGGCAGAGACAAAGAAAATCTAGGGTAGAACAACTGTCTAATCAGATATTGGTTATGTAGATAATAGAGTAACCATATTAGATGTAAACTGTTTAAATTTCTGTGTTAAAATATAAAATACTCATATTAGATTGAGAAAAAAATGATTTTACCTAGAAATAAACACACTGAAATATTGAAAATAAAGCTTTAGAGAAAATTAACAAGTATTTATCAAAAAAGTAAGGCCACTGATATTATACGAGGCAAATGAGATTTTTTAAGAAAAATGCAAGCAATAAAGAGGGGTAATAATATAAAACTTGTAAGGTGACAGACAAAATTAAAAACATCAACATATGAAAAAACTTTTAAAGATAATATAACAGTCAGAAATTTAAATGCCTCAGTAGCACTGACTCAGTATACACCTGAGGCAAATTTTATGAAGATCTATTTAGGTAGACAAATCCCAATTGCAGTGACAGGTGTTTATTATATTACTCACCTAGACTGATGAGTATACAGACATGTAAGAGTTAATAGAAATACTTTGCAATGTTTGTGTACTTACTTTTCTTCAGTTTTTTAATGTGAAGCCAAGTAGTAGAGCACACTTTTAGGATTCTACTAGCTCTGCTAGCAGAGCAAGTATTCATACAGAATAACCCTCTTCCCTTTAACATCAAGTACATCTAACTAGCACTTTGTTTTGCCTTCTCACATGCTCACTAGACATCATGCTCACCCTTCTCTTCCAGATCCACTTTCTGATGATACTGTTTTCTGACTGGGCTTACTTGGATGTCAGCAAAATGCAGGCTTACCAGGATATCAAAGCAAAGAAAGAACAGGAACTACAATATATCCAGTTTCAGTAAAAGAAGTAACTCAATTCTTACACATAAATGTTTGCCGGGGTGTTTCAGCCAATGCATTTACAGCTCTGACAAATTATGAGACAGCTGCTCTGCATTACAGATGAGTATTCCACCAAACTAATGTAGACATTCAAACACCTCACTTTCTGTCTCAAGCTGCTGGGATGTAGCACCTGGAGTACCTTCCAGTGAGTAAATCTTTTTCTTTAGAGCAAATATTGGAAGTTTTATGTTAGCCATTTTAAAAGGCAACACTTTGACAAAATGACCTTTCATTCTTTGGAAATTTGGGGCGCATTCACATTTACTGCTAGAACGTATCTCCCGAGACACTCAATGAAATATGTGATACTCTTTGACACGGACTGGTGACATGCCAGCGTCAAAAGATGAGACCATAAATTTACATATATGCCATCTATTCCCAAATAAGTTGTTCTCTACATAGGAAGTAAAGTGAAATTGGTGTGAAGTTTCAATTCTGACAGCTGACATTTATTAAACTTTGGCTCAAAGGTAGTGTGATTTGCCTCATGACTGACTTTTTAAATTAGCTTTCTCTCCCAAGTCAATGTTCCATTAATTTCCTCAGCCAATAAGAAAATATTTTTCAGTAATGCTAAAATTAGCTCAATCTGCTGACTCTACTACTAAAGAATCTGGATTCAGATTCATTGACAAGAATTCCAGAAGCACTTTTATAATAGGTTTTATTTCAACAAAATACTGATCCAGTTTTTATTATCTTTGAGAATTAAATGTCAGCTCTGCCTTAAGGAGTATTTGGTATATACATTTTTCAGAATTTATATCATAACCAGAGACCCAAATATCTTTCATAGAATTTTGTTCTATTTTTTTTATATTAAGAATTGTTACCTTACCAAAATGACCACCTTTTTAAACCATCTTTCAGTGGTCTGCGTAAACAGTTTCATAGCAATTATCTGAAACCTAATTTAAAATTGGCCACAGACATCTAACCTCCTACTGTTACAGACTTGAAGCTGTAGATAATTTAAATTAGGGTTGGCATTTCATTTTTTCTTTCCTATATCTTAATTTCTTGGAATAATAAAGTTTGATGTTCCACAAGAAAACTACTTGAGTTTAAGTCATTTTCAAAAGAAACTTGCCATCTGCATTATTGTGTTCCAGACATTAGGTGACTATAGGTACTGGGTGTTAGTGATGGTAAACTCTGTGCAGTTCTTTATGAAATAGTATATATAATTGTTAGGTATATCAGTGCTTTTCAAATGGGTTGCTTAATATAGGATCCACTATGTATATTTATGTTAAAAGGTAACTTGTGATTTGGCTGTTTCCTGGATTTTAGAATACCACAATGCAGAAATGTATTCAAAATTAAGAAAAGAAGTAAACTTTTATCTGGATGCTATTAAATTTGAACATCAGGTGCCATATATCAGTAGATATTTTCTTTGTTTTCTTTTTTTTTTTTTTTTTTGGTTACTTCATAAAAACGCCTGTTTGGGATATTTTCTTTTAACTGGGAGAAGCACTCTTCTGTACAGAATGGCTATTCTAAAATAGCTACGTGTTTTATTTTCCTGTTGCATGACAGATTTAACTATTCTTTCCAGCAATGGTGGTGCCTTCAGAGTCTAGTATTCCAGAAGAGTTAGTGTCTCGAGCGTAATTTTACATTTCTAATTCTGGTAGCTATTATCAGAAACTTTTGAAAGTTTTGTTTATGTAGCCTAGTATTTTTATTGTAAACAGAATTAAATTTTGCTATGTAGAAATTTTTGTAACCTAACAGTGAATCCATATTTTCAATCAGTGTCAAAGGCTTCCTATAGTTCTACTAAAGTGTTACAATAAATAATTGTAGATAATAGTCGATATTTGGGTATGCTTAAAGATCTATACTTGTGAAAATTGTAGTGGATGTATTAAGAGAAATGAAATAAAAGTATAGCTTCATTCATGTGCCTTTTTACCATATATAAATTGCTTGCCTTTTTACCATATATAAATCCATATATGAAAATAGTAGTGGATGTTTTAAGAGAAATGAAATAAAAGTATAGCTTCATTCACTTGCCTTTTTACCATATATAAATCCAATCTTTCTTTGTCCTCAGTGTGGTGTCACTTTTGAATAATGTGCATAGTAAAGATTGCACATTGGTATGGAAATCAAGTCTGTGAGTGCTACTTTGTTGATTTCTGGCAAAAATCTCTTCAGCAATTTAAGAAAATATTATAGCCTACTGGGCTGTATTGGACATAAAAGTGCCACTAGCACTTCTGTAGTTTTCTGTAGAAAGTAATAGCTTTTCTGATTAGTTTTGAAACAAATAAATGCCACCTACCTATGAGCTTAACAAGGCTTGAACTTTTGCAAATTGCAAATGATCAAGGCCAGTGTGTAGTTGTTTATTTTTCAAATCAAAGGTATAAAAATAGAAAGATTTACTCAGAAATATATAGAAAACCAGTTCTAATTGTTACTCTCTAGAGTTGCCGAGCTAAATAAGTTACTCAGAATTTTATTATATAATCTGTTTGAACTCCTTGTCTGTCAACATAATTCTGAATTTGGGTTCTCTGCATCTGACCTTTTTTAGTGAGGCCTAGCATTTGTCACTACTGACACATGGCCACTCCTAATTGAGGTGCTGACTCTGGATCATCACCCTTTATTCTGGCATGACAGAAAAACAGTCAGCAGTTCAATTAGTGTGCTATTTGTCACACTGCTTACTGCCTATTGTTTCAGTAGCATTTTGTGCAATTATTTGTCACATGAATAGAGGAAACTGTAAATAATACACAGATGAGATCACAAGTGCCTATAAATTATCCACAGTGATTCTGCCACAAAAGCTAGGACACTCTACAGGTTTGAGTAGAGATTTCTTTTGCAGTTCTACGTGGTAAAAGCTAACTTTTAAAAAATAAAAATAAAATCAATTGTAAAGGAGGAGCCCAGTTTTAAAAAACTAATGAAATACTTGAAGCCCATTCATTAAGTATGAGGACCAAAATTTCCACAATAGATATGCTATCTGAGTATGTTCCTGCTGCTATAACACAGTACCTTGGACTGGGTAACTTATAAAACTGGAAAGAAATCAATTTCTTACAGTTTTAGACATTGGGAAGTCCAAGATCAAGGCACTGATAGGTCCAATGTCTGGTGAAGGTCGGTCTCTTCTTCCAAGAAGGCACCTTGTTGCTGTGTTCTCCAGAGAGGACAAATACAGTGTTCTCTAATGGTGGAAGGGCTAAAAAGCCTAGTTACTTCCATTGAGTTATTTTATAAGGTCTCTAATTGAACTCTTAATCTCCTCCCAAAATCCCCACTTTTTAAGTCTATCACACAGGGGCAGTTAAATTCCAACATATAAATTCTGGAGCGAAACATATATTCAAGCCACAGGTGTCAAATGGAAAGACCAGAGGCAATATTGTACTATTTCTAATGCCTATAAAAATGTATATTTTAATGTTCAGATAGAAAACAGGAATGTGCTTGGAAAAAATGACCTCTTGTTTTAAAGATTACAGCCCCACTCTTTGGCAGGAAAGAACACAGCTTACCCTTCTCAAATGTAAGGCTAGATTTGACCAATATAATTGGTTATACTTATCTAAAAATTCAGTAGAAAAATAAGAAGGCTTTTTAAAAAAGACCAGCTCTTTTTAGTATAATGAATGAGACATTTTATGACTGGAAAAGGGGGTATCACTTGACTTGCTTATTCTCGGTTCATATACTATAGTACCAAATACAATTAGGAAAAACAAATACACTGGATTACACACCGATTTTTATTCAGAGTTCTGTCTGATGACAGAGAAACCTTTACCAAGGAGTAAATGTTATGTAACTTCTCATCATATTAAAATTAGAAGCTGGGGAGCAAACCTGGTTACCAAGAGTCATCTGGTTCTTCATGAGAAAAGCCTGATTACATTAATAAAGCAAAGACAAAAATTAAAATGTAAAAATTTTGAAAATCTGTGTTAGATTTATTTGGTATCTTTATAATGTTCTCAACTTATATCCTGGGGAGTTTCTGGCCTAGCTTATAAATTATATTAGGAACAATTTCACAAGTTAAAAACCTCAATCCATTCTTTTTATAGTCAGTAATTCTGACTGATTCAATAACTTCTTACAGGCAACCTCAAATTTCTAACCATTTCTTTTAGCTGACACAATGAGCAATTAACTGTTCACATACAAAACACAATACGTGGGGAAACCAAGTCCGTTCAACTTTGTCACTAGATTGAAGCATGTCTATAGGAAGCCTTCCTGAACCATCTTTCTTGAGCTCTGATTACATGGGGAAAGGGAAGAATTTTGAAATTAGGTATGCATTAATTTTATGATATACATTTCTCTAAGAAGCATTTTTGAAACATATATGTCACTTAAAAGCCTAAAAATGTCGTGACTTATAAACATGAAATTTAGCAAGCACATCAAAATAAACCATCAGATATGCATTTAACACCATGATACTTCAGACTTATATAAAATATTAATGTCAGTACTAATGTACTTGTTATATGATAATAGTTGTTTTCCTTCTTGTTCCTAAAAAACATGAAAAACCCTACCTTTACAAACGTTGATAAATGAAAATCTATTAAATATTTTGTCTTAAGAAAAAAAAATGTATAATTTTTTTTCAAAACAGTAGTACCTTTAAATGACTCAAAGTTCCATGTGAAATTTAGATTTCACCTTTTTGTCTTCAATGGAAGAGAAAGATTACTCGGATGTGGATTCCTGTTCCAAGAAGTTAAAATAAACCACAGAAGCCCTGTGTGTCCCCCGCCCACAGCGTGTATGCCACTGAACTAATTTTTTATAATGGAAGTCATTGCTATCATCATTGGAAAACAAATAGGTCATCTAAATGCTGGAAGCGATGAATTTCCCTCAAGCGTCCTGTGCTTTAGACCTGAATTAACCAGGAATCCAGGGAACATCCATATGTTACGGTAATTCAAGGAAGACTTAACAAGTGTGTTAAGTGGACAGAGTAATCCCTCTGATAGGACAAGAATCAGAACACAGAAGGGAAGAAGAGAACCTGAGGAAAAAGGGAGGCACCAAATGCCCCTGGAAGGAGCCTTGGACTGGCAGCCATCTCTGCCCTTGGGCTCTTCTGGTGCCAGCTAGCTGACCCTGACAGCCTCTTCCTTAAAGTCTGTTTTCAAAGCAATGTTCTGAAGCAAAGAACAGTCTACATTTTTTACAGCCTTATTTAAGGATCAGATGAGAATGCACAAAAATTACCTTCAAAAACAATCATATACTATTAAACTCCTAAGCTGCATATTCTATGCAGCCTTTCTCATGGCTTGTAAGACAAGAAGAGGACAGGGGTGACTTTCAGGGCACCTGCCACTCCTCTGACTTTGGACACTAATTGACTCCCTTCCCTGACCTCAATGTATTTACGAAAGGTGTACAATGCAGGAACTTGTACAGAGAAACAACTCATACTTATTACCCTTTTGTGATCCAGATTTTCTAGCTCCCTTTGTTTCCTTGCTAAAATGTAGATTACTCTGCCTTTTTTCTTCTCTGCCTTTGTTCTTTCACTTGCTGTTTCCATATTTTTTTCTTCTTGCTTTTGTTCCTCGATTGGTTTCTGGTCTACACCCAATAGTTCAGAAAATGAAGAGTGGCTGCCCGCATCAGATTGTTCAAATGAATGCGGGACCAGTCTGCAGGAGTCCTTGCCAAGACCCGGGGGGATCCTGCTTGGCTTTTGTTTGACATGTGACATGCTTCAAGTTGCTGTTCCGTGTTCATCAACTTCAAGCCCCCAATCCCACTCCTTGCCTCTGCATCCCACTTCAATTGGCTGAGATGAATTGTACTCATCTCAGGGTGACTTGTAGTCACCCTCATCGTGACCAACTGCAACTGACATATCCTCCCTCCATGTCACAAGTTCTTGTCCTTTGCACGTATCTCCTTTCTCTTTTTGAAAGCAAAGCCTACATTTCTGCCTCTGCCTTTGATTATAATCCCTCTCCTAACTTTAGGACCCTGACTGAGCCACTGATCCCTATTTCTGTACAGAGCAGTTTTATAACTCTTACTCTCATAAAGGTGTTCAATTCTGTTCTCCCCTGAAGAAACAGAACAGATATCACACCCCTGCACTCCCCCAGCCATTCTAGCCAACTCACTGTTCATTCCCCACTTCCACCAAATGGACGGCAGCCCTTCCTGAGGTTTTCACGATTACTCAGATGTGGATCCTTTCCATATCTTTTCTTCCACTGCTGGTCTCTCTACCTGCCCTCACATCCACAGTTCTGACAGTTTCCTGCCATATACATGTGAAATCCTCACAGCACCAGCTTCGTCCTGGGTAGGATCATCCCAGTTTTTTTTTTTTTTTTTTTTCATGCTCTTTCTATCCTCCATCCACCCAGCAACCAGTGCTGGCATGTTCACATTCCCTGTTGTTCAGCTGCAACAGGGGCCTTTCTCACCATCTCCCTGGAATACTTAAACAGCCCAGTCAAGACTCTCCCTGAAGTCAGTCTCTGCCTTCTAGTAACTTGTGGTCATTTGCACCAGGCATTTCCTGAGGGGAATGTGTGTATCTTCTGTGCAGTGTCTCTGCTCTGGTAGAGTTCAACACCATGGTAGTCTGGGCTCCAAAAATCTACCTTTATCTTTCCATATTGATTTCCTATAACACCACCAGCTTTGACCTACAAATATTTCATCTATGTCAACTCACTCACTGGGGCCTGGCCATGGATACGTCTTCCTTGCTTGGTATTTGCCTTTACTGTGTCCTCAGCCTGCAGCCCTCCCACACTGTCATAAAGCCTGATATACTATTCAAAACCCAACTGAAATGCCATATCCTCCTTATTTCTAAAGGGACAAGTAACCAAACCACTCCAGCAGCTTACTTACACAATATCTTGCACCTGCTTCTTGAAAACCTACACATACTTGTTTTGTTCACTTCTATATTTTTCCAATCAAGGCCCATATTTTAGTAAATCGTCTGTTCTCTCTGCATCTTGGCACAGATCCCTACATCTCAAATGTTTCATTAGACATCATTCTCAGAAACAATTATGCTGACCTTTCTCTTACAGTTCTGACTCATAACCTATGTTTTTAAAGCTAGAAATGCTAATAAGAAGAAAAATTCATAGGTTTACCAGAGGACTCTGAACCCTCTTGCTCTGCCTTGTTTTAAACTCATCAGCAGTGACCGAGTTAATTTCATGAATAAGAGAGAAGCAACACAGTTTTTCCTCTCTCTCCACCCCCCATCTCTTCTCAATCCCTCTCATGAAATTAAAATACCCAAAGAGACACTTGATCATTTCTGCAGTCAGAAAGGCAACTTTCTCTTTGCTAGAACAAGAAATGAAAGTTACTCTAAAATGAGATTGCTTTCTTTTATCGAATAGTAATCTAAAAATAGCGGTGTTGTTTAAGCACCTCTATATTTAGAAATAAAGAGGAAGAACAAACTGCTTTTCTGCTCTGATGTATATTTTGCCCCTGCACGGCAGAATACAGAAACCTCTTTGGACACAAAGGCAGAGG
The DNA here is from genome assembly GCF_028885655.2 of Pongo abelii. Taxonomy (NCBI): domain Eukaryota; kingdom Metazoa; phylum Chordata; class Mammalia; order Primates; family Hominidae; genus Pongo; species Pongo abelii. Next base: position 44,822,722 of record NC_072009.2, on the reverse strand, counting down.
AATAAAGTATGTTTTTTGGGCACCTCATATCAGAGACACCAAATTGCTTCCTTTTCCATTCCATTTGTGCCCAGAGGAGGAGGTGAAATGATGAATATAAAAATTTCTCAATCATAACATTGTTACTCACTATGCTCCTTAAAAATTTTAAAGCCAGTATGATAATGTACATTCTCTCTTAGAGGCAGAACCATTGCCAGAAGGGGAAAAATGAGCTAAGGAATAAAAAACAAAGAAAAATTCAGGACCTTCTTGGGGGCAGCGAGGCATCTGCCCTGAGTCCAGAGTTGTGGCTGGGAATTAAGCCTGATAAAGTGTCTAAGTCTTGTGAGGACAAATTGGATTAGTGTCAGCTTTGTACACAGCATTGAAGAAGTGTACAACAAGTTTTGATCTGTGGCTGTGAAAAACTTAAAGTCTTTAAGACGCAGTAAGTAAGAGTGACAGGACTTCTTAGGGAATAGAGAAACTATAGGTTTTTTGCTGGAAATAGTCAAGGAGGAGGATAGACTTAGTTGGATTTTAAAGATAGGGAGGGGTTGCAGGCAGAATCAGGGAGAACATTCCAGTAATGACCAGAGAAATAATAGTAACCTGAAACGAGTAAAGCTAACATAAACTTGGGGGAAAATATAAGCAAACAACTGAACTCTAGCAAAGATGGAAAATACGGCTGAAGAAAAAATGTGTTTTCAGTTTGGGAGTCCGTTTTGAATACCAATACATAATCCTGTAGCTGAGACACAGCCATATTTTTGAGTGGAATAATGGAATGATGAAAACAATGTTCTAAAAATAGGCTGATAGGTTGTAAATGTTGTTAGATAGAATCAACAGTCCACTGTTTAAAAAGAAAAAAGAAATCTGTGTCTGAAAACCACCTTACTCCCACCCCCACCCATGCCTTTTGTCTCACATTTGAATAGATAGATAGACAGATAGATAGACAGATAGATAGATAGATAGATAGATAGATAGATAGATAAAATGTTATCTAAAAACTAGCACAACTACTCCTAAAGGTGGGAGAATTGCTTATAATATTAATAGGAAAATGTCACATTAAAGACCTACCTATAGAGGTCGAACTGCCCCTCCACATTTCAATAGACATGTCCCATGCTACACTAGTTTAGACTCATGAAACCAGGTCTATGGAATGACTGAAATCACTGCTGTCAGAAGCACTGGGCAGTTTTTCTAGAAGACCTTCTCTAGAGGGTACAAAGAGGCTTGCTACAAAAGGGGATGTCTTTGGAGCTAGAGTCCATGAGTTTTATTGTCTATTTGCCTGCAACTTAAAATAACAGCAGTGACTTCCAGGTTCATTTAGCATCCTCCCACTCTGGCAGTGGTGGTGTTCTAGCCACCCCTTAGATTATAGTTTTCAGTGACTTCACGTGAGTAACCCTTGGCTTAACCTATGGAACAGTTTGGAATAAGTCTGTGTAGTTCAGAGTCAGCAAATACTTGGCCCTCATTTAGGCACTGCACCTCCCCAAATTCATAGCAGACATGGATACTTGATCACAGCATTTTTTCCTACTGACCACACATTCTCAGAATCTTTCTCAGCACCAGTTCCTGGCAGTCACTACCAGTTGATTAGGGTTCAATCATGAAATTTATTTGCCATTTGATCTAAATCTTTTTTTTCCATTAGAAAGCTTATTGTATTTAAAGATATTACTGTGCCATACCCCGCTGCCTTTCCACCACAAAAATAAACCCCAAAAACATTTAAACATCCTCAGTTCCTTCAGTTGCTCTTGTCTTTTTTCCAGAGCATTCTCTAGCCTCAGTCCTGCCCTCCCCTCCCCTGTAATGCACACAGGACAGAGTTATTGATGCTTTTACAATAGATTTCCAGAAATGAATCCTTTCCCCAAAGATGATATGATTCCCAGAACTGAGTCATTTCCCCAAAGAGAACATCACCATTCTCTTTGATCTTGTTCTTAATACCACCCAGAATTGCATTAGCTTATTTGACAAACCTACCAGACTTTTACCTCTACTGAGATTGCAGTAAGTTAACACTTGTGTGTTGATATAGATGAACTGTTCCTAATCTAGATTTCTTTTGTCCTGTTGTTGAATGTTTGATATTTAAGCCCAAGTACAGGGTTTCATTTCTTATTATCTTAACTTCAATCTTGTTAATTTCACCTAGCTCTTATTGCCATGGAGATGACTTTGAATCCTAACTTCTGCCTTCTAATAAATTAGCTGCCCTTAGTATTATCTTTGAATATAATAAATTGTCTTGATTCAAGTTATTAATTTAAATGTGGATCTAGACAACATTAAGGTTAACCTCAAAGCCTTCCTAGTGAATTTGCACCATACAGTGACATGCAGCATGCAATGTTCTCTGAGTATTGACAACTCAAGTCAGTTATGAGCAATTCCACATTCACCAAATAGTGAGTACTTTTTTGGTTTCTGTCACCTTGTAGCTCTAGAGATACCACAGTGAATGACACCAATGGTGTATCTGCTGTAGTGAAAGGCACCATGATAGCACGATTTTGTATTTCCACTTAGGCTCCAGGTCTCCAGTTTGTTTGTAGGAGGATACCAAAGTATTTCATAAAATGACATTCTGTTTACCTACCATATCTCCCTTCCAAAAAAAAAGAAAAAAAAAAGAGGTAAGTTTGGCATGACTTGTTCTTGTTCTCAGTAAAATCAGGAGTATGTGAAAGAATAATAATTGGTTTTTATCTTAGGATTCACATTAAATGAGTTAATGTATAATAAAAGTGCCTGGCATGGCATCTGACTGAAAAGAGGTATTTAACACATGTTTCTGTTGGTGTTTTGGGTCACTCTGAATCTACCCTGTTGTAGCCAAGGAGACGTGCCTTTTTTCCTCTTTCTGAAAATAGGAAACGCTTTCAACGTAGCAGATAATTTGGCAGTTTTCTTGCAATTTCTAAAACATCACTGACCCGAAGTTAGGCAATCCCATTCGTTCATCCAAAATATATAATTCACCAGGAACTCACACATTGGATTTATTGAAATGTCTATTGAAATGTTCAAATATACCTATATCTCAAGGTTCACAGCCTGGCTGACCTTGCTTCTTCCATGTTCGCTGTTTGAAAACTCAATTATTATCTTTTGGGTGTATACTCAATAATGGCATTGCTGGGTCAAATGGTATTTCTGGTTCTACATCTTTCAGCAAACACCACACTCTCTTCCGCAATGATTGAGAAAATTTACACTCCCATCAACAGTGTCAAAGCCTTCCTATTTCTACATATCCTTGCCAGCCTCTGTTGTTTTCTGACTTTTTAACGGCTGCCATTCTAACTGAGGTAAGATGGTATTTCATTGTGGTTTTGATGTGCATTTCTCTAATGGCCAGTGATGAAGAGAGGTTTTTTGGGTTTGTTGGTAGCATAAATGTCTTATTTTGAGGAATGTCTGTTCATCCTTCACCCACTTTGTGATGAGGTTGTTTGCTTTTTTCTTGTAAATTTAAGTTCCTTGTAGATTCTCGATATTAGACCTTTGTCAGATGGATAGATTGCCAATTTTTTCTCCCTTTCTGTACATTGCCTATGGACCATGATGATACTTTCTGCAGCAGTATTTAAAATAGCAAAGACTTGAAACCAACACAAATATCCATCAATGATAGACTAGATAAAGAAAATGTGGCACACATATGCCATGGAATACTAGGCACCAATAAAAAAGGATTAGTTCATGTCCTTGGCAGGAACATAGATGAAGCTGGAAACCATAATCCTCAGCAAACTACCACAGAAACAGTAAGCCAAACACTCTGTTTTCACTCATAAGTGGGAGTTGAATAATAACAATATATGGAAACAGGGAGGGGAATATCACACTCTGAGGCCTGTTGGGCAGTGGAGGGCAAGGGGAAGGAGAGCATTAGGGTAAATACCTAATGCATATGAGGCTTAAAATAAAGATGATGTGTTCATAGGTGCAGCAAACCACCATGGCACATGTATTACTATGTAACAAAACTGGAGGTTCATGTATCCCAGGACTTAAAGTAAAATAATAATAAAAACATGTTAAAGACTCCCAAGCCTGTTTTAAAGAACATATCACTCATTTCTCCACATATAGTTAAATATTTATGTCTACTAGTAAAATTCAAAGTGCTGTAACTTCATTTTTTTGTGGTACCTTGACTATGAATGCAATACAGAACCAGAAAAAGATTTACTGATTTTTTACTTTTATTTTATTTTCTAGCAGAGAAAGAGGAAGTTAAGCAGATCAGCAGCCTCCATTATTTCAGTGGGTATGAGGTGCCTCAAACAGTTGGCCCTTTGCTCTTGCTTTCCCCTATCATAGTCTAAAAAGCCTCCTATTTTTCATATATATATGAACATGCTTTAGCTCACTGTAGGTCTTTGTCTTTCCGTTGCTAGGCCCACTGATTTGTGGTCCCATGCTTATGTTCATTATTAGCTTGTTTCCTACTTTTGAAATTTTGTATGTGGACTCTTCAAATTTAAGTTAGTCAGAGAGCTCTTTATATCAACAAGTGGATTTTTTGAGTATTTTCCCTCTCAAAATATGATGTTGCCCTAGCCAACCCGGAGAGCTGCTTTTTCCACCGTAAGTGAGAGTCCTGGCCCCCTCTTATCACCCACTAAGCCCAGTTTCTTGTTGTGGAAGGGTTCTTCATGAGTACCTTAAAAAATCTGCAGTAGCTTTTCACAAAGATGTTGTTGACCACCTGAACACAGACTTCATCATGGAGCCTTTGAAACCACTGAGGCCTCAGCGCTGAAACTTTCAGAAGCTTCTTTGCACTGTTGAGGCTACTTAACACTGAAATCCCCCCATGTCTGTCATTCTTTAATTTCAGGATACTCTGACAACCCTGTTGAACCTGAAGCCCCTTCCTCCACACTCCAGTTCTATCCTGCAAGCACTGAGCACCTACTGTGTGTCAGTTTCTGTGTTAGAGGTTGGAAAGTAGAGAAGTGGAGAAGACCCATCCCATGTTCTTTATCACACTCTCATCCCCAAATTGCTCCAGATGTTTTCACCTTGATGCATTATTGCCTCTGTGCCACATCTTTTCCACAGTGCCTTGAAACCCATTCCCCCAGCAGATTAATTTCCTTTGTCCCCAGCCTCTTCATAGAATGTGCGTTCTACTCATTTGCTGACCCTTACTTAAGTTTCTTTCCTTCTCTCTCATATCTGTGTGTGTTTTTTTTTTACTTTGTCCTATGTTAGATTTTTACTGCCTCTGTAATAAATTATTATAAATTTTGTAGCTTAGTACAAGACAAGTGTATCATCTTACACTTTTGTAGCATAAGAGTCCAACACTGGTCTTTTGTGGGCTAAATTCAAAGTGTGCAAAGGACTGCGTTCCTCTTGGGGGTTCTCAGGGAGAATCTGTTTCTTTGTATTTTCCAGCTTCTAGGGGTCTCCTGCATTCCTTTGTTGTGCCCCCTTTGTCCGTTTTCAAAGCCTTTAACTTCACATTGCATTGGCCATTCTGCTGTCACATTCCTTTTTTTGCTTTCATCTTCTTTTTTAATGCCCTTGTAACAGCATTGCGTCCACCTGGATGATCCAGTGCAGGGCAATCTTCCTATCTTAAGGTCAGCTGTTGACCAACCTTAATTCCTCTTTGCCGAGAGCAATTACATACTCACAAGTTCCATAGATTTGGATGTGAACATCTTAGAAGAAGGACCACTATTCTGCTTGTTCCCCTTAGGCAGGCATTTGCAAATTATCCTAGACCCCTCTCTTGTCCACAATTTTTCAGATTAACCTATTCTCAAATTCTCTGTAGCTTTCTCCTCAACATCTCTGGGCCAACCCTTCCTTGGAGAGGCTTCAAATGCTCTTATGTAACGCAGTGGGAAAATCAAGCAGACCATGAATATGGACTAATGCCAGTACAGGTACTTGGGTCATGGCAGTTGCTTTATTTGTATTATATATGGGAATTCTAAGTAATACTTCTTTTGTAGGTGAAGAGAAGGTGGAGGAAGTCACAGAACTTTATAAAACGTTTGGTATTGGGCTTGGCATGGTGGCTCAGGCCTGTAATCTCAGCACTTTGGGAGGCCAAGTTCTGCAGATTACTTGAGGCCAGGAGTTTGAAATCTGTCTCTACTAAAAATATAAAACTTAGCCTGTCCTCTTAGTGCATGCCTGTAATTCCAGCTACTCAGGAGGATGAGGCAGGAGATTCTCCTGAACCCAGTGGGTAGAGGTTGTAGTGAGCAAAGATCACACCACTAGCTTGAAATCATTGATCTAGACCTGTGATGTCCAGTACCGTTGTGACTAGCCATGTGTGGCTATTATTGTTTAATTAAAATTAAACTAAAAATAGTTTTACAGTCACACTAGCCACATTTATAATACTCACTGGCTCCCATATTGGTCAGCACAAGTGTAGAATATTTGCATCCTTGTGGAAAACCTCGCAGATTGGATAGTGCAGAATCCTGGTGTATGTCTTACTTTTTCCCAATACCCTCAAGTATTTAGTATGAGATTGCAGCTATTCCCTTCCCAAGACAACAGGGTCATTTTCTCTTAGGGTTTTCAGTTCTCTCACTTAACTTGTCAGTTTTTCCTTGGCAGAAATAAATGAAAAATTACAGCCTTTCTTGCTTCTTCAGCTGTTTACAAAATCAAAATCAAATTGGCAGCTCAACTCAAGCATGGGATGTATATAAAGAAAGTGCTGTCTTATCTTCTACCCATCTGGGTAGTTGGTAACAGCCCCCTCAATTGGTCTTTGGGTTCCCTTTTGTCTGTCTTCATGCTGACTTAGCATCATGCTTCTCACCCATTTGTGGCTTTCCCTTTTTATGGGGAAAGCCTACACTACACTTTTATGTGAGTGTAGAGATGCATGTTATCTCCCTTATATGTAAACACACAGTCAAACACACACACACACACACACACACATATTTCTTTTTGCTTTTTTTTCTTGCTGCTGCTGCTGCTGCTTAAATGTTGAAGAAAATAACAAGCCCTTCTCTTGACCACCTCATTTTTCAAATCTAGTGCAGCAAGAATTCATGATATCATTGTCTACTTTATTCAAATTTCAACTCCCCATACTTTCTTCCATTACCTTCTCTGGAGAATTATAGCCAGTTCATCTAGTTTTGCAAAGCTGTTGTATCATTTCTGCTTGTCTTTGTTATCCACTTTTTCTACCTCAATTTGTTTCTCAACTTTCTCCTAAAACAGCCTCAAACATTTTCTTTAGAGGATCATATAGTGAATATTGTTGGCTTGGTGGAACAGCTGGTCTCTGTTGCAGGCGCTTAACCCTGCCGTTGAAGCATGAAAGCAGCCTTAGGTGGTAGAAATAAACTGTACAAGGCTGTATTCGCCCACCTCAAGTAGTATTTTAAACCTACCTCATCATACAAAGATTCTTCTCTCTGCTTTTGCTATCACAGTTATAGCCTTCTAATTCTAAAGTGAAAAGTATCAACTGTTTCTTGATTTCCTTTATAACATGAGCCATTCATTAGCAAGTACATATCAGGTTTCTTCTGATTTCATTGTGTGTATGTGAATCAGCAGAAGGCTCAGTGAGGCTTGATGAGTCTTGGATTCTAATACACCTCAGATATATGTTCCAGATGATTGACTAAGTTCCAGGAAGTTTACTCTAGTTCCACTCCATGTTGAAGAGTTAGTAGTCACCACATCCCAGTGTGCATATGGCCTTCCAGGTTATTCTAGATAACATTAATTGACACACAAAGTGTGTCAGGTACCTTATGTGCATTAGATTGTGTAATCCTCATAAATGCACCATAAGGGGCTACAAAGTTACCATGGTTTTACAGAGGAGAAAACCAACATTAGGAGATTGAGGGCTGCTTGTGCTCAAATTGCCAGTAAGTATTGGAGCTAGACTTAAACTTAACTTCGTTTGATTACAAAACCCTTGTGTTAAAATATACACTTTGGGGTTACCATGGTGTATATCCATTCATACACCTACCCATCCATCATTCATCTCTATTTCAATTATCTGTGCTAGAAGCCATGAAATCTCTTATATTTTTCCCTAGTTTCTTATAGTTCTATTTCTTTTGCCAATCTTTTTACTTTTTTTTTTTTTTTTTTTTTTTCAAGACAGGGTCTTATTCTGTCCCTTAGGCCACAGTGCAGTGGTGTTATCTCAGCTGCTATTACAGGCATGAGCCACTATGCCTGGCCCAATCTATTAAACTTAGTTGCAAAATCTCTCAATGCCTCAGAATGTATTTCCTTATGGATTATTTCTTCCATCTTTGCCAGAATACAAAACTTCCTTTCTTATAAATTGGTGTTTCAAGAGGCATATCATAGTCCCTTGCATTTGTAAAATCTTACATTTATAGCACACATACTTCAGGTAGAAGTCTGTAGTCTGCAGATCAGTGCAACAGTGTCTCTTTTTTCTAGGTAAGTGACATGAAGTCAAGATGGTTTTAATTACCCCCACAGATGCCTCCTGGAAATTTCCACGGTGAGCTAATTACATCCTTGTTCTTCTCCCCACTCTGTATTGTCCTTAACTTACCACCGACATCTATGAAATCTTCTAGGTGTCAGTTATTGTCCTTAACTTACCATCAACGTCTATGAAATCTTCTAGGTGTCAGTGCTGGTGCTAACTTGTCCAGTTCAAGGCAAGCCCAACTTACTCCACCAGACACTCAGCGTCCCTTGAGCTGAATGTGCCATACTTTCAGATCATGAGAAGTTTGTCTTTGTGATTTCACATTAGAGATTTTCTTATGAAAATATATTGGATTCTATGAGAAATATCATAGTTATATAATTTGTTTATTCCAGAAGCCACATATCTTCACTAGTATACAGGAAATGGTACCAAGCTTACTGGCATCTTCCTCTACAATGTCAGATTTCAGTTAGAAAGCAAAATAAAAGAAGAATTCTACACTTCCTGTTCTTCATTTTTGACTTTCAATATTGACTACGAAAAATATGTACAATTTCACACTTAGTTAGGAGCCCTATAATGAAGAACACGGGGAGCTTCTACTTTGTAATTGTTGGCCACCATGATAATGCAGTTATTAAAAATAAATTTTATCCAGCTGGGAAGGTAGAATCCAAAGTGCAGGCTAAAACTTAAATTTCAACAGAATTTTCATGCCATTAAAATAATATGATGTAATATGATTTTAGAACTGAAAGATATGGATAGATGAGGTAAATGAAATCCATCACAATTAAATGAAGCTTACTCTGGAATCCCACAGATGGATAGACACTAGCCAGGGAATATCCTTGGAGTTGTTTTATTTATCCTTCAATTCAGCATAGACTAGCATGACCTCTGGCATTCCCATGATATTCAGTTCACTATATCACACACCATGAATTGCTGCTGCTTAAGCACTCAAACATATAGTTCACCTGTAGTGGGTTGCTGCCTTGAAATGCCATTCATGAAAGTTGAGGCAATTTTCATGAATTTGTTTTTCATCAGGAACTACTGGGGAAAAAAAAAACAAACCCTCAGTTACCTTCAGCAGCACTTCCAGGATGGGTTGTGCATGCATGCTTCCCTCCCTAGTGACACCTTGGCAATGCACAGGAAGCTCAAAAGCAGCACCAGAGGTGATGACACTCGCCTTTCTCCTCAAGAATGGTTGAAAAACCAAGCTTGGCCAGAGAACATGTTGCCATTCAGAGTAAACAGATTTTAGAGTTTTCACCTGAGAAGAACGCAGCCATTTTTAATTTATGTTTCTAATAAATTTTGGGCTCATTTGCTCTGTTTCTCTCAATGCCTAAAATTGGCTTTGATGCCCTCTAAGGAGTTAATGGTTTAAGTTAATTGTAACATATAATATTCACTGTGTGATACTTTTCAACTCTTCAGGTCTTGTCACCAAAATATGATAGGATTATCTGCCAGTTGTTGTTGCAACATTATTTTCTCATAAGTTGAGAGCACTGATCATTAAAACTTGTTTTGAGTATTTGTAGCAGTATTGCTTTCTGGGATGCCATTATTTATATATAGATTCTGTGCACTCCACTGGCCTTGTGGTGGACAAAGGAGCACACATAAAAATACTTTGTTGCATAAGTCGATTTTAGTTCTTTCTCCTGCTGCCACTCATCTTGTTAAGGCATTTTCGCAATATGCTCCTAATCCTTCAGGATTGATCATCATTGTAAAGGAAAACACTGCTGTGAGCCAGAAAGAGAAAAATGCATTCCTTTAAGGATTCACTTAGCTTTTTCATGGCAACACGAGTGAAGTAAAACATGATTTCACTATGCAGGCGAATTCCATGAAACAAGCCACCCTCATCCACCCCAGGACTGGGAACAGACTCCTCAGCAAGGAGCCTGTCCTGGTTTCCTGTGGCTATTATAACCCAGTGCCAGAAATGGAGTGGCTTCAGACAGCAAAAATTGACTGTGTCACTTCTGAGGGCCACTGTCTGAAATCAAGGTGTCAGTGGGGCCATGCTCCCTATGCATACAGCAAGACCAGGATCTATTAGGCCTCTGTCCCAGCTTCTGGAAGTTCCTTGGCTTGTGGCAATGTAACTCCAGTCTTTCTGTGGCATTTTTCTTCTTGCGTGCATTTCCAAATTTTCCCTTTTTCTAAATACACCAGTGGTTGGATTAGAGACCCACCCTATTGCAATGTAAACTCAATAACCACATCTACAACAACCTTCTTTCCAAATGAGGTTACATTCTGAGGTGCTGCCACTTAAGACTTCAACAAAAACATTTTGAGAGGACACATTTCAAGCCATAAGTGAGGTGTCCTTTAAAAACTCTTATTTCAGTCTTACATTGGAGTAAGGTGGCATTCCAAGTGGTGAATTCCCTCTTTTCATGATAGTCAGACAGTCCCACCTTCTGTTCACTTTAGCCATTTCAGCAAAGGTAAAGGACACTCCCAGCTCTGACAGAACTGTGTCCTGCTGTTGACACATACAACTGCTTGCAGCTGTGGCTGAGCATCATCTCCAGCTACTCCCAGGACCCACTTCCATGTAAGCTCCATGCACTGGAAAGAGGCCTCTCGTAGCCATCACAAGTGCCATTTCAACTGTCTCTACTGCTTACATGGTGCTACTTTGCAAAAAGCCCAACTCTCTCAGCTTCCTTCTAGATGTTGAGGCCTGCTGTAAATGGCACCTTTTCTTCACAAGATATATATTTATACACACATTTTGTTTATTAATTGACTGTTTCTGTTCTTTGAGATTTAGATATCAAATTTAAAAATAAAATAGAATGTGAAAACAGATCTCTTATATTTCTCTTGAAAACAACAACAGATGAAAATCAAATTTTATTCCCCCACAAAGAAAGAACCTATGCAGTTTACAAAATGGAATGTCAGCATTCTTCGTGCCATACAAAAATGTTAATCTATTGTTTCTCACACTGTCATCTAAGACAATAATCAGGATCTGAACGAGTTCATAGTTCATGCTGCTGTCAACCTCATAGATGAGAACATGTGGCTGTTGAACAGCATGTACCTGAAAACTGTGGACAAGATCAATGAGGGATTTGTGTCAGCATTCAACACTACAGGCCATATCGTGACATTTTTAGTAAAGATAACTAAAGTTTGGGTTCACAAACTAGAAGAACATGGAACACAGATGCCACGCTCTGAGTCTGTAGACTTCACAGTCAAGTATAAATGTAAGAGTTTTCATTTATGGGGCTACATTTATTTTACTGGGGAATAGGACATATTGTAAAACAGCTTGTCATAAAACTAAGTTTCACACACAAAAAAAAGTTTATCTGAATCATATCACTGGTTATTTTACTGTATTTTATAGTTCTGACTTTAAAAGTTTATATGCTCTTTATGATAAAACTAAGCTAATTTTAAATCCAGTTTTGTGTTCATTTCTCCCATCACTAATATACCACATGTTTCTAATTTGAAGACCATTGCATCAAAGAACTGTTTTTTTATTTTTATAAAATATTATGCCTTAATTATATTACATGTGAGATTTATTATGCTTCATGACATAAGGCAAGAAGATGGAATAAAGCACTTCTTTACTGATGTTTATGATTTACATATAAAGGTATGGTATTTCCTATAATTTTTAACATCTGATGATTAAAAGATGAATTTGATCTTTGTCAGGAAACTGGCCTATCGAAGTAATTTCCTTATTTCCTTTGGCTCCACAGTTTACCTTTCAGACAAACTTTTCCACATCAGAGGTATCTCTGGCAACTGTTTTGGCAAGCAAGTCTTCACAGCCAGCTGAATAGGTATTTAAGAACACAACTCATGACAGTTATTTTGAATGATTGTGAAAATAAGTTGTTCTCATTCTTCCCCTTTTGGCATTCATTGTTGGCTTTATTAGGGAACCGTAAAGAGACCAAGGAAACAGTCTATATCAGGGAAAACTACTTCATAATTGAATCTAAAATGTTTCCATCTACTTTACAAATAACTTAATGTGCCATTAACAAAGATCATAAACTGGCAGGAATTGATTTTTCTGTGATCAAATAGTTTCTCAAGAGGAATGGTCCCACTCCTTTTTTTTTTTTTTTTTTTTTGAGACAGAGTCTCAGTCTGTCGCACAGGCTGGAGCTCAATGGTGCGATCTTGGCTCAGTGCAACTATTGCCTCCCAGGTTCAAGTGACTCTCCTACCTTAGTCTCCTGAGTTGCTGGAACTATACTTGCCCAACATCATTCCTGGTTAATTTTTGTATTTTCAGTAGAGTGGTAGTTTTGTAATTTTTTGTATTTTTATTAGAGATGTAAGCCCACTACATCTACTACATGTTGGTCAGGCTTGTCTGGAACTCCTGATCTCAAGTGATTCATCTGCCTCAGCCTCCCAAAGTTCTGGAATTACAGGAATGAGCCACCAACCCTAGGCCTGATAGGTTGATCTTAATGTAACAACCCCCCAAAAAATTTCATACTCTAGATTTGGTAGACAGATTCAAAATAATACTATTCTGCAATGGGTAATAAAATGTGATAGCATGTACATTCACATTAAATTGTTTATACATTCAGAGATGCTATAAAAATGTATAGCAGCAAACACAGCAGTACTTAAGAAGCCAAAAACACACTTGTGCAGTGGTTAGTGTCACATGTCTGCTTCTGCCAGTGGCTAGGAATAGTGGTCCTGCTACAGTGTGAGAATCTGGATCCCTGTTTGTAAAATAGGAGGCTGTGAGCAGTTGCAGGCCACAGTGAAGTGTGCTGTATCTGTCATTTTATATTCTTATATTTCCTTTCCTTCAGACAGTGAACTGTTGATATTTATTCTTGTGAAATGTTGTAAGACAATTTTTAGAGTAGTAGTTAAATAAAAATTCGATTACATTATAATTTGTACTCAGGCTTTTAGATGCTTCAAAGGCCCTGTTTAAGGCAGTGAAAAAGTTAAGCAGACCATGAATATGAACTGATGCCAACACAGGTACTTTGGTTATGGTAGTTGCATTGTTTGCATTATATATTGGAATTCTAAGTAATACTGATTTTTAGGTGAAGGAAAGGTGGAGGAAGTGACAGAAGTTTTATAAAACGTTTGGAATATGCCTGGGCATGGTTACTCATGCCTGTAATTTCACGACTTTGAGAATCTGAGACCATAAAACAGAAAAGGATGATAATGATTTCTTTTTCCCTATAACAGCTTACTATAAATTCATTAATGTTCCACTGAAAAGCAGGTAATACCACCTGTTACAGAAGAGAACTGGAATAATTTTGTTCCAATCTGAATTGTCTTTCAACAAGTAATTATAAGATTTTCCTTGTATCCTTGTGTTAAATTCCTACCATCATTTTTACTTTATTTGAGATCTTCAATATAGATGTTTGTTCAAGATTGTGGTAGTTTAATATCCTTTTTTGTTTGTTTATTTGTTTGTTTGGTAATGGAGTCTTGCCCCGTCACCCAGGCTTAAGTGCAGTGGCATGATCTCAGCTCATTGGAACCTTCGCCTCTCAAGTAAAAGCGATTCTCCTGCCTCAGCCTTCCAAGTTGCTGAAAATATGGATGCCTGCCACCAAGCCTGGCCAACTTTTGTTTTTATGGTAAAGACAAGGTTTTACCATATTGTGCACGCTGCTCTCAAACTCCTGGCCTTGTGATCCACCAGTCTTGGCCTCCCAAACTACTGGGATTACAGGTGTGAACCACTGCATTCCGCCTAATATGTGTGTGTGTGTCTGTATGTTTGTGTATGTGTTAGTGTGTACATATATGTGTGTGTGTGCGCCCCATATAGATACACACAGTATATAATATAGTATATATGTATCTATTTGTGTCTGTGTATATATATAAGATGTATTCTCACTCTGTCTACCAGGCTGGAGTGCAGTGGTGTGATTTTGGCTCACTTTAACCTCCACCTCTGGGGACCAAGCAATTCTCTGCCTCAGGCTCCCAAGTGGCTGGGGTTACAGGCACCCACTACGACTCCCGGCTAATTTTTGTGTTTAGTAGAGAAGTGGTTTCACCATATTGGCCAGGCTGTTCTGAAACTCCTATCCTCATGTTCCACTCACTTCAGACTCCCAAACTGCTGTGATTACTGGCATAAGCCACCGTGCACAGCCCCTGACCTACTATTTAAAGTGAAGCCCACCACAACTGTTTTTGTCTTATTTTCTCTATTGGTAGTGTGCAAAGTAATATGATGTCTTAACCTGTTATACAGCACTCAGATTAACTCAAACTAAATACCACAGCTTTGGGAGCAGAAAAAGGTATATACTCATCTAGAAATCTGCAAGTAATTTCAGCAAACACATATTTTTTAACATGGTTTGTTCTGGCCTCTGTGACTGTATAATTCACAGGGCTGTGATGCAAGCCAGCCAAGAGCAGCAGGGTGACTGACAGCGGGCAGTTATGGCTCAGCTGCACAACTTTGGTATCCTGAAAATAACTTTTTCTCCAGGCTGTTGAAGGTGACGTAGAAACCAGTAGTACACTTCCTGTGTGTATATTACTAAAGTTAAATACCATTTTGTGTGTGTGTGTGTGTGTGACTCTTCTTTGAAG
Organism: Pongo abelii; assembly: GCF_028885655.2. Lineage (NCBI taxonomy): Eukaryota > Metazoa > Chordata > Mammalia > Primates > Hominidae > Pongo > Pongo abelii. The sequence continues at coordinate 44,807,643 of NC_072009.2, read as the reverse complement.
GAGCTGGAAGGGAAGTGGAGCATTGAGTGGGACTTTCCAGGTGGGCTGCAAGAAAGGCACTGAGGCATATAGGTAGAACTGAAACCTGATAGATAGGAGAAGATTATGAAGAAAGGTAAGTTGGCAAAACTTGGATCTGGTAGGTGATATCCCTTGAAGGTTCTTTAACACAAGAGGAATAGGGTGAGTCTTCTAATCATGCTCCCCTGAGCACATGTATGTTAGCACTAAGTAGGTTATCTGCTCTCGTGCTCCAAGAGTGATCCAGATAAAATACACACTCGAGATTTGTCCTCTTGCTATAGCTGGAAACTTCCTAGAATACTTCCTTTGGCATGGACATAGATACTATCAGTTTCTGTTCTGCCCATGCTGTACCTGTGCTCTTCATATTTTCAGTCACTTCAACACTGGAACTCTGTCAGTCCGGAGTTCCAGAAACCACTGACTGTCCAGACACCACCTTTCTGTGGGTACCACACTGCTGCATTTTTCTACTTAACACTTTACTACTCTACAAGACATGTATACTGTGAGTCAACTTAATGGTGTTGTCATAATATGAAAGTGAAAACTTAAGTTTGTACAGAAACATAAAATGGTTTTCTCTAAGACAACAAACCGTAGGAATGTTTTAACTCTAACTAAGAATTTTTCCCTAAGGATGAAAAGTAACAAAAATATTTGGTCCATTAATGGATTTGTAATTTTTTATCCTCTGCACAGCACATTGTAATTGTTACATCAGTAGCAAAAACACCTTTGCTTTGCTTGTTCTCAAAGTTCACTAGTTAGTCTCAAAAAAAAAAAAAAAAAAAGAAAAAAACCTGAACTATTTCAATGGAAAACTTTTCATTCATAGCTAGGACCTCACAGGATCTATGACAGAAGGTATGGAGCAACTCCTGCACCACTGGGCCCCATGCGTTTTTCAAACTATGGAGGATGATCTATGGTTCTTTTGTCTAGTAAGGCTCTGCAGCAGATTCTCACCACTCCAGCTGCACATACTCCACCTGCTTTGTTCTCCAACCATTTTCTGTAAAATGATTTCAGATGGCAAAATCGACCGCTTTGTTAGGACATTAGCCTTTGAAAAGTTTAGCTTACCAGAATGTTTTTACATTGATTCCCAGTGGGTGGGGTCAAGAAGAGAAATGTTTCAATGTAACTTTTCAAAAACCCTCTCCCCATATGACAGCCAGCTCCCTTCACCCAGCATGTTCTTTGATATCCCCATCATTCCCCAGTTGAGGGTCTCATGCACACGCAGTCTAGGCTTTGGTTAGCCTCCAAAGAATCAGTCACCAACTGCACAGCATATGAATTTCATCTATGAAAGACCACAATTTGCTTCAACAAGTCTAATCACTGGAGCAAGTCTTTTTGGAAGAAAAAAAAATCACTGAGGTAAATAACTAAACAGTATTCAGTGATACAGAAGGCACTAAGTAAATTCATGGCTGAATAAAGTTGTTTTTATTTACCCTCTGACAAGTACAATCCTTAGTATTTTCTCTGAAAGCCATAATGTTAGGTTGTCTCTTATGTTTAAAAGGAATGGTTTTACTGCAACTAGGAGGGTTTCACCAAGTTTAAAGAAAGTAACACAAAATATTAACTAGTCCATTAGTGGAACTGTAATTTTGTATCCTCCACACAGCACATTGTAATTATTAAATCAGTTATCAAATGCACATTTGTCTGTTCTCCAAGTTCAGTAGTTAGCATGTTTCTTAAAACTGAACTTGGTCTATGGAAATGATTTCCATTCATGGACAGCCAGTATGTAACTGGATGTATGACAGACTGTATGAGGCAACTCTTGTACACTGGGGGCTCACCCTTCTCCTGGGGCTGTGGAACATGATCTATGGGGATAGAGGTGCATTCATGGTACATAAGTGATGAGTAATTACTAGTGAGAGTAATTCTAATGAAATGTAGAATAAAAATATGGAAGGCTAAGTCATTTTGAAGAGAATGAAGAAGTAAATGAAGTAACAATGTATTGCAAATACATTAGATTTTAGTCTTCAATATCTAATACTTTTGCTTTAGGAAATTATTTCCTCAAACCAAGAATGCAATGCTAATTTCATAAAAACTTGTACATATAAAAAGTAGTTTTCCAATTCCCCAGGAGAAATTCAGATATAACTTCTAGAGTAGTCAAGTTTCTTATTTTAATTATAATTAGTCTTGGTTATCTCATTTCTTAGCTCTCTAACCTACATATGCAAGTCAAAGAAATGTTTTTAGAGAAACATTACAATTTATAAATGTACACAGCGATTACTGAGAAAATATGTTCTTCCATGACTGGCTGTCATGGAAGCCCACCAACTAATAAAGCACAACAATTTTGTGCTTTATTTTATTAGTAGATGATACACTGCTGCAAACCCTAATTATTTTTTTTATCCCCATGGTGATTTTGTGTATATCTGTGAGTTGATTAGAACACATCAACAACCTCTAACAATCCACAGCAAGATGAGCTAGTCCTGGGCTTTCGATGAAGATTGACTGTGTCTGTGTGTGTCAACTGATCAGACGTAACATCATCCACAGGAACTCTTCAAACCGATTCCTCAAAGGCTGCTGCCACACTTGTGGCATCTTTTGCACTTGTTTCAAAGTAAGAATAGTTGCTGTCATCCATGCACAAGCTTGGGATTCTCCTGCAGACACCTGCTGTTTGCTTATGTCAGTCTTGTTACTAAGAATCACAAAAGGAAAGCTCTCATTTCTTCCACATTTGCATAATATATGAATTCTTTCTTTCAGTTACTAAGGTTCTGAAATCTTTGTGAACTGTCCACAATAAAAGTAAGCAGACAGCAGACATAATCTCTGTAAAATGAAGTCCTCAGGCTTTAGAATCAGTCCTGACCTGCCATGCCCCAAATCTGCATGGCACCAAAATGTTTATCCACTTGCAAATCTTATTTAAAAATTTCATACCTATTGTCATAAAGAGCTGGATATCAAACTTGTTAGTTACATATCTGTTTATAAGTGAACTCCTCCCAACTCCACCATCTCCAAGTATTGCTTTAAAAAGTGATGAATTGCCTGCCATCATTAATCTCAAGAGCTTCAAGAACTCTGTAAAATATAAATGCACCATTGCATTTCTTTATACATACCTATTCTTCTACATGATTCTGTGAATATCAGCATTTAGCTGAAGTAAAATGTATAGCACCAGGGAATACTTAATAATAAGACTTTTGTTTACAAGGCTGAGCATTCATCCATGTGCAGGCTACCATACTAGCAATATTATCTAAAACAGCTGGGAAGGGCTCACTCTTCTCCTTTCTCAGGTCACAGTTGACTGTGAAGCTGGCACTCAAGCCCAAGTCTGACCCCAAAGCTCTTGCTCTGAACTTTTACTCTATGATAAGTCGCTCTCTGCTCATAGTAAGCCCCACTATAGTTGGTTAAAGATGGTTAAGAGATCACAGTTTGCATGTTTCTGATATAGCAATATTTATACTTTAAATGGCATGCTCATGACCAATGTAGAGGAGGTTAGTTTAGAGAGCTGGAAATGTTATAGCTATATACAGGCCAAAAAGAAAAGACTGGTTTGGATGAAACACACCACCGCATTTTAAAAAAGGCTGTCACAGGCTGGGTAAAGTGTTTCATGTTTGTAAGCCCAAAAATTTGGGAAGCAGAGGTGGGTGGATCACTTGAGGTCAGGAGTTCAAGACCAGCCTGATCAATATGGTGAGAAACCCCACCTCTACTAAAAATACACACAAACACAAAAGTTACCTGGGCATGGTGGTGGGTGCCTGTAATCTCAGCTACTCTGAAGGCTGAGGCAGGAAAATTGCTTGAACCCAGGAGGCAGAGGTCACAGTGAGTACAGATTGCACTACTGCACTCCAGCAAGTTGACAGAGAAAGACTCCAACTCAAAAGAAAAAAAAAAACAAAAGACTGTCAAAGCTTATCTGAGTGTAAACTCTAGATCCCAATAGATGGAGAAAGTGCATGTTTTACACAGATTGGAAGCTTCATCCGTATTCCAGAAGCACATTTTCTGTATATTTATAGATAATTATACTGCTTTATCAGGAAGGAGGAGGCCAGAATTTATTTAAATGGTTAACTTATGTCCATAGGAAAGACACAAAAGCATTAGCATGCTCTTATCCAAAAAGCTACTCCATAATTTATAAATCTGGGTTGTTATATTTATATCTAGAAAATAGAGGGTTCAGGGTTTCTCAATCAGAGAGTAAAATTCAATATGCAAGAAAATAGCAGTTTATTATTTGTACAGCTCTGAAGTTTATCTTTTAAATCAAAGGGAAGGGTGAAGATTGGCAAAGACAGGAAGCCCACATGCAGCCCATGATCCCAAATCCACCCCAAGAAAGCCGTCAAGCTCATGTACAGCCAGGAAGCTCTTATCCCTATCCAAGTTAATGAAGTTTGAAATTTTAAAAGCCAGATATTTAGCATGAGAAAGTTATGAAAAATGCCAGAAATATAGCTAAGATTATATAATCAAGGATCTCACTAGCTATTGAATAAAGCATTCTTTTTCCAGTTATGAGGTCAGCAAATTACTATTCATACCAAGAGCAAAGGGATATACATAAGGCCTTCTGCCTACATATTACCTGAATTGACTTTTATTGTTAAAGCTAAATACCCTCAAGTATAAACCTGGAGATCCCGTTTTTTGTTTCTGCTTTTTAGAAAGTTAAGAGTGTTTGGGTTGTTTGAACCATGTCGCTCATATACAAAGAAGGTCTGAGTTTATGAAAGTTAGAATCTACCTACCATAATGACAAGTGGAAGCCAGAGTTTACAAAGGCACTGGGCATGCTCATATCTGTGTCAAGTAGTCAGTGATTATGTAACAAAAACTAAATTTTGACCTCTTATTTCTATAGTAAATGTATAACTCTCTGTTTGAAAAAGTGTTGTTACATGATATAAGCTCTGGCTGTAGACCTGTATGCTCTTCTGTGAATTTTTCAGTTGCCATGGGTGTAAGATCCTTGCTGCATAAAACCTGTGTCCTACTACTGTCTTGAATATAAATGAACTTGCCCTGTCTCAAAACAGCAAGATAAATGAGCTTGCCTTTTTGATATTTTGATGTATTTTTGTAGTTCTTTGTGTTTGCAGTTTTTCAGTGCAGCTGATTATACTTTTTCCATAATGAGTACCATTTGTGTTTTCTGGCACCCTTCATTCTCATTCCTAAATATGAATTCTTTGGTTATTTTAAGTCCTGTCCTTAGTAAAATGTTCTTACTTGTAATGAAAATGACTGGTAGGTACAAACAGCATACTTTTCCTTCCAAGAATATCGCATTTACCCATGTGATTTTTGAAGCCTAGCTTGTCCACATTGAATACAGTGTGTAAAGTTAGCTGTAAGTATTCTTTTTTACATTGCATACATACGTAAGTACACACATGTATCTGTATACATAAATATAACATAGGAACACTGACCTACTTTGACTTGTGTATTGACATAGGTGACAAAATGGGACACTTCCTCAAAAAATATATATATTGGAGATGGATAAATGTCTCAAAGGCTTTCATGTATGTGAGAGAAAAAAAAAGGCCAGTGTTCACACAAATTTAAATTTAGCATCTCAGTTCAAAAAACTATAATTCAGAAGATAGCTCCTATGCTTTCTTATTTATATACAAGTATTTTAAAAATTCAAGTGTGTGTGTGTGTATTTGTTCTTTCACAACCAAGAAGCTCACATTAGTGAGCATGTAGTAGTAAACCCAGAACTTATCAGAAAGTTCTAGATCTAGGTCAGGAAAAGAAAAAGTTCACTTTGTATATAGCCATGAAGCTTGAGTTGATTTTCAGTGATGGTCAAAGGCAGGAGGTATAAAGATAAAAAGAGTGTGTTCCTGTAAAGCAGTTTTCAACATTCATTTAAGAGGGATATAGTTTTATAATCAAACAAGTGGCCAATGTTTCTGTAACACATGGGTTACTTTATATGCAAAATAAACAAGGCATGAGAGTGTTCTTGCAGACATTGGAAATATTCTGCCTAACTGTATCCAATTTATATCAAAATTAGAGCAAAGCTACGTTTGATTTACCTGACACTATGCATCCCTGTTAAAGAAGAATAATTGTAATCAATCCCTGTTAAAGAAGAATAACCAAAATCATACTCATAATAAAACCAAACAACCAGGATTTATGCAACCTGAAGGCTTATGATAATACCCATGCACGTATAGCACAGAATTTATATAGTGAGGAAGAATACATGTATGTTCAATAAAGAAGAGGAAGGCCTGTATTTATATAAATATAAGTTTTATCCATTTAGAGAGGTCAGGAGTGCTATAGAAGAGACTCCATTATCTTTGTAAAATGAGCATAGAACGCTCTATTTTTCACCAAGGTATTCTAAAATTGAGCCAATTGTCATCAAGATTAGTGCAGAGTCAATAGAAAACATAAGAACAAGAGAAGGTATTTCCTAGCTGCACCAAAGAAGTCTAAAATTCAGCATCTACAGGAAACTAACACATCAACAAGCAAAAACAAGTAACTATTAAAAGTACTCAAAGACGGTCAGGCGCGGTGGCTGGCGCCTGCAATCCCAGCACTTTGGGAGCCTGAGGCAGGCGGATCACGAGGTCAGGAGATTGAGACCATCCTGATTAACACGGTGAAACCCCGTCTCTACTAAAAATACAAAAAATTAGCAGGGCGCGGTGGCGGGCGCCTGTAGTCCCAGCTACTCGGGGGGCTGAGGCAGGAGAATGGCATGAACCCAGGAGGCGGAGCTTGCAGTGAGCCGAGATGGCGCCGCTGCACTCAGGCCTGGGTGAAGGAGCGAGGCTCCGTCTCAAAAAAAAAAAGGTACTCAAAGACATGAACAGACCTTTCTGTAAACAAGACATAGACATATAAGTGGCCAATAAATATATCATAAAATATTCATCATCATTAATTTTTTATGAATGCCAATCAGAACCACAATAAGATACCAGGTCACACCAGTCAGAATGGCTGTTATTTAAGAGTTAAAAAAAATTTAAAAAAACAGGAGCTAATGTAGCTGCAGATAATAGAAATGCTTCTCCATTGCTGATGAGAATGCTGAAGAGTTCAGCCACTTAAAAAAGCAAACTGAAGATTTCTCAAATAACTTAAAATGAAGCTAACATTCCACACAGAAATTCGATCATTGGTATGTGTCCAGAAATGAAAAATATGTCACCCCAACAAAAAGACACAAGCTTTCAAATCTTTAATGCAGCACTACACTAATTTTCAAAACCATGGAGTCAACCTAAGTGGAGTGGATAAAGAAAACTAGTATTCAGTTCATCAGTGGTAGATGGGGTTAAAAAAAATGTACCTATGCACGAAGGAATACTGTGCAGCAAAAAAGCAGAATGAAATGATGACATTTACAACAACATGGATGCAGACAGAGGCCTTATTTACTGCAGGAACAGAAAAAAAAAATACCATATGTTCTCACTTATAAGCAGAAGATGAGAATTGAAAACACATGCACATAAATATGGAAGGAGCAGACACTGTGGAAATATACAGATTTAAAAAATGAAGTGGATTAAAAAACTACCTATTTGACACCATGCTCATTTGCTGGGTGAGGAAATTCACACTGCATAACCCACTATCGTGCAATATTTCCATATAACAAACAAGGACATGTGATACTGGTATTCAAAATAAAATAAAAATTTAAAGAAGAAACAAAAAAGATGAGTGCAGACCTGCCCCATTCAAATGTAAATTGAAATTGGCTGGAAAATTTTTATGTGAAATGCACACCCATACCCAAGAAAGAGACTGGTTTGACATAGTGAGCACATTGTTTCTATGGTCAAGGAAAGGAGGTTGTATTTGTGTGTGTGTGTGTGCGTGTGTGTGTGGTGTTACTTTTCTAACTATATATGTTCAAATGTGTGTGTATATATACATGATTAAATATATATAAATTCGAACAAGAAAAAATAAAAATTGGTGCAGCTCAGAAACTTATTTTTTCCATGATTAAATGATATCCCATATTAATACAGTCAAGAAACCCATCAAGATATATAAACTTATTTACTCAAAAGGATTACTTTATAAGCTAAACTTCTAAACAGTGTTACCGTAGCTGAATAAATATATCCATGGGCAAAGAGGGGAGAATTTGGGAGTTTTCACACCAGGCCACAATGCATTCATACCCAGAAATGAAAATCAGCACAGATCGTGCAGCTGAGAGTTTGCATTTTAAACTCAAGAACAAAAAAAATAATAATGTGTATTGTCAGCTCGTATCTATATTCAATAATATTTACACTCACATTGGCAGCAAACACAATGTAATGATATGGGGAATAATAAGGTTTGTAAGTCTCCATTTCCATTAAATTCTAGGTGAGAATGAGAACAAGGTTGATTACATAAATTTTCTTACAGTGGAAGAGAATATATTTTATAAATCCTAGATGCTTGCATCTCACAAAAAAAGGGTAAGGTAAAGTTTATACCTGCAAGTTTTAAGGTATAAAAAATATGTAGGTAGTATACTGCCAACTAATTTCTATACATGTACAATATAGGTGGGCTGACAATAAGAATATGCATTAGTCTTCAGGAAAACTGCACAACATATGCACTCCACACAAATATGTTCACACAAGTTAGCCTTTAAGGTTTATACAACTTGAAGTTTTATATACATATGTAAGAAACAGAGAAGAATTTATAAACCTAAAAGGTCATAACATTATTACAATAATAATACATATAAGATTAATGCAGTAACCAAATCTCCATCTCACATTCAAAGGAGACATTGTGCAATATTTACACAGCTTGGAATTTCATAACTTTGTCTTATAATAATGGCTGTCAGCCTGTATTCTGTCAGAAAACTATATTCATAACAAAAGATTGAGGAGCACAGATAATTACATAACTAGGAAATTTACATCCATCATAACAAAAGAACGGTATTGAGATTTATAAAATGATAAAACCATGTATAATTTCAACATGCAGTAACAGGTTGAGGAGAAGCAAGGAGAAGGAATGGGAAATGGAAAACTTCATCAATCGGCTCCCACTTACAGAAGAATCAATATGAACAAATATCCACACTTGAAATTATGTGCTCATACATAAGACTGAAACCAGGTGGCTGATAGCAGTACTGGATGGTAACACAATAAGGAAAGACATTATTAAAAAGAATAGCAATGGGAGTTTTATACTAGTCATGTCATCCTTCCAATAACCTGTTAGCAAAGTGCAGAGAGAGAAAATGGCTGATTGGAGGACAGGAAAATGATAACCAACTTTCCTTCAACCCCAACATCGGCATACCACAGAGCACTGAGAAGGCTCTCAGGGACCAGGCCTCCAGACTGGTACCTCTACTGAAAGATGCCAGACCTACCCTGGCATAATAATGATGAAAAAACAAAAAACCCAGAAACTAAAATGTGTTTTACGAATATTAAAGTAAAAAAGAACATCAATGCCAAATTTGATCCAGCACAAAAAAAACACACTGGGAACTAAAAGACAAGTTATTTCAAAATATAGATTCTCAGAAGAAAAGAGTAGTAAATAAGAAAACAGAGCTTGCAGGATTTATGAAACAGCATAAAGACAGTTATATTACTCATCACAAAAATAATCAAATAAGAAAAAATATAAAGGTAGAAATAACATTTTTTAAATAATAAGAGAGAGCTTTCTAAATTGGCATAAAAATGTAAATATTTAGACATACAAAGGTCAGCCTTTTCCAGTCAGATTGATTTGTACAAAACGACACTAAAATATTTTGTAGTGAAGCTTTCAAAAGCTTTTAAAGGACAAAAAACTCAAGAGCTAGTCCTGAAACCAGAAACACACACATACACACACACACCCCCTGAAAAAAAAACAACAAAAATAAAATCACCTACAAGAGAGTACTCAACAGCTAGCAGATTTGTCAGTAGAGACACTGCAGTTAAGATGTGAGTGAGATAACATTTAAATATTAATAATAATAGGAAGAAAGAAATCTTGCCTACTAAGAGTAATGCACCCAGGAAAGCTTTTCTCCAAAATAAAGGAAAGATGAAGTTCTCCAAA